>NC_083575.1:74384523-75584523 GCF_027579695.1 Neoarius graeffei | reverse complement strand
ATGCTGTAGACCAAAAAATGGCTTAAACATAATGAAATGTTTCAACATTAAAAAAATACTATGAACAGCAGGAAGCCATAATAAATGAAACAAAGTCAATATTTGGTGTGAGATGACCCTTTGCTTTAAAAAATAGTCGTCTCAGGTCCAATGAATACAGTTTTATAAGGAAATTAGCTGTAGGTTTTACTGTCTTACAGAACCAGCCACAGTCCTTCTGGACACTTTGACTGTCAGACTTGCTTCTTCATTTTGCACCAAAACCCAGCAGCCTTCATTATGTTTTCTTTTTTAATCTGAAAAGTGGGCTCTTGTGTAATATGCTGCTCAGATACAAACAGTTTTTCTGTAACATTTAATTTTGTGCTGGAAAATGAACATTTGGACTCTAAAATGTTTTTGTATTGACTCGATAATATAGAAGTCATAAAATAGAAATCGATAACAAAGTTTGTATGAAAAAAATAGGGTGCCTAAGACTTTTGCACAGTACTGTATTTCAAAAAATACAAGATATGGTTTGGATTCTAGTTCGCCAGTCATGCCACCATCCATCTAATCTGGTTATTCATTCCTTGTTTTCTGCTTACAGGATCTTATTTTCTAGTAGTCATAAAAATCTGGAATGTAGCTTTATCATTAGCTAGTCAAACTGCCAAACACTTGTTTGGCACGGTGGTGTAGTGGTTAGCACTGTCGCCTCACAGCAAGAAGGTCCTGGGTTTGACCCCAGTGGCTGATGAGGGCCTTTCTGTGTGGAGTTTGCATGTTCTCCCCGTGTCTGCGTGGGTTTCCTCTGGGTGCTCTGGTTTCCCCCACAGTTCAAAGACATGCAGGTTAGGTTAACTGGTGACTCTAAATTGACCGTAGGTGTGAGTGTGAATGGTTGTTTGTCTCTGTGTGTCAGCCCTGTGATGACCTGGTGACTTGTCCAAGGTGTACCCCACCTCTCACCCATAGTCAGCTGGGATAGGCTCCAGCTTGCCTGCGACCCTGCACAAGATAAGCAGTTACAGATAATGGATGGATAGTCATTGTTTTTATTTTTATAGGTCAACTACAAGCTATGTGACACTAGTTTAGAAATTCAGCCTGAGATTCATTATAAACTTTTACTCTCTTTGTTTGATTCAGTCAGATCCTTAGCTGTCTTTGGATAATGCTCATGCTCAACCAGTGAAACAGAACAGTCTATTTGAAAAGGTTGTGACTGTAATTTTATTAAAGAATATAAATATAAACTGGTCCTAATTTTCAAAAGATTACAAATGAATGCAAGGTTATTTTCCTCAGCTTGCACAATCCTCTGGAGGTCTGTATTTTGATTGACTTTGCATTGATGTATGCAGCAATAATGCAACTAAAATCATCATAGATAAAGAGTGGTATGGTGTTTTATAACAGGATATATGATTCTGTAGTATAGGACACTTACGTGGTAAAAGCAAGACTTCATCACACCATTAAGGGTTATACAGTGTCTTGCAAAAGTATTCATCCACCTTGGTGTTTGTCCTGTTTTGTCGGATTACAAGCTAGGATTATAATGGATTTTTGGGGGGTTAGCACCATTTAATTTACACAACATGCCTACCACTTTAAAGGTGCAAATTGTTTTTTATCGTGACACAAACAATTAATTAAGATGAAAAAACAGAAATCTGGAGTGTGCATAGGTATTCACCCCCAAAGTCAATACTTTGTAGAGCCACCTTTTGCTGCAATTACAGGTGCAAGTATCTTGGGGTATGTCTATTATTTGGTAAACTAGGATGTATGGATGCTGTCAGTCCCCCACTCGCTTGCTCACTCGAGTTTGTTGATGATGTAGTGGCTGGCTGCTTTACAGTGGTGCTTGAAAGTTTGTGAACCCTTTAGAATTTTCTATATTTCTGCATAAATATCACTGAAAACATCATCAGATTTTCACAGAAGTCCTAAAAGTAGATAAAGAAAACCCAGTTAAACAAATGAGACAAAAATATTATACTTGGTCATTTATTTATTGAGGAAAATGATCCAATATTACATATCTGTGAGTGGCAAAAGTATGTGAACCTCTAGGATTAGCAGTTAATTTGAAGGTGAAATTAGAGTCAGGTGTTTTCAATCAATGGGATGACAATCAGGTGTGAGTGGGCACCCTGTTTTATTTAAAGAACAGGGATCTATCAAAGTCTGATCTTCACAACACACGTTTGTGGAAGTGTATCATGGCACGAACAAAGGAGATTTCTGAGGACCTCAGAAAAAGCGTTGTTGATGCTCATCAGGCTGGAAAAGGTTACAAAACCATCTCTAAAGAGTTTGGACTCCACCAATCCACAGTCAGACAGATTGTGTACAAATGGAGGAAATTCAAGACCATTGTTACCCTCCCTAGGAGTGGTCGACCAACAAAGATCACTCCAAGAGCAAGGCGTGTAATAGTTAGCAAGGTCACAAAGGACCCCAGGGTAACTTCTAAGCAACTGAAGGCCTCTCTCACATTGGCTAATGTTAATGTTCATGAGTCCACCATCAGGAGAACACTGAACAACAATGGTGTGCATGGCAGGATTGCAAGGAGAAAGCCACTGCTCTCCAAAAAGAACATTGCTGCTCATCTGCAGTTTGCTAAAGATCATGTGGACAAGCCAGAAGGCTGTTGGAAATATGTTTTCTGGATGGATGAGACCAAAATAGAACTTTTTGGTTTAAATGAGAAGCATTATGTTTGGAGAAAGGAAAACACTGCATTCCAGCATAAGAACCTTATCCCATCTGTGAAACATGGTGGTGGTAGTATCATGGTTTGGGCCTGTTTTGCTGCATCTGGGCCAGGACGGCTTGCCATCATTGATGGAACAATGAATTCTGAATTATACCAGCAAATTCTAAAGGAAAATGTCAGGACATCTGTCCATGAACTGAATCTCAAGAGAAGGTGGGTCATGCAGCAAGATAACGACCCTTAGCACACAAGTCTTTCTACCAAAGAATGGTTAAAGAAGAATAAAGTTAATGTTTTGGAATGGCCAAGTCAAAGTCCTGACCTTAATCCAATGGAAATGTTGTGGAAGGACCTGAAGCGAGCAGTTCATGTGAGGAAACCCACCAACATCCCAGAGTTGAATCTGTTCTGTACGGAGGAACAGGCTAAAATTCCTCCAAGCCGGTGTGCAGGACTGATCAACAGTTACCGCAAACGTTTAGTTGCAGTTATTGCTGCACAAGGGGGTCACACCAGATACTGAAAGCAAAGGTTGACATACTTTTGCCACTCACAGATATGTAATATTGGATCATTTTCCTCAATAAATAAATGACCAAGTATAATATTTTTGTCTCATTTGTTTAACTGGGTTCTCTTTATCTACTTTTAGGACTTGTGTGAAAATCTGATGATGTTTTAGGTCATATTTATGCAGAAATATAGAAAATTCTAAAGGGTTCACAAACTTTCAAGCACCACTGTATGTCCCAGGGCTCCCTCATGCCTGTGTTACCTTCTGGCTCTCTCCTTTTAGTTATGCTGTCATAGTTAGTTTTGCCGGAGTCCCTGCTTGTACTCAGTGCAAAATGTATACTGTACCTACTTATACAGGTGACATTGGGTATACCTAACAACCTGTGTTTTCTCTCTCTTCCCCCCCAAAAAAAAAAAAAATCTGGCCGTCTGAGTTACATGTCAATCCTGGGATTGAGGTGCTGACCTCTTCTGCTCCTCAGACCTGCCTGATCCATCCTGATGCCCTATGACTGGTTGGAGTCTCATCACATCGCTCCTGTGGAGGACGGCCCCATACGGACAGTTGAAAGTCACACTTGGAAGACACTCTGGATATTTACAGTAATGCTTTTGTGGCTGAGGACTACAGTTGGCTTGCTAACTTTGGGACTGTGGTTGTCATGAACAGTTTTGCACTCAAGTTTCCATGAATGAAGAGTTTATAACATCAACGAAACTGACTTCATGTTAAAACTGTTAATGTTATATTCATGTTGTCTGTTGTTGTCCAGGTGAGGATGGGTTCCCTTTTGAGTCTGATTCCTCTCGAGGTTTCTTCCTCGTGTCGTCTGGGAGAGTTTTGCCTTGTCACCGTCGCCACGGGCTTGCTCATTGGGGATAGATTAGGGCATACCTGTCAACTTTGAGGTTTGAAAAAAAGGGATATTTCCCAGATTTTTAACTCAAAATAAGGGAAAATTTCAGAAAGTCATACCCTTCACCAAAAGTGGGTGTGTAGTTGAATGGGGGGAATTTTCTATCTAGTATTTGTGATTTCCTGTACTCTGGTGCATGTTGGTGATAGCCAAGACCCAAACTCAATATGCTTATGGTTTATAGAGTGCATTTGTGAATAAACTATACATTTATTTTTATTTGCTTTCAGTGGTACCAGTTATTTCCCAAATTAAGGGCTAAAATACGTATCTTATGTTAAAATAAGAAAGGTCATTATATAACCAGTCAATAAATTCAATTCCACTGCAATTTATTATGGTTTTACCATAGTCATGGGCTCGGAGCACTAGATAGATAGATAGATAGATAGAGATAGATAGATAGATAGATAGATAGATAGATAGATAGATAGATAGATAGATAGAGTAATAAAGAGATGAAGAGTAATATAAGATATTAAACCAAGAGTGATTTAAAATGGGTAAGTTTCAGATAGAAAATAAAATAGACAATGAGTGGATAAAACAGTTAATACACCAATTAGTTTACACTAGGCTATTTATGAGGTCTTAGCCAGGACATACTTAATGTAAACATGTGTAGCTTACCTTTGATTATTTGGGAGGCTTTCGTTTTCCCCATGGAAAATTTATTTGCGATGGAAGAGTCTGGGAACATTCCAGCCATGCACTTGTTGAAATCATCAAAGAAAGAGAGGCCAATGTTTTCCTTAGCTATTAGCATCGCCATCTTCACCTCAGACCTAATCAGTGTTGCCAGATACTGCTGACGTTTTCCAGCCCAAAATATGTTCAAAACCCGCCAAAATGCACTTGAAACCGCCCAACTTGGGAGGGAAACCTCCCACTCTGGCAACACTGGACCTAATCACTTGTTCAGTCTTGCCTCCGGGGGACGTGAATTCATGGCCCGACTTCCTGCTGTAAACTCCTGTCAGAGGCGGGTCATGAATTCTGGACCTACTGACTTTTTTATATTGTGAAAATACGGGACTTTTATATAATGTGAAAATCGCATCTCATTATCTCTAGCCGCTTTATCCTTCTACAGGGTCGCAGGCAAGCTGGAGCCTATCCCAGCTGACTATGGGCAAAAGGCGGGGTACACCCTGGACAAGTCGCCAGGTCATCACAGGGCTGACGCATACAACCATTCACACTCACACCTACGGTCAATTTAGAGTCACCAGTTAACCTAACTTGCATGTCTTTGGACTGTGGGGGAAACCAGAGCACCCGGAGGAAACCCACGCGGACAACATGCAAACTCCGCACAGAAAGGCCCTCGCCGGCCCCGGGGCTCGAACCCAGGACCTTCTTGCTGTGAGGCGACAGCACTAACCACTACACCACTGTGCCGCCATAATGTGAAAATACGGGATATTTTCGGGAAAATAAAAAAACGGGACGACAGCGGGAAATAAGTCAAAATAAGGGATTTCCCGGGAAAAACGGGAGGGTTGACAGGTATGGATTAGGGATAAAATTGGCTCATGTCTTGGGTCATTCAGATTCTGTAAAGCTGCTTTGGGACAATGTCCATTGTTAAAAGTGCTATACAAACATACTTGACTTGACTATTAGCTTAGTACATCTAGCCACTGGGATTTTTGCCCATTCCTCAAGGCAAAACTGCTCCAACTCCTTCAAGTTAGATGGGTTCCATTGGTGTACAGCAATCTTCAAGTTATGCCACAGATTCTCAATTGGATTGAGGTCTGGGCTTTGATTAGGCCATTCCAAGACACTGAAATGTTTCCCTTTAAACCACTCCAGTGTAGCTTTTGCAGTATGTTTAGGGTCATTGTCCGGCTGGAATGTGAACCTTCATCCCAGTCTCAAACCTCTGGCTGACTCAAGCAGGTTTTCCTTCAGAATTGCCCTGTATTTAGTGCCATCCAACTTTCCTTCAGTCCTGACCAACTTTCCTGTTGCTGCCGATGAAAAATATCCCCACAGCATGATGCTGCCACCATCATGCGTCACTGTAGGAATGTTGTTCTCAGGGTGTTGGGAAGTGTTGGGTTTGTGCCACACATGACATTTCCCATGATGGACAAAAAATTCAATTTTAGTCTCATCTGACCAGAGAATCTTGTATGTGTTTTATAACCCAACCCTGACGTATGCTTCTCCCCAACTTTGCCTCTGACCTGTTTGGAGGCTCCTTGGTTGTCATGTTGCTTGCTTAGTTGTGTTGCAGAGTCAGGGTTGTTCCAGAAAAGGTTGATTTATACAGAGACCATGTGACACTTTGATTGCACACAGGTGGATCTTAATCAACTAATTATGTGACTTATGAAGTGAATTGTTTGGATCAGCTCTTATTTAAGGGTTTCATACAAAAGAGGGTGAATACCTATGCACACTCCAGATATCTGTTTTTTCATCTTAATTATTGTTTGCGTCACAATAAAACAACAATGTGCACCTTTAAAGTAGTAGGTATGTTGTGTAAATCAAATGGTGCTGATCCCCCAAAAATCCATTTTAATTCCAGCTTGTAATGCGATAAAAGAGGACAAACACCAAGGGGGATGAATACTTTTGCAAGACACTGTACCTTTAGATTGTCTATTTATAATACAGGTACATGCACATGGTGATCTGGGAAAATGTGTCAGATGTCACTGTGCCTGAATTCTGGCAAACAGCCAAAATAATGAGAAGCTGGGTTTTTACTAAAGTTATCCATCAACCATAACCACTTATCCTATGCAGGGTCGCGGGCAAACTGGAGCCTATCCCAGCTGACTATGGGTGAGAGATGAGGTATACTCTGGGCAAGTCACCAGATCACTGCAGGGTTGAAACATAGAGACTAACAACAATTCACACTCACACCTATGGTCAATATAGAGCCACTTTAGAGTCTTTGGACTGTGGGGGAAACCAGAGAACCCAGGGGAAACCAACACAGAAACGGGGAGAACATGCAAAGTCCACACAGAAAGGCCCCTGTCATCCTCTGGGCTTGAACTCAGAACATTCTTGCTGTGAGGCAACAGTGCTAACCACTACACCACTGTACCACCCTACTGAAATTGATTTTTTATTTATTTATTTTTTTGCCAGTGATATTCAGTATATTTAAGAAAATATAAATATAATGTATTTTACCAAAATGACAAGATGAAATATTTTTAATTATCAGAGGTGGATGAACAAATAAATGTTCTGTATTTTTTATGCCAGTGCAACATGTCAGAATAGTGAAAAAAAGACTTAAATAGCATGCACATTCCCTGCGAACCTGTAGAACAGGATAAAGCGGCTAGAGATAATGAGATGATGAGATGAGCGTGTACATTCTTCATTTAAATATGGCTTGTTTGAATGCAACTTGCAACAACATTTCAAAAATAGTAGTACACAAAAACTGGCTTCATAGTGAGAGCAATATCTCTAATATTAATTTCATAAAATAAATGAATAAAACAAAAAGAGGAGAGCTACTTTCTCTTATACCATGATCGGGAGATCGCGAGTTCTACTCACGGTCGGGTCATACCAAGGACCATCATAAAAATGGTACCTACTTCCATCTGGCAAGGCACGCTGCAATACAGATGCGAGTGGGGAGTCAAACTCTCGCAGTTACCAGAGGACCTGCCCCCCCCACTGTAACCCTAGGCGAGAGGCCGAGGGCTATGGAGATCGGCGCCGCCCTATGTGCCACATGGCGTGGGAAGGACGTTGATTTTTTTTACTTTCTCTTATGACCCCAGATAACAGGAATCCCTGATTTACTCCACCCCCGAATTGCCTTTGAATTAGAAAAGTAGACTAGGCACATTGTCAGAGGCTCCAACTTGGGAAATTGCAAAGAGGGAGATTCTCCCTCTCTGCGAGTAGCTCAGAAGGAGACAAGTTTGAGTGTCATAGGTGCGAAGGCGAGTTTTATATGTGTGTGTGTGTGTGTGTGTGTGTGTATAATGATGTGTGTATATATATATATATATATATATATATATATATATATATATATGAATGATTCACCACATTGTGTCAATTAAATCTTATTAATAGTAACAGATCTAGATAAATCCAGTGACTATAGCCCGAACTTTAACATTGACTTGAGGCATATGAATGTCAATAATGACTATTATAAATTGCCAATGGTAGACCCTCTGATGATAATGTTCTTCTAATATTATTCTATTTCTAAGTCTAAGTTCGTAAAAGTCAGTCAAAAAAAGTCAGACAAGTTGGTTAGAATCTAACCCTGTCAGATATAGGGTCGTCTTGCTGCCGTCCAAAATAGTCCGCCTGGTGACCATCGCGGCAGGCGATCCGAACTTTATCTTGGTGATTTTCTGATATTTTTTCTTCGTAATTTGGCTTTTGGCATTTCCACCAACGGAACTTCATTTCATTATCTCATTCAAGAGAACATAAAGTTAAAGACGAGCAGGCAATAAATGCAGACGAAATGCAGACGCAAAAAAACAAAATGGTTGAGTGTCGCGGGTTTTCTCGTTCTCTCGTGCGTATCATTAATAGCGCCATCTGTATGCTTTATCAGTAACTGCTAAGACATTGGGTGGCTCAGTGTGCACCCTGCGGCAGACCGAATTCCGCTCAATTCATATGCGTGCTTGATCTGCGCGCGCATCCCTCCGGCATTCACTCTAATCCCCCTGTTACGCCGATCGGTGTACCGACCGGGGAAATCGGCATATACCGCAGGGTACACACTTGAGTCCACCCATACAATGTCAGACACACGAAAAGCGGAAAGTCAACTATTAATTTTTGTCAACATAAATGGATCAAGTTCAGGGCAGGAGGCAGCATTTTAAAATCACCAAGGTCCGTGATGGGCAAAGCGCGCGCTGAAAAATTTTCGACATATTTAAATGAGAGGGGTGAATTACACGCCACACAAGAGATCTATTCCTGAAATTACTTTTAATGGTGTTTGAACTGAATATCATCAGTTTTGAAAAAAAAATCATGTATGTGGCAAGAGTAAGAATAATTTAAGCTTGTTTAATGGTTTGATCTGGCCCAAGCAATGAGGACAAAACTGCGCTGCTTCGAAAATGTAAATTTAACAGCTTGATAAAAGCGTAGGGGTGGTGTAGTGGTTAGTGCTGTTGCCTCACAGCAAGAAGATCTGGGTTTGAGCCCCGTGGCCGGCAAGGGCCTTTCTGTGCGGAGCTTGCATGTTGTCCGTGTGGGTTTCCTCTGGGTGCTCTGGTTTCCCCCACAGTCTAAAGACATGCAGGTTAGGTTAACTGGTGACTCTAAATTGAGTGTGAATGGTTGTCTCTGTGTCAGCCCCGTGATGACCTGGCAACTTGTCCAGGGTGTGCCCTGCCTTTTGCCCATAGTCAGCTGGGATAGGCTCCAGCTTGCCTGCGACCCTGTAGAAGGATAAAGCAGCTAGAGATGATGAAATGAAAGTGTGCTGATGGTGACCATGAAAAACCCTGCGTCTCCTGCACTGTGTTCCTCCCCCTAGACACGCACTCTTTTGTGCACCCTCACGCTTTTGTGTTCTTGGTCTCAGAGCCGCACACACCAAACAGACACAGAATCAACGTTTAACATAATTAACAATGCACTTTTTACGGAGATGTTTTAATGTTATTCTTTATTTTTTTATCCAGTTGAATATTTAGCGTACAAATGTATTTTCAGCTCTTAAAAATGACCGAGGCCCGGACCGCGGGGGCCTCATAGCTGGCTATGGCCATGATCAAGTTATATATTTTTTTTAACTAATCATGTGTAGTAAGGACGGGCAGGATTTTTATGTTGCCAGCGGGAGGTCGGGAGGATTTTCTAAATGTTCCCTACAGCGGGAGATCTCCCACCCACAGCGGGAGAGTTGGAGCCTCTGCATTGTCCAATCAAAGTATCAACAGGACCTCAACAGACCCATAACTTTAGTGTTTATTATTATTATTGAATGAAAGTGACTAAAAAAAAATTCTGTTTACTAGGTATTCAGAGGAATCATGCGACAAGACCAATGGAGCATTACTGAATGAGAAATCATGAATGTGACTCCCTTCAAGTAATTAAATGGATGTATATGTAATAATTTTGCCCAACATCATTCTTATTATGCCACTGAAACCTCATGATATAATGCATTGCTTAATCCTAATAGTTTTGCTGTCAAGATCTCATCTCATCTCATTATCTCTAGCCGCTTTATGACCTGGCGACTTGTCCAGGATGTACCCCGCCTTTCGCCCGTAGTCAGCTGGGATAGGCTCCAGCTTGCCTGTGACCCCTGCTGTCAAGATATTAGATTTTAGTCATCCAATTTAACATGATATTCACCCCTTATTGAACAAATGTATTTTTCACCAAGCAAACATTATATTAGAGCAGGGCTTTTTAACTTCAATCATAAACACAATTTCACAATCGCTCATCCAACACTCCAATTTTAGGACGTCTTGATAATTAAGTAATGAGCTGGAACAGACAGACCTCGACCTTGCAATCAAACCCTAGACAGTCGGCAAAGTAATCAGTTGTTGTGCAAAATGCTTTGTTTGTATGTCTGTGTGTGTCTGTTATTACTGTGAGGAACCATATAGCTAGAAATATTCTGTTAGGTACGTGATATTCTCTTTGAAGTTTATGAGTGCATAATCAACCCTAAATTTCTGTAATATTAAATCTGCGGTGAAGGAATTGCTTGGCTAGTTTATATCTGAACTACTCAGCAACCACCATCATTTATACAGTTCTTATCCCCATATTATGCATTGTGGACCAACATGATATATGCTGATGATTTCAGTGATTTGTCAGCAGTTATAAGAACCCTGAGTGGAGCTTGTATGCAAAGGATGGCATGAGCTCATGCATTCAGGATCATCTCACAGCAGGGGGCATCATTGTTCTTCGTTATGTGATGGACAACAGGTCTTTGCCTTATCTCTCCACATTTCACTTTCTCAGAATCCATATAAGCTACGAGTTATTAAACTTCCACCCACTGCTCCTTTTCTTAATTAGTGCACAATGAACACTGCTCGGTGAACAATACTACTAAATGAGCTGAAATCCCATTCTAACCACCATGGTCTGGGAGATATTAGATTAGGGCTTACGGGTTTGGTGTGTGCATTTGTTCAGGCAGTAGTGTAGTGTTACATGTAGGTGGGTATGTATGTGTGTTGTCTGAATGCATTCATCTGTCATGGGCTACCCTGTGTCTGCAAGCAAAATCTTCTCTGCTCACCTCTTTCAGTTATTCATTATAACTCTGAGCTTATTCCAGTGGTTTCTGATGTTTTACACACTCCCATTTCACCATCGTTAACACAACTGCGCCATAAACAGTGCCGTCTGTGTACAGCCTTCTGTGCTTTAGCAGCCCACAAGCCCAGATGTGTAATGGAGAGCGTGCTGTAGGCATACACCCCCATATATATTGGCTGAGTGTCTAAAATGTTTGACTGTAATGACCAGAAGTGACCCCCCCCCCAAAAAAAAAAAAAGCAAAAAAAAAAACAACTGTGTTTTATGCCAGCACCTGAGGAATTACAATTGTAAACCAGTCTGTTTTGGGTTGTAATGCTTTATGATACATCAAGTGGTAAAACATGTATTACTCACATTGTTTTTTTATGGCTTTTAAAAATAATCTTTGTCTGTGATTCTGTAGTATAGAGTAATTCATTTACATTAGGAAGTGGCAGTGATTGTGGGCTTAAGAGGGATGGGTAGGAGGATGTTCTATTGAAAAAGAATAGCTCAGAGCAGCCCATAAAACATTCAGAAGAAATGAATATGAACGAGGGACTGTGAACAATGAGTGTGAAATAGTTTGTTTTAATCTATGTGAACTGAACTTTTGGCCAACTCTTGTTAAATGTGAACTTGCACAACACAAGTTAAGAGGACCTCTAGAGCGACTTCTCTGTACAAATACAGATAGTGTCAGTGTTTTACAGACGTAGTCTGCAACCATAATATCCAATCTGTGCAATTGGTCCAGCTTATTTCCATAAACTTTTAGTAATGTTCATCAAACTGTGACTCGTCTACTGCTTGTCCATATTCACACTGAAGTCCCCAGATGGCTCCTGAGCCAAGGATTATGTTCATTTTTGTGATTAAAATGAATGTATTTTGAAGTTATGTCACATACAGTGGTGCTTGAAAGTTTGTGAACCCTTTAGAATTTTCTATATTTCTGCATAAATATGACCTAAAACATCATCAGATTTTCACACAAGCCCTAAAAGTAGATAAAGAGAAGCCAGTTTAAACAAATGAGACAAAAATATTATACTTGGTCTTTTATTTATTGAGGAAAATGATCCAATATTACATATCTGTGAGTGGTAAACGTATGTGAACCTCTAGGATGAGCAGTTAATTTGAAGATGAAATTCGAGTCAGGTGTTTTCAATCAATGGGATTACAATCAGGTGTGAGTGGGCACCCTGTTTTATTTAAAGAACAGGGATCTATCAAAGTCTGATCTTCACAACACATGTTTGCGGAAGTGTATCATGGCACGAACAAAGGAGATTTCTGAGGACCTCAGAAAAAGCGTTTTTGATGCTCATCAGGCTGGAAAAAGTTACAAAACCATCTCTAAAGAGTTTGGACTCCACCAATCCACAGTCAGACAGATTGTGTACAAATGGAGGAAATTCAAGACCATTGTTACCCTCCCCAGGAGTGGTCGGCCAACAAAGATCACTCCAACAGCAAAGCGTGCAATAGTCGGCAAGGTCACAAAGGACCCCAGGGTAACTTCTAAGCAACTGAAGGCCTCTCTCACATTGGCTAATGTTAATGTTCATGAGTCCACCATCAGGAGAACACTGAACAACAATGGTGTGCATGGCAGGGTGGCAAGGAGAAAGCTATTGCTCTCCAAAAAGAACATTGCTGCTCGTCTGCAGTTTGCTAAAGATCATGTGGACAAGCCAGAAGGCTATTGGAAAAATGTTTTGTGGACGGATGAGACCAAAATAGAACTTTTTGGTTTAAATGAGAAGTGTTATGTTTGGAGAAAGGAAAACACTGCATTCCAGCATAAGAACCTGATCCCATCTGTGAAACATGGTGGTGGTAGTTTCATGGTTTAGGCCTGTTTTGCTGCATCTGGGCCAGGACAGCTTGCCGTCATTGATGGAACAATGAATTATGAATTATACCAGCAAATTCTAAAGGAAAATGTCAGGGCATCCGTCCATGAACTGAATCTCAAGAGAAAGTGGGTCATGCAGCAAGATAATGACCCTAAGCACACAAGTCATTCTACCAAAGAATGGTTAAAGAAGAATAAAGTTAATGTTTTGGAATGGCCAAGTCAAAGTCCTGACCTTAATTCAATTGAAATATTGTGGAAGGACCTGAAGCGAGCAGTTCATGTGAGGAAACCCACCAACATCTCAGAGTTGAAGCTGTTCTGTACAGAGGAATGGGCTAAAATTACAATTAAAATTACAGTGTGCAGAACTGATCAACAGTTGCCAGAAACATTTAGTTGCAGTTATTGCTGCACAAGGGGGTCACACCAGATACTGAAAGCAGAGGTTCACATACTTTTGCCACTCACAGGTATGTAATATTGGGTCATTTTCCTCAATAAATAAATGACCAAGTATAATATTTTTGTCTCATTTGTTTAAATGGGTTTTCTTTATCTACTTTTAGGACTTGTGTGAAAATCTGATGATGTTTTAGGTCATATTTATGCAGAAATATAGAAAATTCTAAAGGGTTCACAAACTTTCAAGCACCACTGTAATAAAACCCCAAATCAGAAAAAGTCGGGATGGTATGTTAAAATTAAGACTGAAAAAATAAGATTTGTAAATAATTTTCACTTGTATTGCATTCAAAACAATAAAGCAGCACTTTAATTGATGTTTTAATTCATGAATTTTATTTTTTTTAAAGAAACACATATCAATTTTGATTTTGCAACACATTTAAACAAATAGGGCGGCACGGTGGTGTCCAATAAAACAACATTGATATAAAAAAGGGGCGGCACGGTGGTGTAGTGGTTAGCACTGTCGCCTCACAGCAAGAAGGTCTGGGTTCGAGCCCCGTGGCCGGCGAGGGCCTTTCTGTGTGGAGTTTGCATGTTCTCCCCGTGTCCGCGTGGGTTTCCTCCGGGTGCTCCGGTTTCCCCCACAGTCCAAAGACATGCAGGTTAGGTTAACTGGTGACTCTAAATTAACCGTAGGTGTGAATGTGAGTGTGAATGGTTGTCTGTGTCTATGTGTCAGCCCTGTGATGACCTGGCGACTTGTCCAGGGTGTACCCCGCCTTTCGCCCGTAGTCAGCTGGGATAGGCTCCAGCTTGCCTGCGACCCTGTAGAAGGATAAAGCGGCTAGAGATGATGAGATGAGATGAGATTTAAACAAATAGCTGGGACGGCAAATCATTTACCATTTTGTAATGCTGTTACTGAAGACACCAAGTGATGAACTGTTTCAGGTGGTATTTTGTGCCATTCTTCCTGCAAAAAAGTTCTCATGGTGTGCAACAATACAGGATCGCTGTTGTTATATTTCTTATTTCAAAGTTCACCACACATTCTCTTTTGGGGACAGAGTGGGAAGAGGGGGCAGGGACCCTCTTCTTTCACAGCCATACCTTTGTAATGTGCACAGAATGTGGTTTTGCATTGTCTTGTTGAAATATCCCTGGAAAAGATGCCATCTTGAAGGCAGCATATGTCGCCCCAAAATCTCAGTGCACTTTTTAATGTTAATGCTGCCATTACAGAAGTGTAAGTTATCTTTACCAAGGGCACTGACCCAAACCTATACCATGGCAGACCCTGGCTTTTGGGCTTGTTGCTGGTAACAGTCTGGATGGTCCTTTTTGTCTTTGACCCGGAACACACTGTGTCCATTTCTTCCAAAAAAGACTGGGAATACTGAGTCATCTAACCACAACACATGTTTCCACTGTGTGATGGTCCATCCCAGATGCCTCTGAACCCAGAGAAGTTGATGGCACTTCTAGACACAGTTAACATAAGGCTTCCTTTTTGCACAGTAAAGTTTTAACTGGTATTTGCGGATGTAACTCCATCCTGTAATGCTTAACAAAGGTTTGCCAAAGTAATCCCAAGCCCATGTGGTTATATCAGCTATAGATGAATGATGGTTCTTGATGCAGTGCCGTCTGAGGGATCAGAGATCACAGGTGTTCAGCTTCAGCTTGTGCCCTTGCCCTTTACGCACTTAAATTAATCCAGATTCCTTGAATCTTTTAATGATGTTATGCACTGTAGGGGGTGAAATATCCAATTCCTTTCCTATTTTTCTTTGAGGAACATTGTTTTTCAACACTTCAATAATTTTCTCATGCATTTGTTGACAAACTGGGGATCCTCCGCCCATGTTTGCTCCTCAGAGACTAGACCTTTCTTGGATACTGATTTTGTACCAAATTATGATACAGTCATCTGTTGACATCACCTGTTTTAAATTGCATGATTATTTAATTGTTTTACCTCATTACTAACCCTAAATTGGCCCCATCCCAACTTTTTAGGAATGTGTTGCAGGAATGGATATATATTAACAAATGAAATTAAGTTGACTAGAAAAAAAACATGAAATATCTTCATACTGTCTGCAATGACAAAGTAAATTTAGAAATGATTATTTATTTATTTATTTATTTGGATTTCCCATAAAATCTTGTCTTTTTCTGATTTAGGGTTGTACTTACTGTACATCTGCCAAGCTGTGGTGTATTGAGGAGTGTCTCAAATATTTCTTTATCATTGTTCAATAGAATTGCTATTTACTTGCTGATCACGTACAGTCAGCCTCCCTCATACTTTATGAATAAGGCATAGTATTACACTGTACTAATTGAAGCACATAGTAATGAGTTTCCAGTTTTAAAATTCCATCATTAGGCAAATACAGGGATAAAGAGTTTATGTGTAGCCATTTAATGATTACAAATAAGACTGAAGATGCCTGAAGATATTTCAGAAAATTGTCTGACCTTATTATCTGTTAAAGCACCCCTCTTCAGACTGGGTAATATGCTTCCTTTCACAGCAGTGCTGTTATGATGTCAGGTCTTTCTTCATTAATATGCTTGGAAGTTCTCAGATGTCTTCTGTGAAAGACATATTATGTGCAAGTGTAGGTGTGATAGGCCTTGAGCATAACAAACACTTCAACTCTTCAATTCAAATGTCAACTGCCTTCAATTCTTCCACATACAATCTTCCAATTCCTCAATCCATGTATTGTTAGTCTCGTCTGAATTGAGTTTTCATGCCTACTGTGTCTCAGCTGTCTGGTTCAGATGAGTGCTTGCTTGGGCACAAGTAATGAGGGAGGCTGTCATAAAACTCTTCGTCATCTCGGTTGCCCCCTGCCTTCAATATTGCCTCAACTTGCCATTCTGCTTTGCCTTTTGTGCTTCTGACTTGATATAGTGGAGGTTTTTCATGCTGTGAGTGTATGTTATGTCTGCCACCACTTAAGATTATTAAGGGACGATGTCTAGAATCATCTATAAATAAATGCCAACTCTGAATTGCCCATCTCTAGAGTTTCGATATCTCAAGTAATGATTGTGCAGGGCGGCACGGTGGTGTAGTGGTTAGCGCTGTCGCCTCACAGCAAGAAGGTCCTGGGTTCGAGCCCCGTGGCCGGCGAGGGCCTTTCTGTGCAGAGTTTGCATGTTCTCCCCGTGTCCGCGTGGGTTTCCTCCGGGTGCTCCGGTTTCCCCCACAGTCCAAAGACATGCAGGTTAAGTTAACTGGTGACTCTAAATTGACCATAGGTGTGAATGTGAGTGTGAATGGTTGTCTGTGTCTATGTGTCAGCCCTGTGATGACCTGGCGACTTGTCCAGGGTGTACCCCGCCTTTCGCCCGTAGTCAGCTGGGATAGGCTCCAGCTTGCCTGCGACCCTGTAGAAGGATAAAGCGGCTAGAGATAATGAGATGAGATGAAATGAGATGATTGTGCAACCAGGCAGGAGTCCAGCTTTCACGGAGAATTTCCCTTTCCTATTAGGTGCCTCATTGTCCTATATTACTTGCCATTTTATACAAAATAACCTGAAGTCCCCTCTTAATAGCCAATCAGGTTAGATTCATAATGCGTACAGGATGTTGGAACAATACTGCAGAGCAATGGCATCTGGTCAATTGATATTGAATGAAAAAGTCCACTGCCTATCAGGAACTCTACATTACTGCCATGAACCCATTATGGTTGAGCCTTACAGTACATGATCTCTATGCATAAAACTATTACACATAGCAACACAATCATTTAAAGACACAACACTATTCATAATTGCTATTTTTCAAGTGTCAGTGTTTCAGCTCTATAATTATTGTCTGTCTTCTGAGTAGAAAACATGGTAAACAGAAATTTTGTGCTTGTTGCTAGCCAGCTCTTCCATTCAACCACAAAAAAACCCTATTGTAATCCTTAACAATGTTTGCTTCATCTATTTACCATTTTGAAATATCAGTGATAAAGTAATCCACCTTGTTCATATTTTATATCCACCACAGTACTGTATTTACTGTATTGTCACCAAGAGTAATCACTTGGCTGCATGAATCTACACTATGGCCTAGAAAGAAATCAGCACCAGCCTCTACTAGATACAATCCATCCATTCATTCATTCATTCATCCATCCATAACACTTATCTGTCAGGATCGTATCAGGAAGCTGGAGCCAATCTCAGCTGACTTTGGGTGAGAGGTGGGGTGCACCCTGGGCATGCCACCAATCTATTGAAGGGCATCTACAGTACTTCATAGCATTTTGTGTTTTGTTACTTCTGACTACTGGTGGTGCTGTTTTTGTTTCCACAATGGTAAAAATAAAAAGATCCAATAAAACAACATTGATATAAAAAAGGGGCGGCACGGTGGTGTAGTGGTTAGCACTGTCGCCTCACAGCAAGAAGGTCTGGGTTCGAGCCCCGTGGCCGGCGAGGGTCTTTCTGTGCGGAGTTTGCATGTTCTCCCCGTGTCCGCGTGGGTTTCCTCCGGGTGCTCCGGTTTCCCCCACAGTCCAAAGACATGCAGGTTAGGTTAACTGGTGACTCTAAATTGACCATAGGTGTGAATGTGAGCGTGAATGGTTGTCTGTGTCTATGTGTCAGCCCTGTGATGACCTGGCGACTTGTCCAGGGTGTACCCCGCCTTTCGCCCGTAGTCAGCTGGGATAAGCTCCAGCTTGCCTGTGACCCTGTAGAAGGATAAAGCGGCTAGAGATAATGAGTTGAGATAATGAGATGAGATGATATAAAAAAAGGAACATTTTTATGTATTTTTCTGACAAAAGAAAAAAATCTCAGCCCTGCTAGCCTATGTACTGCAAAGGATATAGCAGTTGAGAGTAAATGAAGTTTCTTTACAAAATTACAAAGGCAAATAGCATCAATAATTCAATAATTTAGCACATACAGTGGGTGCAGTGTAAATGAAATGTTTAGTGTTTGTGTTTTTTTCATTATGTTTTTATACATATTATGTGAGTGCATATATATATATATATATATATATATATATATATATATATATATATATTAATGAATAGAAAACCCTGAGAGGACAATGTGGTCGTTGTTAAACGGCTCTGGTATAAGATGAATAAAACAGGCTCTGTTATAATAGCAAAAATGATAGAATAAAAGAAGAAGCCTTTAAACCCAGAACCCAAAATCATCTTTCTCTGAGGTGATAGTACTAACCGCTGCACCACCATGCCACTAGCAGCACATCCCATTCAAATTAATAAAAATGTTATTTGGATGATGGGTGTGCTAGTGCTGGAATTTAACAAGGCCCTTTATGCCAATGTTGAAAGACCGAAGCTTCAGACATTGACTCAGACATTTAATCATAGCTGTATTTAATCAAGGATGTTGTAAGGACAGTAAACTCAATTTTGAGTTTTCTGTCATTTTTAAGATGACAGAAAATGCCATGAAAGAGAACCCCCCAAAGGAAAAAAACAAAAAACAAAAACAAAAAACAAAACCCTGTCTACCCTTGAGAAGGGTTTTAAGACTCTTGTTAAAGAACACAAAAGAAAATCAATTAAATGCTTTCTGTTCATCTGGCAGATTCATCTGGCACCAAAATTCATCATTTTCACTGTGATAACCAGTCTTATGAGATACAGTCTTGTTGACAATGTTGCAATAAATCACTGTGTGACAATCAGTGACAGTTTTATAAAGTGATGAGTCTAATGTTTTCTGAGTTCATGAAGGTGCTAGAAGAACAGTTGGTGCATGTCAGTGTACACAAGTTCCTGTGAAAAGACAGTGATGGCTCCTTCATGTTTTGGCTACATTTCTGTTATTGCTGTGATAATTACAGAAAGATTTGTTCTTGGAAAAAGCTTCCAAATAAATCTTCAGGTAAATGTCCTTGGCTTCCGATATGGAACCACTTCTGACAGAGAAACTCTGTTACAAGGTTATGTAGAGAACTCTTAAGGGTTCCCTCATAAGTACAACTAAATAATACTTTAAAGTGCTATATGGAAACTGTTTGTTTAAATGAAGAACTGGTTAAATTTGGTACAGGTTGCTCAAATGTTCAAAATGCAGTTAAAAGAGCGGCACTATGGTGTAGTGGTTATCAGTGTTGCCTCACAGCAAGAAGGTTCAGGGTTCAAGCCCAGCAGCTAATGGGAGCCTTTCTGTGTGGAGTTTGCATGTTCTCCCTGTGTCTGCGTGGGTTTCCTCTAGGTGTTCCGGTTTCCCCCACAGTTCAAAGACATGCAGTTTGGTTAACATGGGGTGGCCTTAGGCTGAGGTGCCCTTGAGTGAGGCACCTAACCCCCAACTGCTCCTTGGGTGCTGTAGCATAGTTGCCCACTGATCTGGGTATGCGTGTGTGCTCACTACTCACGTGTGCATGCATGTGTTCACTGCTTCAGATGGGTTAAATGCAGAGAGAAATTTCACAAGTGTATATGTGATGAATAAAGTTCCTCTTCTTCTAAAAAACAAAACAAAAAAAGCCTGGTCTGATGGTTCTTGAGTAGCACAACAGAAAAATGTTTGCCCTACCGTTTGGAGATGGCAAGTTGAAACCCTGACAGTCCCACAGCCATCCATGGCAGGGAGTAAAATTGGGGATGCTCTCTGGGTGGGAGGGGTGGCATCATGGGCAGGGGTTAAAGTGGGATTTGGTTGGTGGGAGAACCCTAAGATCTGGTGTAGATGTGCAGCTAGGGAAAATATTTCACCCCAAAATAACTCTCAAATTGATTTATATACTGTAAACTCTGGTGGCCTTTTTTTTTTTTGTAAACAGACTATGTGAAAAACTAACCTTTTTTTAAAGTACCCATCTCTTGGCATATTTTTCGGATCCCAGTGGTCCAGAGGAGGCCCAACAAAAGAAAAGAACATCAGTACTAAGAACTTCCATCCATCCATTATCTGTAGCCGCTTATCCTGTTCTACAGGGTCACAGGCAAACTGGAGCCCATCCCAGCTAACCATGGGCAAGAGGCGGGGTACACCCTGGACAAGTCGCCAGGTCATTGCAGGGCTGAGTACTGAGAACTTGTTGATTTGTAATTGTGTCCATAGTGATGTTATTATTGTTCATTTCAAAGAATACTTTTCACGGTCAGCACTGCTAACAGTGATTTTACTGCTTGTTGCAGCTTCAGCAGCCCATCAGTTGCAGGACTTTCGGGATGCTCTTTCAAATCTTTGTATCTTTGCCTGACACCAGAAAAGCTGATGTCAAAAAGGTCACAGAGTTGTCATATGCCCTCCTCCACATAAAACAATGTTAACACTGATGGCTGTGCTTTTGGTATAAGAGCGATGATTTGGACAAAAAGTGATGTTTTGTTCTCAGTCACCATTCATGTGCATGCAGTGAGTGCTTCAAAAATTTGTGGGGGTTGATTGATTTCTGCATCGACTCATTTTTCACTGTTTCTCCATGGAAGCTTCCATGTTCAACAGCTTCAGGAGCCTGTAGTGTGGTCCAGGATTGTGTTGCCTGGCCAGAAAAACAACAACAATTTACCGCTTAATCATGTTCACAGCATGAGATATTCTGTCCCTTGACTGAAAACTTTCAGACAAATCTTTGAGCTTGTCCAGGGCATCAACCATCAGACCTGTTTTCTTTATGAAGTCACCTGAAGACAGCTTTATATCAGTTCTCTCAAACATGCATCTGTCATTTGCATTCTGCACAAATGAGAATAAAGAGCACCATGCATTGTCCAAACAGCATTCACTGTTCTTTTCTGTATGTCAATGTCCCTTCCACACCAGGATCTGGTCTTCCTAGGCAGTCTCCTGTCCCAGTACTAACCAGCTCTTTGAGATGTATAGGTGCAGTGCTGATTACTGTTTCCAGAGCCCTCTGCCTATACAGCTAGGGTTACAGTGAGGGGCTAGTCCTCTGGTAACCATGAGAGTTTGACTTCCCTACTTGCATCTGTATTGCCAGATGGCAGTAGGTACCATTTTTATGATGGACTTTGGTATGACCCAACCGCGAGTAGAACTCGCGATCTCCCAGTTGAGAGGCGGACATGCTAACCACTAGGCCAGCTCACGGTCACCGTTCTATATGATGAGACCACAAATCTCACACATAGGACTCAACCAGTCTTTTTCATCAGAAAGCCTAATTCTGAGGCTGCAGAGCTCAGTTCTCTCAAATATTGGGGGGGGACTGATGGTACAGAAAATATAATTTGTCCATAAAACTTGAAAAAAAATTAACTTCAGTGCAGTGCTTGACAGCATCCCCAACAGATAGCTCCAGTCTGTGGTTTACACAGTGCCAGCCAGTCAGATGTGGGAAGTTGTTTTTCAGCCTGGTAAAGACTCCAGCTTTTGTCCCCAACATCACTGAAGTGCCATCAGGGGAAAATTCAATCAGACACTCATTTAGAAAGGCATTGCCAAAGCTCTGACTTATTAAACAGTTCAAAAGAGCCTCAGTAATGCTTTCTGTACTCGTAAATCCAAGTTCCACCAAGTCTAAAAAAGAGTCAAAGTCCCTCCCAGGGCTGGTCTTCCCAGTCAGTCTCCAATCCCAGTACAAACCAGGCCTTTAAGGTGCATTGGGTGGTGCCAATCTCTGTTTCTATGGCCCTTAGCCTCTCGCCTATTACATAGCTACGGTTACAGTGGGGAGCTAGTCCTCTGGTAACCACAAGAGCTTGACTCCCTACTCACATCTGTATTGCAGCATGCCTCACCAGGCAGTAGGTACCATTTTTATGATGGTCTTTGGTATGACCCAACCATGTAGCCTAGTAAACTAGACCCAACCGCCTAGCGGCCAAAAATATTTTTGCCTAGCGAATGGGTCTAGCCTTGCACCATATAAACAAAAACACCCCGGGCATCAAATCGTGCCCGCCAATCACAATGCAAGGTTTTTGTTTGGATTCTTTGGGCGGGCTTTTGCAGGAGTGACGACAAAGCTGCGCAACGCTGGAGAAAGCACAGCAGGAAAGATGGCTACGGGCTAGTGAACAGCGCGTGTTTGACTCCACTTTGGAATCAGTTTTAGAAGAATTAGACTTGGAGTTTTCATTGAAACATGAGCAGGAAGAGGCTCTCCGCTCATTCCTTTTCAAGAAGGACGTTTTCACTGTTTTGCCGACTGGCTATGGCAAAAGTCTGATTTACCAGCTGGCTCCGCTGGTAGCCAAAAGGATGGGCTAGTTTGTGCAGTACAAAGAATTAATAAACAGCTTTGAAACATTACTTTTTGATTGTTTCTTATTTTCCCGTTATTTTAAATTTAAGGGAAATTATTTCACCAAACACCACTAAATAAAAACTCTCAAAAACAATTTAAGCAAACCCTTGAAAAACACTTGGAAAAAAATGTGTATGTGGTACAGACTCCAAACTTGTGGTCATTATCTCCAAACTTCTTAATATCTAGAACCTGTTTATTAATTAATACGCATTTTGAAAAATTATTTATTTCAAGGCCTCCCCCACTGCTTTCTGTCGCTCTGACTACGTCACAGTCACTGTTGCGCTGATTGGTCAGAGCGTTGGCCTATACGCACAGAGACAGTTTGAAAGACAGCGGGTTGTTCCTCCTACCCGCTTCGGAAATGTCTACGGATCGAGGCCAGACTAAATATTCACATTTAGTCTGGCTTGCCAGGCTACCAACCATGAGTAGAACTCCCAATCTCCTGATTGAGAGATGGATACACTAACCACTAAGCTAGCTCATAATAATAATAATAATAATAATAATAAAAATAAAAGAAGAGTAGTTGGCTCAGAATTATGGTACACAACCAGGCATGATTTGTTTCTCAAAGCAGTGCACTCATCAATGAGTACAGTGAGTTTTGGCCTTGTAGACTTTATGCTTGCCATTAATACGTCTCATTTCTTTTGAAATAAATTGTATGATATCTGCACATGTGATGTTGGAGCACAATACTCTGCCAACATTGACACCATTTCACTTCTGCAAGTCAAGAAGTTCTGGATGGTCTGCCAAGAGCCTGTTATGTTTTGCAATATTATGAATTCTGTTAGGCGGCACGGTGGTGTAGTGGTTAGCGCTGTCACCTCACAGCAAGAAGGTCCTGGGTTCGAGCCCCGGGGCTGGCGAGGGCCTTTCTGTGTGGAGTTTGCATGTTCTCCCCGTGTCCGCGCGGGTTTCCTCCGGGTGCTCCAGTTTCCCCCAAAGACATGCAGGTTAGGTTACCTGGTGACTCTAGATTGACTGTAGGTGTGAATGGTTGTCTATGTGTCAGCCCTGTGATGACCTGGCGACTTGTCCAGGGTGTACCCCGCCTTTTGCCCGTAGTCAGCTGGGATAGGCTCCAGCTTGCCTGCGACCCTGTAGAAGGATAAAGCGGCTAGAGATAATGAGATGAGATGAATTCTGTTATGAATTTAGACTTTGTTGAGGAGGTTAAATCCTCTTATGCTTTAAGTAAACTTGAATCTAACTCACTTTCAGATCTTTTTTTTTTCAAATATTGTATCTGCCTGTTTGTCTCCACAGATTCACTTGTGTTTGCATATTTTTTCCACTTTTGTTTTCCCATAAAGAAATTTTTGCAGTTTTATCATTCACTAGAAAGAGAGTGCCTTTGTGATCTTTTTCAATAAACACCAAGTGATATAGCACTTTTGCATACAGACTATTGCAACTCTTTGTTAGAGACAAAAATTAATGGATTTGGATATGTGGATATATCTCCAACAATCTGTCAAATTATGTTGTGTGTGTGCTGCTACTCTGGGCTGTGCTGTTGTAGTTCTGAGCTGTGCTGCTATTTTCAGTCTCCTCAAAAAGTAGAGACAGCTCTGCACCTTCTTATAGAGGGCTTCAGTGTTTTAGTCCTGTCCAGTCTATTGTCAGTGTGCATTCCTAGTCCTCCACAATGTTCACACTGGACCCCCCCTAGATGTAAACAGGGGTCACTGGTGCCTTGAGCCTTCTCAAATTCACAACTAGCTGCTTTGTCTTTGCCACACTGAGCTGCAGATGGTTCTACTCATACCATGTGACAATGTTTCTCAGCACAGTCCTGTAGTCAGCTTCCTTGCCTTTGCGAGGCAATAGCATTCTACTATAACAGAGTCATCAGAAAACCTCTGAAGATGGCAGGACTCTGTGTGGTAGTTGAAGTCTGTGGTGTAGAGGGTGAAGGGGAAGGGAGACAGGACTGTGTATGCTCCAAAATCTAGTGGAAAGCCTTCCCAGAAGAGTAGAGGTTATTATAATAACAAAGTGGTGACTAAATCTGGAATGGAATGTTCAATGAGCACAAAGAAGCCTTTATTTTTGTCACATACACACTCAAGCACAGCAAAATTCCTCCTCTGCATTTAACCCATGTGAAGCAGTGAACACACGCATGCACACCAGAGCAGTGGGCAGCTATGCTCCAGTGCCCAGGGAGTAGTTGGGAGTAAGGTGCCTTGCTCAAGGGCAGTTCAACCATGATACAGAGAGAAGAGAAATTGCTGTTCATTCACTGGACTCCCCTCACATTTTCCCTGCCAATCCCAGAAATCAAACCGGCGACTCTTTGGGCCCAAGGCTGCTTCGCTAACCTTCAGGCCATGGCTTCCCCCAGATGTTTATCTATATAGATTATTATTTGAGTATAGCAAGTGCACTTTCAGAAAATAAAGTTCATTATTGTACCTTTAGGGGTACAATGGCTTGTCACTGAGGTAGTACCGTCTAGGGTACATATTTGTACTCTTTATATACTGCTTGGGAACATATATATGTACCTTTTTGTCCCTAAAAAGGTGCACATCAGTGGCGGCTGGTGAAAAAAATTCTTGGCGGGGCTGGTGTGTGCCAGTAGAGTTCCCTGCCTAGTCCAGTATAAGCATTCAAATGAACAGTCAGAAAATGACAATTCCACAATAATAATTTAATTTCCTTCTCAAAATCAGCAGTTTCACAGATAAAGTAAATTAACAATTTACAGCTATATTAGGCTCCATTTATGGTTTGGAAAGGAACGGTTTCAAATACAATACAATACTCAAGTTCTTGAGAGAAGTTTACAGCAAGGGTATGATTTCAGCTGAATCTATACAAATCAACTGTGTGTGTGTGTGTGTGTGTGAGAGAGAGAGAGTGTGAATGAGTGAGTGAGAGAGAGGGAGGAAGGTTTCTAAGGTGAGTGTGGGACTGAGTGAGGTGGTGTGTGTGTGTGTCTGATTCTAAGGTGAGTGTAAGATTTCTGTGTGAGAGAGTAACTATGAAATGAGGTGTGTGTGTGTGTGTGTTCTGAGCTCGGTGTATTTCTGTGAAACGAGACAGTGAGAGGGGGAGCGAAACACAGTGTTGACACTCTTGTTGTGAATACAAACTATGACAAGAAAGATGTGTGATTATTGTCCAATATGAACCAAAAGTCTAGTTTTGAACATCAAAGACAGAGAGAGAGAGAGAGAGAGAGAGAGAGAGATGCATTTCCTGTAGCAGGGGCGAAATTTCCAGCGCCCCAAAACCATTAAATTCGGCGATGCTGATTGGCCAAATATTTATGATTTTTCCCAAGCAACCATACACGATTGGCTATTCCGCTGCACTTCTGGGGCGCTTTGCCGAGCGCCCAAGAAGAGAAATGATACGCGTCTGTTGGTGGAAATTCACCATTGAATGAGAGTCAGTTGGTGGAAATGTTGTTTAAATAATTCAGATCGCATGTAGGCACACACTATTAAGTAAAACTGACATTGATAATAAAATTTGTAAAAATATATATCGATATATTTTATATTTTTTTCCCCTCCACATCTGGGAGGGCGGCGCCCGAGCGCCCCCTATGAGCCAGCCGCCACTGGTGCACATAGTTACCTTGAGGTCCAATAATGAACCCTAGGAGGTACATTAGTGTAGATTCTACCTTGGGTGACAGAAATGGACTTCTACTGTACCCCATTTCTGACAGTATGTCTTTAATTTCTCTTTAATCTTTTATAAGTATATTCCTAAGTCAGCATAACTATATGAGGAGTTAAATTATATATATATATATATATATATATATATATATATATATATATATATATACACAGTGGTGATTGAAAGTTTGGGAACCCTTTAGAATTTTCTATATTTCTGCATAAATATGACCTAAAACATCAT
Organism: Neoarius graeffei; assembly: GCF_027579695.1. Lineage (NCBI taxonomy): Eukaryota > Metazoa > Chordata > Actinopteri > Siluriformes > Ariidae > Neoarius > Neoarius graeffei. The sequence goes on along the minus strand of NC_083575.1, from coordinate 75,557,723 downwards.
CAGATTTTCACACAAGTCCTAAAAGTAGACAAAGAGAACCCAGTTAAACAAATGTGACAAAAATATTATACTTGGTCATTTATTTATTGAGGAAAATGATCCAATATTACATACCTGTGAGTGGCAAAAGTATGTGAAACTTTGCTTTCAGTATCTGGTGTGACCCCCTTGTGCAGCAATAACTGCAACTAAATGTTTCCGGCAACTGTTGATCAGTCCTGCACACTGGCTTGGAGGAATTTTAGCCCATTCCTCCATACAGAACAGCTTCAACTCTGGGATGTTGGTGGGTTTCCTCACATGAACTGCTCGCTTCAGGTCCTTCCACAACATTTCGATTGGATTAAGGTCAGGACTTTGACTTGGCCATTCCAAAACATTAACTTTATTCTTCTTTAACCATTCTTTGGTAGAATGACTTGTGTGCTTAGGGTCGTTATCTTGCTGCATGGCCCACCCCTTCTCTTAAGATTCAGTTCATGGACAGATGTCTTGACATTTTCCTTTAGAATTCACTGGTATAATTCATAATTCATTGTTCCATCAATGATAGCAAGCCATCCTGGCCCAGATGCAGCAAAACAGGCCTAAACCATGATACTACCACTACCATGTTTCACAGATGGGATATGGTTCTTATGCTGGAATGCAGTGTTTTCCTTTCTCCAAATATAACACTTCTCATTTAAACCGAAAAGTTCTATTTTGGTCTCATCCATCCACAAAACATTTTTCCAATAGCCTTTTGGCTTGTCCACATGATCTTTAGCAAACTGCAGATGAGAACCCATTTAAACAAATGTTCTTTTTGGAGAGCAGTGGCTTTCTCCTTGCAACCCTGCCATGCACACCATTGTTGTTCAGTGTTCTCCTGATGGTGGACTCATGAACATTAATATTAGCCAATGTGAGAGAGGACTTCAGTTGCTTAGAAGTTACCCTGGGGTCCTTTGTGACCTCACCGACTATTACACGCTTTACTCTTGGAGTGATTTTTGTTGGGCAACCACTCCTGAGGAGGGTAACAATGGTCTTGAATTTCCTCCATTTGTAGACAATCTGTCTGACTGTGGATTGGTGGAATCCAAACTCTTTAGAGATGGTTTTGTAACTTTTTCCAGCCTGATGAGCATCAACAACACTTTTTCTGAGGTCCTCAGAAATCTCCTTTGTTTGTGCCATGATACACTTCCACAAACATGTGTTGTGAAGGTCAGACTTTGATAGATCCTTGTTCTTTAAATAAAACAGGATTCCCACTCACACCTGATTGTCATCCCGAAAACACCTGACTCTAATTTCACCTTCAAATTAAATGCTCATCCTAGAGGTTCACATACTTTTGCCACTCACAGATATGTAATATTGGAATTGAGTTGAATTCACCTTTTTACAAATGTGGTCACAATGTTCGTTCCAGCATAGATTATCAGTAATAGTTATTCTCAAATAGGTGGTTGAAGAAACTCTTGCGATAAGCTGACCATTCAATAAGTAGTTGAAATCAACAGGAGTTCTCTTGCTATGTTTGGCCACGATGTAGCACAAGAGTTATAAGACACCTTCATGCTTATTTTTTTTTTTGTTTCCATCTTGTTCCTGTATGATAGAGTTGATTCAACATACTTGATATTCATCAAAACAATTCATTATATTCATGAAAGTTTTGTATGATGATGTGACTGTAGAACTTATGAATGCCATTCCTCACTTGTCTTACTTTATATTATTTTACTTGCCTTTTGAATGATCACTTCCAATATCAACAGTGTTCAGTTATTCTGGTCTTGTTTGAATAATCAAAATTCTGTGTAGACATTACACCAGAATTGCAATTTTGAAAATATTTTATCACCCATGGACCATCATCATTCTAGTGATTGCTGGCAAATAATTTAGTTAGAAATGTCTTCAAGGGTCCATCCATAAATCAAGGCTGCCACTTTCAATCTGTTTCATATGAGCCTGACAGGGAAAATTAGACTTTCCCTGGATGTCTACCACTTATGGTGTTTGAACAAATGTGTAAGTTAAAGTGATACTCATTTGAAAGCAAATCATCTCCCTGATGAAATCCTCTGCATTGCTTTTGATATTTGGGGTCCAGGCACAGCAATATTTTTTCATTTGAAGACTGTAATGGCAAATGAGAGAGCAGCTCTGATAGAATTCATTAGGTCTGTGTTCAGGTTGTGATTTGAGTCATGAATTTGATGTCTCCAGACTTGGAAACAGCCTTTAATATGAAAGAAAAAAAATGTTAAAATTGTTATGTTTAAGGATGATGAAGTAGCTTGGCAAATTTTATCTTTATGGACTAATTCTAAATCAACTGGACAAACAATTTTGTTTACAGTCTTATGTTTAGTGCAGGGGTTCTCAACCTATTAATACTTGTAATGAGTCGGGGCCCATTACAAAATAACCCCAATTATTTTGGCTCATCTATTCTATTACAATTTAATAATCTATTGTGAAGTGTATTAATGGGATGCAATATCATTCCCTGTTACCAATGGGAGCCCAGAAATTAAATAAGTGCAATAAAAACAAACTGTTTTTAATTGTAGGTATTGTATTTAAAACTGTATGGATGTGCCAGAAGCCAACATAAAACCCTGCATGCAGGGCATTCTCAGTCAAAAGGGATTAATGATCCAAAAGTGGAGTCTGGTCCATTTTACACAAGAACTTATTGCCATGTTTGTATACAGCAAACAAGCAAGTTATTAAAACCAAGAAGTACACTCAAAAGAAGTGGATATAGAAACCACTCAATGGGATTAGATCCTTACATGTTAACAAAGAAGGATTTTTCCTATGAGTTGGAAAATTATCCATCCACTGAGTTCTCCGACATCTCAAACTACCTGGTGCTGCAGACATCATTCTACGTGGACAAACAGATGAAAACCTGGAAGAGTAAAACTTTTTATATGTGGCTGGGTTAAAGATCTGGGGATCAGGACACTACAAGATAGATGGCGGTAGATGGATCTAAGTGCAGGAAGAGTGTTTATGAGCAGGTGTGATATTTAAGTCAAGTTTATTTTTATAGCGTTTTTAACAACAGACATTGTCGCAAAGCAGCTTTACAAACAATTAAAGACTTTAAACATGAGCTAATTTTATCCCTAATTTATCCCCAATGAGCAAGCTTGTGGTGACAGTGGCAAAGAAAACTCCCTCCAGCGACATGAGGAAGAAACCTTGGAAGGAACCAGAACCCATCCTCATCTGGGTGATGACAGGTAATGTGATTATAAATAACTCACTTCTATAATTGTGTCCTATATAGTCACAAAGTATAACTGTGTAACCAGGAAATTCACAATAGTTTTAACATGAAATCTGTTTTGTTGAAGTTATAAACTACTCATTGATGGAAACTTGAGTGTAAAACTGTTCATGATGACTGCAGTCCTAAAGTTAGCAAGTTGACTGTAGTCCTCAGACATAAATGCATTATTGTAAGTGTCCAGAGCCATCTTCTAAGTGTTTTTTTTTTACAAAAGCAAACCAGAAAGCAAAGTATTTAAACAGCATTATAAACATGGCTAGAAACAAACGTGACAGTGATAATGATAATACTTCACAAAGCCTCTGTGAAAACAGCTTCCATATCTGTTCGTGCTGATTTGCGCTCAAATCAGTATCAAGTGTTTCCCATAATGACTGGGTCCCAAGCGCACACACAACGCGCTCCATAAGCGTGTGCGGCCGCTCGAGCTGCACCAGACTCAAGAGCACAAAGGCATGACAGTCAAGTGTTCACCTGCTGTGTGACCACAACTTTCAGCGCACGTGTATATCACCATCAAAATGTCTCATTTTCAGCGATAACCCATCGCAAAGCATCGCAAGCTGTAGTGTGACTGTAGCTTAATGAGGTGGATGTGATGTTGGATGCAACCCAGCAATTGTACTCTGCTATGAGTAAAAATTAACTTCAACTTGAAAAAAAATTTGCGGCCCACTAGATAGCGCTTTGCAGCCCACTAATGGGCTATGGCCCAGTGGTTGAGAAACACTGGTTTAGTGGAACACTGAAATTGTTTACATCTAGTTTCATGTTGTTTCTTATTTAATATCCTACCATTACAAAACTGTAGTTAAAATCGCAATACATTTGGTGAGGAACAGAATGTTTAATATTTATGACTTGAAGTTTAGTACTTGGGACTTAAGCATCAAGATTTAAGACTTATTTTATCTTAATTCCATGTTTTCCAATTTATCCACATCCTCAGGTTATTGTTTGCATGTGTGTATTTTGTTTCACCTGTGGTTTCTTTGCTATCTACACTATATGGCCAAAAATATGTGAACATTAGTAGAATCAGCCATGATTCTTGATGGAAGGCCTCTTGAAATCATCCACAAATTCTGCTATCTGGGATTGACTGTGTCGTCTGTGGTCTCCACTGCAGAAGTGGGAAAGCTGCCACAACCTTTGGAAAACTGACAAAACAAGCCTGGCAAAATACATACCTGACCATAAAGACATGCATGCACATCTCTGAAGCCTGTGTGCTCAGGACACTTCTATATGCCTCAGAGACATGGACCATCTACAAGGGACAGGAGAGAAAACTTAACTCATTCCATTTCCTTTGTAAGATTCTAGGCATCAGCTGGCAAGACAGAGTACCAAACTCAAGAATTCTTCAGATGGCAGAACAAACAACAATCACTACCATCATGAACAAGAGAAGGCTGAGATGGCTTGGACATGTGGAGAGGATGGGTGTTCCACATTCTAAAGCAACTTCTTTTTGGTGAGCTTACCAATGCACAACATCCTCATGGAAGACTCAAGCTATGCTATGAAACAGTTCAACATCGATCATGCTTCCTGGGAATGAATTGCTGATGACCGGCCTGCGTGGCGAAGTGCCCTGAGTATAGGTGCCTCCCTACAGGAGGAATGACTGTGCTCAGAATGGGAAGAAAAGCACCAATGCAGGAAGCAGAGGGCCAGTGCCCCACCTGGGGCTGCCAACTTCCCTTGCTGCTCGTGTAGCCGCCTCTGCAAATCGAACATTGGTAGAATCAGCCATGAGCAAAGCTGCAAGACAAGGGGCCAACTCACGCATCGCCTGAACTGTCAAGACAAAGATGGCTAAAAGTATGTGAACACTGGACCATCTTGTCTAGAATGCTTTTCTTTCCTGTTGCTTTGTTACTGAAGGTTTCCCTTCAGGAAAGGGCCTAAACCTGTTCCAGCATGACAGTGCCCCTGTGCCCAAAGTGAGCTCTATGAAGACATGGTTTACCAAGTTTGGTGTAGAAGAATTTGAATAGCCTAAGCCCTGACCTCAACCCCACTGAACACTTTTGAGATGAATTGGAATGCCAACTACGCACCATGCCTTCTCACTTGACATCAGCGTCCAGCCTCACTAATGGCCTTGTGGCTAAATAGGCACAAATCCCCACAACCATATTCCAAAATCCAGTGGAAAGCCTTTCAAGAAGAGTGGATATAACTGTAACAGTAAAAGGGGACCAAATGTGTGTTAATGCCCATGGTTTTGGAATAAGCACATACCGTATGAGCGTGATGGTGCCCCCACACTTTTGTCTGTATAATGTATATTCCTCTGTATACAATGCTCTGTTGTCTTGTGCAATGTACTGTGTGAAGTATTTCTTGCCATTTACTACACTTCTTGAGTAAAGGTACACTGGGATATTTGCTTGATGTCTTCCTTGTTGTTAGTATATCTAGAGTATACTGATTTTGACTCTACAGAAAAATGTAGAAGCCTTAAGAGTTCTTTGGTTGTTTCTCTGGGGGAACCCTGAATGGTTCCTTCCAAGCAGATCCCTTTATTGGATAGTAAGATCCTGAATGGATCCAATAAACCCATAAAGAGCTACTCTAAGAGTTGGCGATTGTGTTACATGTTCATTATTATTCATTCATTTATTCCTTTTCAGTAACTTCTTTATCTTGATGAGGATCATGGTGGACACAGCGCCTATCCCAGGAACAGTGGTTGTTAGGCAGGAATACACTCTGGATGGGATGCCCCATTCATATATCAGTGAAACTTAGCATAGCATGTTTGGAAAGTGTGAGGAAAATGCAGGGGACATGAGAACCACATAGACATCTCATCTCATCTCATTATCTCTAGCCACTTTATCCTGTTCTACAGGGTCGCAGGCAAGCTGCAGCCTATCCCAGCTGACTACGGGCGAAAGGCGGGGTACACCCTGGACAAGTCACCAGGTCATCACAGGGCCGACACATAGACACAGACAACCATGCACACTCACATTCACACCTACGGTCAATTTAGAGTCACCAGTTAACCTAACCTGCATGTCTTTGGACTGCAGGGGAAACCAGAGCACCCAGAGGAAACCCACGCAGACACGGGGAGAACATGCAAACTCCACACAGAAAGGCCCTTGCCGGCCACGGGGCTCAAACCCGGACCTTCTTACTGTGAGGCGACAGTGCTAACCACTACACCACTGTGCCGCCCCACATAGACATGAGAACATATAAAATTCCATACATAGAATAACCCAAGTTCAGGATCAAAGTGGGTACCTGGGACTGTGTGACAGCAACATCGCCTGTTGCACCATCATTGCACCACCACAAATTACTGATGTTTTTCCCCCTTTAATATACAGAAGTTGTTAGGCATTTAAAAATTAATTAACTGTCTTGGTCCTTGGTATGCTATTAGAAAAAAAGAGGAAAGTTTCTTATGCTCCTAAAATGGTTCTACTTGCCTGAATACAAATTGCATTTGTCATATTCTAAAGGGTAATGAATCAGTTGCAGATTTGTTGAATATCATTCCTTGTGATTATAGCTTTCCTTGTTGTGATTCAATTTGTAAATAAGGAACAGTGTAATCTGTCTATACAAAGACAAATAATTTACTTGCACTGGGCAGCACGGTGGTGTAGTGGTTAGCACTGTCGCCTCATAGCAAGAAGGTTCTGGGTTCAAGCCCAGCGGCTGATGGGGGGGCCTTTCTGTGTTCTAGTTTGCATGTTCTCCCTGTGTCTGCATGGGTTTCCTCTGTCAAGTCCAAAGACATGCAGGTTAGGCTAATTGGTGGCTCTAAATTGACTGTGGGTGTGAATAGTTGTTTGTCTCTAAGTGTCAGGCCTGTGATGATCTGGCGACTTGTCCAGGGTGTACCCTGCCTTTTGCCCATAGCTGGGATAGGCTCCAGCTTGCCTGTGACCCTGTACAGGATAAGTGGTTACAGATAATGGATGGATGGAATTTATTTGCATATTAGCAAAAAAGTAAAGCTTTTCAATGCAATTTCACAGTGATTACCATTCAGAAAGGACACAGAGTTTTAACTGTGCTAACCACGTGGTATAAAAACACAGCTTTAACTGTGCTCATCAAGTTATAACAAGATACAGTTTTAACTGGATGGCCTAATGATTAGAGAAGCAGTTTTGGGACCAAAAGGTCATAGGTTCAATTCCCTGGACCAGCAGGAATGGCTGAAGTGCCCTTGAGCAAGGCAACCTAACCCCCAACTGCTCACCAGGCTGCTCTGGGTATATTGTACATCACTCTGGATAAGAACATCTGTTAAATGCCTGTACTGTAATATAATGTAACTGTGCTAGCCATGTGGTAATAAAACTATCTGTAATTAATAATATTTTACTTTGCTGTCCATATCGTAATATAATTTGCTGGAATTGTGGTAACTTTTATGCCATGGCAACTTCTTAAATTTTTTTTTTTCCTGCTAGTCACATGTTCATTAAATCTCTCTCTGATGTTAGGAATATAACTAAACTCAAACTGGTCTTCTTTTCCACTGACCATCTAAAAAAAAAAAAAACCCTCCACAGTTACTATGGAAACAACCCAGAAGCTATGTGTGTGGATATAAAATTTCAGAACATGTCATTTTCAACTCAAATTGCTTATTTCATGCATTCCCCATGTAAAGTGCAAAAACTGAGTTGGATTACATAATGTAGTCTATTAACATTGAGTCATGAATTACCACTGATGATATTTTAGTGAAAATCTAATGTAAAACTTTGTTTGTTTGAGAGAATTTTAGTTATTTATGTAACTTGTGCAAAGTTAATTACCATGCATTTTGTAATGTGACTACATAATGTTACATTACATAGGGAGTGTTGTTTCTCAAATACAATTAAATACATGAACACAATTTAAATAACTAAATAAACAAAGATATTTCTAATGACATGACAAGCTTTTGCTTTTCATCTAAACCATAAGTCGTACTGTACTTAGGCATTCTGACACACTGCAGTTTGTTTCAAACGTGTGTGTGTGTCTGTGTGCACACATGTGCCGTGGGTGGAGAATAAAAACTCCTACTGCTGCCAGTCCTTATAAACAAAAGAGCCTTTAACCATGATCTGTCAACAGTGACTAATTATCTTAAATATACAGTATGTCCAATTAGCAGGCCAGAAAACTAAGCAGTTGTTTAATGTTGGCTATTTAACAGTTGAGCATTGATTACAAATACATGGGGTGTGCTGCTAAGGAAAATAATCAGCGATGAGATGAAGTGATGCAGCTCAACACAATGCATGGTTAATATTATCACACTAAGTTATGGATTATTTTCCTATAAGAGCATGTCCTAAATTGTTTTATGCCTTGTGTACCTCAGCAGTCTGCCACTGATTACTGAACAACACAATGTTACATTTAATGTTGTGGTTTACATTATTATTTGTCTTGGATTATATAGATCATCCAACATACTGTACAAATGCCTGTGAATACACTGTAATTATAGAAACAACACCGAAGGAATGTATTTATATAAACCTCGGATTTACTGTCAAAGCTGCTGTCATAGAAAACTAATAAACACCTTCTGACCAATCAGATTCAAGAATTAAACAGAAATGTGGTACGGTGTATTTAACAGTTATTCTAATTATTCCATGAAATCAAGTCGTACATAAGGTGATGTTTTATTCTATCCACATTCACTGGATTCTGAGAAACAGAGCATTTTTATTTTTTGCAAATTTGATAAATAAAAACTTTATACAAAACGTCTGACAAAATCAGTTCCACTTAGGCAGACTTCTGAAAAACCTATCAATGGCTGCACGAATTGACATTAGTGGTGTTGGTTTTTTTGTAGAAAGTGCCATCTTGCTATCATGCCGAGGTATAGAATAGCTTTAGACATTTATTTAATTCTTCCTTGGACATTTCAATAAGGTAATTTTCAAACTTCTTTGAGCTTTTGACCCAGTCTAAAAAAAAGATCAACAAGTTTTAATGCTTAAATATGAATAATGTTGTAGCAAGTGTTCTAGGTGGGTAGAGCACAGAAGCACGGCAGGCCAGAAGTGAGTTCTCAAAAACTCGTTTATTGCAGATTTTCAGCTTTTAACTATACACACATGCACGCACACAAGTATCCAGGTTGGGGAGTCCCTTCCTCTGCTCTCCCTCTCCTCTTATAGGGCACGGTCACTGGGGAAGACACACAAACACAGGTTAATTCCCGTCAGGTGCAGTGATTCCGCCACTTACCTTCCCTGACTCCGCCCTCCATTCACAGACTGACGCTTGACCACGCCCCCACTGCCACATACCCCCACCGCCCGACTCAGGCCGGGGAGCCGTCCAGCCTGCAGCCAACTCCCCCCCCGATGGGAGAGGAAGTCCGCCACAACCATCTGCGCCCCCGGCCTGTGGACCACCTCGAACTTAAATGGCTGGAGTGCCAGATACCAACAGGTGATCCGCGCATTGGCATCCTTCATGTGGTGGAGCTACTGCAGGGGCACGTGGTCCGACCAGAGGGTGAAAGGGCACCCCAGCAGATAGTAGCGGAGGGCAAGGACAGCCCACTTGATGGCAAGGCATTCCTTCTCTATGGTGCTGTACCTGCCCTCGCACACTGACAGCTTGCGGCTGATGTACAGCACAGGACGGCCCTCCCCCTCCACCTCCTGGGACAGAACAGCCCCCAGCCCTCTGTCCGATGTGTCCGTCTGTAAAACAAAGGGGAGAGAAAAGTCAGGGGAGTGTAACAGTGGCCCCCCACACAGTGCAGCCTTTATCTTAGAGAAAGCCCGCTGACATTGCTCCGTTCACTGGACCGGATCTGATACCCCCTTTTTAGTGAGATGAGTCAGCGGGCTGGTGATGTCCAAATAATTAGGTATAAACCTACAATAGTAGCCAGCCAGCCCCAGGAACTGTCTCACCCCCTTTTTGATCTTGGGCCTTGGGCAGGCCGCAATCACTGCTGTCTTATTGATTTGGGGATGCACCTGCCCATTGCCCAAGTGGAAGCCTAGATACCATACTTCCACCCGCCCAATCACACACTTCTTCGGGTTGGCTGTGAGCCCCGCTCACCTCAGCAACCCCAGGACGGCCCTCAGGTGTTTTAGGTGCCATTACTATACATAATAATAATAATAATAATAATGTCGGGGGCGGCACGGTGGTGTAGTGGTTAGCGCTGTCGCCTCACAGCAAGAAGGTCCTGGGTTCGAGCCCCGGGGCTGGCGAGGGCCTTTCTGTGTGGAGTTTGCATGTTCTCCCCGTGTCCGCGTGGGTTTCCTCCGGGTGCTCCGGTTTCCCCCACAGTCCAAAGACATGCAGGTTAGGTTAACTGGTGACTCTAAATTGACCATAGGTGTGAATGTGAGTGTGAATGGTTGTCTGTGTCTATGTGTCAGCCCTGTGATGACCTGGCGACTTGTCCAGGGTGTATCCCGCCTTTCGCCCGTAGTCAGCTGGGATAGGCTCCAGCTTGCCTGCGACCCTGTAGAAGGATAAAGCGGCTAGAGATAATGAGATGAGAATGAGATAATAATGTCATCTAGGTATGTGGCCGCATACAGTAGGTGGCGTAGGGACGGAGGACCCTATCCATAAGCCGCTGGAACATAGCAGGCGCCCAAAACAGCCCAAACGGAAGTGTGACAAACTGGTGTAAGCCAAACGGTGTGGAAAAGGCCGTTTTCTCTTGGGATAGTGGAGTCAAGGGGATCTGCCAATATCCCTTTGTCAAATCCAGTGTCGAATAAAAACGAGCCGTGCCTAGTTGATCGAGCAACTCGTCAATACGAGGCATTGGGTATGCATCAAATAGACACCGCGCTGACTTTTCTATAGTCCACACAGAACTGGACCGACCCGTCGGCCTTGGGAACCAAGACCATATGACTGCTCCAGTCACTGTGGGACTCCTCGACAATGCCCATTTCGAGCATGGCCTCGAGTTCTTCCTGAACCACCTTTTTCTTGTGTTCGGGCAGTCTGTAAGGGCGGCTGTGCACTACTACCCCCGGGGGCGTCTCAGTGCGGTGTTCTTTGAGGTGGGTGTGACCGGGCAGGGGCGAGAACACATCAGAAAATTTTGTTTGCAACCGGGCGACCTCCGCAAGCTGGGTTGGGGAGAGGGGGGCTCCACAGGGGACCAGAGTGGTGGGTGATGCCGATTTTCCCTTTTGAACCCCCGGCCCCAGCTCCACCTTCTCTGGAACCACCGACACCAGTGCCACGGGGACCTCCTCGCTCCAACGTTTTAACAGATTGAGGTGGTATATCTGTAATGCCCCACTCCTGTCCGTTCACCTCACCTCATAGTCGACGTCCCCGACTCGCCGTGTGACCTCAAAGGGTCCTTGCCACCTGGCGATTAATTTAGAGCTTGACATGGGCAACAACATGAGTACTTTGTCTCCCGGTGTGAATTCCCTAAGATGCGTGCCCCTGTTGTACAGGCGGACTTGACGTTCTTGAGCCTGCCGCAAATTCTCCTGGGTTAGGTGTGTGTGTGGGGGGGGGGTTTGCATGCAGATCAATAACGTATTGAATTTCATTTTTGCTCGGGGAAGGTCCCTCCTCCCAATTTTCCCGCAGCACATCTAGGATGCCACACGGCTTATGCCCATATAATAATTCGAACGGGGAGAACCCCGTGGAGGCTTGTGGGACCTCTCGCACTGTGAAAAGCAGGGGCTTGAGCCATTTATCCCAGTTACGTGTGTCCTCGCTTACAAATTTTTTAATTATGTTTTTGAGGGTGCGATTAAACCATTCAACTAAGCTGTCCATTTGTGGGTGATAAACGCTGGTGCGGATCGGCTTGATTCCCAGTAACCCATACAGTTCGCGCAGTGTGCATGACATAAACGTAGTGCCCTGATCAATCAGAATCTCTTTGGGAATTCCGACTCGGGAGATGACGTGGAAGAGTGCTTCCACAATACTACGTGCAGAGATATTGCAAAGCGGCACTGCTTCCGGATATCGCGTTGCATAGTCCACCAGAACTAAAATAAAGCGATACCCTCGTGTTGACCGATCTAATGGCCCGACAAGATCCATCCCAATTCTTTCGAATGGGGTCTCAATTAATGGTAGAGGGCGCAAATGCGCTTTTGGGATGGCCGCTGGATTTACTAACTGGCATTCGCGGCATGCTGTACACCACCTACGGACATCGCCGCGAATCCCTGGCCAATAGAACCGGGCCATTATTCGGGCTAGTGTCTTATCCTGCCTTAAGTGTCCAGCCATGGGATTAAAGTGAGCTGCCTGGAATAGCAATTCCCTGCGGCTCTTTGGGATCAAAATTTGGGTTATTTGTTCCTTAGTCTGAGTGTCCTGCGCCACTTGGTATAACCTATCCTTAATAATGGAAAAATAGGGGAAGGATGGGGTGGCGTTTGGCTGGAGTGTTTGACCATTGATTACTCTCACTTGGTCAAACGCATGCCGCAGAGTCTCGTCTCACAATTGCTCTAACAGAAAATCCGCGAGGGATTCCCTGAGAGAGGGAGGAGGGGCCTGCTGCTCCTCACTCTGACGTGGTGATGACGTAGATGGCTCTGTGACAGCTGCTCCCACCAATACCACACCGGGACCTCCCCCGGTGAACTACGGCAAGACCCACTCTTCACTAAGTGTGTCATTAAATCCTGAAATCCTGGCCAATCAGTCCCCAAAATTATCGAGTGGGTGAGGCAAGGATTAACCGCCGCCTGTACTCTAAATTTCTCCCCTCGAAACAGAATGTAGACCAACAATAAAGGGTAGTTGTGAACATCCCCGTGCACACACAACACCTTCAGCAACTGTGCTCTTCCCAATGCCTCATCTTGCACCAGGCTTTGGTGGACTGAGGTCTGATTACAGCCGGAGTCCACCAAAGCCTGCTACGTATCCCCTTGGATACTCACTGGTATGCGATATGCTCCGGCCTGATCGAGGGTGGTTCCTGGCGCGTCGGGGATCCGGACCACCATGACCACCTCCATCGTCGAGCACTGATGCTGGAGGTGTCCCAGTTCCCTGCAGTGCCAGCACACCAGCCCAGGCTCTCTCTCTTCACTGGTGTTCCGGATATCACTCACCTGAGGGGGGGAAAGACACAGACACGGAAGTAGGAAACGGTAGGACACCGCAGGTGCGGTGGGCCGGCTGGGGTGGAGCCAGCCCCCGCCTCCGCGGTGGGGGAATGGGGCGAGGGCGAGGAACAGAAGGGGAGAGAGAGAGAGAGAGGGGAGGGGAGAAGGGGAGACACGCTGTCCTGCCGTTGGAATGGCCACCATATGGTCCTCCGCCAGCTCAATGACCCAAGCCAGCGACACTGGGTGATGGCACTGGACCCACTCCGCGGTTCCTTCCGGAAGTCGAGCAACGAACTGCTCCAGCGCCACCAGATCGATGATTTCCTTGGCATCGCGGTTGTTGGCCCTCAGCCACTGGCGGCAGGCGTCCCGGAGTTGCTGGCCAAATGCAAACGGCCGGCCGACCTCTTCCAGGCGCAGTGCGCGGAAGCATTGCCGCTGCTGCTCCGGAGTGCAACCCAAGCGCTGGAGGACGGCCCTGCGGAGGTCCACGTAGACCAGCCGGCTGTCGGTGGGGAGCTGTAGTGCGGCCAGCTGCGCCTCGCCCGTGAGCAGGGGGAGGAGGCGTGCCGCGTGCTGTCCCACCGGCCAACCCCACACCTCTGCTGCCTGCTCGAAGAGAGTGAGGAAGGCCTCGGGGTCGTCGTGCGGGCCCATCTTCGTTAGGGTGAGGTGGTGAGGGCCCACGGCGGTGAAGGTGGTGGACCCCGCTGATGCGAGTAGGTGCTGGAACACCTGGCGATCTTCCTGCTGCACCAGGGCCTCGAACCTTTGCTCCTGTTCCTTCCGGAGGGTGACCAGCGCCTGGTGCTGGCTCTGTTGGGCCGTGGCGAGGGCATGGATCAGGTCCTTGAAGGGGGAGGACTCCATGGGGCTGTTCTCTCCTGCGCTCCGTTCCCAAGTTTCAGCACCACTGTAGCAAGTGTTCTAGGTGGGTGGAGCACAGAAGCACGGCAGGCCAGAACTGAGTTCTCAAAAACTCATTTATTGCAGCTTTTCAGCTTTTAACTATACACACACGCACGCACACAAGTATCCAGGTTGGGGAGTAGCTCCCTTCCTCCGCTCTCCCTCTCCTCTTATAGGGCGCGGTCACTGGGGAAGACACACAAACACAGGTTAATTCCCATCAGGTGCAGTGATTCCGCCACTTACCTTCCCTGACTCCGCCCTCCATTCACAGACCGCTGCTTGACCACGCCCCTGCTGCCACAAATGTAAACAAACCTGCAAAATGACAGTAGCAATTTGTGAAAAATGCTATAATAATAATAATAATAATAATTATTATTATTATTATTATTATTATTGAAAAAGAAAACAGATACATTCTTACCATCAAATACTTTTATTCCATATTTTGTTTCTTTTTTCTGTATTTTTGGGGGTTTTTTTAGAGTAGACTTTTTATTTTGTCCTCGGTTGGTTCAGCAACACACTCCGCCATTTTGTTTTTCTCTACTCACAGTATATGAGCTGATATCCAAGTAGCAGAGTAGCCAATCAGAGCACACAATTGCTCATATCCAGTGAGTATGGATATAATAAATAATATTAGCACTATCTCTCACTCTAATGATTTCCAGGTCTTTTCAGTGAGTCAGATTATTTGGCTCAGCTCACTAATAAGAGTCAACTCTTTTGACTCCCAAATGATTTTTAGCTGGCGGCACGGTGGTGTAGTGGTTAGCGCTGTCGCCTCACAGCAAGAAGGTCCTGGGTTCGAGCCCCGGGGCCGGCGAGGGCTTTTCTGTGTGGAGTTTGCATGTTCTCCCCGTGTCTGCGTGGGTGTGCTCCGGTTTCCCCCACAGTCCAAAGACATGCAGGTTAGGTTAACTGGTGACTCTAAATTGACCGTAGGCGTGAATGTGAGTGTGAATGGTTGTCTGTGTCTATGTGTCAGCCCTGTGATGACCTGGTGACTTGTCCAGGGTGTACCCCACCTTTCGCCCGTAGTCAGCTGGGATAGGCTCCAGCTTGCCTGCGACCCTGTAGAACAGGGGTGTCAAACCTGATCCATAAAGGGCCTTGTGGCTGCAGGTTTCCATGCAGCAGCACACCTGACTTGGCTCATTCAATCAACTGAACTGTCTTCACACAGTCAAATACTTGCAGCCACACCCACCCTTGATTAAAGGGTGGGTGTGTCAGTTGATTGAATAAGCCAAATCAGGGTGCTGCTGCATGGCTGGAATGAAAACCTGCAGCCACACGGCCCTTTATGGATCAGGTTTGACACCCCTGCTGTAGAAGGATAAAGCGGCTAGAGATAATGAGATGAGATGATTTTTAGCTTTTGTGTCTGAACTGGACATTGTTTGCAATCTTTTACTAGTGATTGTGCTTCTTTGTTGAACTATGGCTGAAATAGTTCCATGAAATTGTAAACCACCTTCTAATTAAGAAAAATAACATTACTTGGCACTGTAATTTATCAAATCCATGTTATATATTTTTGTGCCTGCTGTGTCTGTTCTTTAATTTTGAAAACTGATCATCTTTGCTACACTTGATGACATCCAGCTCATCAACAAGCAATAGTGCAGCACATCGTTCTTGTCATGCTGCCTCATACACACAGCTGAGAGTCAAACACATATCTCTATGCATGCTAATGAAGAGATCAGTTCTTACAAAGAGGTTTCCACAGAAACTTTTTCATTAAGTTACACTGCAAGGATAATAGCATTGTATGAATAAATAAATAAGAACCTTACATATGGTGAGTCAGCTCTCAGGAGTCGAGTCAAAATCTGACTTGTTCACAAATGGCACTGTCTTGTTCAGTGTGAGTGTGTATGTTGTAGGTCTTGTCGAGTTATTGTTCTGGTTTTTCTAAGCCTTATTTGTTATCTCCGTCTGCTTTTCTGTGCGACCTTGCTGAGAATTGTCTGCTTTATTTATTCTTTACATTAGATGCAAATGGCAACTTTATAACACAGTATATCAAAAAAACATCTCACTGTGAGCCAACATCAAGATTTGTCATATATATGCAGCACAGGTTTCTCATCACTATTCACCATATGTTTTCTCCTGTATCATATCAGTTCAGCTCGGCTGATAAACCACATTCACAGTGTGGAATATTGGACCATTTATTAACTTAGTCCATGGAGAGATTTGTAGTCAGTGTTTTATTTTGTAAGGAACCCATCCAAGGAAGCCAAGGAACAACAATAGAAGATTCCAGTCCTCAGCAGGCAGGCTTTAAGGGGATTTAAGAGATAAAATAGTTGCAATGCCTCAAAATCTTTACTGATGGAGAGTCTGGCAATTGTCAACATCTTCTGCCTTACTTTTTGTCAATATTTAAATGTTACAAAAATCCATAATGGAAATGGTTTTGGCAGGGGAAAAATCACATAATGTAATAACATTGTTGCTTAGTTATAGGATTTTAAGCACAACTGTAGCTAAACAACTGGAATGTGGAGGAGACAAGAACTATTCTTAGTTTATTCATTAGCTGATTTTCAGTAACTGCTTTATCCCAGTCTGTGTCATAATAGACCTGCAGCTTATCACAGGAACACTAGGTGCGAGAAGTGAATACAACCCGGATGGGATGCCAGTCAGTCACAGGACATCATGCATACACATCTGTGCAGGCAATTTACAGTCACAAATCCACCAACAATCCAGTAATTATGAGGTAAACGTAAAACTCACCCACACACTCACCTAAGCTCAGGGAAACTATTTGTTTTTGTCTGTATGAATATTTTAAACTATTTTATACAAAGCTTAAAAATTTTACTGCTCAAAGAAACCCAATTCATGCCCTATTATTAGGCATATCAGATGCTCGCTGGCCGTGCTGTGAAATGTGTGCATGCAGACAATCATCTAAGCTTCCAAATCTGTCGTTGCATAACTCTTGAAATATTTTCCATCATGAATACTATCATTAAAAAGCACATAATCTCTGCTTCCCAAAGAAATTTATCTTGTTAAGATCTGTTCAGTACTTTGGGAGTAACAGCACATTGAAGTTGGTACAACAGAGTAAAAACTCTGCTTGTGAGATGTCAGGAAACTGCTGGTGCTTTTTGAGTCATGGGAAAGCAGTCAGGCTCTCTCTCTTCTGATCGGTTTCCAACAGGATTACTCGTGGATATCAATCAGATAACTTTTATAGGGATGTTCTCTAGCTCTCACTGTTTCTGATGAAGTATTCAGCAAAATTTTCCGTCAGCTAGTTTTGATGTTACAGGAGACTATGAAGTGAGATTTCATAGCTTTACCGATTTATTTTTCAAATAAAACTAATTAATGTAAATAAATAATAATGATATTTAAAAAAACAGAAGACAGAAATGCGAGTGTCAATTTCAATTCAATTAATTGGAATTGTTTATTGGATGTGGATCACACAGTTTTTTCAAGGTTTGCCTTGAAAGCTGTGAATATTAATTGAAATAATCATTGAAATTCTTTCATAGAAACACGAGTTGGTCCTACTTAGAAATATAAGGCCTACAGAGCACAAAGAGGGTATTAGAAATAATCTTTTATTATTATTTTTTATTTTGATAGAGAATGGTAGACATGAATGACATTCAATGCTTATTTATGCATACTTTATAATTAACACTGATTTCTCCTTTGTGGTGTATAAATGAGAGTTAAGATCAGTTTTATATTGCACAAATAAAGCCATTTGGTGAGACTTTGAAGAAAAGTGTGTGCCAATTTAATGTTTTTATGTAATTAGCATAATTAATACTAATTAAATATTAATTTGTATAATTGTTTTTTACTAATTTTTCAAACTTTGTATTCAGTATACAACCATCTATGTGCCTGTCAACTTCCATGTAAATCTCATCTCATTATCTCTAGCCACTTTATCCTGTTCTACAGGGTTGCAGGCAAGCTGGAGCCTATCCCAGCTGACTACGGGCGAAAGGCGGGGTACACCCTAGACAAGTTGCCAGGTCATCACAGGGCTGACACATAGACACAGACAACCATTCACACTCACATTCACACCTACGGTCAATTTAGAGTTACCAGTTAACCTAACCTGCATGTCTTTGGACTGTGGGGGAAACCAGAGCACCCGGAGGAAACCCACGCGGACACGGGGAGAACATGCAAACTCCGCACAGAAAGGCCCTCGCCGGCTATGGGGCTTGAACCTGGACCTTCTTGCTGTGAGGCGACAGTGCTAATCACTACACCACCGTGCCGCCCCTTCCATGTACAACCCCGATTCCAAAAACGTTGGGACAAAGTACAAATTGGAAATAAAAATGGAATGCAATGATGTGGAAGTTTCAAAATTCCATCTTTTATTCAGAATAGAACATAGATGACATATCAAATATCTAAAGTGAGAAAATGTATCATTTAAAGAGAAAAATTAGGTGATTTTAAATTTCATGACAACAACACATCTCAAAAAAGTTGGGACAAGGCCATGTTTACCACTGTGAGACATCCCATTTTCTCTTTACAACAGTCTGTAAACATCTGGGGACTGAGGAGACAAGTTGCTCACGTTTAGGGATAGCAATGTTAACCCATTCTTGTCTAATGTAGGATTCTAGTTGCTCAACTGTCTTAGGTCTTTTTTGTCGTATCTTCCATTTTATGATGCGCCAAATGTTTTCTATGGGTGAAAGATCTGGACTGCATGCTGGCCAGTTCAGTACCCGGACCCTTCTTCTATGCAGCCATGATGCTGTAATTGATGCAGTATGTGGTTTGGCATTGTCATGTTGGAAAATGCAAGGTCTTGAAAGAGAGGTCGTCTGGATGGGAGCATATGTTGCTCTAGAACCTGGATATACCTTTCAGCATTGATGGTGTCTTTCCAGATGTGTAAGCTGCCCATGCCACATGCACCAATGCAACCCCATACCATCAGAGATGCAGGCTTCTGAACTAAGCACTGATAACAACTTGGGTCGTCCTACTCCTCTTTAGTCCGAATGACACGGCGTCCCTGATTTCCATAAAGAACTTCAAATTTTGATTCGTCTGACCACAGAACAGTTTTCCACTTTGCCACAGTCCATTTTAAATGAGCCTTGGCCCAGAGAAGACGTCTGCGCTTCTGGATCATGTTTAGATATGGCTTCTTCTTTGAACTATAGAGTTTTAGCTGGTAATGGCAGATGGCACGGTGAATTGTGTTGACAGATAATGTTCTCTGGAAATATTCCTGAGCTCATTTTGTGATTTCCAATACAGAAGCATGCCTGTATGTGATGTAGTGCCATCTAAGGGCCCGAAGATCACAGGCACCCAGTATGGTTTTCCGGCCTTGACCCTTACGCACAGAGATTCTTCCAGATTCTCTGAATCTTTTGATGATATTATGCACTGTAGATGATGATATGTTCGAACTCTTTGCAATTTTACACTGTCAAACTCCTTTCTGATATTGCACCACTATTTTTCGATGCAGAATTAGGGGGATTGGTGATCCTCTTCCCATCTTTACTTCTGAGAGCCACTGCCACTCCATGATGCTCTTTTTATACCCAGTCATGTTAATGACCTATTGTCAATTGGCCTAATGAGTTGCAATTTGGTCCTCCAGCTGTTCCTTTTTTGTATCTTTATCTTTTCCAGCCTCTTATTGCCCCGTCCCAACTTTTTTGAGATGTGTTGCTGTCATGAAATTTCAAATGAGCCAATATTTGGCATGAAATTTCAAAATGTCTCACTTTCGACATTTGATATGTTGTCTATGTTCTATTGTGAATACAATATCAGTTTTTGAGATTTGTAAATTACTGCATTCCGTTTTTATTTACAATTTGTACTTTGTCTCAACTTTTTTGGAATCGGGGTTGTAAATATCTTGAAAATTAAAATAAAAAATTTATTAAGAAAACACATTTGATCTCATTTGTTAATGAGGCTCATTTTGGACCATGTGATCCTATTACATAATATTACATCAGTTTTCGAAAAATTAAGCCGTTTTTTCAATCTTTGATTTGTAAAAAGTACGTTGTTCTCGGGCGGCACGGTGGTGTAGTGGTTAGCACTGTCGCCTCACAGCAAGAAGGTCTGGGTTCAAGCTCCATGGCCGGCGAGGGCCTTTCTGTGTGGAGTTTGCATGTTCTCCCCGTGTCCGCATGGGCTTCCTCCGGGTGCTCCGGTTTCTCCCACAGTCCAAAGACATGCAGGTTAGGTTAACTGGTGACTCTAAATTGACCGTAGGTGTAAATGGTTGTCTGTGTCTATGTGTCAGCCCTGTGATGACCTGGCGACTTGTCCAGGGTGTACCCCGCCTTTTGCCCGTAGTCAGCTGGGATAGGCTCCAGCTTGCCTGCGACCCTGTAGAACAGGATAAAGCGGCTAGAGATAATGAGATGAGACTATATTCCCAGGCCCGATTTCAAATACTGAACAACTTTAGATGAAGAACAAAATATTTTAATGCATCCTTTCTATTGCCATAAGCAGCAGTCTTAAAAAAGGCAAGTGTATCAAATTACCTAATCTTGTGTCATATCAACATCCACTGTACAGGAACGTCCTGTCCCATTTTTGCATTTCTTGCATCCATGTACACACAGAGTTTGTTATTCACAGTTGAATAAAAAAGTAAAATGAAAATACATAATATCACCTATATAACTATTGGACTACATTTTTTACGGAAATGGGAAAAGAGAGTACCTTACTTGATTCTGCTGAGGAATCTGAGATACAGAACAGAGCAAATAGATGTTACGCTTCATCATTAGTGCTCTCTCTCACACGCATGTACCCAGGGGACAAGGTCTCCTGTGCAGCGATGACCCAAATCTGTGAGATCACAGAGATTCATTCCCTTCTGTTTGTTTTAATTACACCTGTGGGAGTTCATCAGGCAATGGATTAGCAAGGAGAAGACACAGTGGAGTATAAAACCAGTCCTCAAATGTGCAGTAAAAGGGTGTAATGCAGTGCCTTATCCTGGTACGTCTGTGACCTACGTGATTCATCCTGATACTTTTTCTGCCTCAAACTGTTGTTTCTGACTCACTCTCTGCTGCTATACAGTACATGGGTTTGCATGGATACCATAAATATTGCCCTTCCCAAAGACAGTTCATGCCTCAGACTCACCCTTGCTTCAGTGGATAAGCTCATCTGAGTACTAGACTTGTATCTAAAAACTGCTGTGGTAATCATAAAGATGATAATACTCATACTGCACATCCTTTCAATACACTCAGTATGGTTTGACTTGATAGTATTAGAACTGCAGAACGGTAATTATTTATAATTACACTTTGTAATCTGATTTCAGTGTGAATGTGAGTGTGAATGGTTGTCTGTGTCTATGTGTCAGCCCTGTGATGACCTGGCGACTTGTCCAGGGTGTACCCCGCCTTTCGCCCGTAGTCAGCTGGGATAGGCTCCAGCTTGCCTGCGACCCTGTAGGATGATAAAGCGGCTAGAGATAATGAGATGAGATGAGATGAATCTGATTTCACATTATAATCTGGTGTTACCCAGAAGAGGATAGGTTCCTTTTGAGCCTGGTTCATCTCAAGCTTTCTTCTTCACATTGTCTCAGGGGGTTTTCCCTGTTATTGTTACCTTTGGCTTGCTCATTAGATCTAAATGTAAATCTGTATCTGGATTTGTAAACGTAAAGCATAAACGAAGCGCATAGCCATTCCACTTCCTGGTTCCTGAGTTGTTTGCGCCGAGTCCTTTTTTCCCACGAGTGCTGGCATTAATTACTAATCTTTTTTAACTTTTTTCTACAAATAATTTTCCAGTATCCTCTTCATTTTTATTGTACTGTCGCTTTCCTTTTTGTACTTTTCACTTTCGCTTTCCTTTTTCTGTTTTTTTCCCTCTCTTTTTTCAGAAGAACGCCGAGACTGGAAGCTTTCTTTTTCTCTCCTCCTGTGTAAAGACCACAAGCGGAGGCCATCCACATCAGATCTGCTTTAATATAAACGGATCTTCGATTAAAGTACGTGAATCTTTTCATCATGGCACACCTTCAGCCTGTTCAGTGTGCTGAGTGCAGGATGTTTAGTCATTCTTCCTCTGTCGCTAGCGATAGCTTTATTTGTGATAAGTGCAGATTAGTTATAGATTGATTGATTGATTACTTTATTCTGAACAATAAAGAAGATATAAAAATAAAAATTTAAATAAAAAATGCAATAATCAAAACATCGTCATAAACAAACAGAATAGCGTAGCCACAAGGCAATAACATAACAATGTTCAGAAAGGATTAGGAAGAAGTAATAACTTATCCAATCCTAACCCTCTATACCACCGCTAATCAAATGTCACTTTCCACCATAATAAACTATATATACAAAAGAAAACAAAAGCAATAAACAAAAAAGAAAACATACCAACATACCAAAACATACTGACATGGTATAATATCGACCAAATCAAATCATATATACAGATACTTATGTTATGCATATAGACACACATACAATACATATATACAGTACATACATATACACATACCTATAGCTATACACTAAATACAAGAAGACCAGTCACAAACTTACTCTCAACTTCATCATCACCTATATAGTCTGCCTGTCCTCATTCTCATATATTTTTATTAACATGTTTTTATATAATTTTTTAAACAGTTTTATGTTGGTGCTATTTTTGAGTTCATTTTCCAGACCATTCCACAATTTCACCCCACAGACTGTTATGCACATACTTTTCATAGTTGTTCTAACATTTACTCTCTTAAAATTCATTTCCCCTCTCAGGTTATACCCACCCTGCCTTTCCATAAACGTATTTTGTACCTCACCCGGAAGAAGGTTATGTCTTGCTTTATACATAATTTGTGCAGTCTTGTGTTTAACCAGATCCGTGAATTTCAGAGTGTGTGCTTTT
Source organism: Neoarius graeffei (assembly GCF_027579695.1). Classification (NCBI taxonomy): domain Eukaryota; kingdom Metazoa; phylum Chordata; class Actinopteri; order Siluriformes; family Ariidae; genus Neoarius; species Neoarius graeffei. The sequence continues at coordinate 75,534,491 of NC_083575.1, read as the reverse complement.
ACGAATAATGCGTTTGTATGCTCAAGATATCCCGTATTATTGACAATTCTTATTGCTCTTTTTTGTAATGTGCATAACGGCTGCAGGTTAGATTTGTAGGTATTACCCCATATCTCCACACAGTAGCTCAGATATGGAAGTATGAGTGCATTATACAGAGTATGTAGTGATTTATAGTCCAGAATGTGTCTTGATTTCCCCAAAATTGCAGTAATCTTTGCTATTTTTGCTTTAACATGATTAATATGCGGTTTCCAGCAGACTTTATGATCAACAATCACACCCAGAAATTTTATTTCATACACTCTTTCTATGGTTATGTTGTCAATTTTCAATTCAACTTGAGGGTTCGACTTATATTTTCCAAATAACATAATCTTTGTTTTACTCAAATTCAATGACAATTTGTTTACGTTAAACCACCTTTTTAATTTATTCATTTCGGTTGTGATTGTTTCCATAAGCTGCTGTGCATTGTCCCTGGCGCAAAAGATGTTTGTATCATCAGCAAATAATATGCATTTCATTATACTTGATACATTACATAAATCATTAATGTACAATATAAACAGTTTAGGACCTAAGACAGACCCTTGCGGTACTCCACATGTTATGGGCAAATACTCAGATGTGTGATCTCCAATTTTTACAAATTGTTGCCTGTTACTTAAGTAGCTCCTCACCCAGTCCAAACCAAGCCCTCTGATACCATACCTCTCTAATTTTTTGAATAGAATGTCGTGATTTATTGTATCAAATGCTTTCTTTAGATCTATGAAAATTCCCATAACATGTTTTTTATTGTCTATACCATTTGTGATTTTCTCGATAAGTTCCATTAATGCCAGGGTTGTTGATCTGTCTTTCCGGAATCCGTATTGACTGTCAGCTAAAAGTTTATATTTTTCAATGAAGTTGTCTAGTTTTGTTGTGAACAGTTTTTCGAGGATCTTGGAGAACTGAGAGAGTAAAGAAACTGGCCTGTAATTTGTGTAATGGTGTCTATCTCCACATTTATATAAAGGTATAACTTTAGCTATTTTCATGTTGTTTGGAAATTTACCAGATTGAAAAGACATATTACATATGTGAGTAAATGGTTCTGTGATTTCTTCAATAACTTTTTTTTATTAAACTCATATCAATATCATTCCAGTCAGTGGAGGTTTTACTTTCACTTCTCCTTACAATATCTATGACCTCTTTTATGCCAACTGCACCAAGGAATATAGATTTAGGATTTCTCTCCCATCGAGCAGCCTCCGCCCCTCCAGGTGTGTCTGTATCCTGAATCTTTTCTGCCAAATCTGATCCCACATTTACAAAGAATCTATTAAAACCATTTACCACTTCCTTCATATTATTTATTGATCTGTCATTCTCAATATAATGATCAGGGTAGCTTGTGTTTTTGTTTTTAGCTCTATTCCTAATAATACTATTCAGTACATTCCATAGCCCCTTCATGTTATTTTTATTACTATCTAATAATTTATTATAATATTCCTTCTTACATGTCCTCATAATGCTGGTTAATTTATTCTTGTATTTTTTATATTTAATTTCTGCCTCCAAAGTTCTTTTTTTTATGGATTGTCTATACAGCGTGTTCTTTTTTTTACAGGCATTTTTTAATCCTTTGGTGATCCATGGACCATTTGCTTGTTTTTGTCCATCATTGTATTTCCTTACAGGACAGGTTTTATCATATAGTGTTTTAAAGATATTTAGGAATCCACTGTATGCTTTGTCAATATCTTCTTCCTCATATACTACTCTCCAGTTCTGTTTAAGTAATTCACTCTTAAGTATCCTTATGTTTTCTTCGGTTCTTATCCGTTTGTATTTCAGCTGATTCATATCCTTAGGTTTCCAGTAATTACAGTGATAGACAATAAATACAGGCAAATGGTCACTGATGTCATTATATAAAAGCCCACTTTCTGTATTATTTTCCATACTGTTTGTAAATATATTATCTATTAATGTGACACAATGAGAAGTAATTCTACTAGGTTTGGTGATTTTTGGGTATAAACCCATACTGTACATTGTATTTATGAAATCTTCGGTCATTTTATGCTTTTTTGGATTTAACAGATCAATATTATAATCCCCACAGATAAACACAGTCTTCTGCACTGAGTTAGAAAACATGTTTTCCACCCAGTTTTCAAATATATCGATACTTGATGCTGGAGTTCTGTACAAACAGCTCACAATTATATTTTTTACTTTTTCCATACAAATTTCCACTGTGATACATTCCACCAGGTTATCAACAGCTGCTGTCATACTCTCCACCACCTTATACTTCAATCCTTTGTCCACATATATTGCCACACCTCCTCCTCTCTTTTTCACTCTGCTTATATGATTTAGATCATAACCTTCCATCTCAAAATCCACATCTCTGTCAGTGCTGATCCATGTCTCTGAAATTGCTATGATGTTGAATGGGTTCTTAAACTGTTTCAAATATTCTTTAATACTGTGGAAGTTGGCATATAAGCTTCTGCTATTGAAGTGGATGATTGATATGTTATGCTTTGATTGGAAAGTTGCGTTGTAGTGCTCATCTGTGTAATAACTGCAGCTGTTTTCTATATCATTGAGTAAATTGTTATCCGGATCAATATCATGTTCTATGTCCTGTATTTTATGTTCTGGATATACAAAGTTTTCTAGTCCTAATGTGTGTTTATTATCAGGAGTTGTCATGGCTGTAGTTTAAGGATACCTTGTTGTTGTACGTTTCATTAATATTTGCTAAGCTCCTCCAGCTCCCTGATGACTAGTACTTTGGCTTGTTCTAGTGTTCCATTTAACTTTATGTATATTTTGCAGTTTGAAGTCCATGTTGATTGTATTTTCTTCTGTTTTCTGAGTAAACGGGCCATTCTGGCAATGTCCGCATTTTTCTTTGTCAGGTGCTCATTGATGTAAACGTCTGATCCCTTCAGCCGTCTTCCCTGTTTCAGCAGTTCGTTTTTGTGTTTTCTATTTGCAAACCGAACTATTATTGCCGGTTTTGTCTTCTCGTTTCTCCTTGGGAGCGGGTGACAGGCCTCGATGTTCTCCCTGTCTAACTCAACTCCCTTTGAGCGGAGAAACGCCGCCACATGTTGCTCCACCGATGCCGCGTCCTCCTCGCTCGGCTCCTCTCTGTTCCGCATCGTCACTGCCCATGCATATGAACGAGGTTTCACTTCCAAGCCGGTGATTATGATGTCGTTCATTCTGGTATATTGCTCCAGATCGGCCACCCGGTTCTCCAGCAAGTTAATCCACTTGTCCTTCTCGGTTATTTGTAGCCTCAAGGCTTTAACTTCCTCCACCAGGCTCATGATGGTTTTCTGCTGTTGTCTAACAGCAGAAACCTCCTCCATCAACATGTCGAGCGATCTTTTAATATCGTCGACCTCCTCAACCTGTGCTGTATTCTTTTTTGGTGGCATGTCGCGAAGCGAGGAGCGAAGCGCAGGAAGAACAAGCGGGGTGGCAGCAGCGCGGCAGGAAAATCTGAGGCTTCAGCCGTGGCCCGGGCCCGCTCTCAGCCCGCTCTCGCTCTCAGCCTGTTCCCGTGCAGCCTCTCAGCCCGCTCTCGCTCTCAGCGTGTTCTCGCGCAGCCTCTCAGCCCGCTCTCGCTTTCAGCCTGTTCCCGCGCAGCCTCTCAGCCCGCTCTCGCTTTCAGCCTGTTCCCGCGCAGCCTCTCAGCCCACTCTCGCTTTCAGCCTAGCTGTTTTCAGTTAGCTCTCTGACGGAGAAGATTACAGTGCTAGAAGCGCATGTCCAGGCTTTAGAGAAGGTCAGTGAGAATGAGAACAGTGTAGTTTCTGTAGGGGAAAGTCTGGATGCCCTAGGTGGAGTTAGTAATCCCCCAACTCTGGCATTAGAGCCCTTACAGCGGGGTGAATGGGTGATGGCTTGGCGGCATAAGTGTAGAGCCAAAGCTACCGCTGAGGCTCGCACACGGGAGCACCACTCCTCTCTGCATCACGTGTCAAACAGGTTTGCTCTCCTTAGTGATGCACCCACTGAGAAACCTGAAAGAGCTCTGGTTATAGGGGACTCTATCATACGGCACGTGAAATTAGCTCAGCCTTTAGGGGCACCAGCAGCTTTAGTCAGGTGTATACCAGGAGCCAGGGTGCCGGACATAGCAGGTAATCTTAGGGTCCTAGGCAAGCACAGGTTCTCAAAGATAGTTATCCATGCAGGAGCTATGATATATGCCTTCGTCAGTCTGAGGTTACTAAGAGTAACTTTGTAGAGGTGTTTAAATTAGCGAAGGCGATGTCCGATGCTGTAGTATGCTCTGGCCCCATGCCAATGCGGCGTGGCAATGTAGCTTACAGCAGGTTATGGTTGCTGAACTGCTGGTTGTCCAGGTGGTGCTCTGAAAACAGTGTGGGCTTTATAGATAATTGGGCTAATTTTAAGGGCACTGCTGGCCTGTTAGGGCGGGACGGTATCCATCCCACTTGGGAAGGTGCTGCTCTCATTTCCTGCAGCATAGGTTATAGTCTCAGAACAGGCCTAGTTAATTTCTGACAATCCAGAGCCAAGGCCAGGGAGCAGACGAACAGGCTAAACCGACTGTCTGCTAGCTGCACAGAGTTGTCACTCAGGATCCACTACATCGAGACTGTGTCTGTTCCCCGAGCTCAACAAAAAGGTAGAAATTTTCAGAGAGTTTGCTCCAGTAACCTAATCAATATAAAATTAGATCATACTGACTGTACAGCTGCTGCTAGCACCTTTGATCTAAAGGTGGGGCTATTAAATATTAGATCTCTTACATCTAAAGCGCTAATGGTTAATGAACTCATTACTGATCAGGAGTTTAATGTACTTTGTTTAACTGAAACATGGATTAAGCCAAATGAATATATAGCATTAAATGAAGCGAGTCCTCCTGGATACAGTTATATACACCAGCCTCGTCAAACTGGCAGAGAAGGCGTTGCGGTTATTTATAATGATTGTCTAGGTGTAACACAAAAACCTGGTTATAAATTTAATACATTTGAAGTTCTTCATACTCATATAATGTATGTGGCCTCGAAAAATAAGTCTACCCAGTTAATTCCATTGCTTATTATTTACAGGCCCCTGGGGCCATATTCTGAGTTTCTTTCTGAATTTGCAGATTTTTATCTCAGATCTGGTTATTTCCTTAGACAAAGCTTTAGTTGTCGGAGATTTTAATATTCACTTCGATAACCCAGAAGACCCTTTAAAAACAACGTGTGTGTCCATTTTAGATTCAGTAGGGATTAATCAGAGTGTCATAGGACTGGCCCATAATGGTGGTCACACCCTTGATCTAATACTAACATTCAGGTTAAATGTAGACAATATAGTCATACTTCCACAGTCTGAAGTTATCTCAGATCATTATCTCATCTCATTCAAACTATGTCTGAGTAATAATATATGCACCTCACCACGCTACTGTATTAAATGTACATTCACGTGAACTACTGCACAGAGCTTTATAAATGATCTCCCAGAGTTATCAACTTTGATTGGGTCACTGTCAGCCCCTGCAGAACTTGATCAGGCAACTGAATGCTTAGAAGTCTCTCAGTAGCATTCGCTACTAGTGTTGCTTGACCTTAGGGCAGCATTTGATACCATTGATCATTCCATTCTTCTGGATAGACTAGAAAATGTTGTGGGAGTTAAGGGAATGGCCCTCTCCTGGCTCAGCTCTTATTTAACTGATCGTTATCAGTATGTTGATATAAATGGTGATATTTCTAGACATACTGAGGTAAAGTTTGGTGTTCCGCAAGGTTCTGTCTTGGGTCCACTGCTTTTTTTTCCTCTATATATGTTACCTCTGGGTGATATTATTTGTAAACATTGTATTAGTTTCCACTGTTATGCTGATGACACACAGTTGTATGTTTCTGCAAAACCTGATGAGAGACACCAGCTTTATAGAATTGAGGAATGTGTAAAGGACATTAGACACTGGATGCTTATTAATTTCCTTCTGCTTAACTCTGATAAGACTGAAGTACTTGTACTAGGACCACATACCGGTACAGCTAGAAGTAAGTTTTCTGATTACACAGTGACTCTGGATGGCCTTTCTGTTTCTTCACGTGCAGCAGTAAAAGACCTCGGAGTGATTATTGACCCCAGTCTTTCATTCGAAACTCACATTGATAACATCACCCGGATAGCTTTCTTTCATCTCAGAAATATTGCTAAGAAAAGAAATTTAATGTCATTACATGACGCGGAAAAACTAGTTCATGTTTTTGTTACCTCCAGGTTGGATTATTGTAATGCCTTACTGTCTGGATGTTCTAATAAGTGCATAAACAAGCTCAAGTTAGTTCAAAATGCAGCAGCAAGAGTCCTTACTAGAACTAGAAAATATGACCACATCACACCTGTCTTATCCACACTGCCTTGGCTCCCAATCAAATTTCGTATTGATTATAAAATACTACTATTGACCTTTAAAGCACTAAATGGTCTCGCATCACAGTACCTGAGTGAACTTCTGGTCCTCTATGACCCGCCACGCCTACTTAGATCAAAAGGTGCAGGCTATCTGCTGGTACCTCGTATAGTGAAGGCTGCATTAGGGGGCAGAGCCTTTTCTTACAAAGCTCCACAGTTATGGAACAGCCTTCCAAGTAATGTTTGGGAATCAGACACAGTCTCAGCATTTAAGTCTAGGCTGAAAACATATCTGTTTAGTCAAGCCTTTTGTTAATGGTGTTTGAGGTAAAGGTGTAGATCTAGAGGGTCCTCAGACATAGTGTTTTGGTAAACTGGGATGTATGGATGCTATCAGTCCCCACTTGCTTGCTCACTCGAGTTTGTTGACGGTGTAGTGGCTGGCTGCTTTATGTCCTGGGGCTCCCTCATGCCTGTGTTACCTTCTGGCTCTCCCCTTTTAGTTACCGTATGCTGTCATAGTTAGTTGCCGGAGTCCCTGCTTGTACTCAGTGCAATATGTATACTGTTCCTACTTATTCAGGTGACATTGGGCATACCTAACAACCCGTGTTTTCTTTCCCTCCCCCCCCCCAACTCTGTCCCTCTGAGTTACATGGAGTCAACAGGAAATCTTTTGGTGGAGAGGGTGGAGACCTCGACTGGCTATCGTAGCCTGCAGGGAATCGGCCGTCAGACATTCTGTCGCATGTCCCAGACCCGGTGAAATGTAACTGAATTGTCTTGGCCAGCCCTAAGGGTCCCATCTGCATCCCATCATTGCTGAGGAGTGTGTTCCCATCACCCAATCAAGCATCCAGCCAGAGCAGGTCATGATATTTTTTAACTGTATTAACATGCCATTGTTGTGTATTATGCCTGATGTCAAGACTCTTGTCTCTGCGAGCCTACCACACAGATTTAATACTTGTGTCATTTTTAGGGCATACCTAACAACCTGTGTCCCCCCCCCCCCCCCCAATCTGTCCTTCTGAGTTACATGTTGGTCCTGGGATTGAGATGCTGGCCTCTTCTGCCCCTCGGTCCTGCTTGATCCATCCTGGTGCCCTGTGTCTGGTTGGAGTTTTATCGCATTGCTCCTGTGGAGGATGGCCCCATGAGGACAGTTGAGGGTTACACCTGGAGGATGCTCTGGACTCTTACAGTAATGCTTTTCTGGCTGAGGACTACAGTTGACTTGCTAACTTTAGGACTGCAGTTGTCATGAATAGTTTTGCACTCAAGTTTCCATCAATGAAGAGCTACAACATCAACGAAACTGTCTTCATGTTCAAACTGTTAATGTTATAGTCATGCTGTCTGTTGTTGCCCAAATGAGGATGGGTTCCCTTTTGAGTCTGGTTCCTCTCAAGGTTTTTTCCTCATGTCGTCTGAGGGAGAGTTTTTCCTTGCCACCGTCACCACAGGCTTGCTCATTGGGGATAAATTAGGGACAAAATTAGCTCATGTTTTAAGTCATTCAAATTCTGTAAAGCTGCTTTGCGACAATGTTTATTGTTAAAAGCGCTATACAAATAAACTTGACTTGACTAAAGCTGCTTTGTGACATCTATTGTGAAAAGCACTATAATAATAAAATTGAATTAAACCCAAACTGTACACAGACAAATGCTCCAGGAGAAAACCCAATCTCCACTGAATCCTTTTTTACTAGGACTTGTTTAAATTAATATATAACCTTACCAAACATTTTAATAAACATAGCAAGAAGCAGCAACAGTTAATCACCAGATAAACACAACACAACAACCAAAAGTTTTTTTTTTTTTTTTTAATTAAGCATGCAAAATTCCTCCCAACATCAGTGAATTATCTCTGAAAAAGCCACGCTTTCTGTTGCCAGATGGTGGCACTATACTAGAGTGTCACTTTGGGCATGGGGATATCCATCCATCTGTCCATCCATTATCTGTAGCTGCTTATCCTGTTCTACAGGGTCGCAGGCAAGCTGGAGCCTATCCCAGCTGACTATGGGCAAGAGACGGAGTACACCCTGGACAAGTCGCCAGGTCATTGCAGGGCTGACACAAAGACAAACAACCATTCACACTCACATTCACACCTACGGTCAAATTAGAGCCACTAATTAGCCTAACCTGCATGTCTTTGGACTGTGGGGGAAACTGGAGCACCCTGAGGAAACCCATGCAGACACAGGGAGAACATGCAAACTCTACACAGAAAGGCCCTCGCCAGCCACTGGGCTCGAACCCAGGACCTTCTTGCTGTGAGGTGACTATTTGCATGGCGAGCCGTATAAATTCATCATTTCAACATTCCAGCACCTTGCAAGATATATAAAAAAAAAATCCCTTCACAATTTAAACAGCAAAATCTTGACATCATGTATTGCAAATCTGAGATGAATACGTGTACAAGGAACCACCTTGGAACAATATAGCTAAGATAGTTGAAGAAAAAAAACCTCTTTCTGTTGCCAGATGGTGGTGCTATACCAGAGAGTAACTTTGTGAATGTGGATATCATCATAACTATCATAACCCATAACCTGTGAAGTTTGAGCCATGTCAAGCAATACATGGAAAATTTATGATACATTTCCTGTTTGTGTGATGTCATTGTTTTGCTCTTTAAACACCTTAAATATATCAAAAAATTTGATCCCAAATTAAAATCAGCAACATCTTGACATCATGTATACCAAATCTGACATGAATCCAATGAACCATCCAGAAGGAGTAAATCAAAATGTACATGAATATCACCATGGAGATAAATGTCATGGTAATATTGGGCTTTCATTGATTTCTTTGAACTGTTCTTTTTCTGTGGCAGAATGATTGTACACTGCAAAAAATGATGTCTTAGCAAGTGAAAATATCTTGAATATAGTTGAAGCAATCTAGCATTTCCTATTAGAAGAATGCAAGACGGGCGGCACGGTGGTGTAGTGGTTAGCGCCGTCGCTTCACAGCAAGAAGGTCTGGGTTCGAGCCCCATGGCCGGCAAGGGCCTTTCCGTGTGGAGTTTGCATGTTCTCCCCGTGTCCGTGTGGGTTTCCTCCAGGTGCTCCGGTTTCCCCCACAGTCCAAAGACATGCAGGTTAGGTTAACTGGTGACTCTAAATTGACCATAGGTGTGAGTGTGAATGGTTGTCTGTGTCTATGTGTCAGCCCTGTGATGACCTGGCGACTTGTCCAGGGTGTACCCCACCTTTCGCCCGTAGTCAGCTGGGATAGGCTCCAGCTTGCCTGCGACCCTGTAGAAGGATAAAGCGGCTAGAGATAATGAGATGAGATGAGAATACAAGACACTAATTCTGAGATTATTAAACCTAGTTCTAGATTGCAACCAACTTATTCCAAGATGTCTTACCAAGTAAAAATATCTGTCCATGCAGAAATATAATTTCACTAGTATTAAGTAATTTTCTCCTCAAATTCAGTTTCAATTTTTTTGCAGTGTGAAACATACATCTTAAATAAAAAAAAATAACAATTTGGTGCAAGTTGTAAAATACTTTTGGTTTTCTGAAATCACCACAGGGTCAAAATTATACATAAAGGGTCATATCTTATATATACCATCTTGTAAATACATACAGGGTCATATATATATACCATATTATAAAAACACACATACAGCACACCTAATATTTGGTTAAAAGCCCCTTAGCAAGATTGACCTTGACAAACTCTTCTGGTAGCCATCAACATGCTTCTGGCAGAATGCTAATTGGATATTTGACCACTCTTTGCAAAATTGGTATAATTAATTTAAATTTGTGTTGCCTGGCACAGACCCAACTTTTAAGCACAGTGCCCATACTTTTGATAGGATTGAGGCCAGGACCTGTTTTAACCTTTGTTAGCCTGTTTTGTCCATTCCACTAGTTAACACCAGCTTTGAATTGCAAATTTGTTCATCTTGGTATGCCCATATGCCTACCGAGTTTGGTGTGTGTATGTGAAACTATATACCTGGCACAAGATTCAGTGACACATGCTGGCACTATGGCCATGATTAAAAATAATCATTAGAGAAACAATAGGGCCCTTGCACCTCTGATGCAGGTGCCCTCCAATGGACATCGGAGTCCCTGCATCTCTGGTGCTCAGGTCTCATCTCATTATCTCTAGCCGCTTTATCCTTCTACAGGGTCACAGGCAAGCTGACTATGGGCGAGAGGCAGGGTACACCCTGGACAAGTCACCAGGTCATCACAGGGCCGACACATAGACACACAGACAACCATTCATACTCACGTTCACACCTACGGTCAATTTAGAGTCACCAGTTAACCTAACCTGCATGTCTTTGGACTGTGGGGGAAACCGGAGCACCCGGAGGAAACCCACACGAACATGGCAAGAACATGCAAACTCCACACAGAAAGGCCCTCGCCGGCCCCGGGGCTCGAACCCGGACCTTCTTGCTGTGAGGCAACAGCGCTAACCACTACACCATCGTGCTGCCCTGGTGCTCAGGTCTTAATTAAAATATGAACATGAACAATGCTGACAATAATTTTCATTCATTAAGTTGGAAAAAGAAGTACAGCTACATATTGACACAACTAACCTTCAATGTACCAACAATAACCAAATCATACTAAAAGCTACACATGTGTATATCTTTATAGTGCTATACACTTGAGGGCAAATATTTTCATTGAAAAAAATTTCAAAGGAAAGCAGATAAATCATAAAATATATGTGTTTTTTTTTGTAGGATATACAAACCTCTTTATATGAGGATTTAACACCTTGGTGCAACAAGACAACAAAACCAGAACATGGGCCAACTCAAAAAAAATTATTTTGAAATTAATTTTACCTTCTCATTCTCAAGACCCAGTGTTCATTTTTGTTCTACAGTTGTACAGACTTTTTCATTTGACTATATTGTTTTGGGGCATTTTTAGACTGAAAATAATGCATACATACATACTTTTAATAATTCCTTTTGGAGTTCTTACTGAATATTCATAAGCAGATCCCTAATGTTTATTAATATTCATTAGGTAACCCCAAAACCACTGCTCCACAATTGCACTTTAGCCTTATATAATGTGAAATGTGAAATGATATCACTATATAGACACATTATACTATATATGACTGATGATCATTTCACATTTCAGAGCAGTGAGTTGATCAGGAGTAATTGTATTAATTCAAGTGGTCAAGTGGGTTATATTGTCATTTCTTTATATAGCTTGTATACACTGGAACAAAATGTCATACCTCCAGGAACATGGTGAAACACATAACAGTACACAAGACTACATAAAGTGCAAATACACAACATAGTGAGATGAGTGCAGGACAAAGAATACACAGAACAATAAATACACAGAGCATGGGATATAAACTGTAAACTATTTAATAGTGTAGCAGCAATATGTACAGTATATCTACAGACTGTAGCAGCTGTGAATATAGCACTTTATATTTATGAAGTGTCTGAATATGAAATGTCTTAAATACTTCATATTTAAATACGTACTCTGAAGGTAGATGACACCACAGCTAAATTAGCTAATTAACAGCATGGTAAACAAATGGAAAACCATACTGCACTTCCCACAAGCAGAAACCTGTTTCAAAACCAGTGTTTTGTAACTTGTTGCTGTACCCAACCTGAATTATGAATAAAATGATAAATTATTAATGGAACAAAACCCAAAGCTAAAGTAACTTCTTGCAATTGTAGTGTCCCGTGTTCTAAACGCTGTCCTGAGAAAAATGCAGTGTTTAAATTATAGAGCAGCTTATTTGCTATTTTGCAGCAGGAATTTCTCAAGGGTTTTTTTTTTCACTCCTTATTTTGAGTTAGTATTGATTATGCAATCTAAGAGTCAAAAACTAAAAAGTTGTGTCAAACTTCACATAAATTGGACTTGAGAGTTTTATAACCTACTTGTTTCACAGTAGGTTATAAAAATCAATTTATCCTGTGTCTGTGATTTTCAACAGCATGTAGAAAGGGAGGATTCTTATCACTACTGAAGAATTCAGCAAAATTGATTTGCAGTGGTAGCTGAACAATTTTAAACAAAGAATGAGAAATTATAGTGAATTATTATTTGTATGTCCATTCAAATACATGCTTTTTTATTTTGTCTGCATTTTCTTAAAAAAAAAATTAGTTGGTTGGTTCTTGTGGAGGCAGAATCATGTTCGGTTTTGTAAATGGAGAGCAAGCCCATGAGAGGTGAGTGGCAGAGTGATTATACTTGGGACTGATTAACAGTGGTGTGTGTGTGTGTGTGTGTGTGTGTTCTTTTTTCATTGATGACCAAGGGCTTAAAAGGTGGAGAGAAAGAGCTGAAAGGGGAGAATTGAGATTCAGCACAGAGCGGTATGTGTGTGTGCCTGTGTGTGTGTTCATGTGTCTCAGTGAGACCGTGAAGTAATCTCGTCTCGTCTCGTCTTCTTCTGCTTTATCCGGGACCGGGTCGCGGAGGCAGCAGTCTAAGCATGGAAGCCCAAACTTCCCTCTCCCCAGACACCTCGGTCAGCTCCTCGGGAAGAACACCGAGGCATTCCCAGGCCAGCCGAGAGACATAGTCCCTCCAGCGTGTCCTGGGTCTTCCCCGGGGCCTCCTCCTGGGGGGACATGCCTGGAACACCTCCCCAGGGAGGCGTCCAGGAGGCAGCCAAAAAAGATGCCCGAGCCACCTCAGCTGATTCCGCTCGATGTGGAGGAGCAGCGGCTCTACTCCAAGCTCCTCCCGAGTGACTGTGCTTCTCACCCTATCTCTAAGGGAGCGCCCAGCCACCCTGCGAAGGAAACTCATTTCGGCTGCTTGTATCCGTGATCTTGTTCTTTCGGTCATTACCCAAAGCTCATGACCATAGGTGAGAGTCGTAACATAGATCGACCGGTAAATTGAGAGCTTCACCTTTTGGCTCAGCTCCTTCTTCACCATGACGGACCGGTAAAGCGACCGCATCACTGCAGAGGCTGCACCGATCCGCCTGTCAAACTCATGCTCCATCCTTCCCTCACTCGTGAACAAGATCCCGAGATACTTAAACTCTTCCACTTGAGGCAGGACTTCTCCACCAACCTGGAGAGGGCAAGCCACCCTTTTCCGGTCAAGAACCATGGCCTCGGACTTGGAGGTGCTGATTCTCATCCCAGCCGCTTCACACTCGACTGCAAACCGCCCCAGTGCATGCTGGAGGTCCTGGTTTGAAGAAGCCAACAGGACAACATCATCTGCAAAAAGCAGAGATGAAATCCTGTGGCTCCCAAACAGGATTCCTTCCGGCCCCTGGCTGCGCCTAGAAATTCTGTCCATAAAAATTATGAACAGAACCGATGACAAAGGGCAGCCCTGCCGGAGTCCAACATGCACTGGGAACAGGTCTAACTTACTGCCGGCAATGCAAACCAGACTCCTGCTCCATTCATACAGGGACCGGACAGCCCTTAGCAAAGAGCCCCGAACCCCATATTCCCGAAGCACCCCCCCACAGAATACCATGGGGGACACCGTCGAATGCCTTCTCCAGATCCACAAAGCACATGTGGACTGGTTGGGCAAACTCCCATGAACCCTCGAGCACCCTATGAAGGGTATAGAGCTGGTCCAGTGTTCCGCGACCAGGACGAAAACTGCATTGTTCCTCCTGGAGCCAAGGTTCGACTATTGGTCGAATTCTCCTCTCCAGTACCCTAGAGTAAACTTTCCCCGGGAGGCTGAGAAGTGTGATTCCCCTATAATTGGAGCACACTCTCCGGTCCCCTTTCTTAAAAAGAGGGACCACCACCCCAGTCTGCCACTCCAGAGGCACTGTCCCTGACCGCCACGCGATGTTGCAGAGGCGTGTCAACCAAGACAGCCCCACAACATCCAGAGACTTGAGATACTCAGGGCGGATCTCATCCACCCCCGGTGCCTTGCCACCGAGGAGCTTGCAAACCCCCTCAGTGACTTCGGCTTGGGTAATGGACGAGTCCACCTCTGAGTCATCAGCCTCAGTCTCCTCAATGGAAGACATGATGGTGGGATTGTGGAGATCCTCAAAGTATTCCTTCCACCGCCCAACAATGTCCCCAGTCGAGATCAACAGCTCCCCACCCGCACTGTAAACAGTGTTGGCAGAGTACTGCTTCCCCCTCCTGAGGCGCCGGACGGTTTGCCAGAATTTCTTCGAGGCCGACCGATAGTCCTTCTCCATGGCCTCCCCGAACTCCTCCCAGTTCCGAGTTTTTGGCTCTGCAACTGCCTGGCCTGCCGATACCTGTCAGCTGCCTCAGGGGTCCCGGAGGTCAACATGGCCCGATAGGACTCCTTCTTCAGCTTGACAGCATCCCTTACTTCCGGTGTCCACCACCGGGTTCGGGGATTGCTGCCACGACAGGCACCGGAGACCTTGCGGCCACAGCTCCAAACAGCTGTGTCCACAATGGAGGTAGAGAACATGGTCCACTCAGACTCAATGTCCCCCGCCTCCCTCGGAAGCTGGGAAAAGCTCTCCCGGAGGTGGGAGTTAAAGACCTCCCCAACAGAGTGCTCGGCCAGACATTCCCAGCAGACCCTCACCATACGTTTGGGCCTGCCAAGTCTGTCCAGCTTCCTCCTCCGCCAGTGGATCCAACTCACCACCAGGTGGTGATCAGTTGACAGCTCAGCCCCTCTCTTCACCCGAGTGTCCAAGACATAGGGCCGGAGATCAGATGAAACGACAACAAAGTCTATCATCGACCTCCGACCTAAGGTGTCCTGGTGCCACGTGCACTTATGGACACCCCTATGCTCGAACATGGTGTTCGTTATGGACAAATCGTGACTAGCACAGAAGTCCAATAACAAAACACCACTCGGGTTCAGATCGGGGAGGCCGTTCCTCCCAACCACGCCCCTCCAGGTGTCACTGTCGTCGCCCACGTGAGCATTGAAGTCCCCCAGTAACACAATGGAGTCCCCAGTCTGAGCACCCCTCAGTACCTCTCCCAGGGACTCCAAGAAGGCCGGATACTCTATACTGCTATTCGGCCCGTAGGCACAAACAACAGCAAGAGCCCTCTCCCCAATCCGAAGGCGCAGAGAGGCGAGCCTCTCGTTCACTGGGGTAAACTCCAACACATGGCGGCTGAGCTGGGGAGCTATAAGCAAGCCCACAACAGCCTGCCGCCACTCACCCCCTCCTAGAACTGCCACCTTATTGTGGTGGAGGGGTTTGTGTGCTTGAATGATCCTAGGAGCTATGTTGTCAGGGGCATTATGCCCCTGTCAGGGTTTCCCAAGGCAGACAGGTCCTAGGTGACAGGCCAGACCGAGAGCAGTTCACCAAAACCCTTATGGAGAAACCATCAAGGACCGTGACGTCGCCTGGTATGGCGCAGCCGGGGCCCCACCCTGGAGCCAGGCCTGGGGTTGGGGCTCATATGCAAGTGCTTGGTGGCCAGGCCTTTGCCCATGGGGCCCGGCCGGGCTCAGCCCGAAGAGGTGACGTGGGCCCGACCTTCTGTGGGTTCACCACCCACAGAGGTAGCAGTAGGGGACTGGTGCAGTGTGGATTGGGTGGCAGTCGAAGGCAGGGGCCTCGACGACCTGATCCCTGGACACAGCGGCTAGCTGTTGGGACATGGAATGTCACTTCGCTGGGGGGGAAAGAGCCTGAGCTTGTGCAGGAGGTTGAGAGGTACTGGCTAGAGATAGTCGGGCTCACCTCCACGCACAGCTTGGGCTCTGGAACCCAGCTCCTCGAGAGGGGCTGGACTCTCCACTTCTCTGGAATCGCCCATGGTGAGCGGCTGTGAAGTAATAAAAACAGAAATCCAAAAGAAAAGTAAATAAAGTAAAAGTACACTGTCTGTTTCCTTCCTTCAGTTTCTTAACTTCCTTGAAGTGTTACACTGATGCTGAAACCTGAGAACTGAAGCTGCAAGCAGCTCAGCTATTACCACTCCTGTCTGGAGAGACCCAGCTTACTGCACAGCAGCTGCCCACCAAAAACATGCTGGAGTACCCAGACCTGAAATGAGCCATCTTGCAGCATGTTGGTCATACCCCAGAGCAGCACTGTCAGTGGTTACGCATGCTGACAATGGATTTGCATTTGCCCAGCAGCTCTGCGATGCCTACCAGCAGTGGTTGAGGGAAGAAATGTACAATGCCAAAGGGGATCATTGATGCGGTGGTGCTGGAGCAGTTCATTGCCTGGCTGCCAAGGGGAATGGCAGAGTGGGTTCAGTGCTACTACCTGGTGTCGCTCAAGGATGTGATCTGCTTGGCTGTGGACTATCTGGAAGCAGGTGGGCATCTTGCCCCTTCTCTCTTTCTGTCTCTCCCTTGTCTCTTTCCTCCCATTCTCCCTACATCTCCCTGCCCTTGCACCATGGAAGCAGGTGTTGACTCCCCCACAGCCAGGTCCATGAACCAGTGGTTTCCCTCCCCCTCCCTCCCTTCTGTTTCAGTTTTGTTTGTGTTTTTTTTTTTGGGGGGGGGTTCTCAGAAGTGAGGCCTGGGCTGGTGTGTTGGTACTGCAGGGAGCCTGGGCACTTCCAGGACCAGCACCATGTGATGAAGGTGGGGGTGCTGGTCCAGATCCCCAATGCACTGCAGATTGCCCCAATCGAGTTGGGATCTGGTGCATACCTTTGAGTATTGAAGGGGGTACATACCAAGTGTTGGTGCAGTGTGGGCATGGGGATATTCAGGAATACCCTCTGGTGTCTGTCAGGATACAATTTTGGGGAGAAAATCAGTCTGTGGGTGGCGGTTAGTCCCTGCTAACTCATTTGCTGATTTTGGGAAAAAATTAGCCTAAGTTTAAAAGGCTCGCAAAGTGCCTGTTTGCAGATGGCTCCAGTGGTAGTCCAACAGATTGTAGGAGGTGCACAGCTGTAGCTGGGGAGGTGGCTCCAGGCCCATCCAAATCAGATCTGCATCAGGGGGACATGGAGTGTGGGGAAAGCCCTCCACCCTCCCTTGGGACTCCCTTCAGGGATTTCTCAGTGGAGCAGTCATGTAATGAGTTTCTGAAACGTGCTTTTGACCAAGTAAGATGGTCAAAACCTCCAGCCTAACATTACGCCAGCCCATCTCTGCTTTTGAATTAGTAAGGCTAGGTGGTATTGAGTGTCACTGGATATTCAGATACATGAAGAGATGACCCAGTGAGCCATAAGTAACTCCTGTTCCATACAGCTCACCATAATCCCATGGCTGGACACTTTGAGCAGGATAAAACACTGAACTCTTTCATGATTTGCTTATATTGGCCAGGCATTCACAGTGACATTCACAAGTGGTGTGCAACATGCCATGCATGTCAGATGGTAAATCCATCAGTCACCCCAAAAGCACCATTGTGGCCTCTGCCAGTAATCAAGAGTCCCGTTTGAAAGAATTGGTATGGATCTTGTTGGTCCATTAGATCATACTTCATGAGGGCATCAATTTTATTTTAGTCCTAGTGGATTATGTCAGGCAATACCCTGACTCACCGGGATTCCTGACTCACCAGGGCACACTTTATGTCATGCACACTTCACAAAATCTGTGAATTACTAGAGGTTAAATCAATTCATACCAGCTTTTATCAGCCACAGACAAATGGTTTGGTTGAACAGTTTAACCAAACATTTAAAAACATGATTAGTAAGTTTGTGCAGGAAGACACTCGCAATTGGGACAAATGGCTTGAACCCCTTTTATTTGCAGTATGAGAGCTCCCACAAGCCTTCTCGTGGTTCTCCCCATTCAAGTTATTGTATGGTCACAAACCTCCTGGCGTCCTGGATGTCATCAAGGAAAATTGGGAAGACTGACCTTCTTATAGTAAAAACAGATTTCAATACATTCTTGACCTGAGAGGAAAACTCCAAACTTTCAGCCACATAACCTAGGAGAACTTGCAATAGGCATAAGAACATCAATCCTGGCTGTGTAACAGGAGTGCTCACCTACAGGACTTCACACTGGGAGATAAAGTGCTCCTTTTATTACCCACATCAAGCTCGAAATTACACACCAAGTGGCAAGGACCCTTTGAGTTCACACAGCAAGTCGTGGATATCGACTATGAGGTGAAATGAATGAATAGAGGTGGGGCACAGCAGATATACCACCTCAATTTGATGAAGTTAGGGAATGAGGTGATCCCTGAGGTGTTAGCAATGGCGGTCCCTGAGAGGGAGGAACTGAGACCTGAGGAAAGTCCAAAAGTAGCCATTCAATACACCCCAGTCCCCTGTGGAGACCACCTTTTGCAGTCCCAACTTGTGGAAGTTGCCAAGTTGCAAACAGAGTTTTCTACATTTCTCACTTCTCCCAGGTCATATGCATCTCACAGAACACCACATCAAGACACTCCCAGGAGTGGTGGTGTGCAGCAGCCTCTATCACCTACCCAAAGACAAGAAAAATGTAGTTTGGGATGAGCTGCAGGCCATGCTCAACAAGGGAGTAATAGAGGAGTTGCACAGTGATCAGAGCAGCCTGGTGGTTTTGGTTATGTGTAGAATTTAGAAAGGTCAACATGGTATCTAAATTTGACACATACCCAATATCTTGAATTGATGAACTTCTCAATCGGTTAGGCACATCTCACTTTTATTCGACACTGGATCTGATGAGGGATGGCACGGTGGTGTAGTGGTTAGCGCTGTCACCTCACAGCAAGAAGGTCCTGGGTTCAAGCCCAGTGGCCAACGAGGGCCTTTCTGTGTGGAGTTTGCATGCTCTCCCTGTGTCTGCGTGGGTTTCCTCTGGGTGCTCTGGTTTCCCCCACAGTCCAAAGGCATGCAGTTTAGGCTAATTGGTGGCTCTAAATTGACCGTAGGTGTGAATGTGAGTGTGAATGGTTGTCTGTGTCTATGTGTTAGCCCTGCGATGACCTGGTGACTTGTTCAGGGTGTACCAGTACCCTGCCTCTCACCCATAGTCAGCTGGGATAGGCTCCAGCTTGCCTGTGACCCTGTTGTACAGGATAAGTGGCTACAGATAATGGATGGATGGATGGATGTATGGATCTGATGCAGGGATATTGGCAGATCCCCTTGACCCCATTTTTCTGTGAAAAAAATGTCCTTTTCTACTCCATTTGGTATACACCAATTCATCACCCTTCCATTTGGGTTATTTGGGGCCCTGTGATGTTTCAGCAGCTCATGGACAAAATATATGCCCACATATGGCCTACATTGCAGCCTATCTAGATGACATTATTGACATTAGATTACCAGCAGCACATGCAACACCTGAAGGTTGTTCTGAAGTAATTGAGATATGCAGGGCTCACAGCAAACCCAAAGAAGTGTGTGATTAGGCTGGTGGAAGTATGATATCTGGGCTTCCACTTGGGTTATGTGCAGGTAATTGATAAAATTGCAGCGATTGCAACCTGCCCAAGACCCGACACCAAAAAGAAGGTGAGACCGTTCCTGAGGCTGGCTGGCTATGATCACAGGTTTGTGCCTAACTATTTGTATGTCATCAGCCCACTGACTGATCTCATTAAAAAGGGGGTACCAGATCTGGTCCAGTGGATGGAACCATGCAAACAGGCTTTCACTTAGACAAAAGCTGCTATGTGTGGTAGGCCACTGTTGCATTCCCCTGACTTTTCTTTTTCTTTTAATTTACAGGCAGACGTGTCAGACAGAGTGCTGGGGCCATTTTGTGCCAGGTGATGGAGGGGGAGGAATGCCCTGTGCTGTACATCAGCCAGAAGCTCTCAGTGTGAGAAACTAAGTACAGTACCATTGAGAAAGAGTATCTAGCCATCAAGTGGGCAGTCCTCACCCTCTGTTACTACCTGCTGGGATGCCCTTTCACACTCTGCTTGGGTCATGTCCTGCTCCAGTGGCATCACTGCATAAAGAATGCCAATGCATGTATCACTTGTTGGTATCTGGCTCTTCAGTTCTTTAAGTATGAGGTGGTTCACAGGCCAGGCGATCAGATGGCTGTGCCAGATATCCTCTTCCACCGAGGAGGGTTGAAGTCGCCTGCAGGCCGGATGGCTCCCTAGTCTGAGATGGGTGGTAGGGATATGTGGAGGTAGAAGCATGACTGAGCGCCTGTTGCTTTCCTTTAGTTTCTCAAATTCTGTGAAGTTGTAAGACTTTGAGCGGGTGGGTGGAGCACAGAAGTACGGCAGGCCAGAACTGAGTTGCAAAAACTCTTTATTGTGACACTTTTCAGTCGACACAATCTCCCAGCCACACAGACACGCGCACACACACATCAGTCATCTGGTTGGGGAGAGAGCTCCATTCCTCTGCTCTCTCTCTCCTTATATAGGGTGCGGTCACTGGGACAGACACACAAACACAGGTTAATTGACATCAGGTGCAGTGATTCTGCCACTTACAGTACCTTCCCTGACTCCGCCCTCCGGTCACAGACCAATGCTTGACCACGCCTCCGCTGCCACATACCCCCACCGCCTGACTCAGGCCGGGCAGCCATCCAGCCTGCAGCTGACTCCCCCCTCCTTGACGAGAGAGGAAGTCCGCCACGACCATCTGCACCCCCGGCCTGTGGATCACCTTGAAGTTAAAGGGCTGGAGTGCCAGATACCAACGGGTGATCTGCGTGTTGGCATCCTTCATGCGGTGGAGCCACTGGAAGGGCGCGTGGTCCGAACAGAGGGTGAAAGGGCATCCCAGCAGGTAGTAGTGGAGGGCGAGGACTGCCCACTTGATGGCTAGGCACTCTTTCTCTATTGTGCTATAGCACCTCTCATGCACCAACAGCTTTCTGCTGATGTACAGCATGGGGCAATCCTCCCCCTCCACCTCCTGGGACAGAACAGCCCCCAGCCCTCTGTCCAACGCGTCCATCTGCAACATAAAGGGGAGAGAAAAGTCAGGGGAGTGTAACAGTGGCCCTCCACACAGTGCAGCCTTCACTTCAGAGAAAGCCCACTGGCATTGCTCCATCCACTGGACCGGATCTGGTGTCTCCTTTTTAGTGAGATCAGTCAGTGGGCTGGTGACGTCTGAATAATTAGGTATAAACCTACGATAGTAGCCAGCCAGCCCCAGGAACTGTCTCACCCCTTTTTGGTCTTGGGCCTCGGGCAGGCTGCAATTGCTGCTGTCTTATTAATTTGGGGACACACCTGCCCATTGCCCAAGTGGAAACCCAGATACCGTACTTCCACCCGCCCAATCGCACACTTCTTCGGGTTGGCTGTGAGACCTGCTTGCCTCAGCGACCCAAGGACGGCCCTCAGGTTTTGCAAATGCCGCGGCCAGTCATCACTATAGATTATGATGTCATCTAAGTATGCGGCCACATAGGTAGCGTGGGGGCGGAGGACCCTGTCCATAAGCCGCTGGAACATAGCGGGCACCCCAAACAGCCCAAAAGGAAGTGTGACAAATTGGTGTAAGCCAAACGGTGTGGAAAAGGCTGTTTTTTCTCGGGATAGTGGAGTCAAGGGGATCTGCCAATAACCCTTTGTCAAATCCAGTGTCAAATAAAAGCGAGCCGTGCCTAGTCAATCCAGCAACTCGTCAATACGAGGCATTGGGTACGCATTGAACTTAGACACTGCGTTGACTTTTCTGTAGTCGACACAGAACCGGACCGACCCCAGGCCTCTGCTGCTTGCTCGAAGAGCGTTAGGAAGGCCTCGGGGTCGTTGTGCGGACCCATCTTTGTTAGGGTGAGGTGGGGAGGGCCTGCGGCAGTGGAGGTGGTGGACCCCGCCGATGCGAGGAGGTGCCGGAACACCTGACGATCTTCCTGTTGCGCCAGCACCAGGGCCACGAACCTTTGCACTTGCTCCTTTCGGAGGGGGACCAGCGCCTGGTGCTGGCTCTGTTGGGCCATGGCAAGGGCGTGGATCTTCTGTGCTCGTCCCAGGTTTCAGCACCACTGGAAGACTTTGAGCGGGTTGGTGGAGCACAGACGTACGGCAGGCCAGAACTGAGTTGCAAAAACTCTTTATTGTGACACTTTTCAGTTGACACAATCTCCCAGCCACACAGACATGCACACATCAGTCGTCTGGTTGGGGAGAGAGCTCCCTTCCTCTGCTCTCTCTCTCTCCTTATATAGGGTGCGGTCACTGGGACAGACACACAAACACAGGTTAATTGACATCAGGTGCAGTGATTCTGCCACTTACCTTCCCTGGCTCTGCCCTCCAGTCACAGACTGATGCTTGACCACGCCCCCGCTGCCACAGAAGTGTTACAGTTCTATTTCCAAAAATACAAAGAAAGTAGTAGATTGATTGAAACTACCATGACCCTGACAAAGCAGCTAATAAGGTTGAATGAATGAATGAATGAATGAATGAATGCTATACATTCATGTTAATGAACATGGTCTTTGTCTCCAAAGCTTAACTTATAAGCACTTGCTCATGCATGCAGGGAAATAAAACCTTCCTGCAAAAGTCAATGAGCTACATTTATCATGTTTGGCTGATGCTTTTATCCAAAGCAAATTACAACTGAGACAGAGTAGAACTGAGCAGGTAAAGACCTCACTCAAGGATCCAGTAGTGGCCACTTGGTGGTGCAGGGATCTGAAATCTCAACCTTCCACTCAAAAGCTCAAAACCTTAACTGCTGAGCCATCACTTCTCTATGGAAAAATGACACTCTTAATCATTACTGGCATGTGGTATGGTGTGGCCTGGTGATATTCCTTCCCGCATGTGTTTCTGCCTTGCTAAGTAGAACTCACATTACTGTCTGTGCTTTGCATGTTCTGCCTGTTTCCTTGGGGGTTTCCTCTGGGTGATCTGCTTTCCTTCCAATTACCCAAAACATGAGGTGGACACTAAATTTAAAGTGTGAATACGGTAAGTGTTTGAATGTGTGTGCATGGTGCTCTGTAATGCACTAGCATCCCATCCAGGGTATATTCTTGCCTTAAGTTCAGTGGTCCTAGGATCAACTTCAGATCCGCCAAGGTCTTGACCAGAATAAAACGTTTACTTAAGATGAATGAATAAGTAGTATGGTGTGTTAATAATATCTTCATAATTTATCATGCTATAGATTGTGTTTCCACACATCCCAGCCATGTGGATTAATTATAACAATTGATTGGGCCTGCAACAGTATCAGCATATCAGTGTAATAATTTTTCCCACTGCAGACTGACTTTGTCTGTGTTTGGAAGAGAGCACGTTCTGGTATCAATAGTCCAAACACCAACCTCATGCCACATGATTAATTTGTTCAGGACACAGTTTGGGGCATGCTTTATGGGACAGCTATTACAGACAGAGTGCTGGCAGAATGATCCAACTGGCACTGCCAGGGTTCACTCATGAACAGATGAGTTTGTAGTCAGGCACAGCAGCTGACAGGGGCCTTCAGTCTCATTAATTTCATTGAACCTCTTCAATAAAAGTATGCAAGTCCAAATTTGTCCCTGAACTTACATTCACTAGGTCTAAGGCACCGAGAACCTCTTCACTGTGTATTGAATATAATGCATAAAATGTCCATTTATTACCAAACTAGTGGTTTAGAGACACAGAAGGGCACACACACTCCTCTCTATTGTTCTGGGTCTGCCAGTACAGTCAAAGTAATACAGATGGTAGAGTCATTTCATTGGCACAAGACCTTTCGTACCTGCTACTATTTTCTTGTGATTAGAAATCCAGGTGATCTCCACTCATACAAAACATTTAAAACAAAAGACACACTTAACATGCAAACATTTGAAATATTACAGAAATGTTTAAAAACAATAAACATTAGACAATACCAAAGTAACACATCCTAGAGTGACATAGTGTCACATTGTGTAAAAAAATAAAACAGTGATATATCAGCCATGATAGATTGATGAATATGTAGTAAAATGAGACTGATAAGATCCTTAACTATATAAACAAATTAAAAATTAATTATAAAACAAATAAAATAAATTGTGCTATTACAGCCTATGTTTAGAAGTTATATTATAAATCTCTATAATTAAGCAGAGGGGACAAAACTTCCTCTGAAACACTTTGTCTTGCAGACAGGTAGGTTGTATCTGTAACCAGATGGAAGGAGCTGAAATTCCTTATACAGTGGGTGAGAGCTATCTTCCAAGATGGAACCAGCTATCCTCTGCAACTGTCTGGTGTACAGGGTCTCAGGACTAAGTTGTGGCTCCAATCAGCCTGCCAGACAACTTAACTATTTGAAAAAGGGAATTCTTGTTTTTAAAAGACAGGTTGTGGAACCAGCACGCCAAACAGAAAGATAAGATAGATTCAATAAAAGCACGGTAAAAGAGGGTAAGCAAGGTTCGATCAATGTGAAAGTAAGACAGTTTCCTCAGACAATGCAGACGCTGGTTGGCCTTTTTAAAAACAGCTTCACAGTTTACCTCAAATGTGAGCTTGTTGTCAATAATGGTGCCAAGGTATTTGTACTTGTCTACACTCTCCACTTTCTGACCATTAATTTCTGTGGGCATCTGGATCTGGTTGTGCTTTCTAAAATCAATAATCATGTCTTTGGTCTTCGAAATATTTATCTGCAGGAATGATTTGTTACACCACTCTATAAATTCTTCCACTATTGGGCCATGACCTGCCTCCCCGTCTTGCAGTAAGCTCACAATCACTGTATCATCTGCATATTTTAAAATAGATCTGTTCACTGTATTGCTGCGACACATATTTGTATATAAAATAAAAAGTAGACTGATGAAAAAGGATGAACTGATAAATGGACAAAACAATGAATTGATGGATGATAAAAGAATGCTTGAATGGATGAATAGATAGATGTTTACATTGCTAATAGTCAGGTGGGTGGAGGCTTCGATGGATTGAGAAATGGATGGATGCTTGGATTAATAATAGTGTCTTAGTGTCTATTATGAATGCTTGAATGAATAAATAGATGCTTGGATGGACTGATGAATTAATGGATGGGTGTTCACATTAATGTATGCTTGCTTTGATAATACAGTCTTACAACCCCAATTCCTAAAATGTTGGGACACTGTGTAAAACATAAATAAAAACAGAATGTGAAGTTTATTTATTTATTTTAAAAAAATATATGCTCATTTTGAATTTGATGTCATCAACACATTTCAGAAAAGTTGGGACGGGCCAAAAAAAGACTGAAAAAAGTTGTGTAATGCTAAAAAAAAAATCTAATTTGGTTAATTGGCAATAGATCAGTAACATGATTGGGTATAAAAAGAGCATTCCAGAGAGGCTCAGTTTCTCAGAAGTAAAGATAGGGAGGGGTTCATCACTCTATGATAGACTGCATGGGCAAACAGTGCAACAATTTTAAAATAACATTCTTCAATGTAAAATTGCAAAGAATTTGGGAATCACAATCTATGGAACATATCATTAAAAGGTTCAGAGAATCTGGAGAAATCTTGGTATGCCAGAGACAAGGCTGAAAACTGACATTAGATGCCTGTGATCTTCAGACCCTCAGGCGACACCGCATTAAAAGAAGACATGTCTGTAGTGGAAATCACTGTATGGGCTCAGGAACACTCCAGAAAATCATCCTCTGTGAAAACAGTTCATTACTGCATCTACAAATGCAAGTTAAAACCAAACATAAACAATATCCAGAAACATTGCCACCTTCTCTGGGCCCGAGCTCTTTTATGATGGACTGAGGCAAAGTGGAAAATTGTCCCGAGATCTGACGAATCAAAAGTAGAAATTCTTTTTAAAAATCATGGACACCACGTCCTCCCGGCTAAAGAGGAGAGGGACCATCCGGCTTGTTATCAGTGCACAGTTCAAAAGCCAGCATCTGTATGAGAGTTTATTAGTGCACATGACATAGGTAGCTTGTACATCTGGGAAGGCATTATTAATGTTGAATAATATATACACGTTTCAGAGCAATATGCTGCCATCCAGACAAAATCTTTTTCAGGGAAGGCCTTCCTTCTTTCAGCAAGACATATTAAAACTGCATGGCTCCATAGTAAAAGAGTCCAGGTGCTAAACTGGCCTGCCTGCAATCCAGACCTGTCTCCCATTTAAAACATTTGGCATATTATGAAGCACAAAATATGACAAGGGAGCCCCCGAACTGTTGAACAACTGAAACTGTATGTCAAGCAAGAATGGGACAATATTTCTCTTTCAAAACTACAGCAATTGGTATCTTCAGTTCCCAAACATTTACAGAGTGTTTTTAAAAGTAGAGGTGATGCAACACGCTGGTAAACATGCCCCGTCCCAACTTTTTTGATATCAAATTAAAATATCAATATCAAATTCAAATTTAAAATTCAAAATGAGCATATATTTTTCAAAAAACAATAACATTTCTCAGTTTCAGCATTTGATATGGTGTCTTTGTCCTATTTTCAATGAAATATAGGTTTCCATGATTTGCAAATTATCACATTCTGTTTTTATTTACAGTTTACACTGTCCCAACTTTTTTGGAATTGGGGTTGTAGATGTTTGAATAGATGGATAGTTGCTTGAATGGAGTATCACAGTGATGATAGATTCTCAGATAGCTGGATAGACAAATCGTTGCTTGAAAGAATGAATGCATGGATTGGTGTATGAATGTAGGAATGGATACTTGAATGGATGCTGCAAATAATTAAAATCTTGGATACTTTTATGGATGGATGGATGGATGGATGCTGGCATGTTTGAATGGATGGGTGGATGGACAGATGCTTGAATTGAATGGGTGGATGGATTGATGGATGATTGCTTGAATGGATGTTGGATTGATGACACAATTGGATAGATGGATGGAAGGGTGGATGGATGGAGAGTTTTTTGAATAGATGCTTGCATTGACAATAGTCTTTAGATGGATGGATGATTGCTTAAATAGGTGCTTACATTGAAGTCTCTTCAGTAAAGCATGCATGTCCTAATCTGTCTTTGTGCTCTTAAATTTCCATTTATTACCAAGCTAGTGGGTCAGGGACACAGGCAAGCACACACATTCCTCTCTAAATACATATTTTTATTCAGATCAGATTTTTCAGAATGTATGGATGCTTACATTGCTATACTGCAAAAAATATGATATATTGATAAGAGAAAATATCTTTAATATGGGTGAATTTATCTAATATTTCTAATTAGAAGCTATTTACAACTCAAATATAAGATTATTTATATTATTTTTAGATGTTTTTACTGATTACAAGCTTTAACTTTTCTGATTCTGTTGGCAGATAATTTTGCTCCTTTCTTGAGTTAAATGCTTAAAATTAGCAAAATTATCTGCCAACAGAATAAGAACATTTAAAGCTTGAAATGAATAAAATCTTCTAAAAGTAAGCTAAATAATCTTATATTTGCATTCTGAGAATCTTCTAATAAGAAATATTTGATAAATTCACTCATATTAAAGATATTTTATCTTAACAAGATATATTTTTGCAGTGTAATAGTCTTAGGTGGCTGGGTAGTCAGAGATCATCTGTTATTATTGACAGATGCTTAAATGAATGGTTGGGTGTTTGGATGGA
This sequence comes from Neoarius graeffei, assembly GCF_027579695.1. Lineage (NCBI taxonomy): Eukaryota > Metazoa > Chordata > Actinopteri > Siluriformes > Ariidae > Neoarius > Neoarius graeffei. Next base: position 75,506,617 of record NC_083575.1, on the reverse strand, counting down.
TTGATGAATTGTTGGAAGGGTGCTTGCTTAAATGGATATTTGCTATGACAATAGAGTCTTAGATGTTTGTGTATAATTTACTCATAACAATTATATGCAGCTACATACCACTCATTCTTAACACTACATCTACTGAGACTGTGTTCAGCCAGTTGTGATGGAAAACTGCCCTGCTAACAACTCATATTAACATAAATAATCAACACTGTGCGACAGGAATGCATCATAGAGCAGAAAGAAAAAAATCTCTGCTGACGGCACTAATGCTGATCTGGATCTGAATATGCATGACAGTGTGAAGGTCATTGTTGTGATGGTTGAGCAGGTGTTTGTACTTGAGAAATATTGATGGCTGCTTGAGTGGTGGTAGTGCTCAGCTGACAAAATTATTGCTATTGGCTTTAAGAACCACTCTAAAATGTACTAATCAATTACTCGGTCAGTGTTTCACTGATAGTGCATATATTAATATTTTTGCATTCCTGTGGCTGTTTGAGGAAAAGTGGGGAGGTGCAGGGGTGGAAAATACTTGCTTAATTGTACTTCATTACTGTACTTGGTACAATTAGTACAACCCCGATTCCAAAAAAAGTTGGGACAAAGTACAAATTGTGAATAAAAATGGAATGCAATAATTTACAAATCTCAAAAACTGATATTGTATTCACAGTGGAACACAGACAACATATCAAATGTCAAAAGTGAGACATTTTGAAATTTCATGCCAAATATTGGCTCATTTGAAATTTCATGACAGCAACACATCTCAAAAAAGTTGGGACGGGGCAATAAGAGGCTGGAAAAGTTAAAGGTACAAAAGAGGAACAGATGGAGGACCAAATTGCAACTCATTAGGTCAATTGGCAATAGGTCATTAACATGACTGGGTATAAAAAGAACATCTTGGAGTGGCAGCGGCTCTCAGAAGTAAAGATGGGAAGAGGATCACCCATCCCCCTAATTCTGCGCCGACAAATAGTGGAGCAATATCAGAAAGGAGTTCGACAGTGGAGTTTGAACATATCATCATCTACAGTGCATAATATCATCAAAAGATTCAGATAATCTGGAAGAATCTCTGTGCGTAAGGGTCAAGGCCGGAAAACCATACTGGGTGCCCGTGATCTTTGGGCCCTTGGACGGCACTGCATCACATACAGGCATGCTTCTGTATTGGAAATCACAAAATGGGCTCAGGAATATTTCCAGAGAACATTATCTGTGAACACAATTCACCGTGCCATCCGCCATTGCCAGCTAAAACTCTATAGTTCAAAGAAGAAGCCGTATCGAAACATGATCCAGAAGCACAGACATTTTCTCTGGGCCAAGGCTCATTTAAAATGGACTGTGGCAAAGTGGAAAACTGTTCTGTGGTCAGACGAATCAAAATTTGAAGTTCTTTATGGAAATCAGGGACACCGTGTCATTCAGACTAAAGAGGAGAAGGACGATCCAAGTTGTTATCAGCGCTCAGTTCAGAAGCCTCCATCTCTGATGGTATGGGGTTGCATTAGTGCGTGTGGCATGGGCAGCTTACACATCTGGAAAGACACCATCAATGCTGAAAGGTATATCCAGGTTCTAGAGCAACATATGCTCCCATCAAGACGATGTCTCTTTCAGGGAAGACCTTGCATTTTCCAACATGACAATGCCAAACCACATGCTGCATCAATTACAGCATCATGGCTGCGTAGAAGAAGGGTCCGGGTACTGAACTGGCCAGCCTGCAGTCCAGATCTTTCACCCATAGAAAAGATTTGGCGCATCATAAAATGGAAGATATGACAAAAAAGACCTAAGACAGTTGAGCAACTAGAATCCTACATTAGACAAGAATGGGTTAACATTCCTATCCCTAAACTTGAGCAACTTGTCTCCTCAGTCCCCAGACGTTTACAGACTGTTGTAAAGAGAAAAGGGGATGTCTCACAGTGGTAAACATGGCCTTGTCCCAACTTTTTTGAGATGTGTTGTTGTCATGAAATTTAAAATCACTTAATTTTTCTCTTTAAATGATACATTTTCTCAGTATAAACATTTGATATGTCATCTATGTTTTATTCTGAATAAAATATGGAATTTTGAAACTTCCACATCATTGCATTCCATGTTTATTTACAATTTGTACTTTGTCCCAACTTTTTTGGAATTGGGGTTGTACTATTTTATTAAATTTGCACTTTGCTCAAGTAGTGTCCTAATGGGATTTTTTTCTAAAATAAATCAATAAATAAATGGAAGTACAGGTATATAGATGCAGGGTAAATGATTTCTGGCAAGCCAAACAGTCAATTGTTTACCACAGAAACAAGCAATATGATGGAAACAAATAATAAAATAAATTCAGCTATGCTGCTGAGACTAAACTTCCAGAATTGCTCACCAGTTGCCTTTTTTCTGATGAATTGATTGATGAAGGGATTGAAGGATGAATGGCTGGCTGGCTGGCTAGTTGACTGGATGGATGGATGCTTACAGTAATAGTCTTGTTTGGTTGATTGCTTGGATGGATTTTCTGACAAACTGATGGATGGAAAGATCAGTGGGTGATGGATAGATGCTTGAATGGAGGAATGTAGAAATGCTTTTGGGAGCCTGAGCTGGATGTTGAATGAATGGCTGGATGCTTGGATGGATGGATGCTTGAATCGATGGACAGGTGTGTGGATGGATGAATGAATGGATAGTTGCTTTAATGGATGTCTGCATTGATGATAGATTCTTAGATAACTGGATTGCTAGATGGTTGGATTGCGTGAATGGATGGATGCCTGGATTTATGTACAGATGAATGGATGGGTGCTTGAATAGATTGATAATATTGATATGGTCTGCATTGATAATAGGCTTAGATATTTGAATGGTTTGATTGATGGGTGGATGGAAGGTTGCTTGAATGGATGCTTGCATTGACAATCTTAGGATGTTTGGATGAATGGATGGATGCTTGGATGCTTGCACTGATAGCGTTCTACGACGGCTGGTTGGTTAGCTTCTCTGTATTTTTGCAACCCTGTGGAGGTAAATAAAATTAATTCATGAAGTTGGATTATATGGATTAATAGAGAGTCACTAAGGTCACATTGTGTTTATTTTGTAAGAAGTTAATATACTGAGGCCACAAGATGATATTAAGGTCAAAAATTAAGTTTCCCAAGATTTATTTTGTGGTCTGAAAGTAATTATGGTGATTATATTGTAAAATTAGCTATACAGTACAAAATCAAATGAATTAGATCATTGAGACCACAGGAAGTTTTGAAGGACACATATTAAATATGGCGTTGGTATCTCATAGTCACAATAATTAATTTGTGCCCATAAGTTAATGAGTTTGTAAGCTTGAAAGGTTAAACTTCTGGACTCTGGATTCTGGAAATGTTTATTACTTAATGACTACACCTTATTAAAAATAACCACCATGCCACCACAATGGCGCCACAGACTTATATTCTCGGTTGTTTATCTGTGCTGGTCCTATGGGTCCTGTGCAGGTTTTTTTTTTAGACTTTTCTTTTTGGATAAATAATCAAAGCATATTTGCTTAGTCCTCTCTGTCCTTGCATTCAGTCTGTCATCAGTGATACCTTCTTTTTCACTGTATTGCTTTTTTGGTAAGATATTTCATATAATATCTGGGAAATCTTAGGTGAATGTTTTCCTCAGGGCATCAACACACACCCACACACACACACTTACGGTACTTACACCTTTGTCAGTGGCTCGTGCGACATGAATAATTTAGAAACTCCTTTAAATAAGCTGACTTTTCTAAGACACTACTTGTACTCCATTCACAAGGATTCTCCATTATCGTGTGTGTGTCCTCATAATTATAGGATATTTTCCTCACATAGGGTAATGTCCTCACAAACATCTGGTCTTCATTTTTTTAAATTATTATTTTTAAAATGCAATTGTACTTGAAAACAAAATGAGCCCAAGTATTTGCTTTTGATGACTGATGTAAAGGTTAAAAATGAGTTTAGGTGTAAGCACAGCATTTTTGTGTGTGTGTGTGTGTGTGTGCGCGCGTGTGTGAATGAGTTTTTGTGGCTCTGAAAGGAGGACGCTAGCTCTGCTTTGCCTCACCTGGTCTCCTGACAGAAATATTGTGCTGTTATAGACCATAGGACACCTTGAAACAGTCCAGAGCTTTTAATTTACACATTTTCATTGACAAGGTACGGGAGTGTGCATCTGGAAAAACACTTATTCCTTGCATCATACTCATTTAGACATCATTCACAAATATATTGGCAATCAATCATCAAATTTCTTTCCAGATGTGTGCAGGGAGCTGCTGTATCACCTTACAGTCAACAAATTTCATATAAGGTTACATGATTTGTTTTTTTGTTACTGTGGATTATCTTTCTTCCTGATGATGCACACCTGTCTCAGATGAGCTCATTTTTCCATTCAACACTTTCTCAAATATAATTAGTCTAAATTTTAGCGCACACTGCAGATTGCTATTCCATCAGCAGACCCGAATATGTGCCCTGGGGGTTAATCTAATCCCTTTGGGGTATTTAGAGCATTGCCCTTAACCTCTCTATCCGACAGCAGAGGAAGTTATTACTGCAGCCCATCTCACAACATGCTACTTAACAGGGTAGGATATTGTCTGACTGAAACAGAGACAACTTTATCTGGACTGTGTAGAAGTTTCAAGACTCACGCTGCTTTTTCTTGGGTTCCATGCAGACACTTTGATGCATGTGATGGAAGACCTTGACTGCACTTTCCATTCTTCTCACAGAGACCTTATTCACATGGTAGAGAATAGTAAAAAAGTCATGATATTTATGATTGCTTAAATGCACTGTGAATGGGTCCAAGGTGAATTTCACAAAAAGAAGGCAAAAAAGAAAAGAAGACTAAATCAATCCACCCATCACCCAGAATAAATCGATTGTGATCTTACTCGGATTCAGCCAGCTGCAGTAAGACTAAGACATGGGAAAATGCACTTCATCATGATAATGAGAAAGTGCCGGAAAGTGTGTGTGTGTGGGGGGGAGTAAATCAGCTTTTGTGATCCATTCAGCATTTGTGAGGTGGTGAATTGAAAATAACAGAGATGAGGCGTTGTCAAGGTTCTTTGATAGTAAATGATATAAACCTTCATGCACTCTTTACAGTAGCAAGTCAAGCCAGGCTCTTATAAAGGACTCCACCTGAGGTGAGTGTGCTAGCAGTGGTGCCAGTTACAAACTAAATTTTAATAGTCCATGTCATAAAGTTGCATTAAATGTCAGAAAGTAATTTATTTTTCTGGGGTGAAAGTATATGAGTGCATACGGTGATGGAAAAGAGAGTCTGGTGAACTCATATATATATATATATATATATATATATATATATACACACACACACACACACACACACACACACAGAGTACCAGTCTTAAGTTTGGATAACCTCATCGTTCCTAAGTTTTTCTATATTTTGTGTATTTTCTACATTGTAGAACAATATTGGGGACATATGGAACATATATATATATGTTATTTACCAGCAGGGAGGTTCGTATCGTGAAATACCGTGACCGAGGTCTTGAAAGTACTGACCGAGGCCCTCTGGGCCGAGGTCAGTATTCAAGGCTGAGGTCACGGTATTTCACCATATGGACTGACCTTAAGCTGGTAAATAATATATTTATTTTTTTCTTTACCAAATTCTAACAGAAAACGAGAGCGCCCAAAAGGGAAAACCGAGCTGAGCCGCCATTTTAAATCCTCATTCACGGCTGTAATGCAAATGGCTTCTTCCTCGGTATACAAGTGCACTTCCATGGCAGGAAAAAAACTACATTTTGCCGCCTATGTAGGTCCCTATTTATACAAAATTGAGTCATTCAGGATTCAGCCATGTTTTTGCTTGGCGTTAGCAAGTTAGAGGTTTTTAGCTTTCTCCTGAAATGTTTTCTTTTATTTCTTCTTCCTCAGGGTAGTAAAACTTGCTTTCGCTGTGAACACTGTCGTTATCACTATCCATGCTGTAAAATTAATGCTATTATACTGAGAAATGCTGGCAAAAATTTATAAGATTTTTGATGATCTTACAAATAAATCTTATAAAAAAAAGATAAATGTTGACAAAAAAATGCAACTATGTTTGTTGTTGTTGTGAATGAGCAAGTTGCCAGAGGTCCGTAATCGGGGTCCATAACCAGGGTCCGTACCGTAGGATACGGACCCGCTCGCCAGCCAATCAGAGTGCAGGATTTGATGGAAACCGCACCACGAAAAAAAATAAATAGAATTATGTGGTACAAGTGTTAATAAACAAAATATCTTTCTTATTTTAGATTCTCCAAAGTAGCCAGCATTTACCTTGATGATGCTTTGCACACTACTGGCATTATCTTAACCAGCTTCATGAGGTAATCACCTGGAATGCTTTTCAAGTAACAGGTGCCCTGTCAAAAGTTAAATAGTGCAATTTCTAACCTTCTTAATGTGTTTGAGATCAAACAGTAAATAATAAAAATACAGTAACCAGCCCTATTCCACAACTGTAGTAATCCATATTATGTCAAGAACTGCTCAACTAAATCAAGAGAAACAACAGCCATCATTATATTAATTTTGAAGTATCTTTTAATTAATAAAAACAAAGAAAAATCAGGCAGCACGGTGGTGTAGTGGTTAGCACTGTTGCCTCACAGCAAGAAGGTCCGGGTTCGAGCCCCGTGGCCGGCGAGGGCCTTTCTGTGCGGAGTTTGCATGTTCTCCCCGTGTCCGCGTGGGTTTCCTCTGGGTGCTCTGGTTTCTCCCACAGCCCAAAGACATGCAGTTTAGGTTAACTCATCTCATCTCATTATCTCCAGCTGCTTTATCCTTCTACAGGGTCGCAGGCAAGCTGGAGCCTATCCCAGCTGACTACGAGCGAAAGGCGGGGTACACCCTGGACAAGTCGCCAGGTCATCACAGGGCTGACACATAGACACAGACAACCATTCACACTCACATTCACACCTACGGTCAATTTAGAGTCACCAGTTAACCTAACCTGCATGTCTTTGGACTGTGGGGGAAACCGGAGCACCCGGAGGAAACCCACGCGGACACGGGGAGAACATGCAAACTCCGCACAGAAAGGCCCTTGCCGGCCCCGGGGCTCGAACCCAGGACCTTCTTGCTGTGAGGCGACAGCGCTAAGGTTAGGTTAACTGGTGGCTCTAAACTGACTGTAGGTGTGAATGTGAGTGTGAATGGTTGTCTGTGTCTATGTGTCAGCCCTGTGATGACCTGGCGACTTGTCCAGGGTGTACCCCGCCTTTTGCCCGTAGTCAGCTGGGATAGGCTCCAGCTTGCCTGCGACCCTGTAGAACAGGATAAAGCGGCTAGAGATAATGAGATGAGATGAAAGAAAAATCACTGGAATAGAAGGTGTGTCCAAACTTTTGACTGGTATAGTATATATTAATCCCATAAAAAGGTGACATTTTGAGCTAAATGCAGAAGGACCAATGTTTACAGTTTAACCATAGCATTAATGATTTACTTCAGTGATACAGGAGACACTTGAAAGCTAAGCATTTCTGCTTTCTCAGCAAAAGCAGCGCAGGAACAAATGTGAAAAATATTTTGCTGGTGGTAAAGCCAATTCACTGAAGAGGAAATGATGTGGGACACAATTGCTTCTGGTAGCAGTTACATTTGATTTACATTGACTTAATTTAGGTGAACCTTTTCCAGGGGTAAAGGCAGGACGTGGGGCAGACCTCTGTGGTGTATATGATATATCAACCATCTAAGAAGGGGTAATCTTCACATTCATAAGAGGTAATGTATGGAGTTATGAGTGATGAATGATTAACAAAATGTTGCTATTTGACATACAGTATATAATGAATTAATTTGGCCACCTTTCTAGATGTTGCATAATCATGGTGAAGCATGCTTAGTGTCCCATTTTGCTACACAGCATTATTATTGTATCTAGTGGTTAAAAATGGGAATTGCAACAAGCACTACTAAAGGTTCATTGGGGAAGGAATCATGCTACCCTACAAGTATGCTCACTCTATGAACATTTTCAGTGGAACAAGAGTGGCAGACAGGACGGTTAATGATAGGGTTGCTGTTTTTACACCAAAATTTGTTAGTTTAAAAAATCTAATCAGAATTAAATCTAATACATTTTAGATAGATAGATAGATAGATAGATAGATAGATAGATAGATAGATAGATAGATAGATAGATAGATAGATAGATATTACATTATTACAGGCATTTAGCAGACACTCTTATCCAGAGCGACATATAACAGGTGCAAAAGTCAGGTACAAGAAGTGCTGAACTTCTAGATAAGAAAAGATCTAGTGCTAATTGAACAATAGAATAGAATAGAATCTTTATTGTCATTGCACATCAGGTATACAATGAAATTGCAGTGCTTCTCTGGCCGGTGCATAATAAATATAAAAAGAAAACAGTAAAACAGTAAAATATTAAAAGAAAACAGTAAAACAGTAAAATAGGAATAAGAAAGGAGTAGAATAGGAATAAGAAAGGAATGCATATTTACATCATTTACACAATACACGAGCATACACTCTCTTTATGAGTTCAGGGACCTGATGGCCCAGGGAAAGAAACTGTTTTTAAGTCTGTTTGTCCTGCTTTTGAGGCACCTGTATCTCCTGCCAGAGGGCATGAGGGTGAACAGGTGCTGTCCTGGGTGTGAGGGGTCAGGAGTGATTGCCCTCGCTCTCCTGAGACACTGTGTGCTGGCGATGTCTTCTAGCGAGGGTAGGGGACTGCCAGTAATGTGTTGTGCAGTTTTAATGACCCTCTGCAGGTTCTTTCTTTCACAGAGCAGTTGGCATACCAAGCTGTAATGCAGTACGTCAGGATGCTTTCAATGGTGCTGCGGTAAAAGGCCACTAACAGTTTCTCCTCCAGATGGTTCCTTCTGAGTATCCTTAGGAAGTGGAGTCACTGTCGGGCCTTTTTTACCATCACGGATGTGTTAGCAGTCCAGGAGAGGTCCTCGGCTATGTGTATCCCAAGGAACCTGAAGGAGGACACCCACTGGACACAGTCCCCGTTGATGCTCAGTGGGGCTGGATCCCCCGTGTTTCCTGAAGTCAATCATCATCTCCTTAGTTTTGCTGGTGTTGAGCAGCAGGTTGTGTGCAGAACACCAACCTGCCAGCATGTTGACCTCGTCCCTGTATGCAGTCTCGTCCCCTCCGCTGATGAGGCCGATGACCGTGGTGTCATCTGCAAATTTAATGATGGTATTGGAGGGGTGGATGGGTGTGCAGTCATGCATATACAGGAGAGGGCTCAGCACACAGCCCTGAGGAGAGCCTGTGCTGATGGTCAGGGTGTAGGAGCAGGTAATGCCTACCTTAACCATTTGAGGGTGGTCAGTCAGGAAATCCTTGATCCAGGCACAGGTGGAGGGGGAGAGAGTGATGTTGGTCAGCTTTTCCACCAAGATGTCAGGAATAATGGTGTTAAATGCCAAGCTGAAGTCTATGAACAGCATCCTGACGTAGCTCCCTGGCTGCTCGAGGTGGCTGAGTGCTGTGTGCAGAGCTGTAGAGATGGCATCCTCCGTCGATCTATTAGCTCTGTAGGCAAACTGATGTGGGTCCAGGTTTGAGGGGAGACAGGCCTTGATATGGTGAAGGATGAGCCTCTCCAAGCATTTCATGACTACTGATGTTAAGGCAATATGTCTGTAGTCATTGGGACACTTTGGGGCAGGAGTCTTTGGGACAGGGATGATGGTAGCTGATTTCAGGCACTGGGGGATGGTAGCCTGTAACAGTGAGAGGTTGAACAACCTAGTCAGGACTCCCCCCAGCTGGTCAGCACAGGCGCAGAGTACTTTTCCGAGTACCCCATCTGGTCCGGCTGCTTTCCTGGTGTTCACAGTCTTCAGCACCTGCCTCACCTGGTGTTCCTGGAGTGCGAGTGTGCTGTGACTGGAGGTCTGTGGTGGTCGTGCAGCTGTGTGTGGAGCCTCTGCTTCGAAGCGGGAGAAGAAACTGTTTAATTCCTCAGCCAGCGATGCATCAGCGATGGTCATGACGGGTGTGGAGCCTTTGTAGTTGGTGATGCTCTGTAGCCCCTGCCACACCAGCCGTGGGTTATTGTTGGCGAGATTGTCCTCCACTTTCCTCTTATGAGCAGCCTTAGCAGCTTCGATGCCTCTCTGCAGCTCTGCCCTCACCATGCTGTACTGTTCTCTGTCACCTGACTTGAAGGCAGAGTTTCTGGTTCTCAGGAGTGTCTGGACATCCGAGGTCATCCATGGTTTTTGGTTGGGGTAGATCCGGATGTGCTTCTCCACAGTAACACTGTCAGTGCAGTCCTTTATGTAGAACAGAACAGTCTCTGTGTGCTCCTGTAGGTCAAGATGTTCAAATATGCTCCACTCAGTGTGCTCAAAGCAACCTTGAAGCTGGGAGAGTGCTCCTTCAGGCCAGGTTTTAATGTTCTTTGTGACAAGTTTGGATTTCTTCCTGAGGGAGGTGTAGGCAGGGACCAGGAGCAGTGAGAGATGGTCTGACATGCCCAGGTGAGGGAAGGGTACTGTTCTGTAGGCTTGCTTCAGGTTGGAATAAACATGGTCTAATGTGTTCTTCCCTCTGGTGGAGCACTGTACGTACTGTATGAAGTTAGGGAGCACAGTCTTAAGGCAAGCTTGGTTGAAGTCCCCAGCAACAATAAAAGCTCCCTCTGGATGGGCCTGCATTTGTTTATTAACGGTGGTGTACAGCTGAGAGAGTGCTGTGCTAACATTAGCATCTGGTGGGATATACACAGCAGCAATGATCACCGTTGTCAGCTCTCTGGGCATGTAAAAGGGTCTACACTGCAGTCATTACTTCCAGGTCAGGAGAGCAGTGTGTGTGTATGACCCTACTGTTTGTACACCAGTCCATATGAACATGAATACAGAGCCCCCCTCCTCTGCTCTTACCGGAGCTTTTATTCCTGTCGAAGCGGTGCATGGAGCGGCCAGTTAGCTGAACGGCCGAGTCCGGGATGAGCGGGTGTAGCCAGGTTTCTGTGATAATCATCACACTGCAGTCACAAATGTTCCGGTTGTGTGCCATCAGTAACTCCAGTTCATCAGTTTTGTGGATGATGGACCTAGCAGTTGTGAGAAAGATGCTTGGTAGCAGGGGTTTGTAGGGTTGTTTTCTTAGCTGTGCTAGTAGGCTGCCCCTGCAGCCCCACTTCTGCCTCCACTCTCTGCGCCACCTCCAGCATATCTTTGGCCCGACAACAATCCAGGGTGTGCCCAGCAATCTCGCTATGCCCAGCGGAATGTTGTGGAGCTGCTGGTAATCCGCCATAATGTCCACACGACACGCAAATCCCACCTTCCTCAGCATAGCTGGAGTGTAGATTTGTTTTGTCTCACTCACACACACTCGTACACACAAAAACATCCATGCCATTACAAAAACTATACATCGAAACCGAGAGCTCAGAGCCGCTGCGTCCTTGCATGCTGCCATCTTGAAGAACAAGTGACAGAATAACACTAAGTGTAATACTCTTTTGAAGTAACAACAATTAGCAAAGATCCAAGAAAAACAAGCCAACCATGCAAATGAACTGACAAAGTACAACTAAATAGAGAAAAAAGAAACTCCACCGGCTAACCCCAAGTCATCATGACCAGGCTAGACAGTACACAGCCTGTGTTGGTCAAGACCACAGTGTGATTACACAATGGGCAGGGAAGCAGGGTAGAGGTGCAGCCTGAAGAGGTGGGTCTTCAGTATGTGCTTGAAGGTGGTTAAGGAGTCAGCAGTTCTGACCTTGACAGGAAGGACATTCCACCAATGGAGAGACAGGACAGACAGCAGTCTTGAGTGGGTGGGGCAAGAGCAGAGAGGAGGACAGGCCAGTTGACTAGTAGCAGCAGAGTGTAGGGATCTGGCTGACATGTAGGGTTGGATCAGTCTCTGGCGGTATGCTGGACCTAATCCCTTGACTGCCTTGCAAGCTAGCACCAATGTTTTTTGAGAGATGATATAAGTATAAGCACAGACAGCATATCTATGATGTACAGAAGCATTTCTATTGTGAGATTTACTACAAAGATTGATACAGTGGTGCTTGAAAGTTTGTGAACCCTTTAGAATTGTCTATATTTCTGCATAAATATGACCTAAAACATCATCAGGTTTTCACACAAGTCCGAAAAGTATATAAAGAAAACCCAGTTAAACAAATGAGACAAAATATTATACTTGGTCATTTATTTATTGAGGAAAATGATCCAATATTACACATCTGTGAGTGGCAAAAGTCTGTGAACCTCTAGGATTAGCAGTTAATTTGAAGGTGAAATTAGACTCAGTGTTTTCAATCAATGGGACGACAATCAGGTGTGAGTGGGCACCCTGTTTTATTTAAAGAACAAGGATCTATCAAAGTCTGATCTTCACAACACATGTTTGTGGAAGTGTTTCATGGCACGAACAAAGGAGATTTCTGAGGACCTCAGAAAAAGCATTGTTGATGCTCATCAGGCTGGAAAAGGTTACAAAATCATCTCTAAAGAGTCTGGACTCCACCAATCCACAATCAGACAGATTATGTACAAATGGAGGAAATTCAAGCCCATTGTTACCCTCCTCAGGAGTGGTTGACCAACAAAGGTCACTCCAAGAGCAAGGCGTGTAATAGTCGGCAAGGTCACAAAGGACCCCAGGGTAACTTCTAAGCAACTGAAGGCCTCTCTCACATTGGCTAATGTTCATGAGTCCACCATCAAGAGAACACTGAACAATGGTGTGCATGGCAGGGTTGCAAGGAGAAAGCCACTGCTCTCCAAAAACAACATTTGTTTAACTGGGTTCTCATCTGTAGTTTGCTAAAGATCATGTGGACAAGTCAGAAGGCTATTGGAAAAATGTTTTGTGGACGGATGAGACCAAAATAGAACTTTTAGGTTTAAATGAGAAGTGTTATGTTTGGAGAAAGGAAAACACTGCATTCCAGCATAAGAACCTTATCCCATCTGTGAAACATGGTGGTGGTAGTATCATAGTTTGGGCCTGTTTTGCTGCATCTGGGCCAGGATGGCTGCCATCATTGATGGAACAATGAATTCTGAATTATACCAGCGAATTCTAAAGGAAAATGTCAGGACATCTGTCCATGAACTGAATCTCAAGAGAAGGTGGGTCATGCAGCAAGACAATGACCCTAAGCATACAAGTCATTCTATCAAAGAATGGTTAAAGAACAATAAAGTGAATGTTTTGGAATGGTCAAGTCAAAGTCCTGGCCTTCATCCAATCGAAATGTTGTGGAAGGACCTGAAGCGAGCAGTTCATGTGAGGAAACCCACCAACATCCCAGAGTTGAAGCTGTTCTGTACGGAGGAATGGGCTAAAATTCCTCCAAGCCGGTGTGCAGGACAACAGTTACCGGAAACGTTTAGTTGCAGTTATTACTGCACAAGGGAGTCACACCAGATACTGAAAGCAAAGGTTCACATACTTTTGCCACTCACAAATAATGTAATATTGGATCATTTTCTTCAATAAATAAATCTCATCTCATTATCTCTAGCCACTTTATCCTTCTACAGGGTCGCAGGCAAGCTGGAGCCTATCCCAGCTGACTACGGGCGAAAGGCGGGGTACACCCTGGACAAGTCGCCAGGTCATCACAGGGCTGACACATAGACACAGACAACCATTCACACTCACACCTACGGTCAATTTAGAGTCACCAGTTAACCTAACCTGCATGTCTTTGGACTGTGGGGGAAACCGGAGCACCCGGAGGAAACCCACGCAGACACGGGGAGAACATGCAAACTCCGCACAGAAAGGCCCTCGCCGGCCCCGGGGCTTGAACCCAGGACCTTCTTGCTGTGAGGCGACAGCGCTAACCACTACACCACCGTGCCCCCCTCAATAAATAAATGACTAAGTATAATATTTTTGCCTCATTTGTTTAACTGGGTTCTCTTTATCTACTTTTAGGATTTGTGTGAAAATCTGATGATGTTTTAGGTCATATTGATACAGAAATATAGAAAATTCTAAAAGGTTCACAAACTTTCAAGCACCACTGTATACCAAAGTAATCATGTACGAAAACAGATCACATTTTTTCAAAGCTTTTACTTTTTTAAAAGGTTTTAAAAAAAAACTTTCCTAATTTCTCCACCCATTTTCACACTCCAGCTTCTTAGTTGAATCAGTCACTATCACTTCACAACATGCTGCATATCAACAGCAGACCTAACACGTTCCAATGATACTAGTTGTTTCTTTATGCAACAACACATTGTTGAGTTATCCAGATTTCTGGTAGGCTTCATTTAGTTTGTCCAAATACCATTGCTCGTCATTGCAATTCAGTTTCTCCCAGTAGGGTCCCTTTTCTTTCTCTTTTGCCTTCTCCAAAATTTGAGCATATCCAAAACAAAACAGTAGCTTCAAATCCAAATTTCAGTGCCTGGATTCCAAATGTTTCTTTGAATTGCAGCAACAACACTTTTTTCAGCTTTCTGTTGTCTATAAAAGAGAGCTCTGAGTTCTTGTTTGATCAATTTGTACAGTCAATCGCAAAACAGCTCTTTCCCATTTAGATGTTCTGTATGTGTGTGTGTGTTTTCAAGGCACATTTTTTGTGTTCACGGCTAAGCACTTTCCACATATGCCAATATCGTGTGTGACTTCATACTCTCATTTTGGACTGAGGGTATGCTGGACACTGCAGTGACTCATTATTACTTCTTGAGGTACAAAGTGGTATTATGAGATGGATGGTGCATCCTGTCTCGGGGCTAGCTGGTTAGCATGCTAACTTAAGTAGATATCTCTACAACACCATGCACAGACATGTCTGACATAACATCAAATATGTTATTTCTTCATATTCTGTTGATAATTTTGGTTATTTTTTAATGTTTTAAACTTCTTACACATAGCACTTTAAACAACAAATCTAACAGGGCATACCTGGGCAACAAGAAGTCACATGTACCAATATTTTTGAACACTTCAAAAAAAAACAGGTAAGTTCAAACAAAAGGTGCAATGTCTCATCTCATCTCATTATCTGTAGATGCTTTATCCTTCTACAGGGTCGCAGGCAAGCTGGATCCTATCCCAGCTGACTACGGGCGAAAGGTGGGGTACACCCTGGACAAGTCGCCAGGTCATCACAGGGCTCAAAAGGTGCAATGTTCTAAGCTATTTAACAGACCTAGACATAATTATCAGTAAATTAAATCTGAAATCTGGATCCCTCATGTCATATTCATCTTTTGAAATCAAACCCAAATGTCTTCAGTGTATTGCAAACTAAAAGCAAAAGAATTGGCTTTGCTGTTCTAATATATCACAAAAACTATAAAAACAAAAAGCATAAAATGTATAGTGTACATAAGGGAAAAAAGACTAAGTGGTACAGTGGCACACCTGACAACAAATGGCAACTATTTAAAAAGCTTGATGGTAAGACACTTAAAGACTGGCGCTGTGTCTCAATTTACATACTTCCATTAGTACACTTCTCTGTAGTGCACTGTGCATCCTATGTACTTACTTGCATCGTGCATGAATTTGAACAGAGTATTGGTGTCTCAAATTGAACACGGCAAGCTGTGCATTTCCAGGAAATGATTGCAACATTTGACGGCGATAAAAAAATATCTGCCAGCTTCTTTTTTTTTTTTTTGCCCACCTCTTAAAAATGGATGTATTTAAAAAAAAATTTCACTTGTGTGCATAGACATTTCATGTGAAATGGAAATTACATCTTTGTCAGTATCAACAACATGCTGTCCTCCAACTGGCTGAAAATAGGTTGGTGGTCCCTCCCTTTCCATTATGCAGATGGTGTCCATTGAGGGTGAGAAGTGTCCAGTGTTGCAACACTGCATGTTGCCATACTTGTCAGTGAAAATGCACTTATGGACTCAAAGTAGCAAATGTAAGTAGGCTACAGAGGTATACTGTACAAATTGAGACACACTGTGGAACATAAGTAATGGTATTAAACAAGACATAAGACACATGTGAGACTGGTTCATGAGGCATGTGAGCTGTTGGGGCTGATAAGTAGCATAGTTCTGTGCCCATTGGGGCTGCCATGACAGATGACAGAACATCCCCCACCCCCCATTTAACACATGGCTGTTTAAGCAGGGTGAAGGAGTAATGTCCTTAGTGGGGCAAAGAGGTGGAGTGACATCCTCAATGGCACAGAAAGGCAGAGTGACATCCAAAGCACAGCTGTGTGGCATAGTGATGTCCAAGGTGGATCAGGGAGAAGTAGTGATGCCCATGGTGAGATCATGTGCCGTAATGGCATCTATGGGGCAGAATGATAGACAGACATCCTGAGCTGAGCAATGAGGTAGAGTGATGTCATCAGTGGGGCACGGACAGTGTGAGATGGTTCTAGACCCTCCTCAAAAAACTTCCTAAGGGTGTGCATGGCTTTGAGACAGCCTTGTAGTATTCAAGTCCAGGACTCGGACTCAAATCTGACTCATGCCCTAATTTTAAGGACTTGTGACTCGACTTGGACTTAAGCACTTATGACTCTGCCTTGGACTTGGACTCATGCATTAACTGCATTTGGACTCGTAAATTAGAGACGAGAACTCAGATTTTTTTCTTTATTTTTTGTAACATGCCATAATAATTTGGCATAAGATATTTATATCTACATTAATTTTCGTACTAATTTTGTGCAAGAGTTTCACACCTGCGCGCCTTGGCACGTACATCAAATAGACTCTCGGGCACACTCCAGACAGCGCACATGCCAAGTGGACTCTCGCACATGCTTTAAATGACTTGCACCTGAACAGGATTAAGGCACAATCAGCGTGCCTATATAAAATCTGTGAAAACACACTTACTTTGCGAAATATTGAGTTGAGTTGCTGACACATTACCAAGCTTTATTTCTTTGTTTGTTTTCCTGATCCCTGATTTCTCATCTTTGATTCTGCCGAGTCTATGATAGGCTGTTTGTGCCTCACTCGACCTATTGCCTGTTTCACTGTTTTACAATTTTGTCTGCTGTTCTGGATTGTTTACCTGTCTTCACTTGTATTAATAAACACACCTTCTGCACTTCCATCTGTCTCCCAACCATCTCTGACAGAATACTTCACACTCCCTGACAAAGAGAATGCATATTCACCTGTTCATATGTTCAGGAACAAACTAATGTTAATGGTGATAAAACAGCCACTGTCAAATGGTGCATTTGGAGTCTTGTTCTTGGACTTGACTTGGATCAATAATGGACTCGACTTGGACTCAACTTGGATCAATAGTGGATTCGACTCAAATATTTTTTTTAATGACTTGGACTTGACTCAGACTTGAACACTAGGGACTTAAGACTGGACTCGGACTCGAGGTTTAGTGACTCGACTACAGCACTGCTTTGAGCCATTCTAGTGTGGTACTGTCCCACTCTCCCTTCCCCTGCTACTCCCACATCAGGCAGTTCTTCTCCAGGAGTGCCTGTTGAATGTTGAAAAAAAAATGTGCTACATCCATTATTAGGTCAAGCTTTCTACTGTGAAATCCAGGGAGTCCAATGTCAGTGTAGATAATTTACTGTTCTTCTTCTTCCTTGTCCAGCACTGTTGCCAGGTTGGGGTCCATGTGGACCCTATTGATTCACATATCATATTAATTGGAGCATAGTTTTATGCCAGATGTCCTTCCTGCCACAACCCTCCCATTTCTGGGCTTGGGAAACAACCATTCACACCTATGGACAATTTAGAGTAGCCATTTAGCCTAACTGCATGTCTTTGAAATGTGGGGGAAAATGGAGCAAACCCACGTGGACAACATGCAAACTCCACACAGAAAGGCCCCCATCAGCGACTGGGCTCGAACCCAGGACCTTCTTCTTAGCACTGTGAAGTGACAGTGCTAACCACTACACCATCGTGCCACACAAGTGTAGACAATTTACTGTGTAAAGTACAAATAAAACAAGAACCATAAACATGAAAAGTGGCTCTGAGGCAAAAAGAAGAAAAAAAATATTGACCAGGGGTTCTCAACCTTTTCTACTTTGAGGCCCACCTACTCATGCTTGTAATGAGTCAGGGCCCATTAAAAAAGATCCCCAATTATTTTGGCTCATCTATTCTTTTAGAATCAATAATCTATTGTAAAGTGTATTAATGGAATGCAACATCATTCCCTGTTACAGATGGGAGACCAGGAATTAAATAAATGCAATAAAAACAAGCTGTTTTTAATTGTAGATATTATATTTAAAACTATATGGATGTGCCAGAAGCCAACATAAAACCCTGCATGCAGGGCGTTCTCAGCCAAAAGGGATTAATGATCCAAAAGTGGAGTCTGGTTGATTAACACAAGAACTTATTGCCATGTTTGTTTACAGAAAACAAGCAAGTTATTAAAACCAATAAGTACACTCAAAAGAAGTGGCTATAGAAACCACTCAGTGGGATAGATCCTTACACATTAACAAAGAAGGATTTTTCCTACGAAAGAAAATTTTACTTGCTAAATTTGACATTGGTGGCACGGTGGTGTAGTGGTCAGCGCTGTCGCCTCACAGCAAGAAGGTCCGGGTTCGAGCCCCATGGCCGATGAGGGCCTTTCTGTGCGGAGTTTGCATGTTCTCCCCGTGTCTGCGTGGGTTTCCTCCGGGTGCTCCGGTTTCCCCCACAGTCCAAAGACATGCAGGTTAGGTTAACTGGTGACTCTAAATTGACTGTGAGTGTGAATGGTTGTCTATGTGTCGGCCCTGTGATGACCTGGCGACTTGTCCAGGGTGTACCCCGCCTTTCGCCCGTAGTCAGCTGGGATAGGCTCCAGCTTGCCTGCAACCCTGTAGAACAAGTTAAAGCGGCTAGAGATAATGAGATGAGATGAGAAATTTGACATTAGTAGAATAAATTTTCTTCCTATTGTAGCCATAACTAATACAAAGACAATAGTTATGCATACTATTAATTAACTTAATGTGAAGATAATTAACAGATAATCAATAGATTTAATTTTTTTTAAAGACTGTGTATATGTTGAGTCTTTTGTATTTGTAATTATCTGTATCTGTACATGCACGACCCCACCAGCTCTGCTGATCAACTTCTCGTATTGAAATAAAGTTATTCATTCATTCATTATGAGTTGGAAAATTATCCATCCGTTGAGTTCCCCGACATCTCAAACTATCTGGTGCTGCAGACATCGTTCTACACAAACAAACAGATGAAAACCTGGAAGAGGATGGAGGAGTGCAACTTTTTATATGTGGCTGGGTTAAAAATCTGGGGATCAGGACACTAAAATCCTGTATCGTTTTTGCCCGGGTAAATAGGAGTTTCTGGGCTTTTTGTCTGCGTCTTTGCAGTGGTTGCTAGGATGTGACAAGTTTCAGTATTGGGTATAGACAAACCACAGCTGCTCGATTCCCAATCCTCCCTGCTCTTCTCTTCTAGCAGGCATCACAGATCTATATAATTTACCCACAAACATATTATTTATTCTGTCCACTGCGCGTGCACTCTGTGTGTGTGTGTACACGTGCATCCATGCGGGGTTAAATAAGGAATGTGACAAAAAATAAAGGCTTGTTCTTTTTAATTTACCCACAAATGTATTCATTCCACTTGAAAAGTATACAGCAAACCAGCTACTAGCTATTTGGGACACTATGACATCCTAAACTATTTAATATTTGGCTTCAAACTTGAAAAAAATTCGTGGCCCACTAGATGGCGCTTCACAGACCACCAATGGGCTGTGGCCCAGTGGTCGAGAAACACTGATATAGACAATAAGCGATACTGTGGCACACACAGCAACAAATTACAGCTTTAACAAAGGCTTGACCAGACGCAGGTGGGAGTGATTAATGAGGCATGTGACATGCTGGGGCTGATGGGTAGTGTAGTTTTGTGCCTATTGGCACTACCTTGACACAATATATTCAGAGGGGACTGTCCTTGTTTGAGATTGTTTAGAAATTAATTTTGACATAATGTATTTTTAATGAGTAGTTTTTACTTAAAATTAAATTGTTTACCCAAATGTGGTCTTCATGTAGAGCTTGGAGAAGCAGCTAATGAAATGCTTTGTGGATAAAGCTCATCATAATAATTCCATATATGTTTTATCATAGCATTGATATCTTGATAATATTATTGTAAAATAGTAGAGAATAGTAAAAAAATTAAACAAAGCATTTCTACGAGCCACCAGAAAACTGGCTATCAATCATTTCAGAATTGCACACTGAATGTCAATTATACTCATTACTATGGTGTGTTACACAGTCACCGATGGTAATTCCCTGTCAGAGGCCTTTAGAGGCCTTTTGTGAAGCACTAACATTGTAAAATGTGTGATACAACGATGCACGACTCCCTGGAAGTGTGTCCTTTTGCTGACTAATGAGATGGAGAAATGCACAGAGGGAGAGGATCAGTGCCAGGAAACTGGCTGTAACATGCCTAATGTGCTGAGGGAAAGAAGGAGAGAGAGAGAGAGAGAGAGAGAGAGAGAGAGAGATACTGCATTTCTCACTTACATTGCCTGTGAGTCTGATCTGTTAAACACTTGCTATAGAAGTTATCAGATTATAGTAGCAAAGACCTTCCTGTAAAGAGTGTTTACTGTAACACCTTTTAATTTGTGAAATCTTTATTGACTTCTCATGTATCTCTGCTGTGCTCATCTTCAGGAATTGAAGATTGCTCTTTTTCTGTTCCTCTGCTTTCTGCTTCCTTTATTTGTCTTTTCCATGATTTCCATGGAGAAGGTGAGCATTTCAACATGTCGCCAAAATTTGTCTGTCTTTTGTTGACCCAAGACTTTTCCAGATGTAGTTTAACTGAGCCATTACTTTTGCGTTGCTAGGAATCAATGCAGTGTCAGTGTGTTCATTTTACATCTTTCTTTTTCGCCATCAATCAACTGGCTCCAGTCCATTTGATAAAGTGGACGTGTGTGTGTGTGTGTGTGTGCGTTGCAATGACATTTGGTGCTGGCTACAGAGATGGTTAGGAAACAACTGATCCCCAAATGCCAAGGTTTCACTGCTGTGTTTGACCATGATAATAGTGCTGTTTATCTCAGGCAGAATGATTTTGTTTAGTTTTTAGCTGGTTAAAGGCAGCACTTATATTTTATGAGGAGACAAACAGATTTTTTAGTTTCTCAGTGTTCCCCTTTTCCATCCCCCTCATCACTGATTCTTTATTTGGTCACTACACTCATTTCTCACACTTCATGCTTTTTGGATGGTCATTTTTCAATTGTGAAGATATTTGATATACAACACTACTGTATAAATCAGTAACCACTGACCAACTGTTGCTGCAGAGAGAGAGAGAGAGAGAGAGAGAGAGGTGCTTTGTACAGAAAGAGAAATAGCACTGAAAATGCAGTGAAAAATTGAAGACATGAAATTTTGATGGAGGACATTTCTTGAAAATCTGAAAGAAACATTAACAAAAAGAGTGACAATTGATGGAAACATTTTGTCCAACAGATAAAAGAAAAGATTAAAGGAGTGGAAGAAGAGACATACAGCCATTTTTACGTATAGAAGGAAACAGACAGTGAACTAAATGTGAACAAACCTTGCTGGTACTCTGCACTTGACATAAAAAACGTCTCCTGCATGCAAACAAGCTTACAATAAAATTCAAACATGTCATTATACAGTGTGCGATCTGTGATTTGTAGGTGCAATTTGTAATTAAGTGATCAATCTCATCAAATCAGTCTCATTAAATCATACCATCAATTTTATCAGTCTCATTAATAATACCATTAAATTTGGTGCTTAATAATAAATTACCAAACAGCTAAATTATGGTATATTCCAAATTGTTATGATCACTATCAATCTACAGCCAATAGCATTCATGCACCTTGGAATTCTTTTGAGATTGGATGACTTCAAATATATTAGGAGCAACAAATCAACACACAGTTTCAATAATAATTGAATTTATTATAAAAAAGATAAAAATGAATAATAGCAGCTGAAATGCATTCAAATATGATATAGTCATATACTTGATGAGTGTGTGTGTGTGTGTGTGTGTGTGTATGAGAGAGTTGGGGGGGGGAGCAGTCCCACCTCGTGTTTTAAGGAGAACAAAGGGATGTATGTGTGGGGGAGGTGACTACATGGTGAGGACACAAGACTAGCCTGGATAGCTAACTAAGGTGTGTTTGTGTGTGAGTACGTGGTGAAGACAAAAGACTAGCCTGGATAGCTAACTAAGGTGTGTTTGTGTGTGAGCGTGAGGCCTTGTGGCCTAAACAAAGACTAGCCTGGATAGCTAACTAAGGTGTGTTTGTGAGGCCTGTGGCCTAAACAAAATAATTAACTCTGGGTGAGTGTGACCACGTGGTGGGAACAAAAGAATTAGCTCTAGGTTGCTAATTCACTAGCTTATAACATTCCTAAATCCACTGAAACCTTGATGAGGTCAAAATATGTGTAATAAGGAAATTAAGGATGTTAGTAAGGATAGAAGAGAGCATGCACGACTTATCTTTTAAAACAACTGAGAGAACATAGAACAATGTAGAACATGAAATCAGTGTGCACAATTAAACAATTCTTGAGTTTAAATTCACACTACTTCATAAAGCTAATTCCTAAGACTAGTTTCTGCCCAAAAATGCCAGTCTTACTTCAGTATCTTGCTTATAGTGCAAGATTATGGAGATGTTCCGAAACTTTGGAGTCCACAGGAGCACGTGAGTCACTTCCGTGGGAAGCAGAGGATTTCTTGGTCCGAATGCTTCATAGTTCGTGGAGAAGAAGTCTCTGATCAAACAATGTGCACAGCGCTAGAGCCCTGCACTCCCGCGAGAGTCCCGTGGGACCCGACGCAAAGCAGTGCGGCGCGGGACAAATTTTGAAAGCTCATTGCAGGCGCGGGAGGGAGGGGGAGTGCACAATGCGGGAGCGGGCGGGAGAGGTGATAAGCTGCAGTCCCGCTAACTAAAAACGTGTTTAAAATACAATTTATAAATTATTAATTTATGTCTATCATATATAATTTGTGCTGGATATTTTATTTGGCATTAATAAAAATATTTTAAGATGCCTAAATTTGCGGATGTGGTCTAATCTCGCGTACGTTTCCGATTCCTTTCCGCTCTTCCGTGTTTGAGATCTCCAATCATGGCAGAAGAGCAGAGCTCCTCTAGTGAAGCTCACAGTGCTTCAGAAGTAAGTGCTGCTTTAAAAAGAGGTACATTTACCATTAAAAAGTCAAGAGTCCTGAAATCAGACATTTGGAAGTCGTTCTCACTCGTGTACGACGCAGAGGGAAATCAGCTGCCCTTTGCTTGTTGTGATAAGTGTTGTGAGCTGTAGATATTTATGCTCAAATCCACTCAAAGTAGGGGGCGGGGCACCATCACGCTGTGTCTTTAAATTATATTAATTTCTTATAGGCCTACTTGTATTTCCTAGAATGTAAATGTGAGGAGTGACATATAAACTATGTGCAATGTACAATATTCTTAATATCCACTGTAGATTTTGGTAGGTGTGTTGGGTATCTCTGTAAAGCCTCAGCTGCGCATGCCGCCTGGCAATGCGTACCCTCGCTACATGCGCTAGGTGAAGGATCAGTCAGTGGAGAGCTCAGCTAAGCTCAGCATGTTTAATTCCCCAAGGCAATGACAAGAACTTTCGTGAGAAATAACACGAACGTCTGCATCATGTGGGATTTGCGGGCGGGAGCGGGACAAAATATGGCAGGCGCAGGCGGGAGCGGGACAAAATATGGCAGGCGCGGGCGGGAGCGGGACTGAAAATCATAATTCTTTGCGGGAGCAGGACTGCACAATGCGGGAGCAGGCGGGAGCGGGACTGAAAATTCTGTCCCACGCAGACCTCTACACAGTGCTTTTAGTTGGAAGGAATCCGGTCGCTTCTAACTTTTAATTAAACTGCTTGGGCGGCAGTCGCAACGTTACTGATAATAGACAAACAAACCGGCTGTAACTCATCTGAGTTAGATTGCGCGATTCTGGATTTTTACCATGGCCAGTGGTAAACAAAAGAAAATGCGCTAAATTCTGTTTCTTGCAAGAAAGGCGTCTGTATCTTGGATGCTCTGGTGAGCGGCCTCTTTATCTCTGTAGAACGCGCCGGTTGCGACGAGATTCACAGCACCAAAGAGACTGAGTTGGAAGTTTCCAGGTTACTTATGGGATCATGGAGGAAGTGACATAGGTGATCCCGCCCAGCTGTGACACAGGTCAACATGGAAGCTGGCCGATGGGACCTGTAGTTTCTTAAAGGGACTGTGTGTACCTACATTCCCCCTTTTGGTCTCAGGGGCATGACGGAGTCATAGCACTGAGAGCACAGTACCGTACAGTCCACGTGTCCATAGTCCTTGAGGTAGCCTTGCTCTGTACAGTCCATGGTGTCCTGTGAAAACTGTATAAACTCATGAGTTCCAATAAGACAGTTGGAGGCAGAGGCATTTGGGCATATAATCACTCTATAGGCATTTGGGTATATAATCACTCTATCTAACTAGGTCAGAATCACATCTAAAAAAAAATTAAACATGAAACATGTAGTGTTTAATTTCCTATGCATAAAACAAGAAAAGAGAAGGAATGAAGGAAGAAAAGAAGTATTAGTGTTTGGGTTGGTAAACCTAATCTTCTGGAAAGGTATTGGGTTGGTTAATGTGACTGGGAATGTCAGTGTACGCTTATGGGTGAGTGAGGCGTACAAGCTAGGTGGACAGGATGGGCCTAACTATTGTCCCCCCCTTTTGGAGTGAGGACTGTTCAAAGGCTTGATTTGATTGTTATGGAAATCGATATAAGGGCGTTTGATTAGGCCTGGATGTCCTAATGCGATACGCAACAGGGGACAGTTTTCCACGCTTGAAAGGTCCCGACCAGTGTGGTAGGAACCTTTTTTTTTTTTAAACTCCTACCGGCTTGGTAAAGCTAAAATATAGGACTTTGTCACCTATTTGATATTTGTGATGGGAGGCTTTTCGGTTGTAGTAGGCCTTTTGTCCTTTTACGCTCATTTCTATTTATCTGTTGAGGGGTCTGACCTCTCCTGTAACAGTTCTTTAATCTCAGCCAACTGGGCTTTCAAAGAGTCCAGCTCTGAGCGGAACTCACCAGGTTGGTCTGAGTCACTGTGTCGGTCATCTCTACCCCTACGTTTAGAGCTACGGTCAGAGCGCTCCTGCCACCTCTGGCCAGAGTGAGGATGACGGTCTTGCTGCCAACTGCCTTGTTCCCTATGACCCTTTTCACATGATGGGTGGTTGCCATGGTCATTGTGGCCTTGCCCTCGGTCCCTCCTGGCCTTACCTTGCTGATTTTTCCACACACCCTGGTGATGGCTCGGCAAGGGGCGGTTCGGACCGGGATTTATCCAGGGGGGTCCCCCTTTTGGAGCTTCACCTCCTTCTAAGGCTAGCGGGGGCCCGTCTGCACTCTGGAGACTAAGGACTCTGGGTTCATCATTGTTTCTGTTTGTGGTTTTGACAATGGTCTCCCAGGTCATTTGGGCTAGTTACCTAATTTCCCTCATCGAGTAGCAACCTTGTTGACACGCTAGTGTGACTTGAGTCCGCACGCTTGGGTGGAGGTTATGTAAGAAGAGGGATTTGAAGCCTCTATCTTCTTCCAAGCCTGGTGCGCTACTACCCTGGAAATAGGCAGTAAGTAGCCATCTATAATATTCACAAGGCGCCTCAGACCATTTTTGTTTGATTTGTATAGCACACAATGTCGCGGAGGTTTCATCTGTGTATGGCGCATATTCTTCCCTCATGTAACTGCGAAGTTTCGAATAACTATCGCGAACGTTTGGGGGTAGCATCTCTAAAAAGGCACTAACGCTGCTACTGGAGGTCTTCCAGATCAGTTTAAGTTTCTCTCGCATTGTGGCTTTCGGCAGGTCCATCAGGCATCGGTCAATTTCTCCCAAATAATCATTCACATTTGTTCTTTTATTCTCAGGATCGAATCGCTCAACATCTTTGGCAAGTAGGTCAATTTGCCGTAAGCGAAGAGTTTGGTGCACGTCCTTGTGCGGCCTTCTTGGCTCTCCTGAGTACTCACTATCTAAGCTACTCTGGTATTGCTCCCATTTTGCACTAGATTCATAGCCTGATTCATCCGAAGATGGATCAGGGATACTGTAGCACACTGACCTGGGTGTGCTATGGTCCTGGGCTCGGGATGAGCACAGTACGGCTCCACCCTGGCTAAACAACAAAGTCGTGTAGCGAGTTGATGGAGTTTGGCGGGGTGTCTGGTCCTCGACCAGGTAATCTACGGTGTCCGGTTCGGACGCCTCTTCCCGCTCTGAGCTTCGGCACATTGTTGGGGGTCTTTCACGCCCCTCGCACCCTTCTTGGGGGGTCTGCTCCTCGGCAGCCCTCTTGGCAGCCTTTTTGGCTTTCTCTAGCCTTTCGGCGCAATCATCAAGGGAGTTCTTCAAGAGCTCATGCTCCCTATGTAAATCATTATTATCGGGTGCCAGCTCGGCATTGCTGGTGGTCAGCCTGTCAACCTCTCCGTGGAGGCATCTGATTTCTGAATCAGTATTTTGGAAGTACGACAGGAATAGCTTACCTAGTGCCTCTTGGACACTAGTAGTTGTTCCTTTTGGATCTCTCATATGTTTGTTTGAGTTATCTATGTTGTTTTGACATTCACCCTTACTCGTGTTCCTAATGTTTGCCTTTTCGGAGGCAGAGCAGTGAATGAGGTCTGCGATGACCTCAAGGAGAGACACATCTTGAGCATTGTCTTCAATTTCTGAGACATGAGGGGATGCCATTTTGCTTAGGTTGGCTATTATGTAATTAATTAATAAATGAGTTAATTTATTAATTAATTATTATTAATTAAT
Organism: Neoarius graeffei; assembly: GCF_027579695.1. Lineage (NCBI taxonomy): Eukaryota > Metazoa > Chordata > Actinopteri > Siluriformes > Ariidae > Neoarius > Neoarius graeffei. Next base: position 75,479,701 of record NC_083575.1, on the reverse strand, counting down.
ATTAATTAATATTAACTATGTAATCAATTAATCAATAAAGTTGTTTTTGTTTGGAAATGCTATCTCTTATCCTAAGTTAAGAATAGGTTATTAGTATTTTGTGATATGGTTATCATGCTACTGTTAACCGTTTAACACACCTGGGGATATACCTTGGTAACTGCTGAATCAAACTGATAGTTTATCTGTTGGTGCAACAATATTCAAGAAGTCAACACCAATCTCCTCACATGGGGCACCAATTATGTAGGTGCAATTTGTAATTAAGTGATCAATCTCATCAACTGTGTGTTTATTTGTTGCTCCTAATATATTTGAAGTCATCCAATCTCAAAAGAATTCCAAGGTGCATGAATGCTATTGGCTGTAGATTGATAGTGATCATAACAATTTGGAATATACCATAATTTAGCTGTTTGGTAATTTATTATTAAGCACCAAATTTAATGGTATTATTAATGAGACTGATAAAATTTATGGTATGATTTAATGAGACTGATTTGATGAGATTGATCACTTAATTACAAATTGCACCTACAGATTTGACCTCCTCATGCATTCTGAAAAATGATGTTCATAATTTTTAATGGCCATCACTGAAACATGAATACAATCCATGTAATGCTTTAATTATAATTATTTAAGAGATTAAACTCTGTGCACTGTTATTAGCTCATCTGGCCATAAGACCGATGAGCTGTTGCCGTAGCATGGCGTCCATCGTCTGTCCGTTGTCCACAATTCAGTTTAATCGTATCTCCTCCGTTAATTCTTCATGGATTTCCATTCTGATTGTTTTGTTTGAAAGAGCTCATCACTCAACACAAAACTTGGTCATTGTTTTGTCAAATTTTTTGCTAACGAGTTAGTAATTAGGCCAAATTAATGAATTTTCCAAGCCCCTCACTAGAATTGTATCTCCTCTCTCATTTCTCATCTGATTTCAGTTCTGATCAATGTTTTGGGTAGATTTCCCCTTGAGGAACAAAACTTGATCATTTCTTTGTTGATTTTCCTGTTGTAAACAATTTGTTTACAACTTTGTTTATTTTTAGTTAAATTGCATCTCCTCACTCTGTTCTCAATGGAGTTGTTTCATCTGAAAGAACTTGTCATTCTGAACAACACTTGATCGTTGTATTGTCAAATTTTTGCTAACAAACTGCTAATTAAGTCAACTTCACAAATTTTGGGACATCTCATTAGAATTGTATCTCCTCTCGCAGTTCTCACCCGATTTCAGTTCTGATCGATGTTTTGGGTAGATCTTTCCTTGGGGAACAAAACTTGGTCATTTGTTTGTTGATTTTCTAGTTGTAAACACTTTATTTACAACTTTGTTTATTTTCGGTTTAATCATGTCTCCTCTCTCCCTCAGTTCTCAATGAATTTCAGTTCTGATTGTTTTGTTTGAAAGAACTAGACCTTCTGTACAACACTTGGTCATTTGTATTGTCAACTTTTTGCTAACAAATTAGTCATTCGGTCAACTTAACAAATTTTCTTCTGACTAGAATTGTATCTCCTCTCTCATTTATCATGCAAATTCAGTTCTGAACGATGTTTTGGGTATATCTTCCCTTGGGGAATAAAATTTAGTCCTTTGTTAATTTTCCTGTTGTAAACAATTTGTCGTGGATGTTGGTCCTCTCTCACATTGTCACATTTCAGTTCTGCTTGATGTTTTGGTAGTCATGGTCATTTTGATGGCAGGCCAGATGAGCTACTATGTCCTTGACATTCTAGTAGTCTTTAATGCAGACCACATTTACTTCACTGATTGAACAACTATTCCGCATGGAGTGTGATGCACTGAAATGGTTTAAGCATTAATTTTGTATTTCTGAGGACAACAGTGTGTCCATCACACAGCAGTGTGCTCTTCAGTTTAGAATCCCTTCAGTAGCTGAATCAAGTCTATTAGAAACAACATAGTCAATAAGAACTTACAGGAGTCAACTTGTGTGAGAGGTTAAAAGTCAGCAGAATATTATTAGCGACCTATTTAAATTCAAAATGCACACAAATGCAGCCTCTCCTTCTTAGTGTTCACTACAGCCACACAACTAAATGAGCTGCTCTGGACCAGAACACCTGAATGCTAATGTTCTACAGGGAGTTTGCAGACAGGAGAATATTGGCACTTCCTGTTCCCCTTGATTATTAGTTTTTTTCTCCTGTTTACAGCAATTTTTTTTTTTCGTGACAGCTGCTGAAATGTGCCAAATAGACAATTACAGCAATTGCCCTTTCTAAAAAGTCACTCCAACCATCCTTTAATGTTAGGCAGGGTTAGTGAATGTGTCAGGGTGCAGGCATTTATGGATGCAAGCACAGAGGAGAATAGGGGCGTCGCAAACTGCAGCCTGAGCCAAAACAAAGAGCATGAATCGTAGTCAGAGATGGGCGAAGGTCAGTCAATCGGCAAACAGAGCAATGTAGGGAAAACAGTAAGATGAAGTTGAGACTAAACGTAAACATTGGTCAAACATGGGAAATCAGGCAGACGTCAAATGGCTCGGTAAAGTTAGGCATGGAACACCAAACAATACTTTGCACTGGCAGTCTGTGAGTATATATAGGCAAGGTGATTACTGATAAATGGGACACAGGTGATGTAATTAGAAGTCAGGTGATAGAGGGTGCTGTGACTCTTGGGGATTGTAGTCCAGAGCGGCCATGTTTGGAGGCTGCTCTGAACTCGTGTTTTCAGTGCCGTTACTGACAGAATGTAGAACTTTGTATGAAATTCAATAAAATTATCCTTCCTTATTACATTTCCTACTTCTTTTGCCTCGATTTTGGTGAATTATAAATATAAAATGGCAGGACTGAACAGTCTTGAAACTAACTTGCAACTTGTGGAACTGAGAAATAATGGGTAGTTCTTTCGTAATGGAATTATATTCACAGCAAAATGTGGTAACTTTTCTTTAGTTGCAGTATTCAAGAAAATGTTATTGAATAAAAAAAATCACACTGTGTATGGGGTATCTTTTAACCCTAAAAAAGCATAGAAAGTTGGCTATGTTTATCTCTGAACCCAAAATATTTTATGAGGAAAGAAAAGTCAGTAACTGAATTATGTCAGAAAACAAACAAACTGAACTTTCATTTCTTAAAAGTCAAGCCAAGATTCCTCTGAAGCAACACTGTTCTAACTGGGATGATGATTTTTAAATATGGTTTTCAGTATGTTTCGCCTTGGATTCCATACTTTAGCAGTATCACTGAGCTGACAAGTTAAGGAAATCTTAACAATTTCATAATTTTGGCCTCTCTGCTGAAGAATTGCTCTAATAACCTAAGGTATCTCTAACTTAGAATCAACTTCAGATTTTAGATCCAGTCCTGAATGCCCACTACATTACAGTGTTTGTTTTTCTCTACTCCCAACACATAGGATCTAATCTATGGAGGTATTATAGATGAGGTGTGCTGAACTGTGCTGATAGGCCTTCAGTGGTGGGGTTGACGCATAGACTGTAGCTTTCTGACAAGTTTTGTAAAAAAAAAATAGTGCTTCTATTCTTTGCTGTACTTGTATTTATTTAGAACACATTATCTGTTCATTGTGAACGGTGTTTTTGTCATGTCAATCATGTAATCAGTACCGTTAGATTACATGGCATTTAGCAGACGATCTTATCTAGAGCAACGTACAATAAGTGCAAAATTCAGGTACACGAAAGATCTAGTGCCAACTGAACAAGGGACAACAATACTTAGTGCAATATGCTGTTGAACTATCAATACTCAAACAGCCAAGGAAACAAACCAACCATAAGCACCAATCTCTATTTCCCAGAACACCCTGAGGCCTACAAATATGGCCACCACAGACTACGGTTCCCAGCATTGACCCACATTGTCCTATTCACAGGTTGAATTAATGATTACTTCACCTGGACTCAATCATCGCTCACCACTATACAAGCACACACAAGCCTCAAACCTTTCTGTGGGTTCCCCCCGATTTTGTCTCATCTGTATGGTTTGCTGATTGCCTGATTTTCTGCTTGTTTTTGCCATTGATATTGTTTCAGGTTTTGGAGTGTTTCCCAGTCTTTTTGAATAAACACCACCTGCACCTGCAACATTCTCTGATATTATTCATGTTTAATTGCATCCCTACTGTGTACTTCATGGTGGTCTGGGGGAACCTGTTGGATGTTGCTGAACCTGTTGGGTGTCGCTCCATCTGAATTCTTGAAAACAGACTGAAATTTAGAAAAAATATGATTTTGACCAAAATTGATGTAGAAATGTTTTACTCACATTACCTACTAACATTACTTTTCTCCCTGCAAAGATCAGTGAGTTTCGTGCTTTGATCATGGTTAATTATGCATCATAGAAAAATGGACGGAAGCCAAATCAATTCAGTTTATAATCAGATAAGTGTCAAAATGTCCATGATGCTCCCATCAGTTCATTATCAAAACAGAAGAACATTTACACACTCAAAGTATAAACAAAACATACAAATAACCTTGACAATGACCAAAGACACTAATGACAATAAATTTAGTCAAATGAACAGAACTGACCGAATGAATCAGCAATTATTTCCCTACCAGTGTTAAAGTGAAAAGACAATGATGAGGCTTATGCTTACCCGTAAGTGCAGTGAGTCACTTTTACATAAGGCAATGACTTTTAACTCATTAAAATGTAAATATAGGTAGGGCATCTTTCAGTGGAAATGAAAAGAATTATTTACATGTACAGTAATATTAGAGACTTTAGGGTGGCATGGTGGTGTAGTGGTTAGCACTGTCGCCTCACAGCAAGAAGGTCCTGGGTTTGAGCCCAGTGGCCAACGGGGGCTTTTCTGTGTGGAGTTTACATGTTCTCCCCGTGTCTGCGTGGGTTTCCTTCGGGTGCTCTGGTTTCCCCCACAGTCCAAAGACATGCAGGTTAGGCTAATTGGTGGCTCTAAATTGACTGTAGGTGTGAATGTGAGTGTGAATGTTTGGTTGTCTCTATGTGTCAGCCCTGTGATAACCTGGCGACTTGTCCAGGGTGTACCCCACCTCTCACCCATAGTCAGCTGGGATAGAGTCCAGCTTTCCTGCGACCCTGTAGAACAAGATAAGTGGCTACAGATAATGGATGGATGGGATGGATGGATTGATTATGGACTTTAACAAACTAGAATTTTAATTGTCATTAAGACACCGAATTCAGGAAAGCATGTTTTTTTCTGCATTACGCTATAGTAGAAAAAGTCAAACTTGTACCAGATGAAGTGTTTTCCCAGGCACTTTATCTTCTGAGTGAGTCCCAGCAAATTCTAAAAGCTAGTGATAATTTAACTTGCCATGACTTACTGTACATGAAATGTAGGCCACTGATATTTAGTTCTGTGGTTGTGGATACAACCTTTTCTGTGATCACAGACGGAGTTACTATATTCAGTTTGTGTCCTTTGCGTGAGTGAGTGAGCGTCACATATTACTCACGGCAGTGGTAATGTCACTCCAGGCTGCTGTGTTCATACAACTTGCAGGCTTACTAATGGGTGAAAGAACTGTTGTATTCCTTCAAGCTATTTAGCTGTATGTGTGTTTATATACACTCTTGTGTGTCCTTTATTACCAAAGCACATGGTGGAAGATATAACGAGACCATCAATGACAGCGTAGCTCACTCCAGCCCCGTCTAGTCCAGAAGGAACAATCTGAAGTGAGCCAGCTTGTGCAATAAATGTTGCAAGCTATACACACTATATAGAAGCTATATTCACCCTAGGAATACCGACCTATTTGCCAGAAAGAATCCAAAACAGCAAGGAATTGACCGAGAAGAAGTCATTTTTGTTGAACTGCTCATTAAGGCTTAATTAGTCCATAACTTCATTAATAATTGTAATTCAGCAAATCTGGGTAGAAGTTATATGTGCCCTAGGTACCCCTACCTTCATGCCAGAAAGAATCAAAATTGGTGAAGAATTGAGAGAGAAGAAGCGATTTGTGTGTAAACTGCTCATTAGGGATTAATTATTCCATATCTTCATTATTAATTGCAATTATGCAAATTTGGGTAGAAGCTATATGCACCCCAGGCCACTGCCTTAATGCCAAAAAAAAATTGGTGAAGAATTGAGAGAGAAGAAGCGATTTTCATGAAATGTGGACGACATCAGACGGACGACAGACAACACATGAAGGCATAAGCTCATTGCCTGTCGGCTGGATGAGCTAATAATTTAATATTTTTAATCATTAGAGAGAATTTCTTCAAGTACTCTTGTACTTGTGTATGCTTTAATCTCCTTTTCTAGTGAAAATTAAATGCTAAGCTTTATTAAGAAGAAGAAACCTTTATTTGTTACATGCACACTAAGATTCATCCTCTGCATTTAACCTATCTGAAGCAGTGAACACACGCACACCCAGAGCAGTGGGCAGCCATACTACAGCACCCAGGGGTTAAGTATCTTGCTCAAGGGCACTTCAGCCCAAGGCCGCTCCATGTTAACCTGTAACTGTATGTCTTTGAACTGTGGGGGAAACCGGAGCATCCAGAGGAAATCGGCACAGACGTGGGGAGAACATGCAAACTCCACACAGAAAGGCCCCCGCCAGCCGCTGGGCTTGAACCCAGACCCTTCTTGCTGTGAGGCGACAGTGCTAACTACTACACCACCATGCTCCCAACTGCTCCCCGGGCGCTGTTAGCATGGCTGCCCACTGCTCTGGGTATGTATGTGTGCTCATTGCTCACGTGTGTGTGCATGTGTGTGTGTTCACTGCTTCAGATGGGTTAAATGCAGAGAGGAAATTTCACAAATGTATGATGAATAAAGTTGTGCTTTCTTTCTTTATTAGGAAGTTACACCTTTTACTTGTGCAGTTATGTACGGAAGTATGCCACAACTCTAAAAAAAAAAAAATCTCCTGATCTGGGCAAATTGCTATTTATTGCATTTTCACTAAATATACTTGAAGGTAAAAGCAATCGGGAAAAATATACCACCTATTTCAACCACTCCAGCCATATATTTTATAAATACGATTCAATTTGCTGAATCCTGTTTGCACAAAATGATGGAAAGGCAGAAGACAAATAAACAACTAGCTTCAGAGGCTGCAAAGAAATAAAGATCCAAATTTCCTTTTTCAGTCATGAGAAAAGAAAGCAGTTAGAAAATGCTGATGGCCACAATGGGAAAGGTCAGTTCTCCAACAATTGTCAATTTAGTTTCTATTATCTTGTTCAACACAGTCCCTGTATTCTGTCCCATCCAATAAACTTAGACATACAATATATCACACTACAGACGAGTAGTTAGAATTTATGAAAACAAGTTGACTGAGTAATCTACTGTGTGTTTGCAGGGAGCAAATTGGGACTCTTTTGACTGCCTCCACTGAAAGACAAATGCTAGACAGATGGATGAAATGATGCTCATCTCTATGGGGTGAAAGTTCTGCAGGCTCAGGTTAATCATCTGAGTCATGTTCATTCCTAATGATATCATCTCTCAGCTCCCGTTTTATTCACGCTTGATAAGATCATGCAAGAGAGTTGAAAGTGAGTCTTGATGGCATTCACTGTGCCCATTTACACTGTTTTCCTCAGAGAAGAATGATGTAATATCATAATGATGATGAAAAAATGACAAAACCCTGATAAGGAAGGTGAAGGCTAGGCATGTGGTGGGGTTAATCAGATTTTAACTGCTTAATGGAGTGTTTAAAGGAATAATAATCATCTTTAATCTTTATAAAATGGATCAGTTTATGGGGATGAGAGAAAGCTTAGGGCTGCTGATATAATATAAAAAATAGCCTCAACGAGGCTGTAGCTCATACCGGCGACTGTTGTTGTCTGTGAGTTTGAAATCTGATCAGTCCTGTAGGAGGAGTAGCGATTTTTGTGAAATTGCATATGACCCCTGTTTAGCCACATCCATGGCAGGTGGTGCCACCTGGTGAACAATTCTTGTTGGAATATGTCTTTTAGAGTCTTCTCAGTGAGTTTCAGTGAAAACGTCCCAGCAATTTATGAACAGTAGTGTTTGGTGTGATGAGTCACCCATAATTTTCAAACACCCATGAAATGCTAAATATGATAGGTGGTGCCACCATCTTGGCAACTTTTATACATACTGGCCTGAGGAACATTCTATATGAGTTTGATCAAAATCTGATCACTCCCATAGCAGAAGTAGTGATTTTTGTGAAATTTCACGTGACCCCTCTGTTGCCTCATGCATAGTAGGTGGCGCCACCTGGTGAACAACTCTTGTTGGTATGTCTTTAGAGTCTTGTGGGTGAGTTTCAGCGAAAACAGTCTAGCAGTTTATGAAGAGTAGCGTTTAATGTGATGAGTCACCCAAAAATTTCAGACACCCATAAAATCGTAAATATGACAGATGGCGCCACCATCCTGACAACTTTTATGCACATCCACCTGAGGAACATTGTATGTGAGTTTGATTGAAATTCGATCAATCCTGTAGAAAGAGTAGCGAGTTTTGTAAATTGTGGACGGACGATGATGACAGACAACGGACGGACGATGCGTGATCTCATAAGCTCATCTGGCCTGGCCTGTGGCTGGTTGAGCTAATGAGCTAAGCCTACCTGAATTTCAAAGATTAAAAAAAAAAAAAAACTTCCATTTGGTGGCACCGGTGAAACACCAGTTACATTTGATCTTCATGTTGGTTGATATTTTTCCTAACACATCCATAACATGTCATCAGCATTCACTGGAAAGGCACATGCAAAATACAGTCCCAGGTAAAATGAATATGAATGAGGTGAATTATACACTCTACCATCCTATTTTCCCCATAATGCCTTTGGAGGAGAAACTAAAAGCAGATTGACCAAGCACACATTGTCCAATCAAAGTACAAATTACACAGAAGGACAGATAACAGAGCTTTGTTTCTGGTTTCCTTTTTTATTTGTAGTTTTTTTTATGAAAGATTACCACTTCTCTGTATACCATGGTTTATATTCAAGGAAACATAACACAAACCCAGTAGCCCAGTCAGGCACTGAAACACTCAGGAAAGCCTTAGTGTGTCTAGTCCTTTAATAAAGAGAGAAAGAGAGAGAGAGAGAAAGAAAGAAAGAGTTTGTCCCACATCCATATTATTATTAATATGCAGTCAATGAGTCTTCTTGAGGGCGGCACGGTGGTGTAGTGGTTAGCGCTGTCGCCTCACAGCAAGAAGGTCCTGGGTTCGAGCCCCATGGCCGGCGAGGGCCTTTCTGTGCGGAGTTTGCATGTTCTCCCTGTGTCCGCGTGGGTTTCCTCCGGGTGCTCCGGTTTCCCCCACAGTCCAAAGACATGCAGGTTAGGTTAACTGGTGACTCTAAATTGACCGTAGGTGTGAATGTGAGTGTGAATGGTTGTCTGTGTCTATGTGTCAGCCCTGTGATGACCTGGCGACTTGTCCAGGGTGTACCCCACCTTTCGCCCGTAGTCAGCTGGGATAGGCTCCAGCTTGCCTGCGACCCTGTAGAAGGATAAAGCGGCTAGAGATAATGAGATGAGATGAGATGAGTCTTCTTGATATAATGCATTTCTCATCCCTAACAACTGTCAAGCTATTGATAAATAATAGATTTTTGCCTCCCGCCTAATAACATGAAAAGTCATCACTGAGATGCTTCCTTTTCATTTAAGTGACTTTAGTACACTTCATTCCCTCCTTTAAAGGCTTTTTACTGGTTTAAGTAAATCTCCATTTACAGGCTGGCACAACTATGTTGTACACAGAAAAGCTTTATAGCCTGAAAGATGAGGAGTCCCCTGGAGAAGAATATAAAGGTGGTTTAAGGATGTTAGAAGCTGGTGATGGAAGATGTTCAAACATGATCTCATCCTTTTCTCTCACAGACATTTCAATGAAATCTAGTACAGATTGAGACAGTATCGAAAGGTTGTTCTTAGGTCATAGTTGTGGGTGTGTTGTCTACTATTATTATTATTATTAGTAGTAGTAGTAGTACAGAGTTTTAACTAGACCAAAATATCAGTGTACTGGCACCAGTCATAATGGCCAGGGGTTCGGGGGCCACCTTAGGCACGGTGGTGTAGTGGTTAGCACGGTCGCCTCACAGCAAGAAGGTTCCGGGTTCGAACCCAGCGGCTGGCGAGGGCCTTCCTGTGTGGAGTTTGCATGTTCTCCCTGTGTCTGTGTGGGTTTCCTCCGAGTGCTCTGGTTTCCCCCACAATCCAAAGACATGTAGTTAGGTTTATGTGACCTTGGGCTGAGGTGCCCTTGAGCAAGGTACCTGACCCCTGACTGCTCCCCGGGCGCTCTGGTGTGGCAGCCCACTGCTCTGAGTGCGTGTGTTCACTGCTTCAGATGGGTTAAATGCAGAGGATGAATTTCACTGTGCTTGAAGTGTGCATGTGAGAAATAAAGGTTTCTTCTTCTTCTTCAAAGCTCACGGGTGCTACATGCTCGGAGCTGCATTCTAGTGCATTTCCTGGCACTTGCAGGCCTCCCTGAAAGTCACTCTTTTTTGGTAATATTAATGAGATTGATTTTTTTTTTTGCCAAAAGTTTTGATTGATTGATTGATTGATTGCTTTATTCCGAACAGTAAAGAAGATATAAAAACAAACAAAAAATAAAAAATGCAATCATCAAAACATCGTCATAAACAGAATAGCGTAGCCACAAGGCAATAACATAATAATGTTCGGAAATGATTAGGAAGAAGTAAATAACTTATCAAATCCTAACCCACTATACCACCGTTAATCAAACGTCACTTTCCACCATAATAAACTATATATACACAAAAGAAAGCAAAATCAACAACAACAAAAAAAAACATACCAGCATACCAAGACATACCAACATGGTATAATATCGCCCAAATCAAATCATATATATACAAATACTTATGCTATGCATATATACACACATACAATACATATATACAGTACATACATATACACATACCTATAACTATACACATCCATACGTACACAGACACCCATATCATAATTATGCATATTATGCTTATATATTATATATACACTTATGCAATTATGCACTATACATACACACACACACACACACACACACACACACACACACACACACATATTATATATATATATATATATATATATATATATATATATATATATATATATATATATATATATATATATATATACACTCACTTTTTATATAATATATCTGAATGTACCCATACCCACATATATACACTTATATTATCAATAGCATGTTATTGTAATTCCTCCTCCCTATACCTCATAAAGATCTGTTCCTTATACCTTTTTTTGAACTGGTTTATAGTTGTACATTTCATGAGCTCCACATTCAAACTGTTCCATAGCTTTACTCCACAAACAGAGATACTGAACATTTTTAACTTTGTCCTAGCACTGAGAATTTTAAATTTCAATTTACCCCTAAAATTATAGCCCCCCTCTCTATCCGAGAACATTATTTGGATATTCCTTGGTACTTTATAATTCCTTACTTTGTACATTACTAAGGCAGTTTTATATTCTATAATATCCCTGAATTTTAAACATTTTGAATTTAAGAATAGTGAATTAGTATGATCTCGGTAACCAGCACTATGAATTATTCTTATAGCTCTTTTTTGAAGTATAGTTATTGCATGAAGTTAACATTTATATGTATTTCCCCACACCACTGAACAGTAATTTAAGTACAGTAAAACCAGGGAAGAGTAAAGAATGTGGAGTGAATTATAGTCCAGGACATGCTTAGCTTTACTCAACACAGATATGCTTCTTGATGGTTTCATTAGTATGTATTTTATATGTGATTTCCAATTAATTCTATCATCTATTATTACCCCAATAAATTTCTTATTAGAAACTCTTTCAATATCAACACCATCTACCTGTACATTTATTGCCCTATTTATTTTATAATTATTAAATAACATGATTTTTGTTTTAGACAGATTTAATGATAATTTATTTTGATCAAACCAACTTTTTAACCTGCACAATTCTGAAGAGATTGTTTTCTAACTCATGTAAATTTGTTCCAGAACAAAACATATTTGTGTCATCTGCAAATAATACCATCTTAAATATCTTTGATACATTGCACATATCATTTATATAAAGAATAAACAGTTTAGGACCCAATACTGACCCCTGAGGGACACCACAATCAATATTCAAACGAGTTGAGAAAGAGTCACCCAACTTCACAAACTGTGTCCTATTGCTCAAATAACTTTTTATCCAATTTAATACAACTCTCCTTATCCCATATTGTTCCATCTTATTAATTAATATATCATGATTAATAGTGGGCGGCATGGTGGTGTAGTGGTTAGCGCTGTCACCTCACAGCAAGAAGGTCCGGGTTTGAGCCCCGTGGCCGGCGAGGGCCTTTCTGTGCGGAGTTTGTATGTTCTCCCCATGTCCGCGTGGGTTTCCTCCGGGTGCTCCGGTTTCCCCCACAGTCTAAAGACATGCAGGTTACGTAGGTTAACTGGTGACTCTAAATCGACCGCAGGTGTGAATGTGAGTGTGAATGGCTGTCTGTGTCTATGTGTCAGCCCTGTGATGACCTGGCGACTTGTCCAGGGTGTACCCCGCCTTTCGCCCGTAGTCAGCTGGGATAGGCTCCAGCTTGCCTGCGACCCTGTAGAAGGATAAAGCGGCTAGAGATAATGAGATGAGATGAGAGATGATTAATAGTGGGCGGCATGGTGGTGTAGTGGTTAGCGCTGTCACCTCACAGCAAGAAGGTCCGGGTTTGAGCCCCGTGGCCGGCGAGGGCCTTTCTGTGCGGAGTTTGTATGTTCTCCCCATGTCCGCGTGGGTTTCCTCCGGGTGCTCCGGTTTCCCCCACAGTCTAAAGACATGCAGGTTACGTAGGTTAACTGGTGACTCTAAATCGACCGCAGGTGTGAATGTGAGTGTGAATGGCTGTCTGTGTCTATGTGTCAGCCCTGTGATGACCTGGCGACTTGTCCAGGGTGTACCCCGCCTTTCGCCCGTAGTCAGCTGGGATAGGCTCCAGCTTGCCTGCGACCCTGTAGAACAGGATAAAGCAGCTAGAGATAATGAGATGAGATGAGATGATTAATAGTATCAAAAGCTTTTTGAAGATCAATAAATATCCCAGCGACATGTTTCTTATCATCTATAGAGTTACTGATTTCTTCAGTTGATTCCATTAGTGCCATCTCTGTTGATCTATTTGCTCTAAATCCATATTGACTATCACTGAGTAGTTTGTATTTTTCAATGAATTTATCTAATCTGTTATTGAATAGTTTTTCAAGAATTTTGGAGAATTGAGGAAGTAAAGAAACAGGTCTGTAATTTGTGAAGTTGTGTTTGTCCCCAGATTTATACAATGGAATTACTTTTGCTATTTTCATATTGTTTGGAAATGTCTCATCTCATCTCATTATCTCTAGCCGCTTTATCCTTCTACAGGGTCGCAGGCAAGCTGGAGCCTATCCCAGCTGACTACGGGCGAAAGGCGGGGTACACCCTGGACAAGTCGCCAGGTCATCACAGGGCTGACACATAGACACAGACAACCATTCACACTCACATTCACACCTACGGTCAATTTAGAGTCACCAGTTAACCTAACCTGCATGTCTTTGGACTGTGGGGGAAACCGGAGCACCCGGGGGAAACCCACGCGGACACGGGGAGAACATGCAAACTCTGCACAGAAAGGCCCTCGCCGGCCACGGGGCTTGGACCTTCTTGCTGTGAGGCGACAGCGCTAACTACTACACCACCGTGCCGCCCTGCTTGGAAATGTACCGGTTTGAAATGACAGGTTACAGATGTATGTTAATGGTTTAGAAATCCCCCCAATAATAGTTTTCACTAGTTTCATATCAATATCATTACAATCTGTGGATATTTTATTACTACATTTATTAACTATATCAATAATTTCCTTCTCATCTACTGGTGTAAGAAACATAGAACAAGAATTCCTCTTTATAATATTATCTATACAATCATCATTTGTTACTGGATCAGAGATATTTTGAGCTAATCTTGGTCCAACATTAACAAAAAAAATATTAAAAGTATTAGCAACTACATCCATGTTATAATTTTCAATACCTTTGTCATTAAAGTATTTAGGGTAATGTATTTGTCCAGAACCATCTTTAATAATACTATTTAATAGATTCCATATTCCTTTAATATTATTTTGTTATTATATATTAATTTACCATAATAATCCTTCCTACATCTCCTTATGATACTTGTTAACTTTTTATATTTTTTATATTTATTTTCTGCCTCTTTGGTTCTTAATTTAATAAATAATCTATATAGAGTGTTTTTCTTCTTACAGGCATTTTGTAATCCCTTAGTAATCCAAGGTTGGTCAGTTTCTATGATTGTTTATGATTGAAGACTTATTATAATTAACATTCAACTATATTAGTGACATATTTATGGAATAAGAATAAAACAACCAGTTGATGTTCACCAAGTGTCAGCTTCATTTTCAGCTTCAGCTATTCAATTACATTACATGACTATCCAGATCTAACTCAGGAACCGGCGCGTATTATGTACATGCATGGCACGTAAGTGCCTCTTTACATGGATAGCACTTTATTGCGAACACAGCATAAGGAAGGAGGTAAACTGGGCTAGCATGATCACTGACAATCTCCACATGGAACTACTAGGGCAGTTATGCACTGAGCGCTTACGTGGATGGAGAGTGGAGTATGTCCGAATGTAGAACATTCACATGGCGGCGTGCCATCACCGATGCATGGGGATAACAAGAAAAATTAAACAAAAGACCGCATTTTCAAGATTGACTTCTTTATTAGTGTAGCTGCAACATTTACAGGCGTGTTGGCAATATTATGGGTGTAGCGGTAAGGAAACGTTGTGTATCAGCCTGATATGCTGAAAAGGCCTAGTTAGAACCCTGGTAGTAGTAGTAGTAGTAGTAATTTTTACCCTTTCTCTCAGGCAATAATGAGGGAGTAAGAGGTTTATGAAAGGTCAATCTAAATCAATAGAAAATAATACGTTATTAAGGCTGGGTTATAAATAATTCTACAGATACATGGATGGGTGGGACGGTGGTGTAGTGGTTAGTGCTGTCGCCTCACAGCAAGAAGGTCCGGGTTCGATCCCCGTGGCCGGCGAGGGCCTTTCTGTGCGGAATTTGCATGTTCTCCCCGTGTCCGCGTGGGTTTCCTACGGGTGCTCCGGTTTCCCCCACAGTCCAAAGACATGCAGGTTAGGTTAACTGGTGACTCTAAATCAGGGGTGTCAAACCTGATCCATAAAGGGCCTTGTGGCTGCAGGTTTTCATTCCAGCCATGCAGCAGCACAACTGACTTGGCTCATTCAATCAACTGAACTGTCTTCACACAGTCAAATACTTGCAGCCACACCCACCCTTGATTAAAGGGTGGGTGTGTCAGTTGATTGAATAAGCCAAATCAGGGTGCTGCTGCCGGTGGTGTAGTGGTTAGCACTGTCGCCTCACAGCAAGAAGGTCCTGGGTTCGAGCCCCGGGGCCGGCGAGGGCCTTTCTGTGTGGAGTTTGCATGTTCTCCCCGTGTCCGCGTGGGTTTCCTCCGGGTGCTCCGGTTTCCCCCACAGTCCAAAGACATGCAGGTTAGGTTAACTGGTGACTCTAAATTGACCGTAGGTGTGAATGTGAGTGTGAATGGTTGTCTGTGTCTATGTGTCAGCCCTGTGATGACCTGGCGACTTGTCCAGGGTGTACCCCGCCTTTCGCCCGTAGTCAGCTGGGATAGGCTCCAGCTTGCCTGCGACCCTGTAGAAGGATAAAGCGGCTAGAGATAATGAGATGAGATGAGATGAGGGTGCTGCTGCATGGCTGGAATGAAAACCTGCAGCCACACGGCCCTTTATGGATCAGGTTTGACACCCCTGCTCTAAATTGACCGTAGGTGTGAATGTGAGTGTGAATGGTTGTCTGTGTCTATGTGTCAGCCCTGTGATGACCTGGCGACTTGTCCAGGGTGTACCCTGCCTTTCGCCCGTAGTCAGCTGGGATAGGCTCCAGCTTGCCTGCGACCCTGTAGAAGGATAAAGTGGCTAGAGATAATGAGATGAGATGAGATACATGGATTTTGCTGATTAAGGCTCTATAGGAAGATCGTTCACAAGAAATGTTAGTCAAAACATCAATATTTATCAGAGAATGAGAAAATGGTGCCATTTACATCAACTTTTATCTGTTTTTGTCTAGGACATTATTTGTGCCTGCAGCAGGATCACTGGGGATGAATAAAGTCAAAAGCAGGGCTTTTTCCCTACCCCTTTCCTTTGCAGTCTCTCTATAATATATCTCAATGGCTTGACAAGAAGGTCGATATTTAGTTTGTTATGTTTCTTTTTCATTCTGAGTTAAGTAATTAAAGGAAACATTTAATACAAAAAAGAGATTATTGACAAATGATTATGCAGCCGGGGGTTAAATGACCCTCATACAACTGACGGCTAAATAAAATATAATGAAATGTTTTTGCTTTCACTCATGAAACCAACTGAATCATTGATATTTGTACTGATACACTGAGCTGAACAAGACTTGTAATCCATTTTACCCAATGACAATAAAGACATTAGGAACTGACTTTTAAAACAGAAAATTTTATCGATTCATCCAACTGCTTAAACATTGCTTATCCCTCAAAGAATCTATCCATCCATTTTGGCACATCAGTACAGTGATGTACTATGTGGCTGCTCTGACAGCTTCAGTCATCAAAGTCTCTAGGGACCATTACAGTAATAGTTTCCCGTTGCCTTCTACTGGATTATTATAGAGATTTTTTCTCCTCTCAACCATTCACACTTACACCTATGGACAATTTTAGAGCTACCAATTAGCCTAACTTGCATGTTTTTGGACTGTGGGGGAAACCAGAGCACACTCACACAGGGAGAACATGCAAACTTCACACAGAAAGGTCCCCGCCAACTGCTGGGCTCGAACCCAGAACCTTCTTGCTGTGAGGTGACAGTGCTAACCATTACACCACCATGCCGCCCCCTCAAATAATACTGTATTTAAAAAAAGTTACTGAGTTATCCATTTCTCTTCATAATTTCACTTGTAGTATATTCAAACTTCACCCATATATATTTTTATAGATATGTTCTGTATCAAGTAGTACATATTTTTCATATTATCCTTATTTAGTCTGAGGACCAAAATGGTTACTATTCCACAAATTAATCATATAATACAGTGAATGCAGAAAACAGTAACCCTTTTGAACAACAGCATATAAAAACAGCAGAAGTTATGGAAATTTAGAAATTCCAATATGACCATTAATGGGTGGGTTTATAGCCATGATCTCTGTGTATCTAACTCATCTGCCTCAACTCTTACAGTGTTAGCCAGAGATGAGTGTTGGAAGTGTTTTCCTCCTTTTAGGTCTCATTGTGATAATGGCATCTTTTTTCATCTTTCTCAAAAACAAAAGATGCCGTGACAGTCATTCTGATGCATTCAACAAATTAAACATCCATCCATCCATTATCTGTAGCCGCTTATCCTGTCCTACAGGGTCACAGGCAAGCTGGAGCCTATCCCAGCTGACTATGGGCAAGAGGCGGGGTGCACCCTGGACAAGTCACCAGGTCATCACAGGGCTGACACAGAGACACAGACAACCGTTCACACTCACTTTAGAGCCACCAATTAGCCTAACCTGCATGCCTTTGGACTGTGGGGGAAACTGGAGCACCCAGAGAAAACCCACACAGACACAGGGGGGAATATGCAAACTCCACACAGAAAGGCCCTCGTCGGCCGCTGGGCTCGAACCCAGGACCTTCTTGCTGTGAGGCAACAGTGCTAACCACTACACCACCGTGCCGCCCCAAGTTAATCATATACATATTATTTCCTTTAATGTCTCAGCTGATATTTACACTGAGAGCAGAGTATCATAAACATTCGATTTGCAGTTGAAAACAATGAGTTACAATTATGCCAGTTTTTGGTTTTACAGCCTTATAAGTGTAAAAACGCTTGTTTTTTTTTAAGTTTACTTAATGTATTGAAGTAATTACAATTAGTGCTACATAATATGGATGAATATTATATTTTATTATGTCCACATTCACTGGATATGAGCAACCGCATGCTCTGATTGGCTACTCTACTACTAAGCTATCAGCTCATATATTGTGAGTAGAGAAAAACAAAATGGCAGAACGTTTTCCTGAACCAACTGAGGATGAAATAAAAAATCGAAAACAACCCCCCCTCCAAAAAACAAAAAAAGCAACAAAATATGGAATGAAAGTATTTGATGGTAAGAACGTACCTTTTTTATTTTTCAAGAATTATTATTATTGCATTTTTCACAAACTGCTACTGTCATTTTACTGGTTACTATGCATGTATGCAATTTGTCACATGGCTGCTAAGTGAAAATTATTTTGTCGGACGTTTTGTATAAATTTTTATTTATCGAATTTGCAACAAATAAAAATAAAAATGCTCTGTTTCTCAAAATCCAGTGAATGTGGAGAGAATAAAACAGTTATTCCACTCAATCTCATCGTACATGGCTTATAGCCAACTCGGTGTGACGCACACCGTCGGCTATCAGCTTATATATGACTCGATTTCATGGAATAACTGTTAAATATTGTGATACACGTGTTTTCTCTGTGTCCATGTGTGTTTCCTCCAGGTTCTCTGGTTTCCTTCCACTTCCCAAAACATGTAATTCCTTCCACTTCCCAAAACATGTAGATCGGCTCTGCCAGATTGTCCCTAGATGTGAATGAGTGTGTCTGGTGCCCTGAGATGGACTGGGTGTATTCCCTCCTCACACCCACTGATCTGAATCCACCAAAATCATGACTAGGATACAATGCTTACTGGAGATGAATGATGTTTCATGGTTAAAGATTGGCCTCTGTTAAGTTCAACAAATTGTATCTGAAATTTCTGAGACTGGCCAGCAACTACAGTCAATATACTAACAAACAAACAAACAAACAAACAAAATGTCATTTGTTAAAGTGCCCATGAAAGGCTTCAACAATAAAAATATTGCAAGTTTGTGATCAGTGGCGTTCACAGATAGACACGAGGTGGTGCTCAAGCACCTGCCCCTCTGCCCTCTGTCCAAAAAAGTGCCCTTTTGAATTTTTTTTTACAGTTTACTGAGGCCAATGTCGACATGATCTTTTAGAAAAGCCGCGGCATTAAAAGCGTGTGCGAAAATAATGTCCCGATGTGTGCCCCCTCCTCACACACACCGGACTTCTGTCTCTCTTGCTCTGTCACGTGAACAAGCATGCAGTGCATTCAATGTGAGGTTGCAGCAGCATAGTGTCCTGGAAGCCACGGCCTTGTCGTAGCGCAGACAACACATCGGGCAGTCAGTCAGCTCTTCCCCTGCCCCACCAGCCAGGTAACACATGAATCGAGTGAAAATGTATTGTTTGCCCTCTAAGCCCAAGCTGTAATTATTTTGTCGTGAAGTAGCCCGTCGCATACAGAAACAACTGCACATAAGTATTATATTTTTTGCTAGACCATTTTCAGATTTAGGAAAACAAAAATTTCTTTTTCTATTTTGTTCAACTAGAGATTCCTGGCAAAGTCAAAAAGCCTTGATGTAATAAATTAACATTAAGTGGTTGTTTTACACCTTTAAAAACTAAAACGGGTCAGTGGCGACCCGAACACAAGAGGAGGGTTAAATCTCAGACTTTTATAATAAGGTGTTCCACATGCGCAAAAAAGTGCCCTTTTCCCCCCCAGAGCACTTGTCCCCCAAAATGTCTGTGCACGCCACTGTTTGTGATACCAATTAACAAACAAGTCATTGATCAGCCCAAAATACACCCAGTAGTCAGGAAAGAACCACAAAACCATTATATACTGTTTTTATAGAGGTAAGTATAAGTATAATTTATTTATTTATTTATTTATTTATTCAATTTCTTTCGTTCATCAAATGTGCTTGTGGTGCCAGTTTGGCCAATTTAAAGATATCACAAGAAGCTGGGGAAAAAAAAAGAAACCTGGCCCAATCCCCAGGTATAGCAAAGGTTTTCATGACATACAGAAAAGAAACATTCGATAAAAATGGCCTTGCCCTTTGTAATGTATATCATACAGTGTCATCATATACAGTGTCATAGTACAATATAATACAATCAACAAGCATGGGCACAGAATGGCATCAGTTGTTCAGAAAATCCATAAATAAATCCCGAAGAACAGTAAGCTTATAAATACTTATATAATCATACACAGCTTTGTTTTAATGACGTGAAATTATGTGTTCAGTATGGTTCTCAGTAATGGCATCTTATCGTATAGAGCTTCAGCAGCAATCCAGTGTTTATTAAAAGCACATCATTGGACAGACAGTTTAAGCTAATGGCACACAGGTAAAAGGTTTTGGGTTGTTGGGTTTATTTCCTCAGAGGTGTCTTGCAACAGTGGGAAAGCACACATCTCATCTACAATATCTTTCAGTGATGTCTCTCTGTAGGACCTGAACCTCCTCTATTCAGTAACTAACCAATGTACAATTTTGTTTGCTGAAATCATAAACAATATACAGTCCCATAATTTGTTTTTCATTTCCCCTCTTTTATATTACATCTCTCCATTTAAAAAGGAAATGACCTTTCATATTACATAGCCCTCTAGTCCCAAAGAAGAAAGCCATATGTGCAAACTGATCATAAATATGTCTCTTGGTAATGCACAAGTGCCTGTGGCTGTAATTAAGATAAGTCTGTTTCCGCACAGTACAGTGTCGCTGCTTTTAGGTGGGCATTTTTTGAAGAACCTTGCTACTGTATGAACTGACAGACCACAGCTGCTGTCCTGACACAGCTCAGTGCTTTAGATAATAAAACAGATCATCGTTAACATCTGTGTTGTGGGAAGATTGTCAAGGCATTGATGCAGAGGGACAGTTGATGTTTGAATACAGCTGCTGCCAAAATACAGTACTAAGTAGATTGTTGTTTTTTTTTGTAAACATCCATGGCTTTTCTGTCAGGCAGAACTGGTGTTTGTGCCATTCGGAACACCCTACCAATATGCTCTTCTAAAAAGATCTCTTCAAGGATTTGCACAGAATCTTCTGGAAAGCTCTGCGGAAATCCTGGTTAAAGATAGTGTAGATAACAGGGTTGAGGGAGCTGTTGCAGTAGCCAATCCAGAAGAAGAACTTGAAGAGAGGGTCAGGGATCTCGCACGGCTTCCGGCAGATTCCATACAGACTGTAGCTGAAGAAAAATGGGAACCAGCAGACCACAAACACACCCATGACTACAGCCAGGACAAAGGTGAAGCGCTTCTCACGGGCTTGTGAGATCTTCTTCCTGGACATGGTGCTCCTTCTCTTCCTGCGGGAGGAGAACAGGTCCAGGGACTTGCTGCTTGCACGGGACTTGCGGCTTGAGTGCTTGGAGCTGGAGCTGTTCTTACGGCTGGTCCGCCGTTCTCTTCGGCCTGCTCCTGACTCACGGCGTGGCCGCTTGGCCTTCTCGTCTGAGGAGCTGCTGTCATCTAGTTCCGCGTCAGGTTCATCGTCAGGAGGTTTTTTATTAACAGGCTGAGGTGGAGATGCACAGTGACCGTTCTGCCGCCCAGAGTCGTCTCGGCTCAGACTGTTTTCAAGGCGTGGTGCCTCCTCCGGCTCATGACGCTTCTCTGACATGCTCCGAGTGCGCGTTTTGGCCACCTGGTAGATGCGCACATAGACAAGGATCATGATGAGACACGGTGCGAAGAAGGAGCCAATACTGGAGTACAAGATGTACCACGTGTGGTCATTAAGCTGACACTGTGGCTCACGCTCACTGCCTTCACTACTCCGGTCCATGGAGATGAGTGGCGGGAAGGAGATCACAGCCGAGATCAGCCACACCACTACGATCATTGCCTTCACTCGGCGTGGCGTGCGCTTCAGGTTGTATTCCACTGCCTGCGTTACTGACCAGTACCTGTCTAAGCTGATGGCACACAGGTGAACGATGGAGGACGTACAGAAGAGGACGTCCAGTGCGAGATAGATATCACACCAGACTTGCCCGAAGAACCAGTAACCCATTAGTTCGTTTGCCAGAGAGAAAGGGATGATGAGGGTGGCCACGAGGATGTCTGCAGTGGCCAAAGACACCAGGAAAAGATTCTGGGGTGGCTTGAGAGCTCTGCTTGTCAGCACCGCGATCACCACGAGAACATTTCCAACTATAGTAAACAAAATGAGGAAGCTTACCAAACCGGCGAGTCCTACGACAGTGGCCAGAGTGTAGCCACTGGTCAAATTCCCAGTGAAATTGGAATAGTTCAGGCCGCTGAAAAAACTCAAGTTATCCATTCTGAGGCGGAACTGTCCAGATGTTGTTGTTTTATTTCTTCGGAAGTCCTCAGTCGGTGGCTTTTTAAGCGTAAACGCAGCGCGCGGCTGTTTTACCGACGTCCCCGGTTGTGGCTCGCGCGGTAGCCGCTTTCCCCGCGTGCCTCCTCTTCTGTCTGTCCGTTACTTTCATCTCGTTCCCTTCTTCACTTCTTCCTTAAGCGCAGAATTCCTTACACGAGTTGGTCTATTATTATTATTATTATTATTATTATTATTATTATTATTATTGTTGTTGTTAAAAAGAGTTACTTTATGGATGGTATCATGGATGTCACTATCACGGGCGGACACCTTGTTTCACGCGCCTTACTCGCTTTCCACCGACTCTGCTCTCTCTCTCTCTCTAGCGCCTCACCCGCCGCGCACCATCCACGTGCTGCCCAGATTAACGTAACTCCGCCCCTGCAAAGTCAAAAGGATATCTGCCATAATCTAATATCTGTCCTTTAGTGTCTGATCGGGCTGCAGGGACTGTGTTCTTGCACCTGAGCCCCTGGATTTTGCGCGTTTCCCTCCTCTTCCTGGCTCCTTTCCACCCACAAGCTCACGTGCGACGCGCGATTATGAACAGCGGTGCGCTTTTGCGCACTCGATCAACCAACCGTGAGCTGCCTGAGTGCAATAACCAGCTGTTTTCCAAACTGCAAAATTTCTACCTTCGCACTCTGATTTCACATCTTGGAATGTTTGCTCATCGTAGTGTACTTGGTTACACATGATAGCACGTGACATTGGCGTAATTAATAATGCGTCCTTGTTGTAATGCGCACGCGCATTAGTGCAATCATCGGTCCATATAGAGAATTCAGAGACAGCAACTGTCCGTGTTTGTCACTCTGACAGTATCTGTTTAAACCCAGATGGACATATAGATCACGCTGACAGAGCTCAGCAAAGTACAAATCAATTCATTCCTAAAAACTTTACTGTGCTTTGACATTTTAAAAAATGTTTACGAATATTCTGATCACTTTACTACAAGATCCAGAAGTAAGCATATATTTATACTTAACTGATGTTTTCATAATGATTAATTAATCAGGGCGGCATGGTGGTTAGCACTGTCACCGCACAGCAAGAAGGTTCTGGGTTCAAGCCCAGCGGCCAACAGGGGCCTTTCTGTGTGCCGTTTGCATGTTCTCCCCGTGTCTGCGTGGGTTTCCTCCGGGTGCTCCGGTTTCCCCCACAGTCCAAAGACATGCAGGTTAGGTTAACTGGTGGCTTTAAATTTACTGTAGGTGTGAATGTGAGTGTGAATGGTTGTTTGTCTCTATGTGTCAGCCCTGTGATGATCTGGTGACTTGTCCAGAGTGTACCCTACCTCTCACCCATAGTCAGCTGGGATAGGCTCCAGCTTGCCTGTGACCCTGTAGAACAGGATAAGCGACTACAGATAATGGATGGATAGATGGATAATTAATCAGGGCAGCACGGTGGTGTAGTGGTTAGCACTGTCACCTCACAGCAAGAAGGTCCTGGGTTCAAGCCCAGTGGCCGGTGAGGGCCTTTCTTTGTGGAGTTTGCATGTTCTCCCTGTGGGTTTCCTCCGGTTTCCTCCACAGTCCAAAGACATGCAGGTTAGGCTAATTGGTGGTTCTAAATTGACCATAGGTGTGAGTGTGAATGGTTGTTCCTCTCTATGTGTCAGCCCTGCGATAACCTGGTGACTTGTCCAGGGTGTACCTTGCCACTCACCCATAGCCAGCTGAGATAGGCTCCAGCTTACCTGTGACCCTGTACAGGATAAGTGGTTACGGATAATAGATGGATGGATGAATCAATTAGTCAGTGTATTAATAATGGTACACTGCAATAGATTTTCTATTACATTTACAGCAGAGGAAATATTTACAGGTAAATACTGTACTCTTTACAATATATCATTGTTTATTCTATCCAAATTCACTGGATATGAGCAATCGTGCGCTCTGATTGGCTACTCTACTACTAGGCTATCAGCTCATATATGGTGAGTAGAGAAAAATAAAATGGTTGCGCGTGTTGCTGAACCAACCGAGGATAAAATAAAAACTCTACTTGAAAGCAAAACTCCAAAAATAAAAAAAAGGAACAAAATTGTGGAATAAAGGTATTTGATGGCGGCACGGTGGTGTAGTGGTTAGCGCTGTCGCCTCACAGCAAGAAGGTCCGGGTTCAAGCCCCGTGGTCGGCGAGGGCCTTTCTGTGCGGAGTTTGCATGTTTTCCCCGTGTCCGCGTGGGTTTCCTCCGGGTGCTCCGGTTTCCCCCACAGTCCAAAGACATGCAGGTTAGGTTAACTGGTGACTCTAAATTGATCGTAGGTGTGAATGGTTGTCTGTGTCTATGTGTCAGCCCTGTGATGACCTGGCGACTTGTCCAGGGTGTACCCCGCCTTTCGCCCATAGTCAGCTGGGATAGGCTCCAGCTTGCCTGCGACCCTGTAGAACAGGATAAAGCAGCTAGAGATAATGAGATGAGATGAGGTATTTGATGGTAAGAGCGTATCTTTTTTATTTTTCAAGAATTATTATTATAGCGGGGCGGCACGGTGGTGTAGTGGTTAGCGCTGTCGCCTCACAGCAAGAAGGTCCTGGGTTCGAGCCCCGTGGCCGGCGAGGGCCTTTCTGTGTGGAGTTTGCATGTTCTCCCCGTGTCCGCGTGGGTTTCCTCCGGGTGCTCCGGTTTCCCCCACAGTCCAAAGACATGCAGGTTAGGTTAACTGGTGACTCTAAATTGACCGTAGGTGTGAATGTGAGTGTGGATGGTTGTCTGTGTCTATGTGTCAGCCCTGTGATGACCTGGCGACTTGTCCAGGGTGTACCCCGCCTTTCGCCCGTAGTCAGCTGGGATAGGTTCCAGCTTGCCTGCGACCCTGTAGAAGGATAAAGCGGCTAGAGATAATGAGATGAGATGAGATTATTATAGCATTTTTTTCACAAATTGCTACTGTCATTTTGCCGGTTTGTTTACATTCCAAGCAGAAATGATTTTGTTGGACATTTTGTATAAAGTTTTTATTTATTGAATTTGCAAAAAATAAAAATGCTCTGTTTCTCAAAATCCAGTGACTGTGGATAGAATAAAATAGTTATTGCACTTAATCTTGCCGTACATGGCTTATAGCCGACTGGGTGCCATGCGTCTCACCGGCTATCAGCTCGTGTATGACTCGATTTCATAGAATAACTGTTACATATTCCCAGTAATATACAACCCCGATCC
Organism: Neoarius graeffei; assembly: GCF_027579695.1. Taxonomy (NCBI): domain Eukaryota; kingdom Metazoa; phylum Chordata; class Actinopteri; order Siluriformes; family Ariidae; genus Neoarius; species Neoarius graeffei. Next base: position 75,454,090 of record NC_083575.1, on the reverse strand, counting down.
AAAAAAGTTGGGACAAAGTAAAAATTGTAAATAAAACGAAATACAATAATTTACAAATCTCAAAAACTGATATTGTATTCACAATAGAACATAGACAACATATCAAATGTCGAAAGTGAGACATTTTGAAATTTCATGCCAAATATTGGCTCATGTGAAATTTCATGACAGCAACACATCTCAAAAAAGTTGGGACGGGGCAATAAGAGGCTGTAAAAGTTAAAGGTACAAAAAAGGAACAGCTGGAGGACCAAATTGCAACTCATTAGGTCAATTGGCAATAGGTCATTAACATGACTGGGTATAAAAAGAGCATCTTGGAGTGGCAGCGGCTCTCAGAAGTAAAGATGGGAAGAGGATCACCAATCCCCCTCATTCTGCGCTGACAAATAGTGGAGTAATATCAGAAAGGAGTTCGACAGTGTAAAATTGCAAAGAGTTTGAACATATCATCATCTACAGTGCATAATATCATCAAAAGATTCAGAGAATCTGGAAGAATCTCTGTGTGTAAGGGTCAAGGCTGGAAAACCATACTGGGTGCCCGTGATCTTCGGGCCCTTAGACGGCACTGCATCACATACAGTACAGGCATGCTTCTGTATTGGAAATCACAAATGGGCTCAGGAATATTTCCAGAGAACATTATCTGTGAACACAATTCACCGTGCCATCCACCGTTGCCAGCTAAAACTCTATAGTTCAAAGAAGAAGCCGTATCTAAACATGATCCAGAAGCGCAGACGTCTTCTCTGGGCCAAGGCTCATTTAAAATGGACTGTGGCAAAGTGGAAAACTGTTCTGTGGCCAGACAAATCAAAATTTGAAGTTCTTTATGGAAATCAGGGATGCCGTGTCATTCGGACTAAAGAGGAGAAGTTGTTATCAGCGCTCAGTTCAGAAGCCTGCATCTCTGATTGTAATGTATGGGGTTGCATTAGTGTGTGTGTGGCATGGGCAGCTTACACATCTGGAAAGACACCATCAATGCTGAAAGGTATATCCAGGTTCTAGAGCAACATATGCTCCCATCAAGACGATGTCTCTTTCAGGGAAGACCTTGCATTTTCCAACATGACAATGCCAAACCACATGCTGCATCAATTACAGCATCATGGCTGCGTAGAAGAAGGGTCTGGGTACTGAACTGGCCAGCCTGCAGTCCAGATCTTTCACCCACAGAAAACATTTGGCGCATCATAAAACGGAAGATACAACAAAAAAGACCTAAGACAGTTGAGCAACTAGAATCCTACATTAGACAAGAATGGGTTAACATTCCTATCCCTAAACTTGAGCAACTTGTCTCCTCAGTCCCCAGACGTTTACAGACTGTTGTAAAGAGAAAAGGGGATGTCTCACAGTGGTAAACATGGCCTTGTCCCAACTTTTTTGAGATGTGTTGTTGTCATGAAATTTAAAATCACCTAATTTTTCTCTTTAAATGATATATTTTCTCAGTTTAAACATATGTCATCTATGTTCTATTCTGAATAAAATATGCAATTTTGAAACTTCCACATCATTGCATTCCGTTTTTATTTACAATTTGTATTTTGTCCCAACTTTTTTGGAATCAGGGTTGTACAATATCAGTGACCTAGCCATGGCAGGTTGGTGATACTGGGATTTGAACAGAAAACCTCTTGAGCTATAGCACCAAAGCTTAACCACTGAACCATCACTTCCTTTCAACCATTTCCACCACTGAATTTTCTTGCACTGAAAACTGAAGTTAAACTGAAGTTTTTAACTTGCATTCAACTTTCATTGTTTGAGTTCACTTAAATTCGTCACGTAAATGAAGTACACAGAAAGGATCGACTAGTTTGCAGATGGACACAAAGTCAGTATTTAGTACTCTCATCCATGCCCACAACTTTAGATCACATGACCTAAAGGTGAGAGAAGCTGCCTTGGGCCCAAAGGGTCCCTGGTTTGAGTCCCTGAACTGGCTGGAAAATCCTTGGCTGAAGTGCCCTTGAGCAAGGCACCTAACTCCCAGGGTGCTCTTTTTTTTTTTTTTGTGTGTGTGTGTGTGCTCATTGTACGTCACTCTGGATAAGAGTGTCTGCTAAATGCCTGTTATGTAAAAACCAATGCACTTTACCCAATTGTTTATAGTAGAAGTCTGGAGAGCAGTATTCTGCTGCACATTTGTCAAGTATTAACATCTTCATCATGATTTGCAGTATTAATAAAGATCCTTTATATTATTACTGGCATTTTTGTAAACAACAGGTTAAACCAAACTTTAAGCTAGAACAGTTCTTCATTCTAATCTAACACCAGTAACAACAACAACATGGTCAAAATCAAATATTATAAAATCTCCAAAAGGTTCATCCACTGAAGCACACAATATGGACTCTGGCATACGTATAAGATCAGTTCAGTTTGAGTCATCATTTGTATTTATATTCTGTATTGGGTTTTAGTTTAAAATTAGGGGTGTTGGAAAATGAATAGAAAAAAGTCTCACATTGCCTGGACTTACATTACAGCCTACAATATTTATATACTGCAAGGGACAATAATTAACACAGTAAATTTACAAGATGTTAATACTTAACTTACCATTATTAATGGCTATTCAAAATGCCTCAGGCGGCTGTTAACGTGTATGTTTCATTATTAACTAAAGACAATAATGCATTTGTGCATGTATTAATTCATCATTATGAAAGCATTAATTAAGTATTAATGTGTGCTTATTTGTTGACCTTATATTAGTGTTTCCAAATACATTGACCTGAGTACCTAAGTCTGTACTGATATGAGCTAAATCCTGAATATTTTGACGTGTACAATCCGAACCCAAATTACTAAAAAAGTAGCTGCGAGTGATTGCTCTGAGATTCTTAGACTGCTGAAGGTCGTCTGTGTTATTGTTACTGGAATTTCATTTGTAATCAGGTGTAATTAGTAACTCAGAGGTGTAGCATTAACAATGATCAAATTTAACACTAACTGAAATTGAACAATGTGTTACCTCTGATTTATAAGGCAGTCTACATTACATTCAGCATAATGGAACACTTAATCCACAGCTACAAAGAATTTAGTCAGGTTTTTTTTTTTTTTTTCGGTGATAATGCCTTTATAAATTAGGAATTTATTTACAGTGCCCTCCATGATTATCAGCAGCCCTTGTAAAAAGTAGTAAAAAGGGATAGGAAAATGTACCTTTTGGTGAAGTCGCTTCATCTCACACTGAAAAAATGAGAAAAATCCAACCTTTAATTGAAATAAATTTATTCAGAATAAAACAAATCCCTCGTCAAGAAATAATTATTTTCAACAAAAACACAGGTGCTATGATTATTGGCACCCCTGCATTTAATATTTTGTACAACCTCCCTTTACCAGTAAAACAACACTGAGTCTCCTATAACATTTTATAAGGTTGGAGATACAGAGCAGGGTATCTGAGACCATTCCTCTTTACACAATCTCTCAAGTTCATTCAGGGTCCTTGGCCTTCTCTTGTGCTCTCTCCTCTTCAGCTCAGCCCACAGGTTTTCAATCGGGTTCAGGTCAGGGGACTGAGATGGCCATGGCAGAAGCTTGATTCTGTGCTCAGCGAACCATTTTTGTGTTGATTTGAACATATGGTTCGTATCATTGTCCTGCTGGAAGATCCAACGATGACCCAGTTTTAGTTTCCTGGCAGAGGCAGCCAAATTTTGATGTCCTGGTGTTTAGAAGGAGAACAACAACTTTATTCATCACACGCTTGTGAAATTCCTCTCTGCATTTAACCCATCTGAAGCAATGAACACACACATGAGCAATCACACATACCCAGAGCAGTGGGCAGCCATGCTAACAGTGCTCGGGGAGCAGTTGGGAGTTAGGTGCCTCACTCAAGGGCACCTCAGCCCAAGGCTGTCCCATATTAACCGAAGAGTATGTCTTTGAACTGTGGGGGAAACCACAGCACCCGGAGGAAACCCACGGGGAGAACATGCAAACTCCACACAGAAAGGCCCCCGCCAGCCGCTGGGCTCGAACCCAGAACCTTCTTGCTGTGAGGCGACCATGCTAACTACTTACAGGTACACCATCGTGTCACCCACATGGAGTCCATGATGCCATGTACCCTAATAAGGTTTCCAGTACCATTGGAGGAAAAACAGCCCCAAACTAGAAGGGCACTCTGTAGAGTGCATACCTCCACCAAGCCACATATTTGGATTTGCATCAAAATCTAATCAATTTTTCCTTGGCCTGTGGCCCACCTTTCCACAAAATTGAATCAAAATCCATTCACTACTATTTGAATTACATTGGGAAAAGGCAAACAAACAAATAGAGGAAAAAGCATCACCTCCTCCAACAAAGTTGGCAGAGATAAACATCACAGAACTTCAACCATATTTTACAGTTGGGATCAGGTTTTTTTCATTATAGCCATCCTTCTTTTTACACCAAACCCACCTTGAGTGTTTATTAGCAAAAAACACCATTCTTTTTTTACATCAGACCATAGAACACGGTTCCAGTCAAAGTTGTCGTAGAGTAAACTTCAGGTGCTTACGTTTGTGGTTAACTGACAGAAAAGGCTTTTTTTTCTGGATTACTTTCCAAATAATCTGTTGGCATGAAGGTGGAGTCTGATGGTGGTTTTGGAGACTTGGAAACTCCAAGATTTTACTTTTTCTTGTAATTCACCAACAGTGATCCTTGAGGATTTTTAAAAATCTTTTACCCTCCTCCTCACTGTACATGGGGGCAAAATAAACCTGTGTTCTCTTCCAGGCAAGTTTGTAACAGTTCCCGTTGGTGTCTACTTATTTATTACTGCTCTAACAGTAGAAATGGATATTTTTAGGTGAGTAGCTATTTTTTATAACCATTCCCTGACTTATGAAGGTCAACACGCTTCTCCCTCATTTAGTTTGTATGTTCTCTCTTATCTTTCCCATGTTGATGGATGACTAATGGAATTTGGTCTCTGTTTCACCTCATATTTGTCCCCCAGTTAATCAGAAAATCATGGATAACAGCTTGACAGTTCCTACACACTCTAATCAACTCAAACATGTACAATTTAATAGGAAACATGCTTCAGTTACATTGTGTTTACTCTCATTTCCAGGGTGGTCAATAATAGTGGCACGGGTTTTTTTGAAAATAATAATTTCTTGATGATGGATTTGTTTTTTTCTGAATAAATTTACTTCAATTAAAGGTGGGATTTTTTTCCCCTCTTTTGTTCAGTGTGAGATGAAGCTCCAAAAGGTGGGTTTTTTTTTATATTTTTTTCTGTCCTGGGGGGCACTGTGTGTTTGTGCATTGAGTTTTTTTTTTTTACTTCAGGTTATACTTTGATTTTTTTTTTAATTTCCTTTTATTGTTTGTTTGTTGTTGTTTTATTCAAGCTATACTTTTTATCCCTCACCCAAATGAAGTTTGACGGAGGATATAGAAACGGGTTCTGTCCGTCCATCTGTCTGTCCATCCGGTCATGTTTTCATTTCCGGGCCATATCTTTAAAACTACTGAAAATATCTTCATGAAACGTTGTATACGTATCACACAGCATGTGAATTGGTGCCTTTTGCTATTTTGGATTTTTGAAAAAAAAAAGTATTTTTCAAATTTTTACATAAAAAACAGATTTTGACTTAGTTTCGAAGAGCAATGTTCGTTTCCGGAGCATTTATCCAAAACTATTTATCCAAATCTTTTGTTTCGTTTCCGTTTCCAGTTGAGAGTATGTCATGCATGTTCTGGCTGCCGCTTCTCACCAGAGCTTTTTTTAATTTAATTTTTATTTTCTTTCGTTTTCTATTTTCATTTCATTTATTTATTTATTTTTTCTGTGTGTTTGAGTAGTTTGATGTTTGTTTGAGTGTTTTTGTCCGCCGGTTGTGGTGTAGCTCCAGACCCAGTTTTGGGCGCCGGTTCCCTCCAGGCCTTGGTTCGCTGTGGGTGATGCCTGTGCTCCCAGCTGTGGACTGCAGTGAGCCTGTTGCTCATTTTACATCGTGGTTGTCCAGCGCTCTGTGCTTTAGTGCTTGGCGTGATGTTCCCAGCAATGTTGCTCGGTGGCGTTGCAGCGGCTGTGCAGGCGGTTTGGGACACACCAGCGCTCTGTGTGGCGGAGCTTCTCTGCTCGCTTTGTGGATCCATGGCGTGGTGTTCGAGCGATATTGCTGACAGCGTCATGGCGGCGGTGCTGGAGATGTGGGACTCGTTTTCGTGCGCCTTTTGGTGTGACTGTGGCTGCTACACCACGGGAATTACATCCTGACCCCTACTTGGTGGACTTTTTACTTTTTTTTATTTTTTTATTTTTTATTATTATTTATTATTATTTATTATTATTATATTATATAATAATATATATATATATATATATATATATATATATATATATATATATATATATATATATATATATATATAATTATTATTATTATTATTATTATAGTTCACCAAAAAACCCCTATGGAGAAAAAATCCAGGACCGTGACGTCGCCCGGTAGGACGCAGCCGGGGCCCCACCCTGGAGCCAGGCCCGGGGTTGGGGCTCGTATGCGAGCGCTTGGTGGCCGGGCCTTTGCCCATGGGGCCTGGCCGGGCTCAGCCCGAAGAGGTGACGTGGGCCCGACCTCCTGTGGGTTCACCACCCACAGAGGTAGCAGTAGGGGTTTGGTGCAGTGTGGATTGGGTGGCAGTCGAAGGCAGGGGCCTCGACGACCTGATCCCCGGACACAGCGGCTGGCTGTTGGGACATGGAATGTCACTTCGCTGGGGGGGAAGGAGCCTGAGCTTGTGCGGGAGGTTGAGAGGTACCGGCTAGAGATAGTCGGGCTCACCTCCATGCACAGCTTGGGCTCTGGAACCCAGCTCCTCGAGAGGGGCTGGACTTTCCACTTCTCTGGAGTCGCCCGTGGTGAGCGGCGGCGGGCTGGTGTGGGCCTCCTTATAGCTCCCCAGCTCAGCCGCCATGTGTTGGAGTTTACCCCAGTGAACGAGAGGGTCACCTCTCTGCGCCTTCGGATTGGGGAGAGGGCTCTTGCTGTTGTTTGTGCCTACGGGCCAAATAGCAGTATAGAGTATCCGGCCTTCTTGGAGTCCCTGGGAGAGGCACTGAGGGGTGCTCAGACTGGGGACTCCATTGTGCTACTGGGGGACTTCAATGCTCACGTGGGCGATGACAGTGACACCTGGAGGGGCGTGGTTGGGAGGAATGGCCTCCCCGATCTGAACCCGAGTGGTGTTTTGTTATTGGACTTCTGTGCTAGTCACAGTTTGTCCATAACGAACACCATGTTCGAGCATAGGGGTGTCCATAAGTGCACGTGGCACCAGGACACCTTAGGTCGGAGGTCGATGATCGACTTTGTAGTCGTGTCATCTGATCTCCGACCCTATGTCTTGGACACTCGGGTGAAGAGAGGGGCTGAGTTGTCAACTGATCACCACCTGGTGGTGAGTTGGATCTGCTGGCGGAGGAGGAAGCTGGACAGACCTGGCAGGCCCAAACGTATGGTGAGGGTCTGCTGGGAACGTCTGGCCGAGCACTCTGTTGGGGAGGTCTTTAACTCCCACCTCCGGGAGAGCTTTTCCCAGCTTCCGAGGGAGGCGGGGGACATTGAGTCTGAGTGGACCATGTTCTCTACCTCCATTGTGGACGCAGCTGTTCGGAGCTGTGGCCGCAAGGTCTCCGGTGCCTGTCGTGGCGGCAATCCCCGAACCCGGTGGTGGACACCGGAAGTAAGGGATGCCGTCAAGCTGAAGAAGGAGTCCTATCGGGCCATGTTGACCTCCGGGACTCCTGAGGCAGCCGACGGGTATCGGCAGGCCAGGCGTGCTGCAGCTCGGGCAGTTGCGGAGGCAAAAACTCGGAACTGGGAGGAGTTCGGGGAGGCCATGGAGAAGGACTATTGGTCGGCCTCGAAGAAATTCTGGCAAACCGTCCGGCGCCTCAGGAGGGGGAAGCAGTACTCTGCCAACACTGTTTACAGTGCGGGTGGGGAGCTGTTGACCTCGACTGGGGACATTGTCGGGCGGTGGAAGGAATACTTTGAGGATCTCCTCAATCCCACCATCATGTCTTCCACTGAGGAGACTGAGGCTGATGACTCAGAGGTGGACTCATCCATTACCCAAGCCGAAGTCACTGAGGTGGTTTGCAAGCTCCTCGGTGGCAAGGCACCGGGGGTGGATGAGATCCGCCCTGAGTATCTCAAGTCTCTGGATGTTGTGGGGCTGTCTTGGTTGACACGCCTCTGCAACATTGCGTGGCGGTCGGTGACAGTGCCTCTGGAGTGGCAGACTGGGGTGGTGGTCCCTCTTTTTAAGAAAGGGGACCGGAGAGTGTGCTCCAATTATAGGGGAATCACACTTCTCAGCCTCCCAGGGAAAGTTTACTCCAGGGTACTGGAGAGGAGAATTCGACCAATAGTCGAACCTCGGATCCAGGAGGAACAATGCGGTTTTCGTCCTGGTCGCGGAACACTGGACCAGCTCTATACCCTTCATAGGGTGCTCGAGGGTTCATGGGAGTTTGCCCAACCAGTCCACATGTGCTTTGTGGATCTGGAGAAGGCATTCGACCGTGTCCCCCGTGGTATTCTGTGGGGGGTGCTTCGGGAGTATGGGGTTCGGGGCTCTTTGCTAAGGGCTGTCCGGTCCCTGTACGAACGGAGCAGGAGTCTGGTTCGCATTGCCGGCAGTAAGTCAGACCTGTTCCCAGTGCATGTTGGACTCCGGCAGGGCTGCCCTTTGTCACCGGTTCTGTTCATAATTTTTATGGACAGAATTTCTAGGCGCAGCCAGGGGCCAGAAGGAATCCTGTTTGGGAACCACAGGATTTCATCTCTGCTTTTTGCGGATGATGTTGTCCTGTTGGCTTCTTCAAACCAGGACCTTCAGCATGCACTGGGGCGGTCTGCAGTCGAGTGTGAAGCGGCTGGGATGAGAATCAGCACCTCCAAGTCCGAGGCCATGGTTCTCGACCGGAAAAGGGTGGCTTGCCCTCTCCAGGTTGGTGGAGAAGTCCTGCCTCAAGTGGAGGAGTTTAAGTATCTCGGGATCTTGTTCACGAGTGAGGGAAGGATGGAGCGTGAGATCGACAGGCGGATCGGTGCAGCCTCCGCAGTGATGCAGTCGCTTTACCGGTCCGTCGTGGTGAAGAAGGAGCTGAGCCAAAAGGCGAAGCTCTCAATTTACCGGTCGATCTACGTTCCGACTCTCACCTATGGTCATGAGCTTTGGGTAATGACCGAAAGAACAAGATCGTGGATACAAGCGGCTGAAATGAGTTTCCTTCGCAGGGTGGCTGGGCGCTCCCTTAGAGATAGGGTGAGAAGCACAGTCACTCGGGAGGAGCTCGGAGTAGAGCCGCTGCTGCTCCACATCGAGAGGAATCAGCTGAGGTGGCTCGGGCATCTTTTTCGGATGCCTCCTGGACGCCTCCCTGGGGAGGTGTTCCAGGCATGTCCCCCTGGGAGGAGGCCCCGGGGAAGACCCAGGACACGCTGGAGGGACTATGTCTCTCGGCTGGCCTGGGAACGCCTCGGTGTTCTTCCCGAGGAGCTGGCCGAGGTGTCTGGGGAAAGGGAAGTTTGGGCTTCCATGCTTAGACTGCTGCCTCCGCGACCCGGTCCTGGATAAGCGGAAGAAGACGAGACGAGACGATTTATTATTATTATTATTTATTTATTAATTTATTGTTTTCCCTTGTCTATAATTGTAAAGCGTCCTTGGGTTTCTTGAAAGGCACTATATAAATTTAACTTATTATTATTATCATTATTATTATTATTATTAAAACTATTCATGATACAGATTTGAAACTTGGTATACATGTTAACAAGGTGATGCAGATGTGCCTTTTCATACTAAGAAATTTGAGAAATTTTAATTTTTCATGTTTCCATGGAAACAATTTCAGACTTAGTCTCTCAGGTTAGTCTTAGGGGTAGGTTTTGTTTCCAGAGCAGAACTTGAAAACTATGAGTGGTATGGTCTTGAAAGTTGGTATATGTGTTGATTAAGTAATGTACAGGTATATGTGCCTTTTGATACTAAGAAATGTGAGAAATTTTAATTTTTAGCTCACCTGGACCAAAGGTCCGGTGAGTTTATGCCATGGGCTGCTGAGGTCAGTGTAAAGAGGTAGGGTTGGTTTCCTGCAGCAGAACTTGAAAAATGTGACAAATAATATCTTGAAACTTGGTATATATTTGGTATATAGAGCGGGGGATACAGATGACTCTGTCTTGTTTATTTTCTTTTATTATTTGTTGTTGTTTGGATTTATCCTGCTTTGTGAACCTTCCACAATTAACGATAGCTGTATATAAATAAACTTGTCTTCTCAAAGTAGTTCCCATTAATCAAGGCTCTACTTCCTGAATAATGATCAGCCAGAGCAGCATTATTGACCTCAAACACTCAGGAGATGTCATTAGCATTCAGTATCTATTCCGCATGGATATGTGTTAAATTAGAAGACAGGTTACACCCCACACCCTTCCACAGTACTGGAAGTTTTTTGATAGATTTATTCTTATTTTATATAATGCTTATCTATTGTTGGTCATGGGTGGACTGGAACCAATTCAAGCTGATGCTGGACAGGTCACCAAACTATCATGGGGCTAACAGACAGCCATTCACACTTCTATTCACACCTGTGGGCATTTTAGAGTAGCCAGTTGACCTAATCCACATGTCTTTGGACTATTAGAAGGAACCCACACAGGCACAGAGAGAACATGCAAACTCCACATAGAAAGACCCCAGTTGACTGGCAAGTTCGAACCCAGAACCTTCTTGCCGTGAGGCAGCAGTGCTAACCACTGCATCAGTGTGCTGGCCATAATGTTCAATAACTTTTAGTATATGCTATGTTCTAACTCTCTGTGCTGCTGTAATATGTTCTCCCTGTGTCTGCGTGGGTTTCCTCCGGGTGCTCTGGTTTCCCCCAGTCCAAAGACATGCAGTTAGGTTAACTGGCTACTGTAAATTGTCCATAGGTGTGTGTGTGTGTGTGTGTGTGTGTGTGTGTGTGTGTGTGTGAATGGTTGTTTCCCAAGTCTGGAAATAGGAGGGTTGCAGCAGGAAGGGTATCTGGCATAAGGAGGAATAAGATGATGAATAAAGTGATAGTAGATAGGTCAAGAGATCTATCTGTCTAACCGTTTCTTAGAATAAACATCATTTGGGATGTTTATTGTGTTTGTGTGAACAAAATTGCATTTGCGCTTCTGCATTGAGTAATGGTACATGGGCTGTGGATGACTCACATGTCAATCAGTAGTTTGTGGTTGGCGGTGTTTTCTCATGTGTGCTTGTCTGTGCACACACTATTATGAAGCAGGGAAGGCAGAAGCACTGTGTATACATTAGGGATGTAACTAAATACCAATACATTACGCGGGCTGAACAAATAGTGTGTTCTCGACAGATACAAATACAGATATAAATAGGGGGTGGACTATTAATTTTTTAGAAAGCCTGCCAGAAAGGTTCACATGGCAGCTGGTTGAGATGAGAGGTGTGAATTCAGATGCAACAAAAAAAGTCATGTGAGCTGGAGGTTTTGACTTTCATGTGGGTAGGAATGGAAAAGACTTCAGTAATTGTATTTTGTTACTGTATTATTTTCCCATATTTATACTTTACTTGAAGTAGAACAAATAAAAATGAAAGAAAACAACTGGATTTTACTCCATACAATTTTATTTCAACCTTGAAAGTACTTAATACAAATCTTATGTCTTTTTCTTCTCTCATACAGTTTTTCACTATATATTATATATCAATCAAATGTGATTAGTTTAGCATCAAATCAAGTTTATCAATATAGAAGTAAACAAGAATTGTGAAAATTCATCATCTGTGGTGATCTTTTCATGTTACACAATGAAGTTCTACTTGTGGGTGGGTCATACCAAAGACCATCATAAAAATGGTACCTACTGCCATCTGGTAAGGTACGCTGCAATTGAGGTATTTCACCTGACGTCACAGGGTCACGTGACACCCCGGTGTCCGCCATTTTGCATTTTGAACGACAAGCTAGCTAATGTCAACAACAGTAGCTGGTATGTTACTGTAGCAATGTTTACGTTCAGTCATTTGGATGACTGTTAAAACCTTTCAGTCTCAAGTTTTTCCTTTACTGGATTTACTAGTTTACTGAGCTAGCGCGTGCGCTAGCCAGGCTCCCGGCCGGCAGGCCGGCTAGCGCGCACTAGCTCCCGGCTTGCCCGAGCGCGCTAGCTCAGTAAACTAGTAAATCCAGTAAAGGAAAAACTTGAGACTGGAAGGTTTTAACAGTCATCCAAATGACTGAACGTAAACATTACTACAGTAACATACCAGCTATGATGTTGTTGACATTAGCTACTGCTAACAGCTAGTTGCTAATACACTGCTACAACTACACCGACCCTAATAATACAGTTCTTAGTCATTGCCTGGTAACAGCAAACTTATAACGGGCCATGTCTCAACAGACTAAGAAGTTATTTCAATGACATTTAATAACATTTTGTTTATCCTGAGGACCGAAAGTAAATGAAAATGTGAACAAACCTTAGCTGTAATCAGATGGCGACCACCGGCTCCAGGGACGACCCACTGATGTAGGCATGTTACCCAGCCTGACACAAAATATTTGTAGGTATCCAAACTCTTATACGCTTTCAGATCAATACCTGTGTATGGCGATGGGTTTTTAATGACATAGGTATACGGATCATGTGGGCCGAAGTCAGGTAAAGACGAGGGCTTTGTGTACTTCCGTACGTCAGTGAACAATCCTGGTGGAAGCAGGTAAACGTCGCTCTCTAAGCCTGCTAACCTCAATTTTTGCAAATACCTGTCCCTCTGCTCGCCCTGTAAATGCCCTACGTCGCTGGATAGTGAAGGTGTTTTCTGCATCTCGCTCCTTTTTCTTTTATGTTTTTCATTTGTCGCCTTCCTCGCATTCAAACTGATTCGAGCCGTGCCGTCCAAAATGGCAGCATCACATGACTTGGTCACGTGAGTGAAATACCTCAATACAGATGTGAGTGGGGAGTCAAACTCTCTCGGTTACCAGAGGACTAGCCCCCCACTGTAACCCTAGTTGAGAGGCCGAGGGCTATAGACCTCTTGCAGTCATGTGACCGGAATGTAAACAGCCACCATCTTGTCGGTAAAAAACACAGCTGAATATTGCTGCACTTGTGTACAAAATGGATCAATTTCAACCGATGGACTACACGGCTCATTTTTCTAATGAAAAGATAACTAGATATATGTCTAAAATAAACGACCTACAGATTAGTGACCCTTATCGATTACCGGACGTAGTTTTCACGACCGTGTCAGTGGATATTGAACTGCCAGCGGAATACCCAGATGTGTATAATTACCTCATTAACTTTCCCTCGCTGTTCAGTGGTGAAGCACTGCGTGCTTATAAATCTCTGGACAGTTATCTTTACAGAAATTCAGGATTTGTCAGCCCCCCTCAGATGTGGCATCTTGTAAACAAGAAAATAACGATCCTCATTGGACGGGTAAGTCACTTAAGTATTGAGACCCCGCTGGTCTCGCTATCTCGTCCGGAATGTTGTGCATGCGATGGAAATCGCTACAAACAGTCATTTTCTGCTGGAAACCAATGTCCAGTAAGTCCATACGGTTGTAGTGGATATTGAAGTCCGGTACAGATGAACAACACGCAAAAATACACACAAAAAACATAAAAAACGTGCACAGGTAGGGAGAGCTTGTAGTCACAGCATCCCCATCATGCGCGGCCATATCCACTATTATGGTTGAATATTTTATATTATCAGTTAGATCAAGTATCAGTAGTCTATCACTATTACTGTATATATGGTATACCTGATAGCAGCAATCCATTTTGCACGCCTGTCAGGGTCCCGTGGCAGCCTACTGTCAAGTGTATGTGAGCATCATGGGTTTCCCACACTTGAAAGGGAAGGACTCGGACACAGGATTCCACTCGTCTTATGTTTTATTGATTTTCAGTGGAGTTGACGTTGTAGTAGAATTGTATATAGTAGGGTTTTCCAGAAGAAAAGGTAGAAGTAGAAGTAGAAGGCGGAAATATGGCGTTTGACCGACAAGGTGGCGTCTGTTTACAATCTGGATCGGATGTGACGTCACATGCAAGTGCTCCATAGAAATGGAGATTGGTGCTCCCCAGTGTGCCTTAAGGGCTTGGTTAGTACTGGGGCAGGAGACTGCCTGGGAAGACCAGGTCCTGGAATAGGAAGGACTTGGGCTTTTTGACCCCTAGCACCAACTCAGTGAAATGTTTCAGTAAGCAAGGATTAATCTAAATTAAGGTGTCTCTGTTACCTCACTAGAAGGCATGAACGCCATCTAATTTGAAAAAGGATGTTGAGGTAAGTTCCACGAATTTGCTGACAATATCTAGCTATATATTTCACTATGATATCCTGTTTGTTTGTTTGTTTGTTTGTTTGTTTGTTTGTTTGTTTGTTTGTTTGTTTGTTTTTTTCTCTAATGCCAGGTTAGATTAACATCAGTTTCAAAAGCACATCATTGGCTAGGCAGCAAGTCAAATTCTAGCCATTGGTAAATACTGGTTATTTACATCATATTTTACTTTAGATTAATTAATTAACAAACTCTGTAGCATTAGTAATGCATGTGACAAGGAAGCATACAAAGATTGAATTATGTTATCAGGCTAAACATAATAGTTGGTTTGAAACAAAAATCACCATCATGATTAACTTCATCAGTTAAAAAAAACTTTACTTTTTAATACTTGAGTACATCCTTTCGCAGAGGCAATATCATAGCTTATGAGGTTTATCCAAGATGCGATCATTGCGGGTTGAAAATTTTACCCAACGCCCTGCTTGGATGACTTGGGGGGGAGTCAGCCATGGCAGTTTTTGATGGTCTCTGATGAGACTTTTAATTGGGTGATACGGTGGTGTAGTGGTTAGCACTTGCCTCACAGCAAGAAGGTTCTGGGTTTGAGCCCAGTGACCAATGAGGTGCTCCAGTTTTCCCCACAGTCCAAAGATATGTGGTTAGGTTAATATGGGGCAGCCATGGCCTGAAGGTTGGGCTGAAGTGCCCTTGAGCAAGGCACCTAACTCCTAACTGCTCCCTGTAGCATAGATGCCCACTGCTCTGGGTATGTGTGTGTGCTCATTGCTCACTTGTGTGCGCATGTATGTGTTCACTGCTTCAGATGGGATAAATGCAGAGGAGGAATTTCACTGTGTGCTTAAGTCTGTGCTTGAGTGTACGTGTGACAAATAAAGGCTTCTTCTTCATCATTTAAAGCTACTTATTTTTTTTTCATCCGAGTACATTATTTTGGCTACATATTTCCACTTTTAATTGTGTAAGATTTTGACACGTTCACTGTACTTTCACTTACGTATAATGTCTCAGTACAGTATATACTACAAATCACTGATGCTGTATAAATCACTTAAGGATTTATTTTGCACTTTAAAAATCCACCTCTTCCCTTTGTTCATTACACACATCTTGTATTCACTGTCTATACACTATTGCCTTTGTTGATTGTTTTTTGTTTTGTTTTTGTTATATTGTACAGCCTTTGTCTTGGTATAATAATAATAATAATAATAATAATAATAATAATAATAATAATTCTCAGTACTCAGTACATATGATCAGAGTCTTGTGAGATGGGATGTCATCTGGGATTTTGAATGTAGTAATATCATAATGAACCCGTAATATCAATATATTTGAATGTAGTAATATCGGTGCTGAACCCGGAAGTGAAGTGTGTGTTGTGTTTTGTGTTGCGGAGGGAGTTTTTGAAAAACGGTTTTAAATTTTTTTTTACACCAGATTTCATCTTGAATAAACTGCGCGTAGTGTTTTATATCGCAGTACCGAAGCAAAAGAGAAGGAGTTACAGTATTGAAATGGCCGAGCAAGAAGCACCCACAGCGGCTAGGAGACGGCGCAGAAGATTGAACTGGACTGATGACATGAATAGCACGCTTCTACAGTGTAAAAGGAATGCTCAGGAGTTAGCTGCTTCAAGTGATCCGCCGCGACATTCAAACGGTCGAAAGAAGGGCTACATGAGAATCATGAAGGAGTTGTTTGATGAAACCGACTACGCGGATCTGGATCTCACGGCTCAAAACCTTAGAGATCAAGCCGCTCATTTGGAAGAGACACTGGAAGATGCTACAGTCACGATTAATAATAGCATGGGAAGAACAGATGACAGGGAGTCGCGGGAACAGAATTTATTCTCGGAAATGCAAGAATCCGAGCTTGAAAATCAAAGTTCAGATACTGATTTTGAGTTGATGGAATCGCGTTATGCTAATTCATCAATTACAAGTATTCAAGATTTGCACACGATCATTGCTGTGCAGCAAATCCCAGGAGATAGTCCCGAACAGACGATACAACAACAGAGCCAGACAATACAGCAAAGCGAGGATAATTGTCCAGCATATGGCTGCATTCCTGAATTCATTGGCACCTATAAACCAACAACAATCAGATGGGGGAAATGGAGTAATGGAAGCGAGATTGTTTTACAAACCTCAGTCATAACTGATGCTTATAATGAAATTGCGACTTGGAGGAAAAATGTGTTTCTTGTCCCCTATGGTAGAATAGGGAGAGATTTTATAGATCAAATTACGTCGCATATTAATCACTGCAATAATGGTTCTGATTGTCAGCATATTTCGTTAAAAGCTGCATTTGTACTCCTTTCTGTAGGCCTTCAAAAGCCTAGCCCTAAATTGAAAGCCAAAGAACATCAAGATCTGTTGTCAAAGCATCTCATGCAGTGGAAGGATGGTGAAATTAACAAATTGGTGCGAGAAGGTCGAATTATTCAAGGTCGAATAGGAAAGCTAAAATCCTCAGATCCTCCTGATAAATCTAAAGTGTTCGCCAAACTCGTGCTCAAGGGTCAAATCAACTCAGCACTGCGCTTCTTGAGCGGAAGTAGCAGTGGTGGTGTACTACCGCTGACCGATGAAGTAATGGCGCAATTACAGACAAAACACCCTAGTCCTCAACCAGCTAAATTGGGCTCACTCCTGTTTGGGCCGATTGATGATGAGCTTCCTGAATCATTGTACTCAGGAATTAACGGCGAAATGGTCAGACAAGCACCGCTAAGAACGAAGGGTTCAGGGGGTCCCTGTGATGTGGATGCAAATGGATTCAGACGAATGCTCGCCTGCAAATCGTTCAAACAATCATCGACGAAGTTATGTGAGGCAATCGCTACAATGATTAAGACTCTATGCACTCAATATATCGATCCTGTGACAATAGAGCCCTTAGTGGCAAGTCGACTCATCCCTCTGGATAAAGGGGAGGGTGCTGTACGACCGATAGGAGTGGGTGAGGTGATAAGGAGGATATGCGGGAAGTGTGTCATGAATATAGCCAAGAAGGACGTTGTCGAGGCAAGTGGTTCATTACAGTTATGTGCTGGACAGAAATCAGGGAGCGAAGCTGCAATACACGCCATGCATAGGATTTTTGAAGCAGACGACACTGATGCAGTTCTATTGATAGATGCGTCCAATGCATTTAATTCCCTCAATAGGGCTGCAGCTCTACACAACATTCACGTTCTCTGCCCTATCATTGCAGTGTACTCTATTAACACCTATCGGCAGTCGGCCAGGCTATTTGTCACTGGCGGCAAAGAGATCATATCAGCTGAAGGAACTACTCAAGGCGACCCCCTTTCCATGGCGTTATACGCTCTCAGCATCCAACCACTGATCACAAGTCTACAAGCCATGTCTGGTGCAAAACAATGCTGGTTTGCAGACGATGCTGGCGGAGCTGGCACTACCTCTGAGATCAAACAATGGTGGGATGCTTTGAACTCACTTGGTCCCGATTTCGGATATTTTCCGAATGCCAAAAAGTGTTGGATTATAGTAAAACCAGAAAAGGAGGTACTCGTTAGGGAAGTTTTCAAAGACACAGTCATCAACGTGACAGTTGAAGGGCAGAAGCATCTTGGAGCTGTGATAGGATCACAAGAATTTCTCGAGAGTTATGTATGCGAGAAAGTTGATAACTGGGTCAGTGAAGTGGCTCAGTTGGCTGAGTTTGTGCGAGCTCAACCGCAGGCCAGCTATGCCGCATATACGTTCGGCTTGAAACACCGCTGGACTTATTTTCTCAGAACTCTTCCCGATATCCAAGACCTTCTTGAGCCACTTGAAGAGGCCATTGCTCACGTACTCATACCAGCAATCGTAGAGCGCAAGTGTAGCCAACTGGATAGGGACATTATAGCATTACCAGTTCGATTAGGGGGCCTAGGCATGGCTAACCCTTGTCGCGAAGCAGCACGTGAACATGTCTTGTCTAACAAAGTGACCTCTCCTCTCGTAGAGCAGATCAGGAATCAGTTGCACCAGCTGCCAGAGGAATCTCTTGTGAATTCACTCCATCATGCCGTTAAAAGCGAGAAAACAAAGGAACTTGCAGATACTGCAGAGAGCCTAAAACATAATGTGCCACGGAAGACCCAACGAGCTTTAGAACTTGCGCAAGAAAAAGGTTCCTCGTTATGGCTTACTGTCCTTCCTCTTCAAGAACTAGGCTTTGATCTCAACAAGAGAGAGTTTCGTGATGCCATTAAGCTGCATTACGATTGGCCATTTGACGATATTCCATCAACCTGTGTGTGCGGCGAAACCTTTACAGTAGACCACGCGATGATCTGCAAACGGGGAGGCTTCGTCATTCAACGTCACAATGAGCTAAGAGATTTAGAAGCTGATCTTCTGAGCATGGTGTGTAGTGACGTTGAAATCGAACCAGTTCTTCAGGATATCTCTGGGGAACAGCTTAACAGAGGATCCAATAAAGCTCAAGATGCAAGGCTGGACATTCACGCGCGCGGTTTCTGGGGTCCCCAAAGCTCGGCATTTTTTGATGTGAGGGTTTGCCACCCTAATGCCGAGTCCTATAGAGACAAGGAAATACAGCAAGTCTATCGCATCCATGAAACCGACAAGAAGCGACTGTATTCAAGGAGAGTGTTGGATGTTGAGCACGGTTCATTTACGCCACTTATATTTGCAACGACAGGAGGAATGGGGGACGAATGCCATAGGTATCATTGTCGATTGGCTGAACTGATAGCAGCAAAGAAAGGGGAACAATATGCGCAGACAATTTCATGGATAAGGGCAAAAACATCTTTTGCACTCCTCCGATCAGCCCTGGTCTGTCTGAGAGGCACGAGAGTCAAACGACGAGCCCCACTCGATCTCATCAGCCATGATTTTGATGTTGCAGTCGCAGAGGGAGCTCTTTAGATAGACTTTTGATTTTTTGAGTATATATACCGAACTTTTATTCTTTTTGTAATACAAATCAATATTTATTATTTATTATGAGCATTTTTGTAAATTCAATAGGCAAAGTTTTATTATTATTATTCTTGTAATTAGATCTTTTATTGTTATTAATAAAAATTGTTTTTAATTCTCAGTACTCTGTCCACCTCTGAATGCAAGCAAGCTGTCTAATATGAAGCTTGGCATACAAATAAAGAACAAATTCATTAAGGTGAATATTGCAATACAGTACATTTACAGTCATACCTTTACATGTTTCATTCATTCATCCTTAGTAACTGCCTGGTCAGAGTTGCCGAAGTTTAAATTAGATTAATAGTTTATATTTTGGGAAGCAGACACAATTAAGCCCTGTGATGACCTGGCGACTTGTCCAGGGTGTACCCCGCCTTTCGCCCGTAGTCAGCTGGGATAGGCTCCAGCTTGCCTGCGACCCTGTAGAAGGATAAAGCGGCTAGAGATAATGAGATGAGATGAGAGATGAGACACAATTAAATTTATTATAAAATGTCATGGGTAGATACCAAAAAAGATCATGTAAGCATGGTTAAAACAAAGGACCATGCATTTTTCTATTAAAAAATCCTTTAGGTTTAAATCTAAATACAGTTAACAATTATTCTACGAAACTGAGTTGGCTATAAGCCATGTATGACGAGATTGAGTGGAATAACTGTTTCATTCTATCCACATTCACTGGATTTTGAGAAACAGAGCATTTTCATTTTTATTTTTTGCAAATTTGATAAGTAAAAACTTCATACAAAACATCAGACAAAATCATTTCCGCTGAGGTGAACTTCTTAAAAACCTATCAATGGTTGCACGAATTGACTTTAGTGTGGGTTTTTGTTTTTGTAGAAAGTATCATTTTCCTGTCATGCCGAGGTATAGAATAGCTTTTGACATTCATTTAATTCTTCCTTGGACATTTCAGTTCTCATCTCATCATCTATAGCCGCTTTATCCTGTTCGACAGGGCTGCAGGCAAGCTGGAGCCTATCCCAGCTGACTACGGGCAAAAGGCAGGGTACACCCTGGACAAGTCGCCAGGTCATCACAGGGCTGACACATAGACAACCATTCACACCTACGGTCAATTTAGAGTCACCAGTTGACCTAATCTGCATGTCTTTGGGGGAAACCGGAGCAAACCCACGCAGACATGGGGAGAACATGCAAACTCCACACAGAAAGGCCCTCGCCGGCCACGGGGCTCGAACCCAAACCTTCTTGCTGTGAGGCGACAGCGCTAACCACTACACCACTGTGCCACCTTGGACTCAGAGTAGTTTCTCAATATACAAATAAATTATATGTGTTTAAAAGCATTCACAATTTTCATTCAGATAAATATTTTGATGTATATTTATTGACAATGATGAATCTGCGTTTTACAGACTGTGAATACTAGAGGTTCACATACTTTTGCCACTCACAGATATGTAATATTGGATCATTTTCCTCAATAAATAAATGACCAAGTATAATATTTTTGTCTCATTTGTTTAACTGGGTTCTCTTTATCTACTTTTATGACTTGTGTGAAGATCTGCTGATGTTTAGGTCATATTTATGCAAAAATCTAGAAAATTCTAAAGGGTTCACAAACTTTCAAGCACCACTGTATATACATAGATTGTGTGTGTGCATGTGCACGCATGTGTGTATATGTGTGTGCCAAGACTATTTAGATGTGCTAGGGTCAACCCCAGGGCCCGTTGTTCGTCTCTAAGCTGATTTCTATTGAGTTTCCTCTATTACAATCATTAGGTTCTCCCCTGGGCCATACTTGTGTCTATTTAATTGAAGTGTGTGTGTGTGTGTGTAAGTAATTCTTATAATTATCTTGAGGCCAGTGTTGCTCTTCTGTCCTTCTTTGCTTCATATTGCTTTACACGTGGCTGAGTCCAACAAAAAATGTCACTCCATCTTGTGCTTTTGCACTCTTTGTCTGTTTCTTCTCAAGTAACAAATGAAAGCAGATTCTGTTTTAAAGCTTCACCTTTAAGGATAACATGATCCGTATATCAGCCCATGGTATATACAGCAGTAAAAACTATACAGCCCTATTCAGACATGAGATACTTTCACAACTTTATCGCAGTGTCTTTATATAAGCGTGTATCAGAGGACACCCAGAGGCAAATAGTTGTATTTTAATTGACGGTTTTCCAAATATTATAATCCCTATTTAGAGAATTATCTCAGGGCGTCTTTCATTTCTCCTCTGTGATAAACTGATTGCATTTATGCAAGATGAGTACAGTTCAAACCGATTTCCTTCCTCTCTTCCTCTATTCGAACCATTAATTTATTTTAGCTCATTGCAAATTGCATGAACTTGCAAAACCAAAACTGAGCCTTATATCTATATTTTCTTTATAGTCATTATAGTTGCATTAATGATGGCCACAAGCAGCAGGCCTACTGTGTTTATTTGGTTGACTTTATTTATTCATTTGTCCTTTGTGTGTAGCATGGACACAAAGTAATACTGTTAAAAATTACAAATACATTCACACAAAAGAGGTGTTAACAGTGAGGGAGTGGTCAGAGCTGTAACATGAGTAATACCCTGTCCACACTAGGGATTTTGTACCGATACGAAACTACTTTCGTACCGCAACACCTGTCCACACTAGCAACTATACTGGTACTGTAGCGGTATAACTGTATTGGTACGAAACCCACAAATGTATGGGTTTCATACCGGTACAGTATCGGTACTGTAGCGCTTCGCTGTAGTGTGGACAGATGAAGCAGTGGCTCTGTATCGATACAAATATAATGCGCAAGCGCAATGAACCATTCCTATGTCTTCCAGGTTATTCATACAATACATTACGCCCATGCTTCCCAGCTGTAAATAAAACATCAAAATGGCTCAAAACGACCGTGGAGCTACATGGAGCAAAGAAAGGGACAGAGGGAGGGAGGGAGGGAGGGAGGGAGGGAGGGGGAAAGAAGGAGGAAGAGGGGAAAAGGGAGAGAAAGGGAGGGGAAGAGAAGGGAAGAGGGAGAAAGTGAGGGGGGAGAAAGGGAGATTCGTTTTCTTTGTTTCTTTCTCAACTGCCTCGCGCATTTTATACGATTCGACTGAATAAATGACCACCAGAAATAGAGTAGAGTGGGGTAATACGCCCCCATGGGGTAATACGCCCCCGGCCTGTTTTACCCAAAATAACCACCAGATGGCGCAAAGTTACATTTCTATTGTTGCTATGGACTGGCTTGACAATGGGCATATACAAATATCCACTGTGGATCGCATATCAGCAACGCAGCGGAGAGAAATCAAATTTCATGGTAAGTGATATAATTTTCAGATATCAGTAAAACTGTATTTAGATAGCTGCTATTTCGTCAGATATCACAGCTGTGTATGTGGTATGAGTAGACAAGTCAGTACGTTAAAAAAAATACATTAGGTATAAAAAGTTGAATCACATTTTGAAAGTAAGACCCTTTTTTGTAAAAGTGTAGTCTGTGGGGTAAAACGCCCCCTTAATGGCGGGGTAAATGGCCCCCAGGGTGCATCGTTTCCTTTTATCATAATTACTGTATTTCATACATTTCTGAATAGCAGATACATAGTTTTTAATAACATCTCGCTTACCTGGTTGAGTAAAGCAAGTAATTTGAACTTAATATTAAAAATAATTGAAATAAAAAAAAATGAAATTAAAATGCGAAATATAATAAAATAATGCATCTATTCATTAATTCAGGGATATTTTCTTGTTTCTTTCACATTATAGGCTTAAGTAAACACTTTTGCTATCCAAACAGCTTTTTTTGAGTGAGGGGGCCTATTGCCCCACCTCAGGGGGCCTTTTACCCCACTGGGGGGGGGTAAAAGGCCCCCTTGGCACAATGTTTGTTTTTGTTAAAAAAAAAAAAAGTATTAACTTTAGGCAAACTTTAGGTGGCATTATTGTTCATGTCACTGCTGTCAAAAACTATGATTAAAACTAAACACATGGTTCATTTCAACTTGGAGAAAAACTGAATTTTCCTTAAGGGGGGCTTTTTCCCCCACTCTACTCTACAGACTGTACATTGACAACAAAAAGCACACACGTTGTTTCATCCGCCATATTCTCAGAAAGAAGTTACTCGGTAACCACGGAAACATTTCGCGCACGCACATTTCAACTTCCGTGAAAGAAAACCGTAAACGTTTCTCGCTAGTGTGGACAGATGCACTAAACTGTACCGGTATACTTTGTATCGATACAGTTATACCACTTTCGTACCGGTATAAGTGTGAACACAGCATAAATCAAACAGGAAGTGTTCACTGGATGTCAAAGAAAAAGTTATAATGAGTACCCATTTTCTAAAGCTATAACTTCCCCTCAGTATTAACAAATTACCTGTAGCACATTTTCAGCTTTTCTCTCTGATACAGCGATAACCCACCCATTACCCACAGCTAGAGGTGAGGCCGTGTGGCTTGTGGGAGTTAGACATAACCATAAGTTATGGTTGGCTAGCTGCCCGACAGTACGAATGCCTGTGTTAAATTAAAACCTGTCAGATACATAATGATCAATGAAGATACAGAATATATATAGCACTTTTACTGTGCTCCTGCACAAGGATGCCAAAGCCTGAGAGTGCTGCAGGAATGACAAATATATATATATATAATAACAATATAAAAAACGCATCATTACTGTGAGATGGTGACTCCAGCCATGGTTGTTTATTTTGATTTGAGGCATCATATGTTATAGCTGGGCAAATGAAATTATATTTTCAGCTGAGACTGGATATTTTAGGATGCCACTGAGTTCAAGGTATACAGAATATGTGTGACTGACACTGGTATGATTGAATAGTATGTGTGTGACTGGAATTGTCAAAAATCTACTTTGAGGAACTACTTTATCAAACCAAGACCATATATTCTTCTTCTGTTCGAAATGAAGCATCATTGTGCATGAAATCTCCATGCACTGCCATTTAATTAACTTATGTACAATTAGTATGAAGGGAAAATTACTCTTGGTGAAATATGTCTTAATTCTTGTACCAGAGGGGATGTGAGTAAGGTCACACACTCATCCTCACTTGACTTCTTATAAGATAGGAGTTAATTAGGATATTATTTCTTAATTAATATGAGGTCTGCATGCAGGAGAAAATATTTGTAGAGCCCTAATCTACCGGATGATGAATATGTGATAAATGAATTGAACAGAATTACAAGAAACCAGGCTGCATTCCTAATCGTAAGATTTAAATTTTTTTTTTAAGGTTCCTGGACCTGAATCAAAGCTTTTGGATGTAAAACTTGTTTCTGCCTCCTTAATGGTTTGCTAAATCATGATCAAGCTTTTAGGTTTCTGAATGGTATATACAGACTTTGGAGCAACATGCTGTAATCCAGACAACTTTTTTTTTTTCAGGGAAGGCCTTGTTTATTTCAGTGAGACAATGCCAAATTGCATTTTGCATGTATTACAACTGCAAGGCTCTGTAGTAAAAGAGACAGGGTGCTAAACTGGCCTGCTGGCAGTCCAAACCTATCTTCCATTTAAAACATTTGGTGCATTATGAAGTGCAAAATGCAACAAAAGAGACCCTGAATTGTTGAGTAACTGAAATTGTATAGCAGGCAAGAATGGGAAAACATTTCTCTTTCAAAACTACAGCAATCAGTCAGTTCACAAACATTTACAGAGTGTTGTTAAAAGTAGATATGATGCAACACAGTGGTAAACATACCCGTCCCAAATTTATGCAAACATGTTGCTGGCACTAAATTCAAAATGAGCATGTATTTAAACAAACAAACAAACAAACAAACAAACAAACAAACAAACAAACAATAATGTTTCTCATTTTCAACATTTGATATGTTGTCTTTGTACTATTACCAATGAAATATAGGGTTTCCATGATTTGCAAATCATTGCATTCTGTTTTTTTTTTTTAATTTATGTTTTATACAGCATTCAAACTGTTTTGGAATTGGGTTGTAGGATGTGTGATAAAGCAGATATTCATATCCTAGTGGGGATATTTTGTCTATAACAAAATATAAACACAGACACTGTTTTTGTTTTTTTGTATCTTTGGCGAGGATAAGTACGTTATTATGTTGTTCAAGTACACAGCAAAACAGTCACACTGGATAAAACTGTCTGCCAAATGTTGGAAATGTAAATATAAGTGTTGTGATCTCTATTTGCATTGGGTTGGTGTTGTAGTGAAAGTTAAACACATCATGTTGATTTATGTTCATTTTTCTTCCTGTGGTTAATTGTAAAAACTCTTCTAGATGGATACCTCAAGCAAGAGTCCTTCCAGTGTTTCCCTCCCCTTTTTTTAACGAAGATAAAAACCCTTAACTACATTCTTAAAAGTAAAACCTCTTAGAAGGAAAGGCCAGAGACATTTAATGTTTGATCTCTTCAATTTGGTCACCTGCTAATTCCTACCCACCTCTCCATTTTCATATAGCAGGAACTAATTGGGGAGAGTGAAGGCTAGCACATGCTTTCTCCAATACATGCATCTTTACAAAGACTGGGCAGTGTCTCACACACATAATTATTTATTGATACTGTGATTGACAGGGGAGAGAGATTGTGCTATTGCTCCCACCTATCCTTGACTTGCATGTGACGTCAAAGCAAAATAGAAACCCGGATGTTGGCCATGTTGGTGAATATACAACCCCGATTCCAAAAAAGTTGAGAAAAAGAACAAACTGTAATAAAAATGGAATGCAATAATTTACAAATCTCAAAAAACTGATATTGTATTCACAATAGAACATAGACAACATATCAAATGTCGAAAGTGAGACATTTTGAAATTTCATGACAAATATTGGCTCATTTGAAATTTCATGACAGCAACACATCTCAAAAAAGTTGGGACGGGGCAATAAGAGGCTGGAAAAGTTAAAGGTACAAAAAAGGAACAGCTGGATGACCAAATTGCAACTCATTAGGTCAACTGGCAATAGGTCATTAACATGACTGGGTATAAAAAGAGCATCTTGGAGTAGCAGCGGCTCTCAGAAGTAAAGATGGGAAGAGGATCACCAATCCCCCTAATTCTGCACCAACAAATAGTGGAGCAATATCAGAAAGGAGTTCGACAGTGTAAAATTGCAAAGAGTTTGAACATATCATCATCTACAGTGCATAATATCATCAAAAGATTCAGAGAATCTGGAAGAATCTCTGTGCATAAGGGTCAAAGCCGGAAAACCATACTGGGTGCCCGTGATCTTCGGGCCCTTAGACGGCACTGCATCACATACAGGCATGCTTCTGTATTGGAAATCACAAAATGGGCTCAGGAATATTTCCAGAGAACATTATCTGTGAACACAATTCACCATACCATCCACCGTTGCCAACTAAAACTCTATAGTTCAAAGAAGAAGCCGTATCTAAACATGATCCAGAAGCGCAGACGTCTTCTCTGGGCCAAGGCTCATTTAAAATGGACGGTGGCAAAGTGGAAAACTGTTCTGTGGTCAGACGAATCAAAATTTGAAGTTCTTTATGGAAATCAGGGACGTCGTGTCATTCGGACTAAAGAGGAGAAGGATGACCCAAGTTGTTATCAGCGCTCAGTTCAGAAGCCTGCATCTCTGATGGTATGGGGTTGCATTAGTGCGTGTGGCATGGGCAGCTTATACATCTGGAAAGATACCATCAATGCTGAAAGGTATATCAAGGTTCTAGAGCAACATATGCTCCCATCCAGACGACGTCTCTTTCAGGGAAGACCTTGCATTTTCCAACATGACAATGCCAAACCACATACTGCATCAATTACAGCATCATGGCTGCGTAGAAGAAGGGTCCGGGTACTGAACTGGCCAGCCTGCAGTCCAGATCTTTCACCCATAGAAAACATTTGGCGCATCATAAAATGGAAGATACGACAAAAAAGACAGACAGTTGAGCAACTAGAATCCTACATTAGACAAGAATGGGTTAACATTCCTATCCCTAAACTTGAGCAACTTGTTTCCTCAGTCCCCAGATGTTTACAGACTGTTGTAAAGAGAAAAGGGGATGTCTCACAGTGGTAAACATGGCTTTGTCCCAACTTTTTTGAGATGTGTTGTTGTCATGAAATTTAAAATCACCTAATTTTTCTCTTTAAATTATACATTTTCTTAGTTTAAACATTTGATATGTTATCTATGTTCTATTTTGAATAAAATATGGAATTTTGAAACTTCCACATCATTGCATTCCATTTTTATTTACAATTTGTACTTTGTCCCAACTTTTTTGGAATCTTGTACAAATACAGGGTCAAGTGACATTCCATACAAAACATAGTCACGCGTGTGCAACTCTCTTTGTTTTTTCACTGCTTTAAGCATTCTTTTAGCTATGCCATATCTTTGTGCTATATGGTTGTGGTCACAACAGTACTCGTGACTGTGGCACGTTCTGATTTTTTAGAATTCCATCCGTGATTCTGAAAGAGGGCGAGGAAACTCTGAGGCTTAGTACAGAGAGCAGGCGAGCACAGCTGAACAACATCGGCAGGGCTGATCTAACACAGGCTAAAACCAAAACAGCTCGTGTTTGCAGGAATCATTTTATCTCAGGTGAGATTCAAAAACTTTCTCAATAATATCATGGAAGAATTTTATTTCGTGTTGCTAGAATTTTGCCAAAAAATGAGTGTTCTCTTGTCATGGTTCACTCAGTTGTTGCTAAAATTATAACATGTGTATTGCCATTTTGCTTCTAGGAGTGCCAGCAAAATTGTATGATCGAACCAATCCAGTCTGGGCACCCACTCAGAAAATGGGCTATGTTTCATCCAAGGTCGGACTTGATTCTGTTGCAGCCGAATGACACCAAAGAGCTCAAAGGAGGAGGAAGACAGCTGAATTTACAGAAGCTGCATGTGGTAGCTCGCCCGTGGAGCTCCAAGACATCCAAGACACCATGGTTGAAGCTGAGAAATTAATACCAGGTCAGCTAATTTTGACTGAAACAAAGTAATATTATTTCGAAACGTCCATAAATTTAAGACCCCGTCCACACGTAGCCGGGTATCTGCTAAATCGAAGGTATTTTTCTACGTTTTGGCCTGTCATCCACATGAAAACACATCAAAAACGAATATTTAAAAAAACTCCGGGCAAAGTGAAGATTTTTGAAAACTCCGTGTATGCCTTTTCGTGTAGACAGAGATAACCGGAGTTTTGCGTTTTAGAACGTCACAATCTGCACCAAAAAAATGACAACAAATCTGCCCTGACGTCAAACGTGCGACCTTTGTTTACTGCAGAAGCCAGATTAAGCATGGACTTAAGCTAGCCGCACACCACGGCGATCCACGCGGTACCGAACCGACCCATTTCAGAGCCGACTCCCGACAGGGCACGCACATATCCCCCGACTGTTGACAAGTGCAGTCGCGATTGAAGCGACACGTGACAACTTAATAGCTTTGTGATTGGCTATTGGATATAGTTACTGTTAAATCCAACACTTGAAGATGCTACAGGCTGAATTACAAATGACACAACACGGAATATGTAGCGCACTATCTAGGCTGCATGAGCTATTATTTCCAACCTTAAATAGTGCACTTATATAGGGGAGTTAAAGCGATTTGGAATTCAGCCACACAACTTGAGCAGAGTGGCTTTCCAGCCCACTGTGTCTATGGATAAAGCTTCAGTCTATGGAATTACAGTATATACCTGCATTAGGTGCTACCAACACGTATTTCTCGCGCTAGAAATTGTGTTTAATGATGTCACGTGTTATATGCGAAAGATATGATTGGCTATTGCTAGCGACTCTCGCCGATCAGTCTGGCTCCCGATTAGTTTTTCGAATCGGCTGTGAGATGAGTCGGTACCATCGAAAACTAGTCTTTACGCCTGACTCGCGACTTCAGTTGGCTCGGTACGCTGAAAATCGGCGTAGTGTGCGGCTAGCTAAAGAGTAATGGATCGGAGTAGTGCCTTGAAAGCGTTAATTATTGTGCAGGTGCTATTTACATGTTTAATTTTAGAAGCCCAACTACTGCTCCAAGAGCACAGGCGATGTGATTAGGGGGTAGGATTTGGGGAAATAACCATCTACAGGTTTGGAATGCTTATGAATGTGATTGAAAACGCAGATGTTCGGTTATGTGTGGAAGGGATTTTTTTCGAAGACGAGGTGGTGTGGATAAAACATTTTTATAAACGGAGGGGAGGAAAATGTTCGGTTTTAAAAATACCCGGCTACGTGTGTACATGGCATCAGATTTCCAAACTAATCTGGGTACTCGATGGTCGGTAGAAGCATCTTATCCTCAGAAAAATCTGACTTTTTAAAATAATATGGGTCAAAACCACCGTATCTATCTTCTCTTTGTGTCAAATCTTTGCTCAACTGTTGAAATCATGGTAATACTGAGAAAATTCAGCATTGCTTACAGACTCGCTTTCAGCTGCTGCCATCCTAGTTGCTTTGTATATCCACCTCTATGGTGGACGCTCGTGACGTAGCACATTTTGATCACATGATTGCAAGTCATCCATAGAGCACAGCCAATTTTTTCTCACTTGTTCAGTATAGAATGGCTATGACTCTGTCAGGATTCAAACTTGCAATCTCCCAACTACAGAGCAAACACATTTTCTGTTGTGCCACTTGGGAGCCCACAAACAAACATTTTGTTTAATGATTCTTTCACCGTTTTTTGTTAAATGGCCACAATACACTGAAAAAAAAACTTTTTCTACCATGGAGATCCTTCCACATACTAGTAATAGTTATAGAAGGAAATATATTTTTTACATTTACTGAAGCACAAAAAAAAGCTACATACCAGAAGATACAGTGTCTTGCAAAGGTTTTCATCCCCCTTGGTGTTTTTCCTGTTTTGTCACATTATAAGATGGAATTAAAATGGATTTCGGGGGGGGGTTAGGACCATTTGATTTACACAACATGCCTACCACTTTAAAGGTGAACATTGTTGTTTTTATTGTAACACAAACAATAATTAAGATGAAAAAACAGAAATCTGCACCTTTTAAAGTTGTAAGCATGTTGTGTAAATCAAATGGTGCCAACCCCCCAAAAATCCATTTTAATTCCAGCTTATAATGCAACAAAACAGAACAAACACCAGGGGGATGAATACTTTTGCAAGACACCGTATCTTTATGCTAGAATAAGTCAGAGTCTAAGAATACTGTCAATGTAAAACTCTAACTGTAAGAGAAGAGACGAGTTAGTATATGACTTGGGATCAGGCCACTTTGTCCAATGACCATTTTGTTTAATGCCTTTTCATCCAATAGTTGAGACATTTCATCCAAAGCCTTTTTCATACGCACTGTCAATTATTTTATATATGGTTACAATACCCCTCCTTGAACTGCCACCTTATTGTGGTGGAGGGGTTTGTGTGCTTGAATGATCCTAGGAGCTATGTTGTCGGGGGCATTATGCCCCTGTCAGGGTTTCCCAAGGCAGACAGGTCCTAGGTGACAGGCCAGACTAAGAGCAGTTCACCAAAACCCCTATGGAGAAAAACCCGAGGACCGTGACGTCGCCCGGGATGACGCAGCCGGGGCCCCACCCTGGAGCCAGGCCCGGGGTTGGGGCTCGTATGCGAGCGCTTGGTGGCCGGGCCTTTGCCCATGGGGCCCGGCCGGGCTCAGCCCGAAGAGGTGACGTGGGCCCGACCTCCTGTGGGTTCACCACCCACAGAGGTAGCAGTAGGGGACTGGTGCAATGTGGATTGGGTGGCAGTCGAAGGCAGGGGCCTCGACGACCTGATCCCCGGACACAGCGGCTGGCTGTTGGGACATGGAATGTCACTTCGCTGGGGGGGAAAGAGCCTGAGCTTGTGCGGGAGGTTGAGAGGTACCGGCTAGAGATAGTCGGGCTCACCTCCACGCACAGCTTGGGCTCTGGAACCCAGCTCCTCGAGAGGGGCTGGACTCTCCACTTCTCTGGAGTCGCCCGTGGTGAGCGGCGGCGGGCTGGTGTGGGCTTGCTTATAGCTCCCCAGCTCAGCCGCCATGTGTTGGAGTTTACCCCAGTGAACGAGAGGGTCGCCTCGCTGCGCCTTCGGATTGGGGAGAGGGCTCTTGCTGTTGTTTGTGCCTATGGCCCAAATAGCAGTATAGAGTATCCGGCCTTCTTGGAGTCCCTGGGAGAGGTACTGAGGAGTGCTCAGACTGGGGACTCCATTGTGTTACTGGGGGACTTCAATGCTCACGTGGGAGATGACAGTGACACCTGGAGGGGCGTGGTTGGGAGGAACGGCCTCCCCGATCTGAACCCGAGTGGTGTTTTGTTATTGGACTTCTGTGCTAGTCACGGTTTGTCCATAACGAACACCATGTTCGAGCATAGGGGTGTCCATAAGTGCACGTGGCACCAGGACACCTTAGGTCGGAGGTCAATGATAGACTTTGTAGTCGTTTCATCTGATCTCTGGCCCTATGTCTTGGACACTCGGGTGAAGAGAGGGGCTGAGCTGTCAACTGATCACCACCTGGTGGTGAGTTGGATCCGCTGGCGGAGGAGGAAGCTGGACAGACCTGGCAGGCCCAAACGTATGGTGAGGGTCTGCTGGGAACGTCTGGCCGAGCACTCTGTCGGGGAGGTCTTTAACTCCCACCTCCGGGAGAGCTTTTCCCAGCTTCCGAGGGAGGCGGGGGACATTGAGTCTGAGTGGACCATGTTCTCTACCTCCATTGTGGACGCAGCTGTTCGGAGCTGTGGCCGCAAGGTCTCCGGTGCCTGTCGTGGCGGCAATCCCCGAACCCGGTGGTGGACACCGGAAGTAAGGGATGCCGTCAAGCTGAAGAAGGAGTCCTATCGGGCCATGTTAACCTCCAGGACTCCCGAGGCAGCTGACGGGTATCGGCAGGCCAGGCGTGCTGCAGCTCGGGCAGTTGCGGAAGCAAAAACTCGGAACTGGGAGGAGTTCGGGGAGGCCATGGAGAAGGACTATCGGTCGGCCTCGAAGAAATTCTGGCAAACCGTCCGGCGCCTCAGGAGGGGGAAGCAGTACTCTGCCAACACTGTTTACAGTGCGGGTGGGGAGCTGTTGACCTCGACTGGGGACATTGTCGGGCGGTGGAAGGAATACTTTGAGGATCTCCTCAATCCCACCATCATGTCTTCCACTGAGGAGACTGAGGCTGATGACTCAGAGGTGGACTCGTCCATTACCCAAGCCGAAGTCACTGAGGTGGTTTGCAAGCTCCTCGGTGGCAAGGCACCGGGAGTGGATGAGATCCGCCCTGAGTATCTCAAGTCTCTGGATGTTGTGGGGCTGTCTTGGTTGACACGCCTCTGCAACATCGCGTGGCGGTCAGGGACAGTGCCTCTGGAGTGGCAGACTGGGGTGGTGGTCCCTCTTTTTAAGAAAGGGGACCGGAGAGTGTGCCCCAATTATAGGGGAATCACACTTCTCAGCCTCCCAGGGAAGGTTTACTCCAGGGTACTGGAGAGGAGAATTCGACCAATAGTCGAACCTCGGATCCAGGAGGAACAATGCGGTTTTCGTCCTGGTCGTGGAACACTGGACCAGCTCTATACCCTTCATAGGGTGCTCGAGGGTTCATGGGAGTTTGCCCAACCAGTCCACATGTGCTTTGTGGATCTGGAGAAGGCATTCGACCGTGTCCCCCGTAGTATTCTGTGGGGGGTGCTTCGGGAGTATGGGGTTCGGGGCTCTTTGCTAAGGGCTGTCCGGTCCCTGTACGAACGGAGCAGGAGTCTGGTTCGCATTGCCGGCAGTAAGTCAGACCTGTTCCCAGTGCATGTTGGACTCCGGCAGGGCTGCCCTTTGTCACCGGTTCTGTTCATAATTTTTATGGACAGAATTTCTAGGCGCAGCCAGGGGCCAGAAGGAATCCTGTTTGGGAACCACAGGATTTCATCTCTGCTTTTTGCGGATGATGTTGTCCTGTTGGCTTCTTCAAACCAGGACCTTCAGCATGCACTGGGGCGGTTTGCAGTCGAGTGTGAAGCGGCTGGGATGAGAATCAGCACCTCCAAGTCCGAGGCCATGGTTCTCGACCGGAAAAGGGTGGCTTGCCCTCTCCAGGTTGGTGGAGAAGTTCTGCCTCAAGTGGAGGAGTTTAAGTATCTCGGGATCTTGTTCACGAGTGAGGGAAGGATGGAGCGTGAGATCGACAGGCGGATCGGTGCAGCCTCCGCAGTGATGCGGTCGCTTTACCGGTCCGTCGTGGTGAAGAAGGAGCTGAGCCAAAAGGCGAAGCTCTCAATTTACCGGTCGATCTACGTTCCGACTCTCACCTATGGTCATGAGCTTTGGGTAATGACCGAAAGGACAAGATCGCGGATACAAGCGGCCGAAATGAGTTTCCTTCGCAGGGTGGCTGGGCGCTCCCTTAGAGATAGGGTGAGAAGCACAGTCACTCAGGAGGAGCTCGGAGTAGAGCCGCTGCTGCTCCACATCGAGAGGAATCAGCTGAGGTGGCTCGGGCATCTTTTTCGGATGCCTCCTGGACGCCTCCCTGGGGAGGTGTTCCAGGCATGTCCCCCCGGGAGGAGGCCCCGGGGAAGACCCAGGACACGCTGGAGGGACTATGTCTCTCGGCTGGCCTGGGAACGCCTCGGTGTTCTTCCCGAGGAGCTGGCCGAGGTGTCTGGGGAAAGGGAAGTTTGGGCTTCCCTGCTTAGACTGCTGCCTCCGCGACCCGGTCCCGGATAAAGCGGAAGAAGACGAGACGAGACGAGACGAGATGGTTACAATATGTGTGACAAGGTCGAGATATAAACAAACCAGAATTTATTTAAGGGAGTGCATCAAGCAGGTTTATGACTGTCTCCCCGTAATAAATGGAAATAAACAAAACATTAAATTTTTAACAGCATGCATGTGAGAGTCCTTTAGGTGTGCACGCCAAAGTACGCAGGACTGACACCCTCATAATAGTTGGGGCCCCAAAAAAGGATATCTGGCAAGTGCAAGTATAGATTTTCGATGTAATTTGGTCTAATAAAAACAATCTCTCCCCACAAGCGGCCCCAGCCGAATGCACCCGAAGTTGACACTCACTGATTCCCATCATTTCTGGTTTTGTTTTCATTTTGCAATGGTGGCCCCCAACATGCGCGAGGAAGGAGTTTTTGTCAAATATTTCTTGGATTTTACATGAATACTAGGTAGAAACCCATTGTTTTGACCACACTCGCCGAGAAAGGTGAGTCTGGGGCAATCCTTACTCGCCATTAGATTTCACAACTCGCGTTTGGCGAGTGGCGGGTGGTTAAACTGCACACCACAAAAAAATGTGTTTTGCTTCAGTCAAATTCCATTGAGAATTCCTCCTTTTTCTGAACAAACAAGTACCTGAAATATAAAATAATTAATAGTGCATATGAAAAAGGCTTTGGAGGAAATGTCTTAACCATTGGACGAAATGGTCATTGGACAAAATGACCTGTGTCCTATGACTTGGTTCAGCAACAAAAACAGTATTATTTTTTAAATAATTGCTAATTTAAGTGCTTCTATCTCAGTTTGAAAACAGGGATCAAGTTGGGTCATACTTCTGTGGCTTGAAGGGCATGCTGTGCAGAACAAGAGTTGATGAGTGCCATCAGGTAGGTGAGGGCCCATCTGCTTTGATCCAGGTTGCAGTTGGTTGATGTGGGAGAACTTGGGGAGATTGAAAACAAATCTTGCAGCTCCATTTTTGATCAGGTGCAAGGGTTAGATGGCACCGAGGGGAAGATCCTCAAGGAACAAACTGCAAGTAGTCTCACCTCAAGATGAAAAGATAATGGAAAAGCACCAGAATACCCTACATGGAGTGAAATGTTGGATCCTTTTGATGGTGTAAACTAAAAACTAGTATAACCAAATTGGGATCTTCGATGCTATCACTGTAATGTTCTAATGTTTTGCAGTCAGGTACATCTTTCAGAGTAAAAGGGTTTACAAGCCCCCCCTTATAACTGATAACAGCACAGATTTGATTTTAAAAAGAATAGTGCAGATAAAATATGCACCATCATATTAATTTATCCCAGCCATTAGATCTCTTTATTTCTGAAATTTACACTCATCCAGATGTAGATTTGAAACACATCACATTCGTGCATCAAATGAAAAACACTTCCTGGTTTTATTAAAATTGCAAGAGATTTATTAAACTAAATATTAAATAGTACTTATACTTATTTTTTTTTTCCTTTTAGTTATTGAATTTTGAGTGACCAGTCAGTCAGTCTGCCTTGCGATAACCTGGCGACTTGTCCAGGGTGTACCCCGCCTCTCGCCCATAGTCAGCTGGGATAGGCTCCAGCTTGCCTGTGACCCTGTAGAACAGGATAAGCGGCTATAGATAATGGATTGATGGATGGACAGTCAGTCAGTCTTACAATTATAATAACTAAATAATAAGCATTACAACCATGACAGTCATTGCTAATAATCATGACCATCACGTACTTTAAAAAATATACGCAACCATGGCCATCACTTTGACAACCATGGCTCTGAAGAACCATTTCAGGTAGCTTTATTTTTCTAGTATATTTAAAAAAAAACAAAAAACAAACAAACACAAAGAACACTTTTGTGTAGGTTTGAGAGCATCTCCATCAAAGGTCCACTTAGCGTGGCTGTATTAGAGGATGGGGAATGATGGCTTAAGAGTACCTTTTCCCCCTTCCTCTGTTTGTATGAACCTTGAGGGTCCTTTTGGATTCTTTTGTTTAATGAGCATTCCCACTTCTATTAAAACCTGAGCATGGTTCTTTCGGCTCTTTGTTATAATTTGAGCACTTTAATAACCCTGCATATAAAGCCCAGCCGCCACAGAAGGGGTATTCAAGTACAATTTGATGCACATTACCTTTTAATGCTTAATAATTAATTATTAGTTCATATATCATAAGACGCATCAATTTGAAATGGTTATGTTTTGTTTCATAGTGTTGCTTCCTATTTACCATTTGTGACTCGTATCAGGGACTCTGAACAGATGATACATGATCTATTTTGTATTTGAAATGGAGAATAAATGCATACTTCTCTGTCCAGTTGTTTTAAAACATTTGATTTTTGTGGCTACTGCCTCATAGAGGTGAAGCGAGGCAGTATCCACTATGTCATCATGTTGTAAGAATGTAAGAATGAGTGTAACAATAGCGCATGCGCATATGCATAAGCATTACAATCACCAGAACGGTGACTCGTGATCTCGCGACACAAACAGTTGATCTCGCGTTATCAAAGGTATACAAGAACGAGTGGCAAAGCCACTATGTCATCACGTTGTAAGAATGAGTGTAACAATAGCAAAACTTCGTAACCAATCAGCACTTATCCTGATCAAGTTCGATTACCCATTCTACTTCTTGGTAAACTTCAGAACCAGAAACGAAATAAGAGAAACCTCATTATAACTTCGTAGTATTGGAAGATAATCGGCAGATAAAAAGATAAAAGAAATTTACCTCATGGTTCACCAAGGCTACTGATTCTATATCAGGTAAGTGGTGTTTATTTTAAGAAAATTTACCTTTTGATGATTACAGCTTTTGTTTGGTCCTTCTGAAAGGTCAAATGAAAGGTTTTGTAATTTTTTTTTTAGCTTTTTGGCAGATATATTGAGAAGCCGATATCAAACTTCTGCTATTCACTTTAATTTTTTAATTTATTTTTATTTTATTTTAGGGACAGCATGGTGGTGTAGTGGTTAGCACTGTCGCCTCACAGGAAGAAGGTTCTGGGTTTGAGCCCAGTGGCTGATGGGGGCCTTTCTGTGTGGAGTTTGCATGTTCTCCCTGTGTCTGCATGGGTTTCCTCTGGGTGCTCCAGTTTCCTCCACAGTCCAAAGACATGCAGGTTTGGCTAATTGATGGCTCTAAATTGACCGTAGGTGTGAATGTGAGTGTGAATGGTTGTTTGTCTCTTTGTGTCAGCCCCGCGATGACCTGGTGACTTGTCCAGGGTGTACCCTGCCTCTCACCCATAGTCAGCTGGGATAGGCTCCAGCTTGCCTGCAAACCTGTAAAACAGGATAAGCGGCTACAGATGGATGGATGGATGGATTTTTTTTATTTTAGAGTTTTACACTACACTTGTGAAACAAAATGTGCTCATTAGTACTAAATAATGCTTCTAAGGCAATTCATGAACAAGTTTTGAAAATAGATCTAGTTCACAGCACTGTATTTTGAACAAAACACAGTAAACAAAATTGGTAACCAAAATACTCCAAACCCTGATGCTGCTCACAGCCTGGTGATGCTTGCAAGAGATGAGGCGAGTATCACTGATAACGTGTATATACGGTATGCTGTATTTACTGTATGGACATGGTATCAGAAAACAATTTTATTTATAAGCAGTAGCCACATGTACCCATAGGGTACCTTTTTTTTAAGCCATATTGTCATTTCACGAATCCAACTAGAAAAGGTAAGTAAAATTCTTAGAAAGTCAGTCTTTATCTTCAATAAAGGCAGTGCAAAGCAAAAGTAACTGCTACTAAATTCAAATGCATATCTTTTATATCCAACATGCCTTCCTCTTCAGTGAAATGCTTTTTCAACCTTTTATTCAAATTTGGTCTGACCACTACTTTGACTGAAAACCCTAATTTCCTTATCACTGTAGTAATGTGTTAAAAGTCATAGAGGCTACAGCTAAACAGAGTGGTGGAGTGGTTAGCACTGTCGCCACACAGCAAGAAGATTCTGGGTTCAAGCCCAGTGGCCAATGGGGTATGTTCATTACCCAATAATAAACCGCTGTGTCTGTTATTGTGTATATGACAAATAAACATCTTGAATCTTCCTGTGTCTGCATGGGAAGTGCCCTTGAGCAAGGGCACCTAACCCCCAACTGCTTCCTGGGTGCTGGAGCATAGCTGCCCACTGCTCTGGTTATGTGTGTGCTCATTGCTCACTTGCGTGTGCATCCATGTGTTCACTGCTTCAGATGTGTTAAAGGCAGAGGAGGAATTTCACTGTGCTTGAGTGTACGTGTGACAAATAAAGGCTTCTTGTAAACTGTAGATGCTGGTCAGTGGAGGCTGGTCGGTTACGATATTTCCAGATTTTAAAAGAAAAAACACATCAATTTTGCCCATACTCTTGCCTCTGATCTGGCTGATTGTTGGCAGGGTCACAAACTGTGAAATAACAGGTTCTTTTGGCCCATTAGCCTACTATCCAATTGTAACAGTTTGTATGGGTGGGTGGAGCACAGAGGACGGCAGGACAGAGATCAGGTCCAGCAACCGGGGTTTTATTGCCACACTTTTCAGTGAACAACTTATAAATTCAAACAGACACACACACAACCGGCGTCTGGTTCGGGGATGAGCTCCTCTGCTTTCGCT
Source organism: Neoarius graeffei (assembly GCF_027579695.1). NCBI lineage: Eukaryota > Metazoa > Chordata > Actinopteri > Siluriformes > Ariidae > Neoarius > Neoarius graeffei. Next base: position 75,415,363 of record NC_083575.1, on the reverse strand, counting down.
CTCTTAAGTAGGGCGCGGTCACTGGGAAGACACACACAAACACAGGTTAATTGACATCAGGTGTAGTGATTCTGCCACTTACCTTCCCTGACTCCGTCCTCCTGTCACAGACTGGTGCTTGACCACGCCCCCGCTGCCACATACCCCCACCACCCGACTCAGGCTGGGCGGCCGTCCGGCTTGCAGCCGACTCCCCCCCCTTGACGGGAGAGGAAGTCCGCCACGACCATCTGCGCCCCCGGCCTGTGGACCACCTTGAAATTAAAGGGTTGGAGCGCCAGATACCAACGGGTGATCCGCGTGTTGGCATCTTTCATGCGGTGGAGCCACTGGAGGGGCACGTGATCCGAACAGAGGGTGAAAGGGTGTCCCAGCAGGTAGTAACGGAGGGTGAGGACCACCCACTTGATTGCAAGGCACTCTTTTTTGATAGTGCTGTAGCGCCCCTCCCGCACCGACAGCTTTCTACTGATGTATAAGACTGGGCGGTCCTCCCCCTCCACCTCCTGGGACAAAACAGCCCCCAGCCCTCTGTCCGACGCATCCGTCTGTAACATAAAGGGGAGAGAAAAGTCAGGGGAGTGTAAAAGTGGCCCCCCACACAGTGCGGCCTTTACCTCAGAAAAAGCCCGCTGGCATTGCTCCGTCCACTGGACCGGATCTGGTGCCCCCTTTTTAGTGAGATCAGTCAGCGGGCTGGTGACGTCCGAATAATTAGGTATAAACCTACGATAATAGCCAGCCAGCCCCAGGAACTGTCTCACCCCCTTTTTGGTCTTGGGCCTCGGGCAGGCCGCAATTGCTGCTGTCTTGTTAATTTGGGGACGCACCTGCCCATTGCCCAAGTGGAAGCCCAGATACTGTACTTCCACCCGCCCAATCGCACATTTCTTCGGGTTGGCTGTGAGATCCACTCGCCTCAGCAACCTAAGGACGGCCCTCAGATGTTCGAGATGCCTCGGCCAGTCATTACTATAGATGATAATGTCGTCGAGGTAGGCGGCTGCATAGGAGGCATGGGGGCGGAGGACCCTGTCCATCAGCCGCTGAAACGTAGCAGGCGCACCAAACAGCCCAAACGGAAGTGTGACGAATTGGTGTAAACCAAACAGTGTGGAAAAGGCCGTTTTTTCTCGGGATAGTGGAGTCAAGGGGATCTGCCAATATCCCTTCATTAAATCCAGTGTCGAATAAAAGCGAGCAGTGCCTAGTCGATGGAGCAACTCATCAATACGAGGCATTGGGTACACGTCGAATTTAGACACCACGTTGACTTTTCTATAGTCCACACAGAACCGGACCGACCCGTCAGCCTTGGGTACCAAGCCCACCGGGCTGCTCCAGTCACTGTGGGACTCCTCGACGATGCCCATTTGGAGCATGGCCTCAAGTTCCTCCCGAACCACCTTTTTTTTTGTGTTCGGGTAACCTGTAAGGGCGGCTACGCACTACCACCTCCGGGGGCATCTCAATGTGGTGCTCTATGAGGTTGGTGCGGCCGGGCAGGGGTGAGAACACGTCCGAAAAGTCGGTCTGCAACTGGGCAACCTCCGCAAGTTGGGTCGGGGAGAGGTAGTCTCCACAGGGGACCGGAGAGGTATGCGATGTCAATGCGCCTTTTTGAACCTCCGGCCCCAGCTCAGCCTTCTCCGGAACCACCGACACCAATGCTACAGGGGCCTCCTCGTTCCAGAGTTTGAGTAGATTGAGGTGGTAAATCTGTAGCGCCCCACCCCTATCCGTTCGCCTTACCTCATAGTCGACGTCCCCGACTCGCCGTGTGACCTCAAAGGGTCCTTGCCACTTGGCGACTAATTTAGAGCTCGATGTGGGCAGCAGTACGAGTACTTTATCTCCCGGTGCGAACTCTCTAAGGCGCGTACCCTTGTCATACAGGCGGGCTTGCCGTTCTTGGGCCTGCCGCAAATTCTCCTGGGTTAGGTGCGTGAGCGTGTGGAGTTTTGCGCTCAGGTCAATAATTATTGAATTTCATTTTTACTTGGTGAAGGTCCCTCCTTCCAATTTTCTCGCAGCACATCTAGAATGCTGCGCGGCTTACGCCCATATAATAATTCGAACAGGAAGAACCCTGTGGAGGCTTGGGGGACCTCTCACACTGCAAATAACAAGGGTTCGAGCCATTTATCCCAGTTACATGCGTCCTCACTTACAAATTTTTTAATTATGTTCTTGAGGGTGCGATTAAACCGTTCAACTAAACCGTCCATTTGTGGGTGATACACGCTGGTGCTGATCAGCTTAATACCTAATAACCCATACAGTTCGTTCAGTGTTCGTGACATAAACGAGGTGCCTTGATCAGTCGGAATCTCTTTTGGGATTCCAACTCGGGAGATGACGTGGAAGAGTGCCTCCGCAAGACTGCATGCTGAGATATTGCAAAGAGGCATGGCTTCTGGGTATCGCGTTGCATAGTACACCAGAACTAATATAAAGCGGTACCCTCGTGTTGACCGATCTAATGGCCCAACGAGATCCATCCCAATTCTTTCGAACGGGGCGCAAAGGTGCTTTTGGAACAGCCACAGGATTTACTAACTGGCATTCGCGGCACGCCGTACACCACCTACGGACATTGCCGCGAATCCCCGGCCAATAGAATCGGGCCATTATTCGGGCTAGTGTCTTATCCTACCCTAGGTGTCCAGCCATGGGATTAAAGTGAGCTGCCTGGAATACCAATTCCCGGCGGCTCTTCAGAATTAAAAGCTGCGTGACTCGCTCTTTAGTTTGAGTGTCCTGTGTCACTCGGTATAATCTATCCTTCATAATCGCGAAGTAGGGGAAGGACGGGGTGGCGTTCGGCTGGAGCATTTGACCATCGATTACTCTCACTTGGTCAAACGCATGCAGCAGAGTTTCGTCTCGTGACTGCTCTAATGGGAAATCCGTGAGGGATTCCCCAACAGAGAGAGGAGGGACCGGCGGCTCCTCACTCTGACGCGGAGATGACGTAGACGGCTCTGCGACAGCTGCTCCTGCCAAAGCGACACCGGGACCTCCCCCTATTGAATGGCAGGACCCACTCTTCACTAAATGTGTCATTAAATCCCAAAATCCTGGCCAATCAGTCCCCAAAATTATAGAGTGGGTAAGGCGAGGATTAACCGCCGCCTTCACTATAAATTTTTCCCCTCGGAAAAAAATGTGGACCGACACCAAAGGGTAGCTGTGAACATCCCCGTGCACACACAACACCTTCACCCCCTGTGCTCCCCCCAATGCCTCGTCTTGCACCAGGCTTTGGTGAATTGAGGTCTGATTACAACCAGAATCCACCAACGCCTGATATGTATCCCCTTGTATACTCACCGGTATGCGATATGCTCTGGCCCGATCGAGGGCGGCTCCTGGCGCGTCGGGGATCCGAACCACCGCGCCCACCTCCATTACCGTGCACTGTTGTTGGAGGTGGCCCGGCTCCCCACAGCGCCAGCAAACCGGCCCGGGCTTCCTCTGCACCGGTGTTCTGGGGCTCACTCACCTGAGGGGGGGAGAGACAGACACAGAAGGGAGAAACGGGAAAGCACCGCAGGTGCGGCGGGCTGGCACTGGTGGCGCCGACCCCCACCTCCATGGTGGGGGAATGGAGCGAGGGCGAGACACAGGAGGAGAGGGAGAGAGAGAAGAGGAGAGGAGAGAAGAGGCCGTCTGCTGTCCTGCCACCGGGACAGCCGCCATATGGTCTTCCGCCAGCTCGATTGCCTGATCCAGCTACGCCGGGCGGTGGCACTGGACCCACTCCGCGGTTCCTGCTGGCAAGCGCGCGACGAATTGCTCCAGCACCACCGGAGTTGCTGGCCAAACGCGAACGGCCGGCTGACTTCCTCCAAGCGCAAAGCGCAGAAGCGCTGACGCTGCTGCTCAGGGGTGTGCCCCACATGCTGGAGGATGGCCTGGTGGAGGTCCACGTAGGCCAGCCGGTGGTCGGCGTGGAGCTGTAGCGCGGCCAGCTATGCCTCTCCCGTTAGCAGGGGGAGAAGGCACGCCGCGCTGCTCCATCGGCCACCCCGAGGTCTCCGCGACTTGCTCGAAGAGCGTGATGAATGCCTCGGGGTCTTCCTGTGGGCCCATCTTGGTTAGGGTGAGGGGGGATGGGCCTGCGGTGGGAGCGCTGGTGGACCCCGCGGACGTGAGGAGGTGCTGGAACGCCTGACAATCTTCTTGCTGGGCCAGCACTAGGGCCTCGAACCGCTGTTCCTGCTCCTTTCGGAGGGTGACTAACGCCTAGTGCTGGCTTTGCTGGGCCGTGGCGAGAGCGTGGACCAGTTCGGCGAACGGGGAGGACTCCATGGGGCTGTTCGGCTGCTGTGCTCCAGATCCCAGGTTTCAGCACCACTGTAACAGTTTGTATGGGTGGGTGAAGCACAGAGGACAGCAGGACAGAGATCAGGTTCGGCAACTGGGGTTTTATTGCCACACTTTTCAGTGAACAACTTATAAATTCAAACAGACACACACACAACCGGCGTCTGGTTCGGGGATGAGCTCCTCTGCTTTCGCTCTCCCTCCTTAAGTAGGGCGCGGTCACTGGGAAGACACACACAAACACAGGTTAATTGACATCAGGTGTAGTGATTCTGCCACTTACCTTCCCTGACTCCGCCCTCCTGTCACAGACCGGCGCTTGACCACGCCCCCGCTGCCACACCAATATACATGATGGTGGTGTTGGGGGGAGGGGTATATTTTAACATTTTATATTTTAAAATTGTGGCATGTGGCATGTTGTTTAAAAATTGATCATTACTGAAAGCAGCTCTTTGTCAGGAACCTCAGCAGTAACAGCAGAGTGTTCTGGAATAGGCACAAGCACTGACCTTGGGGAGCCAAACATAGAGCTGGGTGCCACACATTTCATTCAATGACACTTTCCCTATATTTTACTTATTTTGACTGAGAAATGTTTTATTGACAATTTTGATAACCCTTCACTTTTAATCCAGGTCTGTAGTGTGAAATGTTCTCGGCTGTATTTTTGTTTAAAAATGTTTTCCAAATTGTAGCTGCGTTTAATTCATATCCAGAAAAAATATATATATTCCAATCTAATATACTCAGCATAAACATTTTAAATAGATTCTATATTTTTGGTCCATCCATGACATATTACTAAAGTAGCTTATTTACTGTTGTTGATGTGAGTCACGTATTATTCCCTACCTTTTTCACCAAGTCAGTTTGAGGCGTTGGTCTACCCTGCTCTTTAATTTTAATTTTTTCCTCGAAAGGAAGACTGGCAAGTGGCTTCGCCAAAATTAAATCAACAATGCTCGGCATCCGTGCGCAGCTTTCTTGCTAGCTGACTAGCCCCCTCAAGTTCAAGTTCAGTCACTCAAATAAACGAAATTTCTGGAACTAAAATAGCAAACTTGACAATACTATATTTACAATGAAAATATATACAAACTAAAAAAGCTGGTAGAAACCGTATGTAATGAATGAAATCGAAATGTAAGCTGATCTCTTACAATACGCCACGCCACCTGCGAATCCGCATGGGACTGAACTGAAATTCACCGCTGCCTGTCTATAGTTGAAACGAGCTGTCAATTAAAGAAAATATCCGGCTGCTTTCACCAATCACCAGTCTCCTCGCGGAAAGCTTTGCCATGTCCCTCCCACTGTGAGGCTGGGAGTCCGTGGGCGGGTGTTTTCGCAATATTTGTCCAATAATCATCTTGCATTTTGATATTGAAAAGCGCATAGCTCCCAAATGCCATTGAAGTCCACTGAGGCTCGGAGTCCCTGGGCAGGCGTTTTCGCAGTATTTGTCCAATAATCGTCTTGCATTTTGATATGGAAAAGTGCATAGCTCCCAAATGCCATTGAAGTCCACTGAGGCTGGGCTGCATGGCGTTGTCACGAGGGGGAAAAACTCATGCGCACATTAGGCGAACTGGGGAAAGTTATAACGGAATGATTTCGCAATGTAGTTGGGTTGAGCACATATATTTCTATGATTCTGGATCTGAAATAGCAATGTTATAAGGTCGGCTATAACATAAGTCTAGCGCAATTCATCCTACATGATGTTCATCATTTTTAGAGGAGGCTGAGCCTCCCTCGTTGTCTTAGAGCAATCGCCTGTGATGCTGGTGTTTCCTTTGTATCATACAATATACAATATTTTGAAAGAATTTTCACTAACATTTATGTAAGCGTGTAAGAATAGTTTTTAGATGTGTCTAAGGTTCACTATTCCAGAACTGTTATTTCATCATCATTGTCAAAACCAAATATAAAACATTACCCTGATGATATGGTCCATAGAATTATGTAAAAAAAAAACCAGTAAGCAGCAGTCCTATGGTCAGAGAAGAATGACTAGACTGATTCATACTCACAGAAACATGACGGTAACTCAAATAACCACTCTTTACAGCAGTGGTGTGCTAAAAAGCATTTCAGAATCCTCAACACAATCAACCTTGAGGCAGATGGGCTAGAACAGGGGTGTCAAACCTGATCCATAAAGGGCCGTGTGGCTGCAGGTTTTCATTCCAGCCATACAGCAGCACCCTGATTTGGCTTATTCAATCAACTGACACACCCACCCTTTAATCAAGGGTGGGTGTGGCTGCAAGTATTTGACTGTGTGAAGACAGTTCAGTTGATTGAATGAGCCAAGTCAGGTGTGCTGCTGCATGGCTGGAATGAAAACCTGCAGCCACAAGGCCCTTTATGGATCAGGTTTGACACCCCTGGGCTAGAACATCAGATCACATCAGTCAGGCCATGGTCAAAGTCACTGAGTTGGTATTTTTTCCCCAATCTGATGTTTCTTGATCTGTGTGATTGGCTGATATATTCTGCTGCCGCCACATGATTGGCTGGTTGGATAATTGCATGAATGTGCAGTTGTTTCCCGAATGCAGCATGATGCCTTATCTAAGTACATACATACATATCATAAGGTTAAAGCCCAAACCACAAGCAGTACAGCCAGCTAAAAGTAAAGGGTAAATCAACATTTTCTGAGTGTCATACTCAAGTACTTTTGATAATGGTGGTAATTATCAGGTGTTAAAAAAAAAGACATATGTAAAACTGTCAAGACATATGTGTTTACACACACAGTCCAAAAGTCAATAAATATTTTTATTCACATACAATGTATTCCTGTACTCCATATGTAACAGCAGATATAGCCACATTTAGTTTTTCATAATTGTGAGAGTTTTTCAAGTTTTTGACATTTATTCAGCTGAGAACAGGTGCTTAGTGGAAAAAAGTCTCATACTGAATAAAAATATATCTGCATATTTTCTGTGTGCAAACAATTTACATCATATTTAAAAATGCCTTATGACATTGAGTATTTATCCAGATGGTAGATGTGTTGTATGTTCACTGTCAATAAATAATACTTCTGTTTTTTCTTAAATGACTGTATTATAATCTTTAAAGGAAAGCAGGTCATGTTCTTCTGTTATCACATTAATATTATAAGACATCTTTCTCACTAATACACACACACACACACACACACACACACACACACACACACACAGTATACTATCCAAATTCATTGGCTATGAGCAATCACACGCTCTGATTGGCTACTCCACAGCTAGGCTATCAGCTCATATACCGTGAGTAGAGAAAAACAAAATGGCAGAGCGTGTTGCTGAACCAACCGAGGATGAAATAAAAACTACTCGAAAACAAAACCCCAGAAATACAAAAAAGCAACAAAATATGGAATAAAAGTATTTGATGGTAAGAACGTATCTTTCCCCCCCAAGAATTATTATTATATAATTTTTCACAAATTGCGACTGTCATTTCGCCAGTTTGTTTACATTCTAAGCGGAAATGATTTTGTCAGATGTTTTGTATAAAGTTTTTATTTATCGAATTTGCAAAAAATAAAAACACTCTGTTTCTCAAAATCCAATGAATGTGGATAGAATAAAACACCTATTCCACTCAATCTCATCGTACATGGCTTATAGCCAACTCGGTGCTATGTGCTTCATTAGCTATCAGCTCATGTATGATGAGATTAGTGGAATAACTGTTAAATATATACATTTTCCATTTTATATACAACCCCAATTCCAAAAAAGTTGGGACGCTGTATAAACTGTACATAAAAACAGAATGTGAAGATTTGTAAATCATGGAAACCCTATATTTCATTGAAAATAGTACAAGAACAACATATCAAATGTTGAAATTGAGAAATTTTATTGTTTTTTGAAAAATATATGCTCATTTTGAATTTGATGTCAGCAACATGCTTCAGAAAAGCTGGGACAGGGGCAACAGATGACTGAAAAATTTGTGTAATGCTAAAAAAAAAAAACTAATTTGGTTAATTGGCAACAGGTCAGTAACATGATTGGGTATATATAGAGTATCCCAGAGAGGTGGAGTCTCTCAGAAGTAAAGATGGGGAGGGGTTCACCACTCTGTGAAGGACTGCATGGGCAAACAGTGCAACAATTTAAGAATAACATTCCTCAATGTAAAATTGCGAAGAATTTGGAGATCACATCATCTATGGTCCATAATATCATAAAAGGATTCAGAGAATCTGGAGAAATCTCTGTATGCAAGAGACAAGGCTGAAAAATGACATTGGATGCCTGTGATCTTCAGGCCCTCAGGCAAAACTGCATTAAAAGCAGACACATGTCTGTAGTGGAAATCACTGTATGGGCTCAGGAACACTACAGAAAACCATTGTCTGTGAAAACAGTTCATTAATGCGTCCAGAATTGCAAGTTAAAACCAGATATAAACAATATCCAGAAACACTGCCGCCTTCTCTGGGCCCGAGCTCTTTTACGATGGACTGAGGCGAAGTGGAAAATTGTCCCGAGATCTGATGAATCAAAAGTAGAAATTCTTTTTAGAAATCATGGACACCATGTCTTCCAGGCTAAAGAGGAGAGGGACCATCCAGCTTGTTATCAGTGCACAGTTCAAAATCCAGCATCTGTGATGGTATGAGGGTGCATTAGTGCACGTGACATGGGTAGCTTGTACATCTGGGAAGGCATCATTAATGCTGAATGATATATACACGTTTCAGAGCAATATGCTGCCATCCAGGCAAAATCTTTTACAGGGAAGGCCTTCCTTCTTTCAGCAAGACAATGCCAAACCACTTTCTGCACATACCGGTATTAAAACTGCATGGCTCCATAGTAAAAGAGTCCGGGTGCTAAACTGGCCTGCCTGCAGTCCAGACCTGTCTCCCATTTAAAACATTTGGTGTATTATGAAGTGCAAAATAAGACAAAGGAGACCCCGAACTGTTAAGCAACTGAAATTGTACATCAGGCAAGAATGGGACAACATTTCTCTTTCAAAACTATAGCAATTGGTCTCCTCAGTTCCCAAACGTTTACCGGGTGTTGTTAAAAGTAGATGTGATGCAACACAGTGGTAAATATGCCCCTGTCCCAACTTTTTTGAAATGTGTTGCTGACATAACATTCAAAATGAGCATATAGATTTCAAAACACAATGACATTTCTCAGTTTCAACATGTGAAATGTTGTCTTTGTACTATGTTCAATGAAAAATAGGGTTTCCATGATTTGAAAATTATCGCATTCTGACTTTATCTACAGTTTACACAGTGTCCCAACTTTTTTGGAATTGGGGTATAATATGTGTGTGTGTGTGTGTGTGTGTGTGTGTGTGTGTGTGTGTGTGTGTGTGACATAAATGTATGTGATTGGCAACACAGCAGAGGATCTGCTGCAGAAGCCACAAGGGTTTGTCAAAAAAAAAAAAAGTCACTTAACCATGACCAGGTTTTTGTTGTTGTCTGTTGATTGTTTTGCCACAGTGTTTTTTGAGTACTCTGCTGAAACCTTTCTGCATCTAAATCTGTTTTGTACCAGCTGATGACTCCTGGTTTGCAGTATACAAGTGTGTGTGTGTGTGTGTGTGTGTGTGTGTGTGGGCTTGCATGTGTATATTAGAAGGAGCAAAGTTATCAGTATGTGAAAGTTCTTAGTAGAATTATTTATAACTGTAGCATCTCTGCTCTTCAAATCTGAGCATCTCTGAGGTCATGAGTGCAGTGCGGCATGCTGACACATCATGTGAGACCGTAAATGTCAGTTTCAACCATACATCATGAGATTGGATGCGAGATTTGATCTCAATTTGTCAGAAACTTCTGTGGAAGATGGAGCTACCTCAAACTTTTGAGTCATGATGTGAGGATACATTAGCTGCTATGGAGCTTTGGCATGGTGACCTTGACTCACATTCTATCATGAAGTTTTTAGACTTGTCACTTTAATTGGTAGTAGAACTTATCCTATTTTACATCATATAATTATCCTTATTACACATTCCATTCCACCTGTGGGGCAAAATGGTGCATTTAGAGAATCACTGCTTCTCGAATATTTGAGTGAAAGAGATATGAGAGACATGGTACCACTCAAAAGTTTGTATACCCCTACTCATTCATAGGTTTTTTTTCTGTATTTTGACTATTTTGTATATTGTAGAGCAATACTGAAGACATCAAAACTATGAAATAACATCTGGAACATGTATGGAATTATATGGTAAACAAAAATGTGTTACAAAATAATGTTTATCATATTTTAGATTCTTCACAGTTGCCACTGTTTACCTTGATGACTCTTTACACACTATTGGCATTTTCTTAATCAGCTTCATGAGGTAGTCATCCGGAATGCATTTCAATTAACAGTTGTGCCTCATCAAAAGGTAATTTGTGCAACTTCTTGCCTTCTTAATGTGTTTGAGATCAAATAGTAAATAATAAAAATACAGTAAATAGCCCTATTCCACAACTGTCGAAATCCATATCATGTCAAGAACCGCTCAACTAAGGAAAGAGAAATGACATCCATCATTACTTTAAGACATGACAAAAATAAAATAAAGGAAAAAAATTGAATTAAAAAGTGTGTCTAAACTGTGACAGATACTGAATATGAGATGATATGTGAAATAAGAAATGTTTGGTTAAATAGCAAACCTAGCATTGTGTAAAAAAGTGTTTTAAAAAAACTGCAGGAAAAGAGGAAAGTCTGCTGCTTGGTGCATTGCATGTTCTTGGGTTTTATATATTGTTTATTGCATATTGCATCTCTGCTTGTTTATTTCTCTTTTTATTATGGAGTCATTGAGAGCCATTAGCTGAAGTTTTGCTAAATGAGATTCATTTTACTGTATTACAATCTCATCTCATCTCATTATCTGTAGCCGCTTTATCCTGTTCTACAGGGTCGCAGGCAAGCTGGAGCCTATCCCAGCTGACTACGGGCGAAAGGCGGGGTACACCCTGGACAAGTCGCCAGGTCATCACAGGGCTGACACATAGACACAGACAACCATTCACACTCACATTCACACCTACGGTCAATTTAGAGTCACCAGTTAACCTAACCTGCATGTCTTTGGACTGTGGGGGAAACCGGAGCACCCGGAGGAAACCCATGCGGACACGGGGAGAACATGCCTGTATTACAATGTTCTTTGAAATAATTAAAGTATGAATATGACACAAATGGACAAATTACAAAATTATATTTTTCAACAAACTGATTGATTTGGATGTTATTATTATTATTATTATTATTATTATTATTATTATTATTATTATTATTAACCACCCAATGGTGAGTCTTAGCTTTGTAGCTGGCACAACTGTCAAAAGCTCCTGTAATAGAACATTAATCAACACCTTCTGACCAATCAGAAAGGAGAATTCAATAGCACTGTGGTATAAAACAGTTGATTATATTCTTGTCATTTTATTTAATCACTTAAATTCATAACTACTCAAAATATTAATATTAAAACAATGTCTGAGTTTGAGTTTTGAGATCTATAAATGGACATTTTGTGAATGCTCCTTCTTCAAAAGCCAAGAAAAAAAATGACTTCTCAAAGTAACTCACTTTGAGAAAGTGGTTAATAAACATCACATCTAAGTCTTCATACACCAGAATAAACACCCTCATGCCTGTGTTACCTTCTGGCTCTCCCTTTTTAGTAATGCTGTCATAGTTTTGCTAGAGTCCCTGCTTGCACTCAGCACAAAATGTATACTGTTCTTACTCATCAGATGACATTTGGGCATAACTAACAACCTGTGGTCCCCCCATCTGTCCCTCTGAGTTACTTGTCAATCCTGAGATCAAGATGCTGACCTCTTCTACTCCTCAGACTTGCCTGATCCATCCTGATGCCTTATGTTTGGTTGGAGTCTCATCACATCGCTCCTGTGGAGGACGGCCCCATATGGACAGTCAAAAGTCACACTTGGAAGACGTTCTGGACACTTACAGTAATGCTTTTATGACTGAGGACTACAGTTGACTTGTTAACTTTAGGACTGCAGGTGTCATGACCAGTTTTGCACCCAAATTTCCATCAATGAACAGTTTATAACATCAACAAAACAGACTTCATGTTAAAACTGTTATAATCACGCTATCTGTTATCGCCCAAATGAGGATGGGTTCCCTTTTGAGTCTGGTTCCTCTCGAGGTTTCTTCCTCATGTCGTCTGAGGGAGTTTTTCCTTGCTACCATTGCCACAGGCATGCTCATTGGGGATAGATTAGAGATAGACTAGGGAAAAAATTAGCTCATGTTTAAAGTCAATAAAATTCTGTAAAGCTGCTTTGCGACAATGTCTATTGTTAAAAGCGCTATAAAAATAAACTTGACTTGAATAAATGAAAAATGTATATTATGTGCAGCTAGTGGATTTGGGATTTAAATATAAAGCATATTTATATCAAGAATTTTACATTCTACTTTTCTTGTAGTGTAAGTCAGGAAGCTATCAATGAAATCTATGCTGCGTCTGAGAATAGTTAAATCCGAACATTCACAAGTGGAAGCAAAACCTCCATTTTGTGATGATTTGGTTTATAATGTAGGCTTAAAGGGTTAAATCAGGCCACGTAAAGTATATTTGAGAGGAGTGTGTGTGTGTGTGTGTGTGTGTGTGTGTGTGTGTGTGTGTGTGTGTGAGACAAAGAGAGAGATTGCCAATGAGAGTTGAGCCAACAGCCCATATGAACATGTCAGCAGTTATGGTCCTTTGAGACAGACCGGAGGGAGGTGAGATTCGGTATTAATGAGCTTAGCTAGTTAGCACTACAGATGGAGAGAGAGAGAGAGAGAGAGAGATTGATGATGGAGGATGTGAGAGAGAACCGTTGCGAAAGAGATAAACATACAGACCATGAGGCTAAAGGAGAGGAGACAATATTTTATCCCTGAAAATATAGGAAGAACCCACCCCTTACAGAAAAAACACATGAACTTCACATGTGATTTTTCACGTGATTACATGTTTTCCACATGTGCTCTACATGGTAACACATGTTACAAAATCTGATACCATGTATTCCACATGTTACCACATGTGGTAACATGTGATCACATGTGAAATACATGGGAAATTCATGTGTTTTTTCTGTAAGGGACGTGCCCCTGAAAACATTCTTCAGAACCACATGGTTGTCTCTGGATCTCCTGGAGAGGGACAAGCAGGAAAGAAAATCCAGCATTAAACTCAAATGCTGTAAATTCTACACAAACATGTTTAACTTTGTATTGACTTCATTTCACCCTTCTGCATGGGATTTAGCTTCCATGGGTATTTCAGTGCATAACGTTCATTCAGCCTTAAACTGCCTAACTAACACAGCTTTGTGCCAGTGACTCGTATCTAAATGGTTAAATTTGAAGTAAAATAAAAATTCCTTCAGGAGCCAGTAAAGGGGAACGGCTTCCACTGCAGTGACACACAAACGCCAGGAAGTGTTTGTCTGAGGGTCTGTTTTCATGTAAGCACATTTTGTAAGCTGTAAAATATCATTTAAAACATAGAAAAAGTATAAAAGTACACCACAGTGCTGCTGAATAAGCAAATACGCAATTAATTCATTGATTAATTTTCTATAACAGCTGCTCTGACAATAGTGCAAGCTCTATCATTCAAATCACAGGTTCATATTAATGTGCTCATTAATAGCAGCAAATTCACTTGTATAGCAGGTGCTCTATGTTTTTTTTTTTTTTACATTTGTGGACATTTATTTAATATTTATTTAACATCCAGTGTCAGCACTTTGTAACAAGCATTAAGAAAGTCTCCAGGAGAGATGACATTCCACTTTTCAGTTTCTAGGTAACATGGCGAGCTGCATTTTTTTTTTTTTGTCTTATTGACCTCAAGAAAACAAACAAGCAAAAAAAACAATGAAAAGAGGGCCTGGTGAGGGGATGACATTTTATAGCTTCTATTATGCAATACTAACCAGTTTCATAGATGTTCCACAACATTAAATGTAGCTATAAATGATTCTAAGTTCAACATGTCATTTGTTTATTATTATTATTATTATTATTATTATTATTATTATTAATAATAATAATAATAATAATAATAATAATAATAATAATAGCATTCCAAATTATGTTGGTATACGAAGAATAAAACATTTTAGTGTGCTGTTTTTGAAAAATAGTCAGCTTCAGGGGTGGTAACAGTAACTCTGTTTTGTATCAATCTATATCACACCACCCTGTCATTGGTTATTAGCTCATCTGGCTGACAGGCGATGAGCTTATGTCATCATGTGTTGTCTGTTGTCCATCCGTCGTCCAGCATCCAGACCTGTTTACCCCAAATTTGCCCTGTCAGTAGTCTTGCAGTATCTTGTCAGTAGTTTTGGTAAGCTGTCAGTAGGAATTTTACTGGGGTCCAATCTATGTATTGTATCGAAGACAAAAAGTAGAAAGCAGCCTATTAGATAATAGTACTCATTCAAGTTGAAAGTAAGTGATAGATTACATGAAAAAAATTTTAAAAATTAAAATCTAGCACTGGTCTTATTTTTTCTGTCAAGTTAAGCACCTGTGAGAACCAAAAAGCAAACCCATGTACAGTAAGATTCTAGATCTGCTCCATAATCCTCATATTACCAAGCCTAGACTCTAAGGTCTACTTGTTGACTCCTCATACATTTAATTATTTCAGTATCTCTGAAATAACCAGAAGACTAGTAGTAATACTTATTTAGGATGCTACAATAAGAAAAAGTATTTCAGAGACCATACTATGCTCGAATAGGCTACTTAATACTTGATTGGCAGCTATACTGATCTCACACTCTTTACTAACAAATCACAAGTCATTGATACCTGGCAACTTAACAAAACAAGAAAAAAATGTCAACATCAAAAAAGTTTAATTTCAAGTTAACAAAGTTTGACATTGGTTAATAACTGAACATGCATTTATGGCAACTCAATTATGGCATTCAATGCAACGTACGGTAAACGTGGCTTAAACGTGATTAAACATGGCCGCGCCCATGACTATACGATCGATGTTCGATTCCCACAATAAATATGATTATAAAGTAAGTCATGAACAGGGTTTTTTCTAGAAAAATTTAGTATGAGGGCGCTCACCATGGTGAGGGAGCAAAGCGGGGGGGGGGGGATGGTGCCGGTTGTCCCCCCCCCCCGCCGTGCAAAGCCTTTGAAAAATGCTCCAATGGGACATTCTGAGGCTATCTGAGAGGGAAATTGTAACAAATTGTCTGTCAACATTGAAAAAGAAAGAAGTAATCATCTTCTGCCCCGGACAGTCTTTGGCTTTCTTCCGTTTCGTGCCGCGGGATGACATCTTTAAATGTCCAAGTGTCAACAAAAACAACTCGCGAACTACTTCTGTCAAAAGCTCCTGCGCCGGTGGGTGAAAGGTCATTCAGTCTCGAGAAATCTCGCTCTACAAGTCAGCTGACCTTGTATGTAACCCATGTCAAATCTCGCGAGGGCAGCCACGACAAGTAAACAACTAAACAACATGGCGCCTCAGTCTGGAAAACGCCAATTCGGATTGTTTTTGCACCGTCTGGCGGTGTATCTACTATGATTGGAATATTTTTGGAGCTATTATAATGTATTTGATGATCAGACACATTGTCACGTGGCGTTGCTGGGATGTTTTCACAGAGTCGGTAAGGGGGCGCACGCCGAGAGTAAGAGGGCGCAGCGCCCCTGTTCCCCCGTTTAGACGAAAGCCTGATGAAACATTTGGCAACATTTCGGCCATAAATCGTAGTTTTTGGACAAGAATTCGTAGTCTGTATTTTGTTTTGAAAAATCATAGGAACTACAGACAAATCGTAGGAGTAAACAGGTCTGAGCATCCATCCAGCATTGTCCACATTTCACAAAAATCACTTCTTCTCTCTCAATTCTTCACTGATTTTTATTCTTTTTGGCAGGAAGGTAGGTCTGCCTGTGGTGCATTTAGCTTCTACCCAAATTTGCATAATTGCAATTAGTAATGAAGATATGGTGTAATTAAGCCCTAACGAGCAGTTTCCACACAAATCACTTCTTCTCCCTCAATTCTTCCCCAAATTTGATTCTTTCTGGCATGAAGGTAGGGGTACCTAGGGTGCATATAACTTCTACCCAGATTTGCTGAATTACAATTATTAATGAAGTTATGGACTAATTAAGCCTTAATGAGCAGTTCAACAAAAATTGCTTCTTCTCGGTCAATTCCTCGCCATTTTGGATTCTTTCTGGCAAATAGGTGGGTATTCCTAGGGTGTATATAGCTTGCATATAGTGTATATAGCTTGCAGCATTTATTGCGCAAGGTGGCCCACTTTAGATCGTTCCTTCTGGACTAGATGGGACCAAAGTGAGCTATGCTGTCATTGACGGTCTCTGTTATAGCCATTTCTTATTTTTCTTTGAATTATTACTTTTTGTTTTGAAGTATGGTCATTTTTGTATGATTTATGGTTTTAAACTACATTTCCCTGCCTGACGTGGTGACCAGCCATCTTTGATGTGACGTTGAAGGGGCAAAGGGTATATGGTGTTGGGCACAGGTGTTAGTTGGAGGCCAATGGATAATGGGAGGGTGGGCAATCACACTGTTTTTGACCACTCTCTAGTTTACATTTATTTCGAAACAGCTTTTTTGTCGGCATTACATCTATGGACTAACTTTACTACCACTTTTCTTTCATGTTTATGTTTTGTTAACGGACAATAAATTCAATTTTCAATGTAAACAAAGAGGTGCGTTAATCCTGCCTGGCTCTCCGTTGTTCATGGCTCATGGAAACTTGGACTTTAAAAATGGACATCACAGTCTCATTTTTCTATAACAGCATTCTCCTAAATGTGTTTTATTTCTTACATAATATATATTTGATACCTGGAAACTCACCCAGATAGTAAACAGCTTGCTTTATCCTGGACAGAGTCATGGTGGATCCAGAGCTTATCCTGAAAACACGGGGCATAAGGCAGGAACACACCCATCGGGACAAGTTTTAGCCCATCATGCATTTATTTGGGAGGTGGGAAGAAACCAGAGGTACAGTACATGGATACTAACTAGTTCTTAGAGACCCTGGAGCTGTGAGATGGCAACATGATCTGCTGTGACACCATTTCACCCCTACCTTATTCATGCACATTAAAAAAGATTGAAAACATGAAACCAAATATGCAAAGATATTTGAAATCACAACTATATGCCTCATTCTGAGATAATTGATGGAGAAATGTACGTTGTAAGTACAATAATAAATAGTTGAGAGAGCTTATTTTGGCATTGTTCACGACTATATGTGGAGAGAGAGAGAGAGAGAGAGAGAGAGAGAGAATTATCTATGGAAAGATATTATCTTGTAGCCCCATACCATCAAAGTGTTTGAGAAAGTCCTCCTCAAAGAAAAGTTTAATTTTTTAATTAAAATAAACTCTATTAAATCAATTCAAACTGTGACTCCCTGTGCAGAAGACAGAATAATAATTGCAGTAATCAGTTTCTTTGGGCTGAACACACAAAACTATAATTATTCTGCTTCACACAATCTAATAACATTTGTATAAAAAGGCTTTATACTTCATACTGCTCACTTTTTGAGTTGTGAGCTAAAACTTTTGCAATATAATTTGAATCTCACAATGTAGATAAAGTGATTTGAGTTTGGTAATGACTTGGACAGATTTTTTTTCCTAATTATATTTTCCCTGATCAATTGCACATCACAATGCACCCATTAAACCACAAACACCATCAAATTTAAACAGATGTTTAAACAGTTGTTGGGAAATGAAAAATGTTCTTGTGAGATTCTCTGTTTTAACCACATGACGCTGAATGGAAGACCACAATCTCATCTGTCTTTCATGCATTTTAGAAACCACTTTATCCTTGGGGCAAATCCAGAGTCTATCCCAGGAACAATGGTTGAGAGGAGGAAATACACCCTGCATGGGATTCTAGTCCATTGCAGATACCCAGACACACACATTCACTCACACCAAGAGACATTTAGCATAGCAAATTCACCAGCATGGTTTTGGGAGGGGGCGGCACGGTGGTATAGTGGTTAGCACTGTCACCTCACAGCAAGAAGGTCCTGGGTTCAAGCCCAGCAGCCAATGAGGGCCTTTCTGTGTGGAGTTTGCAAGTTCTCCCTGTGTCTGTGTGGGTTTCCTCTGGGTGCTCTGGTTTCCCCCACAGTCCAAAGACATGCAGGTTAGGCTAATTGGTGGCTCTAAATTGACCGTAGGTGTGAATGTGAATGGTTGTTTGTCTCTATGTGTCAGCCCTGTGATGATCTGGTGACTTATCCAGGGTGTACCCCACCTCTTGCTCATAGTCAGCTGGGATAGGCTCCAGCTTGT
Organism: Neoarius graeffei; assembly: GCF_027579695.1. Lineage (NCBI taxonomy): Eukaryota > Metazoa > Chordata > Actinopteri > Siluriformes > Ariidae > Neoarius > Neoarius graeffei. Next base: position 75,396,638 of record NC_083575.1, on the reverse strand, counting down.
CTGCGACCCTGTACAGGATAAGCAGCTACAGATGGATGGGATGGATGGTTTTGGGAGGTGGGAAGAAACCTTAAATTAAGGACAGTAGCTACATCAACCCTACATAAATACTTCCTGGCAACTGACAAAAACAAACATAACCAGTTATAAAAGCTTACGCCATAACCTGAGCTAAATATTATAAGGCTGTTGACTACATACTTGAAGATAGCAGAATGGCAGAGGGAAAACATCTAGAGTTTGCCTGTAGTATTTATGATTTTTGGCATCTTGCTATGGCAATATGGGCGATGCATGAAAACTATACTTGCTTCTGTTAGCCGTTCCTTTTTCAATTTCTTTAAAAAAAATGAGGAACTGGTTATAATTAAGTAGCAGTCACACAGTCACATTTTTGCCTTGCTGCCTTTTTTTTTGTCCATTTATATCTGGTACATGATGATGTTTTTGTGTTAACCCCCCATCTGTCTGTCTTTCACTGTTGAGTTACATGTCGATCCTGAGACACCAGTGCTGCTGACCTTTTCTGCTCCTCGGACCTGCCTGATCCATCCTGATGCCCTACATCTGGCTGTTGTCTCATCACACTGCTTCTGTGGAAGACGGCTCCATATAGACAGTTGAAAGTCACACTTGGAAGATGGCTCTGGACACTTACCGGTACAGTAATGCATCTATGGCTGAGGACTACAGTTGACATGATAACTTTAGGACTACAGTTGTCATGAACAGTTTTGCGCTCAATTTTCCATCAATGAACAGTTTATAACTTCAACAAAACAGACTTCATGTTAAAACTATCATGAATTTTCTGGTTACACAGTTATACTTTGTGACTATATAGGACACTATTATAGAAGCAAGTTATTTATGATCATGCTATCTGTTATCACCCAGATAAGGATGGGTTCCCTTTTGAGTCTGGTTCCGCTTGAGGTTTCTTCCTCATGTCATCTGAGGGAGTTTTCCTTGCCACCATTGCCACAGGCTTGGTCATTGGGGGTAGATTCTGGATAAAATTAGCTCATGTTTAAAGTCTTTAATCTTCTGTAAAGCTGCTTTGTGACCACATCTTTTGTTAAAAGTGCTATACAAATAAACTTGACTTGATTGACTTAAATTCTGAATTTTGTTCTGTCTGTCTGCTAGGACATCATGATTTGGTCTAATGGTTAATGTACACACCTCTTGACTGGGAGATCGCAGATTCTAATTGCAGTCAGGTCATACCATAGACCATCATCAAACTGGTACCTACTGCCATCTAGCAAGGCACGCTGCAATACAGATGCGAGTAGGGAGTCAAACTTTCGCAGTTCCCAGAGGACCAGACCCCACTGTAACCCTAGCTATGTGAGAGGCCGAGGGCTATGGAGATCGGCGCTGCCCGATGCCAGAGGTAGACAGTAATGAAGTACATTTACTTGAGTACTGTATTTAAGTACACTTTTTGAGTATCTGTACTTTACTTGAGTATTAAATTTTTTGGCAACTTAGGACTTTAACTTCACTACATTTGAAAGGCAAATATCATACTTTTCACTCCACTACATTTCTATCAAGGTCCTCGTTACTCGTTATTATGAAGCAGCTTTAAAAGTGGATGTTTTTTGTTTTCTTTTCTAAAATGTGATTGTTTTTTCACAGGTGACATTGAGATAACCTATCAGTAATCACTAGGATCATGTCACATCCATAGACTTAATAAAATCAAACACAATCAGTTGATGGCAGAACGGAAGGAGGCGGTTCTTCTGGAAAATGCACGCCCTCATGACCATACCAAGAACTCATGTTTCAGTTTTCTGAAAGGATTAAAGATTCATTTCATTTTAGATGTTTGCTTTGTTTGCCTAAAACGAACCACATCACGGCGTTCAAAAACTCGCCATCCGACCTGCGGAAGCATATTGAGCTATGTAAACGTTTTATTCCAAGAGAGTGCTTGCAATGAAGTTGTCTGTGTTTTTAGAGCTAGTGATAACATTGCAATACCAACACAGTCTGGTTAGTCAAATGACTTTTTATGGATTTGCCCACCAAGTTGCTACAACCTTGTCCACGGCTAACATTAACACACAGCTAGTTAACTTGGACACTGTTAGTTAGCATGTAAAAACAGAGTTACACCAAAATGAATAATGTTAAATTCAGCATAACCTTACCAAATAAACAGAATGTAGAAATCTTTCTTTTCTAGTAACATTTGCGACCCAGTATGATTTTGAGTTTGAAAAGAGTTTGCTAGCACGTCAGGTGGAGCTTCAGCTCTACAGGTTCTACAAACTAGTCAGAAAATCCAGTCAGTTGCTTCAGAGGCATTAGGTTTTGTAAGCATTATGGCAATAATACAACAGTGCATTGACAGAAAATATACTTTTAATACTTAAGTATTTTTAAAATTGATTGAGTCATCAATAATCATAATGGATTGAGTCATTGATATGATGACTCTCTGTCCCCAGCCACTTAGTGTCTATGCCTGCAATGGCTGATCAGCCCGATGCGCGAAGTGCAAACTCGCTGACAGTCAACGCAGACAAACTGCGAATCTTGTGAAGCTTGCGGGGCAGTAATAGCAGCATGGCGATGATGACGCTGTTCATTCAGCCTGGCAGTCCTTGCTTCCTCAAACAGCTGACATCCCTTGTTGCAGGTCCTGCACCACTGAGTCCGATCTTTGGCGGTCTTCTCGAATGACCCAGGGTCGATCCCGTAGCCCTTCAGAGAAGCTTTAAGGACATCGTTGTAGTGCTTATGCTGTCCGCCCTGTGATTGTTTTCCAGTTGACAACTCGCTGAACATGAGGGCTTTTGGAATCCTTTCAGGACCCATGCGTACTACATGCCTGGCCCAGCGTAGCTGTGCTCATGTAACAAGCGATTCTACACTTGGGATTTTACAGCGATCTAAAACTGTAGTGTTAGGAACTTTGTCCTTCCAGGTCAAGTTGCAGATCTTGCGAAGGCAGCGTTGATGGAACTGCTCCAATGCTTTGACGTGATGACGGTATTGGGTCCATGTTTCGCAGCCATAGAGGAGAGTGCTCAGTACCACAGTCCTGTACACCTGGACTTTTGTGCTTAGCCGTATGCCATGGTCAGACCAGAGGTGGTGTTGCAGCCGGCCATAGGAAGAACCAGCCTTACTGATGCGTGCTATGATTTCGTCATCGATTTTAGCATTCTGTGCAAGAATACCTCCAAGATAGCAGAATTTCTCGACCGATTTCAATGCTTCTCTGCACACAGTGATGGACTGAGAGCATGGTGGTGATCCAGGCCTCGGCTGGTGTAGTACCTCTGTCTTTTTGATGCTGATGGTAAGGCCATATCTGCAGCAAGCTCTTGAAAAGTTGTCAACAATGAGCTGAGCATCATCAAAGGAATGGGCAATAAGAGCGCAATCATCCGCATACAGTAGATCCCGGAGTAGTATAGATGATGTTTTGGTCTTGGCCTGAAGATGCCTTAAGTTGAAAATGCTGCCATCACTTCTAAAGTGAATCATTACACCTTTATCGCAGTCTTTGAAGGCATCGTGGAGCATGGCTGAAAACACGATGCTGAAAAGCAGGGGAGCCATGATACAACTTTGCTTAGTTCCATTGCCGATGGCAAAAGGCGCAGAAATTGAGCCTTGGTCTACAACGCGGCCAACCATGCCATCATGAAACGAGCGGATGATGTTGACTATACGGGGAGGGCATCCAGTTTTGGCAAGTATTTTCCAAAGACCCTCATGACCCACTGAATCAAAGGCCTTTGTAAGATCAATGAAGACCATGAAGAGCTCCATGTCTTGCTCGACACACTTTTCCTGTACTTGCCTTGCTGAGAAAAGCATATCGGTGGTGCCATGCGAGGCACGAAATCCGCACTGGCTTTCTGGGATTACCTCATCCACAATAGCAGCAGTGAGGCGATTGATGATGATCTTTGCAAGAATTTTACCCGCTATTGCCAGGAGTGAAATGCCGCAGTGATTGTCACAATGTGTCTGTTACCTTTGTTTTTGAAAAGGTGCACAAACAGGGCATCTTTAAAGTCCTGTGGAACAGCTTCCCTATCCCAGATAACATTAAACAGCCATGTGAGCTCGATTGCAACTGGCTCGCTGCCACACTTGTAGATTTCGGCAGGTATCCCATCGGCACCAGCCACTTTTCCCAGTGAGAGCTGTTTAACAGCCTTGATGGTCTCGGCTTCTGTGGGAGCATCATCAAGTTCTTCATGGATGGATCTTTGAGGAAGTTGGTCAATGGCTTCATCAGAGATGGTCGACACACAGTTCAATACAGAATTAAAGTGTTCTGCCCACCGGTTGAGAATGCCAGTCTGATCTTTGATGAGCGTCTGGCTGTCCGCAGCATACAATGGCGTGCTGCCGTGGGATGAGGGACCGTAAACGGCCCTCAGTCCAGTGAAGAAGGCTTTGGAGTATTTCTGGTCATAAGCAAGTTGCAGATCATCCGCGCGATCTTTCCACCAATGGTTCTTCATGTCTCTCAGGGTGGCCTGTGCTTCTCTCTTGAGACAAAGGTAAGAATCTTTCCTAGACTGGGATGATTTATCCATCACGTATCTGATGTGGGCATGGTGTAGGCGAACCAGGAGATCCTGAACTGTGGGATCATTCTCATCGAACCAATCATGATGTTTACGTTTCACGAACCCGATGATTTCCTCTGCAGAGCTATGGAGTGCATCATGGAGAGTGCTCCAGTGATCCTCAAGAGACATTCCCTCTGTTCTGATGCTATTCAAGGCACTTTCGGACTTTTGAAGAAACTGAGTTGCTGCTCCTGGGAAGGACAGTTTTCGGACATCAAGCTTCTTAGCTGGTACCACCAGTCGAACCCTCCTTTTTGGAATTTTGAAGGAGAATGCAGTGGTGATACGGAGCAAACGGTGATCGGAGAAGCAGGTAGAGCCCAACATGGATCTTGTATGGTGGACATCACTGACATCCCTCTGACGGACAATGGCAAAGTCGATCTGATGCCAATGCCCAGAGAGAGGGTGCATCCAAGTGGTTTTCCTTGAACTACATTGTTGGAATAAGGTGTTCGTGATGACTAACTGGCGCTGCATACATGTTGTAAGAAGGAGGATTCCATTTGAGTTCACCTGCCTAACACCATGTCGACCAATGACTTTGTCCCAGGAGGTGAAGTCACGACCCACCCTGGCATTGAAGTCACCCAGTAACACAAGTTTGTCTGAGCGAGGGACGGCTTGTAAGAGTTTGTCTAGTTCTTCATAGAATTGCTCTTTAGTCTCATCAGTGTGGGTCATGGTAGGGGCGTACGCACTGATTAAGGTGACATAACCAGCTTCTAGGTGAAGACAAAGCGACATAAGGCGTTCATTGACCCCATGGGGGACAGAGTCTAAAAGGCTGAGATACTGGTTGTTAATGGCAAAGCCGACTCCAGCTTGTCTGGGTTTGTCTTTAGGTTGACCAGAACAGAAAAAAGTGTACCCGGAGCCACTTTCTGTGAGTTGAGAGCTTTCCAGAAGTCGGGTTTCACTGAAGCTGCAATAGCTATGTTATAGCGTTGAAGTTCTTGGGCCACAATGGCTGTACGGCGTTCCAGATTATTTGGATTATCCTGCAGCGTACGAATGTTCCATGCTGCTAAGTGAATCTTTTCCTTACTATTTCTACCACAGAATTGGATGACCAGACCGTCGCAGTCAACGACCAAGTCGGAGTGGAGCAAGCTTTTTTTTAGGGGATCTTTTATACCCCCATCTCCAAATTGGAGAAGGCAGTGCTGTCCCTGAATATGGCTGCCTTGTCGTCCTGGCAGGATATGAACAGGGGTGTTGCTCCAGGTCATTCCCTGAATGACCATCACACCAGGGCTGCCATACATGTGGACTCGTGACTAGAGGCTTCCAGGAGCATCCTCTCCCTGCCTCCACTGCCACTTATCCCTCGCTGCAGGACTTGCATGGGGTGGAGTATGGTGGAAAAAGTGGCAAGGAAACAAGCCTGCACAGTGGGTGATTAAGGTAGCGATGGGTCGTGCAATCCCAGCGACACCCTCTCTTCCTGTCAATCAGCTATGGGTGCAGGTTCGGGAGCCAAAACGTGCACCCACTGAGTGGAGGCGCAGCAGCTGGCCAGTTACCTCATCCAGAGGGCTGCCCTCACAGTAGCTTGCGTTTACTGGGACTCGATTTTGAAGTTTTCCGCTCCGGGTTTTTCTGTAGGGGTTTGCTCCCTTAGCCTTTGACTATCACAAGGCAGTAGGAACCATAACCCTGGCCGAGGGAGGCTAAGGGTGTACTAACACTTGCCCAAGGTGTCCACCCAGGCTAGTGGAGGGAAGGAGGCACCTTACATCTCCATTCTAGACCGGCTCCAAACAGAGTCTAGCCACTGCCCAAAGTATTTTTAAAAGCAAGTACTTCAGTACTTTAACTTAAGTAAAAACGTGACTGGACAACTTTCACTTGTATTGGAGTAACATTGAACCAATGGGATCTGTACTCTGACTTAAGTAATAAACTTGGGTACTTTGTCCACCTCTGCCCGATGCACCTTAAGGGCCTGGTTAGTACTTGGATGGGAGACTATCAGGTGCTGGCACAGGAAGGACATTTGACTGTCTTCTCAGATTTTAATGTTAGTAAAGTTTGCTCCTCTGTACATTCATCAAATGTCAGACATCAGAAAAAAATCTCAGTGAGCATTAACTCATTTGAAGGCCAGAGAAAATGTACTGTACTATACTACACTACACTACACTACAGTAAACTGTTAATACATATGTTTTAAACAGAAATATACAGAACAACCCAGATTAGGATTTTCTTGTTAGTAGTACTGGTACATCTGTAGTCAGATCACAAACAAACATCAAAGATCAGACTTCAGACATAAACTTGAAACTACAGTCAGAATATTTTGGTCCTGAACACACACACACACACACACACACACACACACACACACACACACACACACACACACACACACAAAACTGGCTACCGTGGCTGGTGAGCTACAAAGTTAATTTCACGGCCTGGTAAAATGTAGTCATACTTACATAAGCATGCACACACACACACACACACACACATATATAAGACATGCAGGAAGTACCAACAAAAATGTATACTGTGTTGTAACAAATGGTCTGGTTTACTGACAAAAACAGGTAGTAACTCTTTGTGTAAAATCCTAAACACCCCAGACACCACTCTTATAATTGAAAATAGTAAAACAGTTGAAATAGAATGCCCTTTTGTTTTGGATATGGACACTTGTTACACCTCCAAATTGTTGAAATACCAACCATTAGTTGGCATTATCCTTCTCTCCAAAAAAGAATATGGCAGCAGGATGTAAGTTTGCAAAATTGTGTCTGAACAAACCACAAAAGTCCTGGAAACAATACCCTCTGAACTGACTAGTGTAAAGTGGGGTTTTTTCATCATGCACAGCTCCACATTTGGTAAAAACCAAATACAAAATATCTGTTACTTTTCCATTATGGACATTATCTTTTCTGGGTTGTTTTTACTTCATATAATAATGGATTTCATATATGAAATTGGCTAATGACTGCAAACTTCCAAGGTCCTCTGGCTGCAACACAAGTCCAAATCAATCATCACTATGCTTGATAGATGTGAGTTGTTTTTGGTAATATGATGTGTTTGGTTTTTACCATGGGCAGCATGGTGATGTAGTGGTTAGCACTGTCGCCTCACAGCAAGAAGATCCTAGGTTCGAGCTTAGCAGCCGATGAGGGCCTTTCTGTGTGGAGTTTGCATGTTCTCCCCGTGTCTGTGTGGGTTTCCTCCAGGTGCCCCGGTTTCCCCCACAGTCCAAAGACATGCAGGTTAGGTTAATTGGTGGCTCTAAATTAACCGTAGGTGTGAATGTGACTGTGAATGGTTGTTTGTCTCTATGTGTCAGCCCTGTGATGATCTAGTGACTTGTCCAGGGTGTACCTCTTGCCCATAGTCAGCTAGGATAGGCTTATCCTCTACAGAATAAGCGGCTACAGATAATGGATAGATGGATTCATAACAGAATGGAATGTTTATAAAGTATTTGAAATCCTATTGCAATAAATAGAATTAGACCAGACTTAAATTCCTAGAATATAAAAAATTACATGCTTGAAATATTCAGATTTTTCTATTCTATTCAGATTTTTTTTTGCAGTTTGCTGTAAATATCTACCACATATTACAATGTCAGTAGACATTTTATATTTTTAGATGTAAATTTAAAATCTCAATAAAAAAAATCACTTGTTTGAAAATACTGAAGCTTCACCAATCTAAATCTAATTGCAACGAATTAGAGCATTGTTTGAATTATTGGTAAACTACAAAACTAGAAATTATTGCAAACAAGAACGAATGATTAACAAAATGTGATCTACAAAAATACTTAGAAAGTGGGTAGAAAGTGGAACAAAAAGATTTACTGACAGGTTAAACATTATCAGTTCATTGGTTTACAAACATTAGAATTACTTCCTCATTTACGTAAGCACCGACATCGATATATTTATATAAAAGATATTTTGTACTAAATATAAGTACAACCCCAATTCCAAAAAAGTTGGGACAAAATACAAATTGTAAATAAAAATGGAATGCAATGATGTGGAAGTTTCAAAATTCCATATTTTATTCAGAATAGAACATAGATGACATATCAAATGTTTAAACTGAGAAAATGTATCATTTAAAGAGAAAAATTAGGTTATTTTAAATTTCATGACAACAACACGGCGGCACGGTGGTGTAGTGGTTAGCGCTGTCGCCTCACAGCAGGAAGGTCCTGGGTTCGAGCCCTGGGGCCGGCGAGGGCCTTTCTGTGTGGAGTCTGCATGTTCTCCCCGTGTCTGCGTGGGTTTCCTCCGGGTGCTCCGGTTTCCCCCACAGTCCAAAGACATGCAGGTTAGGTTAACTGGTGACTCTAAATTGACCGTAGGTGTGAATGTGAGTGTGAATGGTTGTCTGTGTCTATGTGTCAGCCCTGTGATGAACTGGCGACTTGTCCAGGGTGTACCCCGCCTTTCGCCCGTAGTCAGCTGGGATAGGCTCCAGCTTGCCTGCGACCCTGTAGAAGGATAAAGCGGCTAGAGATAACGAGATGAGATGAGATGAGATGACAACAACACATCTCAAAAAAGTTGGGACAAGGCCATGTTTACCACTTTAATGCACAATTTACATATTGAAAGTCTTTTCTACTTTTGCAATGGACAAAAGATCGTTAAGGTGTCAGTAATTGTAGCTGCCGATCTAATTAGGTTAATTGGCAACAGATCAGTAACACGATCGGGTATAAAAAGAGCATCCCAGAGAGGCAGAGTCTGTCAGAAGTAAAGATGGGGAGGGGTTCACCGCTCTGTGAAAGACTGCGTGGGCAAACAGTGCAACAATTTAAAAATATCATTCCTCAGTGTAAAATTGAAAAGAATTTGGGGATCACATCATCTATGACACATAATATCATTAAAAGATTCAGAGAATCTGGAGAAATCTCTGTATGCAAGGGACAAGGCTGAAAACTGACACTGGATGCCTGTGATCTTCAGGCCCTCAGGCAAAACTGCATTAAAAGCAGACACGTGTCTGTAGTGGAAATCACTGTATGGCAGGGGTGTCCAAACTGATCCATAAAGGGCCGTGTGGCTGCAGGTTTTCATTCCAGCCATGCAGCAGCACACCTGACTTGGCTCATTCAATCAACTGAACTGTCTTCACACAGTCAAATACTTGCAGCCACACCCACCCTTGATTAAAGGGTGGGTGTGTCAGTTGATTGAATAAGCCAAATCAGGTGTGCTGCTGCATGGCTGGAATGAAAACCTGCAGCCACACGGCCCTTTATGGATCAGTTTGGACACCCCTGCTGTATGGGCTCAGGAACACTTCAGAAAACCATCGTCTGTGAAAACAGTTCATTACTGCATCCACAAATGCAAGTTAAAACCACATATAAACAATAACCAGGTGATGCAACACAGTGGTAAACATGCCCCGTCCCAACTTTTTTGAAACGTGTGTCTGACATCAAATTCAAAATGAGCATATATTTTTCAAAAAACAATACAATTTGAGCCCCTAAGAACCAGGGCGGGCCATCCCACATTTTTTGATTTCGAGAAATTTCAATTTAAAGTTTAAGTTTTGTTGCATCTCTGAAGTACAGAATTTAACAAAAACTAGAATAGAAAGACATCACTAGTAAAGGTAAAATTTTTATAAATTACACTTATATGCCCCACCTCATACACCCTCTAACTCATTTTTTTCAAAAATGTGGGATGGCCCACCCTGGTTCCTAGGGGCTTATTTATCAGTTTCAACATTTGATATGTTGTATTTGTACTATTTTCAATTAAATATAGGGTTTCCATGATTTTCAAATTATCACATTCTGTTTTTATTTATAGTTTACACAGCATCCCAACTCTTTTTGGAATTGGGGTTGCATGTGTATGTATCCATGAAACAAGCTTTATATATGGTTCGCTACCATTCACAGTTATAGCCATTCACATGAGATCTTGGAACATATCCCTCGTGGACACAGCACTACTATTGTATCCGCCAGCATTTTTGTTTTTGCTTCTTGAGTTTGCCACCAGTTACTTTATATTGAGGCAGTATGAGTAGTGCCTTTGTAATATCACTACATCATCCTTTACATTACTGCCAGCAACGTCAATGAACTGAAACATCAATGAACTGAAGCAATGTTGAAGAGTGGGCCAAAATTTCTCCAGTATAATGTAAGAGACTGATAAACTCTGAGAATTTACTTCATGTTATTGTCACTAACGGTGGTTCTACGTGTCACTGAATGATAGGGTGTATTTAATTTTTTGCCACTTGATTTCTAAATGCTGGTTTACTTTTGGGAGGAAAAAAGTAATAAATAAATGATGGTTATTTGTTTATAGAAGTTTGTGAGCACCACACAATTGCCATTTAGGCCCTGCTTAAAGGAATAGAAAATGCAAAGTAAATACATGCATGGGTTGGTAGCTTGTAATATTGAGAGCCCATAAGAAAAGTTTCAGGCATGTTTGACCATTTATAAGAAAGTTATGAGCATTTTTGTATCACTAATCTAATGCCACCAGTAGGCTGCCATGTAGCCTGTTGGAAGGGCGATGTGTGACCTCATTCGGGTACAAGGCTGAGTGTATACTTCAGTACTGAAGGGGCAAAGCAAAAGGTCTACTAAAGTGACAATGTCGATTTTTTTTCACTATACATCTGAAATAGTGTATTAATGAGCTGCAACCCTGACTTACGGACAAACCTGAACTCTTTACCTGTAAAACAAGGCTGAAACTATGCATTATACTACTCACTAGCATGCTTAGCATGCTCTCAACTCATTCATGAAAAACTCTCATCAAGACGTCCCCAGGCTAGCCTACCATGATTACCATAGTAGGCAGTCCAACCCCCGCAGCAACGCATAAAGAAGGTAAACAAACACTGCTTTACTATACAGGATTCACGTGAACATTACATCAAGATGCACTTGTACAGAAAAAGGCAGAAATATTGCCAGAAACACCCGAGCTGCTGGTATGGTATGGATTTATTTGGTAAAATTAATACATGTAAAAAAGGGCGGCACGGTGGTGTAGTGGTTAGCGCTGTCGCCTCACAGCAAGAAGGTCCTGGGTTCGAGCCCCGGGGCCGGCGAGGGCCTTTCTGTGTGGAGTTTGCACGTTCTCCCCGTGTCCGCGTGGGTTTCCTCCGGGTGCTCCGGTTTCCCCCACAGTCCAAAGACATGCAGGTTAGGTTAACTGGTGACTCTAAATTGACCGTAGGTGTGAATGTGAGTGTGAATGGTTGTCTGTGTCTATGTGTCAGCCCTGTGATGACCTGGCGACTTGTCCAGGGTGTACCCCGCCTTTCGCCCGTAGTCAGCTGGGATAGGCTCCAGCTTGCCTGCGACCCTGTAGAAGGATAAAGCGGCTAGAGATAATGAGATGAGATAATGAATACATGTAAAAAGATACAGTATAAATAGAACCAAGGATAACACAAAGTATAAAATAAATTTATTTCCAATGTGGTCCTCTTGATGACAGCAGGAAACAATAAAATATAAGAGACAATAATAAATTGACAAAATTGTATAAACGATGATGAAAGTCATCAACAAAAAATATGCTAACTGTAATTATCACAGAGTACAACTAGATTACAGAAATGGCACCAAAATGATTAAAAATTACTTATATATACACATCATAAAACTGGGTTTGGAATTTCCTCCATAAAAACTGTTTCACCTGTTTCTTAAAATTACCATGTGTTTGACTAGATTGCACTGATCGAGGTTGGCTATTCCACAAACAAATTCCTGTATACCTAAAATAACTCCGAATGGTTTCCATAAAGTGTGGCGTCACTTACAATACACGGCCATATTCGACAAAATGGACCATAGCACCAGCGACATTTCTTCACTGATTTTCTAGAATATTTCGGACAATGACACGAATAATGATGATGATCATGACAGACAAGCATTACCGTATCAATCAGTTACACACAAGTAAACAATATTTATAGAGTTGTTTTAGTTAGTCATTACTGAGGCTGAGGGGCGGCATGGTGGTGTAGTGGTTAGTGCTGTCACCTCACAGCAAGAAGGTCCGGGTTCAAGCCCCATGGCCGACGAGGGCCTTTCTGTGCGGAGTTTGCATGTTCTCCCCATGTCCGCGTGGGTTTCCTCCGGGTGCTCTGGTTTCCCCCACAGTCCAAAGACATGCAGGTTAGGTTAACTGGTGACTCTAAATTGACCGTAGGTGTGAATGTGAGTGTGAATGGTTGTCTGTGTCTATGTGTCAGCCCTGTGATGACCTGGTGACTTGTCCAGGGTGTACCCCGCCTTTCGCCCGTTGTCAGCTGGGATAGGCTCCAGCTTGCCTGCGACCCTGTAGAACAGGATAAAGCGGCTAGAGATAATGAGATTACTGAGGCTTTTTTGACAACACAAAATCAAAGCAAGACACCCAACAAACAACAAGCTGCTTAGCTGCATCATTAATTATTACATTTATGCCCAAAGAAACTCAAAATAACATATTACGCTTAATAAAAACTTAGGGAAGCCATAAAAAGTGTTTTCTTACCCTTTGAACTTCTCTTTTATGGACTACTGACCGTGTTGTCTCGTTTGTCTTGCCCGCTTTTTGGCCGAAGATTGTGGGAACTGCATCTGGATTCAGTGCTGGCTTGTACGGTATTTGTAATGCCCGGTGCATCCGGGTTGTTTGAGTGAAACAATTTTCTTCAAAATGTTCCAATCACATGAGCTGCATAAAGCAGTGTTTGTTTACCCTCTTTCTGCGTTGCTGTGAGGGTTGGACTGTCTACCATGGTCATTACAATAGGCTTGCCTGGTGATGTCTTGATGAGGAAGTTTTTCATGAATGAGTCGAGAGCATGCTAAGCATGCTAACAAGTGCTTATGCTGCCAGGAATGTGTAAAAACTCATGCACTTGCCTCTTCAACAGATTTAGGTAAGTCAGATTGTATGCAGATCTGTTTGTAGGTTGTCTAGCATGGTTACAGTCAGCAGAACAAGGCTGTCACGGCAGCACTACTTGTACCGGGAATATAAATATGAAAAGTTACCTTCCCCATTCAGTCACATAGGAGTAGATCAGCTGTTCACTTTTCCCTCGCTGTTTATCAGTGACATCAGTATAATCTTTCCCCCTCCACTTTTTGTTAGAGAAATGGAATCTCAATTTTTTTTTCATATAAAATTTTAATGAAATAATCTCCAGCCAGGGGTAGCTTCAAGTCTTACTCGCTATGCGGAGCTTCCGTGTCTTGCACCCAAATGACGTCAGAGCACTGCCGGAAACGATTGGGGGGATTTTTCTGATTGGTTAAAATATTTTCAATGGCGGCCTCTATGAAATCATCCATTCTGCATCGAAACTAACTTTGGAGATGGATATCTTAGTCGTGTGACCTCCTTAATTTTCAATTATTCACATGAATTGTTAGTTTATAGAGCTATGTAAGAGGCTAAGGTCTATAGACCCCTTGCACTGACATCACATTTACGTTAGCAACCATCGCTACCCTAAACCTGAAGGACAAGTGAACTTTGTTTACATGCTGAAGCCAAGTGAAGATGTCTGGTGTCTGTTGCTGTTGTCCGAAGAAAACTACAGCTAAAAAATCTCTACTACCAGCTTACCTGGATAATCTTAGTCAAAAAGAAGCACAGGATAGCAGAAAGAGATTATTAGCCGTTCTGATCTGTACAAAATTCCTCGAAACAACTGAAGTGATGGTGCAGATTTGTAGCCTAGCATTAGCTACATGTTGGAATATACCTTCTTTTTCCTGAAGAGTCCCGACATGGAAAAACGTTTTTTTTTTAAACTGTAAAAGCAAGAAAGCCTTCTTTGTGTAAAGACTTTTTCCCAACATCAGCTTTTGGGAACAGAATGTTGCGAAAGCCAAAGCATTTACTCTCAAAGGACTCCTACCTGAACTGTGGGCTGGATGGTATTCCCACCCCTCCATGTCTCAGCAACTCCATGAACATCTAGTTACAGAGCTGTCTGCACTCTATCGTTTATACAGTGATGCTTATTATTGTCAAAACAATATCTCATTATCTCATTATCTCTAGCCGCTTTATCCTTCTACAGGGTCGCAGGCAAGCTGGAGCCTATCCCAGCTGACTACGGGCGAAAGGCGGGGTACACCCTGGACAAGTCGCCAGGTCATCACAGGGCTGACACATAGACACAGACAACCATTCACACTCACATTCACACCTACGGTCAATTTAGAGTCACCAGTTAACCTAACCTGCATGTCTTTGGACTGTGGGGGAAACCGGAGCACCCGGAGGAAACCCACGCGGACACGGGGAGAACATGCAAACTCCGCACAGAAAGGCCCTCGCCGGCCCCGGGGCTCGAACCCAGGACCTTCTTGCTGTGAGGCGACAGCGCTAACCACTACACCACCGTGCCGCCCTTGTCAAAACAATATCTGCAGTGTTATTTGTAAAATAACAAAATATCTTGCTCTTGACTTTCAAACAATATTGTAAGATTTTATTTTAATTTTATCTAATAGTGGATGGTACAATAATTACAAACACTAAGAGAATCAGCACATTCCAGTTGTAGCTATAGTCATACAGTAACTATAATCATTCTTGTAATAATAAGTTCAGTAAACGGTTAATGTTCAGTTCCCTCTTCATGTATCCTCTATTCAAAAGGCACAACTGAGTCACACAGGTTGATAAGTGTGTAACAGACAATAACAATTTTATCCAAAATAGTTTTTCCTGCCTTAGTCGGTTTATTTCCATTTCACATGTATACAGCTGTTGTAAAGTTCAGTCTGTGTGTGTTTTCAGGCTTCAGGCTTAGCTCCTCTCATATTCTCTTTAACCACTCATTTCTTTATTGTTCTTGAAGAATTTGCTTCTCTTTGTTAAGATTTTTTCTTGATAGCAGGGAGACAGTAATACCTTTTAAGTATTTGAATGATTTGAACAACCAAAGATGGTGTCTGTTTGACCCCCAGGTGAAATTATCATGTGATGTATGACATCATGCGCAAGGGGTCTATAGAAACAGAGATTGGTGCCACCCAATGTGCCTTAAGAGCCTGGTTAGTAGGAGGATGGAAGACTGCCTGGGAAGACCAGGTCATGACACAGGAAGATCTTTGACTTAAATAAAAACATAGAATTGGAGGGGGTGTTCTTTCATTTTCCCATGACTGTATATAATCCTAACCCCTGAAATGTCACAAAACGTGTGTGTGTGTGTGTGTGTGCGCGCCTTCTCTCACCATAGTTCCAGAAAACAAAGTATGATGTGTCTTTGCAAACACACCGAATGAAGGTGAATGTGTGGGCAGCAAGGCTTCACTGACTGCATGATCAAGGACTTTCTTTACTACACCTTTAACTCTCTCTCTCTCTTTCTGTGTGTGTGTGTGTGTGTGCGCCACACTTTTGTGCTTGTTTCTGAGTGTGAGCATTTTTTTTCTGCAGAGGAGATGTGCAACTCTCAGTTGCTTTACATACTCCTCAACCCTCAGAGATTTCCTTCAGAGGTGTGAATCATGCCTGAAATAATTTATGACATTTCCAAATATGTATTCATCTGTGGATAACACATGGTCACAGACATACAACACAGCTGACTGTAGACATATCAAATAGCATATTGAAGTCATCATTACGATTCCTCCATATTTAATCACCCCAGATGTCAAATAAATGCACCTTTTCATTTGTTTATCTCATCTCATCTCATTATCTCTAGCCGCTTTATCCTGTTCTACAGGGTCGCAGGCAAGCTGGAGCCTATCCCAGCTGACTACGGGCGAAAGGCGGGGTACACCCTGGACAAGTCGCCAGGTCATCACAGAGCTGACACATAGACACAGACAACCATTCACACCTATGGTCAATTTAGAGTCACCAGTTAACCTAACCTGCATGTCTTTGGACAGTGGGGAAAACTGGAGCACCCGGAGGAAACCCACGCGGACGCGGGGAGAACATGCAAACTCTGCACAGAAAGGCCCTCGCCGGCCCCGGGGCTCGAACCCAGACCTTCTTGCTGTGAGGCGACAGTGCTAACCACTACACCACCGTGCCGCCCGTGACAAGACATGAAGTTTACTATTTACTCCAGGACTAGAGACACAAAGGAAAATTTTATATTTTAATTGTATAGATCACGCCATGATTTTATTTTGTATGCAAACTAAATTTAATATTTTAAATATTATATCTATTTTTATCATATTTTCTCAATTTAATTATTATGCTGAGTTGCAAGGTTTATTTCCAATTGCAGGTTTTTTTCACCTTGAAGGGGATACAGCAAACAATGAAATTTAAGTGAAAAAACAAATGTTTTTCACAAGTGTGAACACCAGATAAATAATACTTTTTTACTTCAACTGTGCAGGAGCCCTTTTCCACCTGCATGGTCCCTGTGCCTAATTTAGAACTGGTTCCATGAACTCATTCAACTGAAAAAAGACTAATACCAGTGCCAAAAAGCTGGCTCAGGGCACGCCACCACAAAATTGCTGGTCCTAAAGTTGGACTCACTGATGTCAGTGGTTATGGGAGGGGTTGCCCCAAGAAATTTGCTGAAATGATAAAACATCAGTGAAGTCAGAAATTGCTGCACACAGGGAACCTTCAAATGCAAGATGTAATAACTAACACTAAATCTATAAAACATAAGTAAACAGATGCATTCTGTCCATCATGAGTTTTTTTCCTGTAAATGCTACCCCAGAACTGGGAAGGACATAAGAAGGAGTCTCATTCCTGTCAACTTTGACATATTAGATTCAATCTTCACAGACATGTTTCCACGCACTTTGGGATGAGAACCCTTCGACTGGTGCGGGAGTATGAGAGGACTTCCAGAAAACTGGCAAACTACAGAAACCACCTGTGTTTCAACCTGAGATGCCGACAATCCAACATTATCCCCACTAGCCTACGCCTGTTTTCAACGGTCAAAGGACACAGAGCTGAAATAATCCTCCAGAAAGCCCAGAAGCAGCTTCTCAACGAGAGAGTGAGACAAGTACATTTCACCATCGATGCTCTCCAGAACAAGACTGAACTGATGTTTGAAGAGTTGACAGTACTTCTTCCCAGTGAAGTTTTGGAACGAGTCTCTGAGTTCGCTGAGAAGGCACAGATTTCACAACATACCAAAGGCAAGGAACGACAGATGCGCAAATTTCAAACTTTGCTGTCTAAAACCACCTCCTCCAGCAAGACAGAAGTGCTGACTTGGAGGAAGAAATCTGACCAGGCTACACAACCGGACATAGAAGAGATATGGGTGAAGAACTTATCCTACTGGGTACTCACCCAACCAGAGAAAGATGTTCTATCCAAGGGACTTAACTTTGCAGTTTCACCAGAGTGGATACCAGTGGTAGACCTTATCACAGCCACAGAGTCAGCCATCAGAAACAGCAATCTGACCAACACAGAGGCAGAACAACTTAGACTGAAGATATCAGCTGCTCTGTCCAGTGTGAAAGCACCCCCATCCAACCTCACCATCCAAGAAAGGAGGGCTTTTACATTGCTTCAAAGAGACCGGAACATCACCATCCTTCCTGCTGACAAAGGGAGATGCACAGTGCTGCTAAACACAGCGGACTACCATTCCAGGATGACCAGTCTCCTCAGCAACACTACCACCTATGAAACCTCGAGGCGGGACCCCACAAGTTGTTACAAAAAGAAAGTTGTTAGCTGCCTGCAACAACTAGAAAAGGACCAAGCCATCAACTGATCTCTGTACTACAGATTGTACCCTGGGGAAGCCGTTCCTCTCATATACGGACTCCCCAAGATTCACAAGGAAGGAGCTCCACTCAGACCTATCATCAGCAGTATAAACTCTGTTACTTACAACATTGCCAAACACCTAGCCACCATCCTGGATCCTCTCGTTGGGAATATGCCACATCACGTCAAAAACTCCCAAGATTTTGCTACTAAAGTTGCAGACCTCAAACTAGACTCAGATGAAACCATGGTTTCCTACAACGTCACTTCTCTGTTCACCTGCATTCCCACCACAGAAGCAGTTGAACCTGTTAGAAAATGACTCCTTCGAGACAGCACCTTATTGGATAGAACGAACCTCACCACGGACCAGATTTGCACCCTGCTTGACCTCTGCCTGACTACCACTTATTTCCAGTTTAATGAAAGTTTCTACAGACAGAAGCATGGATGCGCCATGGGCTCACCGGTATCCCCTATTGTGGCTAATCTTTACATGGAGGAAGTGGAACATAAAGCTTTGACCACTTTTTCAGGAGTTGCTCCCAGCCACTGGTTCAGATATGCAGATGACACCTGGGTTAAAATCAAAACCCATGAGGTGGAAGCCTTCTCTAAGCACATCAATGCAGTGGATATTAACATCAACTTCACTCGGGAGGACGTCAGTGGGAATAATCTAGCCTTCTTGGATTGTGATGTACACATTAGACAAGACAGAAGCCTGAGCATCAAGGTCTACTGGAAACCCCCACACACAGACCAGTACCTACTCTTTGACTCTCACCACCCACTGGAACACAAATTGGGGGTCATTAGGACCTTGCAACACAGGGCTCAGAATATCCCTACAACGATAGAGGGAAAAGAGAAGGAGCAGAATCATCTCATCTCATTATCTCTAGCCGCTTTATCCTTCTACAGGGTCGCAGGCAAGCTGGAGCCTATCCCAGCTGACTATGGGCGAAAGGCGGGGTACACCCTGGACAAGTCGCCAGGTCATCACAGGGCTAAGGAGCAGAATCACATCAAGAAAGCACTTCAGAACTGTGGGTATCCCAGCTGGTCTTTCCTCAAGAGCAGAAAAAGGAACAGAACGGACAAGGAGGATAACAGGAACAAACGCAAGAACATTGTCATTCCCTACATTTTTGGTCTATCTGAGAAACTCAGGAGGATCTTCTACAAACACAACATTCCGGTACAGTTCAGACCCAGTAACACTCTGAAGCAGAAACTGGTCCACATACCCTGACACAAACAGGACAACATACTGTATGCCATTCAGTGCAGTGAGGAATGCACGGACTTGTATATTGAGGAGAAAAAACAACCGCTTCACAGGCGCATGGCTCAACACAGGAGAGCCAGTTCCTCAGGCCAGGACTCTGCTGTCTACCTTCATCTTAACAACAAAGGACACTCATTTCAGGATTGCAACGTACGCATTTTAGCCTGAGAGGATCGTTGGTATGAGCGAGGAGTTAAAGAAGCCATTTTTGTCAACCTGGAACGGCTATCACTGAACAGAGGTGGGGGTCTAAGACATCATTTATCAGCCACCTACAATGCAGTCCTTGGCACACTTCCCAGACATCTGAATGCACACCAAAACCCAGCTGTTTTCAGTGACTCACAGGAGGACAGAGAGAATCAGCATTCCATTGATCACCCTAACGGGCAATCCATTGATCATCCTAAGGACTCTCGAGGCCGTTCACAACCACCCCCAGTGACCCACACCAACAGGATGACTCAATGACACCTTAAGCCTAGGTCACAACCGGACGTACGATTTTTTGGCCGTGCGATTTTTGGCATTTCCCAAATTGCTGCGTTTTTTTGGTTCATGGAGAAAGACGCATGTTGGCCGTAAGTTTGTCTTGCAATCTGAAAAACGTAAGCGCCTGTAGAGTTTGTTTGACATGACAAAGAACCTCTGTGGCCGGTCTACAGCTCAAAAATCAGCACGTCACATGCGCGCCCTCCGTGCATTTCTTGCGTTTTTTGCACGTAGACCGGCCATAGGAGCATGTACGGCCAGTTGTGACTGAGGCTTTAGATGAGCTTTTCATCCATGAGAGGATAAATACCTGATGCTCCCTACCAGTCAGACAGAACTGAAGAAGCCTTTCGGATGAGAGGTGAAATGTCTTCAAGAATCTTCAAGCAAGTCCAGTTGCTCTCTTTTACTACCCACAGTTTACCATGACCTGGATGACTGAGAATCTTCACAGACAGTAACATATTTTCCAATATCTTCAATCTTGAGAATATTGATGAATTGTTTTGATAAATTTGGGTACTTTTTGTTTGCGACTGTGACTCTATAATAAAAAGAAAATCACACGTAGGCTTGAAGATATGAAGTTTATCTTCTCGTCTTGAAAAACTCATAATTTTCAGACGAAATACATCCTGGACCTGAGTGACATATTTTCCAACATCTTCACTCCAATAACATCACTCCCAGTGTTTTCCCACTGACTTGATGCACATTGTTAAAATGACGAACTGGTTCAAAACTCAAATTCTTTTAATTAACTTTCTTTTTTTGTGGATATGTGAATATAATAAAAAGACAGTCCTGGGTATGACTTGAAACTGCAACTGGTGGTGAGTCTGAGGTCCAGGAGGACTTGAGTATTGGGGAAAGTGGAGTTACCCCTTAATCACCATTGCTCCCAGGTCCGCTCTGACCCGGAGTGGTAGCACCTGCCTGGGTTCCAGGTATGGATTAAATAGTACATCATCAATAAGGTGCTGGCAGCAGGGCACTTTTTGGTGCAACGTAGCAGATGAACCCACCAGGGTCAATGGCACACCACCAGATGGCATGCGGAAGAGCCACTCAAAAGGCCAATGGATGGCATCACTTGGCAAGCAGTTGTCACTGCGGGGCAACTTCCATACTTGTCAGATCTGTGGCACTTTTGTGCACCACTTGGCATCAGGTCTGGAGGTCCAGAGAGACAACACGATGGGGCACAACATCATTTGTCTTACCTTACTGTGCAAGGCGCTTTATTAGGAGAGGAGCTCTGGTGCAGGCCTTGTGGCTCATCTCTGTTTCTGCACATCCTAATAAAGCAGTCATCATTGCTAGCGATGGACAGCCAACAATGCCAACGATAATAAAAAGAATGTTGGGTCATTCCATGCCAAATCAACAAAAGGTTATGCTTGACCATCTCAGATTTCAATGAAATTTGGAGAGCTCAGAGATACTATTAAAAGAAGTTAATCCCCAAAACTTGAGCTTCCTATCACCAATAGTTTCAGAGATACAGACATTTGAATTTTTCGATTTTTTTGTTTTTTGCTCAAAACATACATATTTCAAAGTGCAATATAATCTTTATTATGCAAGATAGAAACCTAAAATTTTGCACAGAGAGACTCAATGTCTTGTACTACAAGCTTCAACTTAGAATTTCAATGGTCATTGTATATTAGATGGTGATTTTAACAAGGAAATTAAAAAGACAAATTTGCATTTTTTGCATTTTTAATTCATTCTGGAAGCTTGCCTGTGGCAGTAATGCTTAAACTAAGAATGTTATTCAAATCTACACAGAAATATCTACCAATTTCAGTTTTACCAAGTCTCCACTATTCCTAGTTTGTCTGTAATAGGGTTTTGAAATTCGCCAATTTCTAAAACATGCCATTTTCAGTAGCAAGAAATCCAATGTGGGATAGCAGTTAGGAACTTGTAAATCTTTTTCAGTAATCCCCAAGACCCATATTTTATATTTCCAAATTTTTGTTCTATGTCTCTCAAGTATTTTTAAACTACAGGGGTTTAAAAAATCCATTTTCACCAAATTCGAATTTTTGATATATTTTCATATAACTGATATTTGAGGGTTAATAAATGCTTCAATAAGGCTCAAGTAGATTAGGAGACATGTTTCTTCCTCAATTTTAAACAAAATTTCAATTAATGCTCAGTATTAATTATTTGTAAATTGATTTTAATCTAAGACTGTGTAACATTAGCAATCAATGACCAGCTATTGTGTACCAGTCAACAGCCAGCCTTATCAATATCAACACAGCACAATAGGTGTCCTTTGATACCAGAACAGGTGGCTCATATCTTATAGTTTTAGAGTCTGTAAACTGCATACTTGTTCAGATAACATTATATTGCTTGGATTATATTAAATACATTGTAATACAGAGCACTGAGAAAATTTACCACTGTTATTAACTGAATGTGTTTCTTTGCAAGGATTGGATATTTTGAATAGTTGACTAGGGAATTTAATTGTAGTTGCTTTCAATTTGAGATCAGTATAAATGAGTTTGTTCTTAGACATCTAGAAATGGCTGAACTTCCTCCCTGTTCTATAGGAATTGGACTAAAGAAAGATTCTGACTGCCATAAGCTAACATACACCAGAAATTGTAAGTTAAATACACTCCCTCAGTATAGTTATCGTTATAGTTATAGTTATAGTTATTGAAGCATTTATTAACCCTCAAATATCAGTTATATGAAAATATATCAAAAATTCGAATTTGGTGAAAATGGATTTTTTAAACCCCTGTAGTTTAAAAATACTTGAGAGACACAGAACAAAAATTTGGAAATATAAAATATGGGTCTTGGGGATTACTGAAAAAGATTTACAAGTTCCTAACTGCTATCCCACATTGGATTTCTTGCTACTGAAAATGGCATGTTTTAGAAATTGGCAAATTTCAAAACCCTATTACAGACAAACTAGGAATAGTGAAGACTTGGTAAAACTGAAATTGGTAGATATTTCTGTGTAGATTTGAATAACATTCTTAGTTTAAGCATTACTGCCACAGGCAAGCTTCCAGAATGAATTAAAAATGCAAAAAATGCAAATTTGTCTTTTTAATTTCCTTGTTAAAATCACCGTCTAATATACAATGACCATTGAAATTCTAAGTTGAAGCTTGTAGTACAAGACATTGAGTCTCTCTGTGCAAAATTTTAGGTTTCTATCTTGCATAATAAAGATTATATTGCACTTTGAAATATGTATGTTTTGAGCAAAATGCAAAAAAAAATGAAAAATTCAAATGCCTGTATCTCTGAAACCGTTTGAGGTAGGAAGCTCAAATTTTGGGGATTAACTTCTTTTAATAGTATCTCTGAGCCCTCCAAATTTCATTGAAATCTGAGATGGTCGAGCATAAATTTGTCAGATATTTGTTGATTTGGCATGGAATGACCCTGTTACATGGTGATGAGAAGATATGAATTTTATCTTCTTGTGTTGAAAAATATTTCACTTGTTTGCTGTGCTCACTCATAAAATATGTTCAGCACACGAAGATAAACTTCATATCTTTGCACAACCATGTGAGCCTCTTGCTCTCTCATATACTGTATATATCCATCCATCCATCCATTATCTGTAGCCGCTTATCCTGTGCAGGGTTGCAGGCAAGCTGGAGCCTATCCCAGCTGACTATGGGCGAGAGGCGGGGTATACCCTGGACAAGTCACCAGGTCATCACAGGGCTGACACATAGAGACAAACAACCATTCACACCTACGGTCAATTTAGAGCCACCAATTAGCCTAACCTGCATGTCTTTGGACTGTGGGGGAAACCAGAGCACCTGGAAGAAACCCACGTTGACACGGGGAGCACATGCAAACTCCACACAGAAAGGCCCTTGTCGGCCACGGGGCTCGAACCTGGACCTTCTTGTTGTGAGGTGACAGCGCTAACCACTGTGCCGCCATATATATATATATATATATATATATATATATATATATATATATATATATATATATACACACACACACACAGAGTTAGGTCCATATATATTTGGACACTGACACAAATTTTGTTTTTTTACCTGTTTACTGAAACATATTCAAGTTATAGTTATATAATGGACATGGACATAAAGTCCAGACTTTCATCTTTCATTTGAGGGTATCCACATTAAAATTGGATGAAGGGTTTAGGAGTTTCAGCTCCTTAACATGTGCCACCCTGTTTTTAAAGGGACCAAAAGTAATTGGACAATTGGCGCAAAGGCTATTACATGGGCTGGTGTGGGCAATTCCTTCGTTATGTCATTCTCAATTAAGCAGATAAAAGGCCTGGAGTTGATTTGAGGTGTGGTGCTTGCATTTGGAAGATTTTGCTGTGAAGAAAACATGCGGTCAAAGGACCTCTCCATGTAGGTGAAACAAGCCATCCTTAAGCTGCAAAAACAGAAAAAAAACCCATCTGAGAAATTGCTACAATATTAGGAGTGGCAAAATCTACAGTTTGGTACATCCTGAGAAAGAAAGAAAGCACTGGTGAACTCATCAATGCAAAAAGACCTGGACGCCCACAGAAGACAACAGTGATGGATGATCGCAGAATAATTTCCATGGTGAAGAGAAACCCCTTCACAACAGCCAACCAAGTGAACAACACTCTCCAGGAGGTAGGCGTATCAATATCCAAATCTACCATAAAGAGAAGACTGTATGAAAGTAAATACAAAGGGTTCACTGCATGGTGCAAGCCACTCATAAGCCTCAAGAATAAAAAGTCTAGATTGGACTTTGCTAAAAAACATCTAAAAAAGCCAGCACAGTTCTGGAAGAACATTCTTTGGACAGATGAAACCAAGATCAACCTCTACCAGAATGATGGAAAGAAAAAAGTACAGTATGGCGAAGGCATGGTACAGCTCATGATCCAAAGCATACCACATCATCTGTAAAACAGAGGCAGTGTGATGGCTTGGGCATGCATGGCTGCCAGTGGCACTGGGTCACTAGTGTTTATTGATGATGTGACACAGGACAGAAGCAGCTGGATGAATTCTGAGGTATTCAGAGACATACTGTGTGCTCAAATCCAGCCAAACTGATTGGTCGGCGTTTCATAATACAGATGGACAATGACCCAAAACATAAAGCCAAAGCAACCCAGGAGTTTATTAAAGCAAAGAAGTGGAATATTCTTGAATGGCCAAGTCAGTCACCTGATCTCAACCCAATTGAGCATGCATTTCACTTGTTAAAGACTAAACTTCAGACAGAAAGGCCCACAAACAAACAGCAACTGAAAACCGCTGCAGTAAAGGCCTGGCATAGCATTAAAAAGGAGGAACCACAGCGTCTGGTGATGTCCATGAGTTCAAGACTTCAGGCAGTCATTGCCAACAAAGGGCTTTCAACCAACTATTAGAAATGAACATTTTATTTACAATTATTTAATTTGTCCAATTACTTTTGAGCCCCTGAAATGAAGGGGTTGTGTTTAAAAAATGCTTCAGTTCCTCACATTTTTATGCAATCATTTTGTTCAACCCACTGAATTAAAGCTGAAAGTCTGAACTTCAACTGCATCTGAATTGTTTTGTTCAAAATTCATTGTGGTAATGTACAGAACCAAAATTAGAAAAATGTTGTCTCTGTCCAAATATTTATGGACCTAACTGTGTATATACCGGTATGTATATATATATATTAGTGCTGTCAAGCGATTAAAATATTTAATCGCGATTAATGTCGCGACTGTCATAGTTAACTCGCGATTAATTGCAATTTAATCGCACATTTTTGTCACATGAAAAACCATTGTAATTCTCTTATCAGCATAAAAAAGTGAATGGGCTTGCTTTGTACCAATGGTTTTTTTTTTATTGCAGAGCATAACACGTCTTGTCACAGCCACTGACATCCACAACTTCCATATTAGATGAGAAAACCAAGGGATGAAAAATAAAGTGCATATCACTGTGAAAATAAAAAAAAAATAGTTTACTCTTCATTAGTTTCTTTTGAAGATAAATATTTGCCATAAAAGAAGAAAAAAACATAAAAAATAAAAACTTTCATCATACGTTCAAAAACGTTCATCATAGTGTGGCACTGTATTATCTAATTCTCACTGCTTATAACTCTACACCTACCCGGTGGAGATGAGCTGGGAAACTGAAGACTGAAGGAACAGTATTGAAAAGTATTTTTCCAGTCTCACCTGTGAAAGGTAATCCCATGTGATCTCGTTTGGACGGTAAACCTGTTGGTACAGTTAAACGCAGCACATGAATGAGGCATCTTTATTCTCGGCTACTGTCTAAACGCTATACCAGAGACGGTTGAAGAATCTCCACTTTGCCCCATCCAATATGGCGGCGAAGATGTTTATATGTCTATGCCTTTCTCCATCACTCACACGTACTCTTATTGAAGCAGTGCGTGACAAGCCTCAACAGGAACTACGGGTGACTCACAGGGCCAAATTAGAATTTGCGTTAACGGCACTATTTTTTTTACATCGCGTTAACGCGTTATTATCGCGTTAACTTTGACAGCACTAATATATATATATGGTCGACTGAGCCATCGGTTTCAGCAGATCTCCTTTCTCTCAGCTAACTCATCACAGCTGGCGTTTATGAGTCCAGTGGCAATGACACTGGCAATCTGGGTAGATAAAGTTGGCAGTAACTGTTTCCTGAGCTTTGGCATTTGCGTGATGGGCTACTTGAGATTCCTGGATCTTGTTGATGTGACGGCGTTCGAAGCGTTCTACACCAGTGTAGCAAGTTGACTGCCACTCAGAGTGTTTCAGAGCCAACTCTTCCCACGTATCAACCAGTATGTCGCAAGCCTTAAGGTTGGACTTCAGCACATCCTTGTAGTGTTTGTACTGGCCTCCCTGTGTGCACTGGCCATCTGCTAGCTCCCCATAGCATAGAACCTTTGGTATCCATCTGTTCTCCATGCAAGCAACATATATATTATTATATATTAGGGTGATCCTTATTTTGTGATAAATTTAATTATCCACTCTCACCCCATCAATATGTTCCAATAAATTAAATACAATTTTATGTAAAATTTTAAGGGAATATATAAACATTTAGAGGTTGCTTAATGACCTTGAAATTTTAAATGATAGATTGATAGTCAGTCATTCGCAATGTATTCTTTTAATGGCAGTATTGGCACTGTTTTGACTGAAATAAAAAAAAAAAACATTAAATGTCTCCATGACAACCACTGTGTGTCTGTCAGTGAAATAGATCAATACTAAAGAATTAGAAAAGATCTGATGTCAGTTGCACAGACAGTACTGTTAGATGCCACTGATTAACCTGTGACTGCACAATGGCTGACTTGGCAATTGCAACTAGAAGTAAATCTTCTGTGTGGTTACTTGGCAGTGTGGAAAGTGAAATAACTGGAAGCAAACTGTCTTCAAAGAAGCAAGTTCTAAGTGTGTTCTTTCACCATCACAAGATCTTAAAGAAGACCATCCGGGCAAGTGCAGCAGCTACCACCTAGACCCCGAAGCCGCCGCCAGGCGCCGCTAAAACCGCCATTTAGAATTTGAGCCGCCGCCAGCCAATAATTTTGTAAGCCAATTTGAGCCGCTATCTAATAAAATTTGGCTGAGCCACTAAGAATTGTGTACATCAAATAATGGGTTTATCCACATCATGAGCTACAAGAAAAGTGACACAAACATGATCAACTGTACACACTAGTAGTAACACAATAGAGACGTATAGGCATAC
Source organism: Neoarius graeffei (assembly GCF_027579695.1). NCBI lineage: Eukaryota > Metazoa > Chordata > Actinopteri > Siluriformes > Ariidae > Neoarius > Neoarius graeffei. The sequence continues at coordinate 75,368,758 of NC_083575.1, read as the reverse complement.
ACTGTAGAGATTTAGAACTGATATCACAGCACAGAGAGCCACCACAAGCTTGCCGTTGTGACTACCTGTCTGGCTTCCCGCCCCTCACACCGTTACCACGATACACTGGGGAACCCGGGAACCCACCCAGAGCATCAATCGACTCCGATATCGACGAGATGGCTGCATTCTTTGCCGCTGCTGAGGGAAAGTGTAAAGGTATTTTTTGTTTGTTTGTTTGTTTCACATACTTCGAGATCGATAAAAAAAAAAGTACTCCACCACTCTACTTTCATCATAGTAAGATAGCTGCCAGTCCTTCACTGGTCATTGCTAGTGAGAGTAGATAGCTAGATGCCTTCCTTGAACAATCCAGATTAGCTTATTATTAGCATTGAACTACAATCTTGCTAGATTTATATTTACAATGAAGTAAGAGACCAGGGGACCTGTGGTAATTTGCTATTTATTCCCCCCATTTGTTTGATCCGTTCGCCCGGATATATGCCACACAGTGATGTCCAGTATCAGCCATTTGTAGCCATAAACATTTTGGTGGCTGCAGCAGCCATTAAGGTTTTGGCTGAGTCAGCTAGCCAGCCAATAATTTCATCAGCCAGCCATTATCCTGAAAACAAACGGCTTCGGGGTCTACTACCACCGAACAAGCTTCTTCAAGGCTAATCCAGAAATGTGGGACAACCAAGATGACTACAAGGCAGCATTTGCAGCTGTGCAAAATCTGAAGGTTGTTAATGACACAAAAGAATGAGAGGTGGCTCTGATCGAAGAATACAATGCACTGATTACCACCAATGAAGAGCAAAAACAGTATTTGCTTCAAGTTGTCCAAGACCACCGAGAAAAATTCCCCAGTGTGAATAAAGCAACACTGATGCAGTGACTGAAAATCATAGAAAACCTGGACTTTTTTTTTTTATGTTGCCTTTTCACTCCAGAAAACTCAGTGACTTGTACATTATTCAAAATGTTTTGTTGTGTACCATATTTTTTTCAAGTATAATAAATAAACATTATTAATTATGACAAACATTTATTCTTTACACCTGCATTGCAAACAGGGCGATGTATTGATAATTTGCCATGCTATTGTCCAATATTTCAGAAGACTTGAGCAACCTCTAATAATTATTCAAAATGTTCCAAATTTAGGCAAATTAGTTTTCTTTCATAATCAAACAAATCTGAAGGGTGAGAGTTTCAGAATTAATAATATGAAAATTTACCCCCATATAAGGCCCACCCTAATATATATATATATATATATATATATATATATATATATATATATATATATAGTGTCTTATGTTACCGAGATTTGTGTATTGCCTTTCTGGATTTTATTTTGTTCTGTGTATTTGGACTCTGATTTTTGTCTTTGCCTCCACCATTCTGTTTGTGCCTCGCTTGACCATTACCTGTTTCATGACGCTGCATTTCTCTTATTTTTTTTAACTGTTTGCCTGCCTGTGTGTAAATAAACACTCTTCCTGCAGTTACATCCATCATTCACCTGCTTAGATGACGCACAGAGCCATGCGCTCCTCTTCCCACCAGAGACAAACAGTAAGTAATCAAGTCCACAGTCAAGTTAACAATACGTGTTAACGCCATAAAACAAAGGCTTAATGAGCCTTGTGTAGGTGTCAATCACTAACAATTATTGAGAACGGTGATAAAAGCATTGATAAAAAGATGAAATTACTGCTGATACCACTAAACTTAACACCTAGTTAAAGCGTACTGGTAACGTTTTTATACCCCTCCCCACCCAGCCCAGCCCTGCAGCACAACATAAATGACATCATCGGTGATGTGCAACATATGAATGAACTGAACGGTGAAGATTTAGAAAATAAAGTGAGTCAGTGGGTGGACAATGTAGTTTAGCGTGAGAGTAAAACTTCACAAATGTTACACAACACTATGACTGTCTACTTTAGATTGAAAGGTGAGCAATATTGGCAAAGTATATACACACACTGCAAAGACACCAATTATTGATGCTTTACAGCTTATTGTTGGGTTTCAGTCATTAGCCTTTTCTTAGCGGTTTTACTGGAAGTGATGGTCTAAATGGCTGTCGTAGTGCAAACAACTAGCGATAACTTATCAGAGCATGCTCATAATCTAGAAGCCACTGCTCACTTTAGATATATTCAGAAGATTGCTATGTGCAATGGAATCGACCACTACAGTCTGGGAAAGAAGGATTTATCATACGATCTCGAAAACTACCCTTCAGTTGAGTTCCCCAACATCTCGAACTATCTGGTGTTGCAGACATCCAGACACCGCAAAACAGATGAAAGCGTGGAAGAGTATGGAGGCTTACAACTTTTTTGTATGTGGCTGGGTAAAGGACCTCAGTATCAAGTCACTGCTGAATGAATCCTGTATTGTTTTTGCCCGTGTAAGTATTTTTTTAAGCTTTTCATTCACGTCTTTACAACGAAGCACTGCAAGTTGAAGTGTAAACAAACAACAGTTGGCTTGATTCTCACTTGTGTTGGCTCTTATCTCTCAGGTAAATCATTCACAATGATCATCAGAAACCCCTTTAAAGACCTGGATCTTAGTTAAACAAGATGGAGAAGTGATCATGGCACATTGTAACTGTATGGCTGGGTAAGAATTTTGTCATGACCTTCATGCATATGGACTTTGTGAGGAGTGAGGAGGAAACAAAGAAACACCTGGGGACTTTAACACTTTGTGACAAAAAAAGTACCGTACAATAATGACACATAGCAAGAAAAGTACTTGGAGAACACCAAGGACATAACTGAGAGGGATATACAAACCTTTCACCAAGTGATCACTGCAAACTCGAGCATGCTTCGACTCGGCTCCCTTCGATTTCAGTGAGAGGTTCAAAAGCCACCCTTCTTGACGTCTTTTTATGAAATCCTGTGTTCGTTCACCCTTTTTTACTAGTTCACGGGGAATCCTGAAGAAACTTTGATCAGTTTCACAGTTTGATCGATTCGAACAACCTAAAACAACGCAAGCGTAAGGCATTTTTCATGCGAGCCATGCACCTTCTCTGTACAAACACTTTGTCAACTGAGCTTTGGTAGACCACCAGCTAAAGTTTTAAATAACTAATGAGGCGGATGTGACATCACATGAAACCCAGCAATAGGAACACCTTAGAAGGCAATCATGGCTTCAGGTTCCCGGGGGGGGGGGGGTGTTAAGTAGGTATCATTGCTATTGATTCCTCTTTCAGGAAAGTGCTATTTTCAAGAAAGAATCTTTTTATGGGTTGTTTTATTTTGTTTTTTTAATGCACAAAACTGAAACAAAATGACATTAATGCATTGGCATTGACTTTAACTAACTTTGGTCTGGGTTTACCTCAGAATACTGATTTGTGTATTATGTGTTTGCCCTGCTGTGTTAGCATTGATCAGTGCAGCACTTGCCATTGTGCTGAAACTGCTAAAGCTAGTAATCAGTCAGACAGGTGCTGTTACTCTATAGACTGCTGAACTGCTTTATTTGAAATGTTAGATCAAACAGCGACTGCTTTTCAGATAAGGGCTTTGTGCTGAGGAGTCAGGTAAGCTTTACAAGATATAATAAAAGAGATTTATTTATCTGTGTACCTAACACATGTCTCTCTCTCTCCCTAAACACACACAGACCCACTTTCACTTCTACTAGGACACTGTGTGACTTATCTATCAATTCTACATCTCAGTACAATTCCTTGCATATGTATTCACCACTTCCCTGAACTTCCACATTTTGTGGTGTTGGTTCTGGAATTGGAATGGAATTTCTTGTCATTTGCACATGATGTCTAACATTTGAAAGTCTAAAATAGATTTTTATTGTTAATAAACAAACTGTTTGGTTGAATAAATATTCAACCTCTGGGTTAATAAGGCTAAAATTACAGCTCTTCTGAGATATGTCTGTATTAGCTGTGCATATCTGGATCCTGATATACAGTCAAAAGTTTAGACACGCATTCTAAATCACTGTTTTTTCTTTATTTTTATGAATTAAAATACACTTCATGTCTTAAAGTAATGACAGACTGTCAGTTCTCTTTACTTAGTTGAGCAGTTATTGATATAATATGGATTACTGAAGTTGTGGACTAGGGCTATTTATTGTATGTTTATTATTTACTATTTACTGTTTGATCTCAAACGCATTAAGAAAGCAAGAAATTCCACTAATTAACTTTTGACGAGACACACTTGTTAACTGAAATGCATTCAGGTAACTACCTCATGAAGCTGGTTAAGATAATGCCTGTAGTGTGCAAAGCATCATCAAGGTAACAGTGGCTACTTTGAAGAATCTAAAGTATGAAATATGATATTTTGGGTTTTTTAACACTTGTGTTTACCACATAATTCCATACCTGTTCCATATGTTACTTCATAGTTTTGATGTCTTCAGTATTGTTCTACAGTGTAGAAAATAGTCAAAATACAGAAAAAACCTATGAATGAGTTGGGGTACTATATTTGCTCATTTGCCTCAGCAAAATTGTTCAAGTCCTGTCACACTGGATGAAGTAAGTTGGAGGCTTGTAGTATTCGAGTCCAGGACTTGGACTCGAGTCCGACTCATGGCCTAATTTTCAGGACTTGTGACATGACTTGGACTTGAGCACTGATGACTCAGACTTGGACTCAGACTCGTGTGTTAACTGTATTTGGACTTGTAAATTGGAAATAAGGACTCAGATTTTTTTCTTTATTTTTTGTAACATTCCATAATAATTTGGCATAAGATATTTATATCTACATTAATTTTTATACTTATTTCGTGCAAGAGTGTCACACCTGCGTGCCTTGGCGTGTGCATCAGATAGACTCTCAGGTGCACTCTGGATAGCGTATGCACCAAGCGGACTCTCGCACGCGCCGTAAACAGCTCGCACCTGAACAGGATTAAGGCACAATGAGCACGCCAATATAAAAGCTGTGAAAACACACTTACATTGTGAAGTATTGAGTTACGTTGCTGACACATTAACAAGCCTTTATATATATATATATATATATATATATATATTTTTTTTTTTTTTGGGGGGGGGGGGGGGGTCTTAATCCCTGATTTCCTGTTTCTCATCTTTGATTCTGCAGAGTCTACGATACCTTGTTTGTGCCTCGCTTAAAGTGCATATCCTGGACCAATTTCGTTTTTTTTTTTTATATAAAAGTATGTTCCTTTACACACACTCATCCAGAAGAGTAATTTTGCACAAGGTCATCTGTCTACAGCAGAAAAAAATAAAATAACAAAACGTGTCTGGAAAAATCCCAAGGGAGTCTGGAGCCAGAATGGTGACGTTACTTGTGGAAGCGCCAGCAGGCTGCGAGAGCTTGCACGGTTTCAGTGCACAGCCTGTGTAGACCAAGCGCTCCCATTTCTCTCTCATTGTCTGGTCTTTTGGAAAACGATGAGTACTAAACCCATCAAGATTGGTGTTGCTACACCCTCCTACGATACATCTGTTAACCATTTTAATAATTGGGTCTGTCTCAGAAACTGGGTACTGTGAGGGTACCCCATTAAATATACTCACAGTCAATAAACTATATGGTTTTGAATGGTGATGTTGGTTTTAACTTGAAATAAAATGAAAGAAGGGGCGGCACGGTGGTGTAGTGGTTAGCGCTGTCGCCTCACAGCAAGAGGTTCCGGGTTCGGGCCCCGGGGCCGGCGAGGGCCTTTCTGTGCGGAGTTTGCATGTTCTCCCCGTGTCCGTGTGGGTTTCCTCCGGATGCTCCGGTTTCCCCCACAGTCCAAAGACATGCAGGTTAGGCTAACTGGTGACTCTAAATTGACCATAGGTGTGAATGTGAGTGTGAATGGTTGTCTGTGTCTATGTGTCAGCCCTGTGATGACCTGGCGACTTGTCCAGGGTGTACCCCGCCTTTCGCCCGTAGTCAGCTGGGATAGGCTCCAGCTTGCCTGCGACCCTGTAGAACAGGATAAAGCGGCTAGAGATAATGAGATGAGATAAAATTAAAGAAATAATACAGATAAAACTAAATCTTTGATGTGAATACTCTATTCAGAATTTGGCAAAAATTCTGCAAATTTGTGGAAAAATGGCGGCTTGATCTGGGACATGATAAACGGTTGACTACCGGTATATCGCATTCCCTTAAAAAGGTTGTAGTCCACTGAAAAGTCTACAGTTATCACTAATTGTATTTTAAGTTGTAACTTTATACACCTAAGGATTGGTGCGCTCACAGAATAATCATAATCGTAATAAAACATCATGCAAAATATTTGATCGCCGTTGTAACTCCATTTTCTGCATACCCAAAACCAATACAAGCGTGTGTTTTGATCTAAACGGAAAGCCTCAGGGTCAAGGTCACTACCTCACCAAAAGTAGTAACTTAAAATCACTATGCCATATAAAAATTTAGTTATAAATCTGCAATTTTGTTTTTTAAAACGAAAGCTGAAAGATAGGTATGGAATATGTTTCTTACAGAATATGTTACAATGGTAGCTGGTCTTGTATGAATTTCTGAGCTACAAAATGAGTTGTAGTCTAGTTTTTACCGTGGCGTGTTATTTGTGTGGGGGGAAGGACACACATTAACAATTTGCATGTGTAGAATGGAATTTTCCACTCCAACAGTTAGAAGTTGATCGTGCTTCCATTTGCGGCCTTTCTGTTACACGGGTGATCTGTTCGGACGTTATCGCTGAAAAGGTGAGTTTTGACAGTTTTATTTTGTTTTAGTCTTGCAGTATAAGGCAATAGAATGTTTCTTTTTCATCTTACTTTCATATTTCGTAGTGTTTGCATATTTTTGGCCAATATTTTGCAACCATGGTCAATTTAGATCGAAATTTTGATAGAATCTACGGCCAGTCATTTTGCCCCGCCTCGCGCTCCGTTCGGTGAGGTAGTGATGTCCCGTTGCTCACGTGCCACAGCAGAGACCCGCGCGGCCTTCAGCTGGTACAGTTGCTGTTCTTTTACCACCGCCGTTATTCTCATCTTTCCGGTGTCTCATCTCATCTCATTATCTCTAGCCGCTTTATCCTTCTACAGGGTCGCAGGCAAGCTGGAGCCTATCCCAGCTGACTACGGGCGAAAGGCGGGGTACACCCTGGACAAGTCACCAGGTCATCACAGGGCTGACACATAGACACAGACAACCATTCACACTCACATTCACACCTATGGTCAATTTAGAGTCACCAGTTAACCTAACCTGCATGTCTTTGGACTGTGGGGGAAACCGGAGCACCCGGAGGAAACCCACGCGAACACGGGGAGAACATGCAAACTCCACACAGAAAGGCCCTCGCCGGCCCCGGGGCTCAAACCCAGGACCTTCTTGCTGTGAGGCGACAGCGCTAACCACTACACCACCGTGCCGCCCTATCTTTCCGGTGTGTTCTTGATTTTTCCATTTTGTCCTATTTCGCCATACCAAATACCCAAAATGTATCATATTATTCATATTTAAGTGAATAATCAATTCAGTCATCATAACTTGGCATTTTTAACTCAAGCAATCAACAAGAGGAAATTTATTTAATATTTTCACTCATCTATGAAGGAGGGGCATTAATTCTTCATGATGTAGCTATTTTATATGTAAATCAATTTTACAAAAGCATTTGAATTGTAATAAAAAAAAATTCCACAGTGGAGGCCAGATAAAGCAAGATACTATCTTTATTCTTATTAAACATAACAAAAGAAACATTGAATATTAGGTAAATGCAAAAAAAAAAACAGTAAAATTAGAAAATTTATTTTTTGACCATAATGTCCCAAATGAGAGACCAGTTTCTGAGACGGACCCAATTCCGTGATAACGTTGAAGAAATCTGCAGAAAACCACCAGGTCGTTTTCTCATAAACAAACCAGCGCTGACGTAGGATTCAGAAGGAGGCATCCTGCACACGACGTCACAAAAATCAATGTTTGCCGGGAAATCCAAATGCCAAGTTTTTTCAGAGGTGGACGAATTTGCCTCAAATGGCTTGATTTCAACTGAATTTTTCTGGTATTGCGCAAGGTAAAAAAATTGCACAAAATGCAAAATGTGATAGATATTTGACCAAAGTTTAATATAAAATAGGAGAATTACATTGATCTTGCTCCTGAATTTACCTGTGATATGCACTTTAACCTATTGCCTGTTTCACTGTTTTGCCTGCTGTTCTAGATTGTTTATCCATCTTCACTTGTATTAATAAACACACTTTCTGCACTTGGGCGGCACGGTGGTGTAGTGGTTAGCGTTGTCGCCTCACAGCGAGAAGGTCCGGGTTCGAGCCCCGTGGCCGACGAGGGCCATTCTGTGTGGAGTTTGCATGTTCTCCCCATGTCCGCGTGGTTTTCCTCCGGGTGCTCCGGTTTCCCCCAAAGACATGCAGGTTAGGCTAATTGGTGGCTCTAAATTGACCATGGTTGTGTGTGTCTATGTGTCAGCCCTCTGATGACCTGGCGACTTGTCCAAGGTGTACCTTGCCTTTTGCCCGTAGTCAGCTGAGATAGGCTCCAGCTTGCCTGCGACCCTGTAGAACAGGATAAAGCGGCTAGAGATGAGATGAGATGAGACTTTTTGCACTTGCGTCCATCTCCCAACCATCTCTGCCAGAATACTTCGTACTCCCTGACAAAGAGAATGCACATTCACCTGCTAATACAGTGGTGCAAAAAAGTATTTAGTCAGCCACCAATTGTGCAAGTTCTCCCACTTAAAAAGATGAGAGAGGCCTGTAATTTTCATTATAGGTACACTTCAACTATGAGAGACAGAATGGGGGGAAAGAATCCAGGAAATCACATTGTAGGATTTTTAATTAATTAATTGGTAAATTCCTCGGTAAAATAAGCATTTGGTCACCTACAAACAAGCAAGATTTCTGGCTCTCACAGACCTGTAACAACTTCTTTAAGAAGCTCCTCTGTCCTCCACTCATTACCTGTATTAATGGCACCTGTTTGAACCCGTTATCAGTATAAAAGACACCTGTCCACAACTTGAAACAGTCACACTCCAAACTCCACTATGGCCAAGACCAAAGAGCTGTCAAAGGACACCAGAAACAAAATTGTAGACCTGCACCAGGCTGGGAAGACTGAATCTGCAATAGGTAAGCAGCTTGGTGTGAAGAAATCAACTGTGGGAGCAATTATTAGAAAATGGAAGACATATAAGACCACTGATAATCTCCCTCGATCTGGGGCTCCATGCAAGATCTCACCCCGTGGGGTCAAAATGATCACAAGAACGGTGAGCAAAAATCCCAGAACCACACCGGGGGACCTAGTGAATGACCTGCAGAGAGCTGGGACCAAAGTAACAAAGGCTACCATCAGTAACACACTACGCCACCAGGGACTCAAATCCTGCAGTGCCAGACATGTCCCCCTGCTTAAGCCAGTACATGTCCAGGCCTGTCTGAAGTTTGCTAGAGAGCATTTGGATGATCCAGAAGAGGATTGGGAGAATGTCATATGGTCAGATGAAACCAAAATAGAACTTTTTGGTAAAAACTCAACTTGTTGTGTTTGGAGGAGAAAGAATGCTGAGTTGCATCTAAAGAACACCATACCTACTGTGAAGCATGGGGGTGGAAACATCATGCTTTGGGGCTGTTTTTCTGCAAAGGGACCAGGACGACTGATCCGTGTAAAGGAAAGAATAAATGGGGCCATGTATCGTGAGATTTTGAGTGAAAACCTCCTTCCATCAGCAAGGGCATTGAAGATGAAATGTGGCTGGGTCTTTCAGCATGACAATGATCCCAAACACACCGCCCGGGCAATGAAGGAGTGGCTTCATACCGGTAAGAAGCATTTCAAGGTCCTGGAGTGGCCTAGCCAGTCTCCAGATCTCAACTCCATAGAAAATCTTTGGAGGGAGTTGAAAGTCCATGTTGCCCAGCGACAGCCCCAAAACATCACTGCTCTAGAGGAGATCTGCATGGAGGAATGGGCCAAAATACCAGCAACAGTGTGTGAAAACCTTGTGAAGACTTACAGAAAACGTTTGACCTCTGTCATTGCCAACAAAGGGTATATAACAAAGTATTGAAATGAACTTTTGTTATTGACCAAATACTTATTTTCTAACATAATTTGCAAATAAATTCTTTAAAAATCAGACAATGTGATTTTCTGGATTTTTTTTTCTCATTTTGTCTCTCATAGTTGAGGTATACCTATGATGAAAATTACAGGCCTCTCATCTTTTTAAGTGGGAGAACTTGCACAATTGGTGACTGACTAAATACTTTTTTGCCCCACTGTATGTCATGTTCAGGAACAAACTCATGTTAATGGCGCTAAAACAGCCACCATCAAATGGTGCAGTTGGAATGTTGGACTCAGACTTGACTCGGATCGGATCAATAGTGGACTCAACTCAGACTCGACTCGAAATTTTTTTTAATGACTTGGTCTTGACTCAGACTTGAACACTGGGGACTCGAGACTGGACTTGGACTCGAGGTTTAGTGACTCGATTACAACACTGGTAAGTTGTTCAACAGCAGTTTTCAAGTTATGCTACAGATTCTCAATCAGATTGAGGTCTGATTATTGAGGTAAATAAACATACAATTTTGCATAGTAATGTTTAAAGACTATGCTCTGAACTTTACACACCTTGATCTGCTCAATCAAGGGCGCAAACATCTACAAGGTAGCCAAGCGTGCCCTATTAACCTCTGTGCTTAAAGTCTCATGCTAAACCACAGTTCAACTAATGCATCGAACACAAACAAAACACATTCAGTAAACAGCACATACAAACTTTACATTGTGCATGAATGACATATCAGGATGACAGACAGCAAAGCATTATACCATGCTAAATCTCTGATGGAGGCATATCGTGAATATAAACACAACAGCAAGCATCTGTAGAATAACAAAGCTTCCTGGGCTGACAGCTCTGCATGTAACATGAATAATGAGTGACAGTGTCCAGTAAGTAGACAGCTGACAGATATACATAGCAAGGGAGAGTGTGTGTGTCATAAACAAATCCAAATCATTATCCATATATTATCATATATCATATTATCATATATTATCATATATTATCATATATCAGTCAGAGAAAAGCAAGGAGTTGAGCGATGTGCGGTCAGAATGTCAAAGACTGGGCAGAAATCAAAGTTGGGAAATATGGTCAAAGTCAGGGTAAATCAGCATGGAGTATAAAGATTTAGTATGTTCAGGTAAGGCACACTGAATGATACTTCACAATGAGCAAACTGGGGGAATGTTTTTAAATAGTGTGTAGTGATTTAAGGAAAATGAGGAGCAGGTGCGGTGGTTATCAGAAATCGGTAGAGGGAGGGCAGTGTTGTCTGTTGGGAGTTGTAGTCCACAACGGCCATGTTAGAAGGCTGCAGCGAAGTTTGGGCTTCCATGTCATGCATGACAGACAGCTCTGGCTGACAAATATATTTTACACTCATCAGGAGCTCTGCTTTTAGGCAGTGCCTAAATACACTGCAAAACTGAATTTGAGGAGAAAATGACTTAATACTAGTGAAATTATCTTTCTGCATGGAGAGATTTTTTACTTGGTAAGACATTTTAGAATAAATTGGTTGCAATCTAGAACTAGGTTTAATAATCTCAGAATTGGTGTCTTGTATTCTTCTAATAGGAAATGCTAGATCGGTTCAACTATATTCAAGATATTTTCACTTGCTAAGACATCATTTTTTGCAGTGTATATACACTCACCAGCCACTTTAATAGGAACTTGTTCTTGATTCTAAGATTCCTGTTCTTGGCTGGCAGGAGTAGAACCCAATGTGCTCTTCTGCTGTTGCATGCTGAAATGCTTTTCTGCTCACCATGGTTGTAAAGTGTGATTATATGAGTTACTATATCCTTCCTGACAGCTCAAATCAATCTGTGCTGAGTTTCCCAAAAGCATCGTAGCACAAAGATCATCATTAAATGGTAGTGTGAGCAGTACAATGAACACTCTCTCTCCTAGTTAAGATGCTCTTGGGAAACCTACCACTGGCCATTTTCCTCTGACCTCTCTTATCAACAAGGCATTTCTACCCACAGAACTGTCACTCACTCAATGTTTTTTTTTTTCACACCATTCTGTGCAAACTCTAGAGAGTGTTGTGTGTGAAAACCCCAGGATATACTCAAATACTCAAACCAGTCCATCTGGCACCAACAACCAGAGTTACAGAGATCCCAATTTTTCTCATTCTGATGTTTGAATTTGTACTTTGTATTTCATGCATTACATTAATTTTGTTTAGCAGACAGTCTGATACAGACATACAACATATGTCCTGGGGAGTTAAGTGCCTTCCTCAAGGGCACTTCAGCCACTCCTGCTAGTCCAGGGACTCGAACCGGGGACCTTTTGGTCCCAAAGCTACTTCTCTAATCATGGCTTCCCCAATGCTGGCAAGGGATTGACTGATTAGATAACTACATAAGAAAAGCAGGTGTATGGGTGTTCCTAATAAAGTGGCTGGTGAATGTATATTATGATTATAGCAGCAGTTCTTAGGTACATATCTACAGTATCTAGGTGGAATTATCCACTGAAGCATTTCATTAGACTATTTTTGGTTAGTAAAAAAAAAAAAAACACCCTTTTGACTACCCATGTGGGAATATGCAGAAAGTCATTTACAAGTGCCAAAGCTCCAGGAAGAAGTTGAGCATGAGGATGAATGAGGCAGGATACATGCAATGCTGCCTGTAAATTTGGTAAAAAATGTACCTCAAATGGAAGCTGCTTTCTTAGTTCTTTCTGGATGGAAACTAAAATTTACAAAAGCTACCCAAAAAGGCTGATTATCTCCCACCCAGTCCAAACTAAATCAGCCCCTAAAATAATCAGGCTGATTGTGAGGCTGATCCACCCTTCCTGACAATTTCAAAAGGCATCCTGAACTTAGGCTGATAATTTTTAATTATTATCTGTCAGAACTCTAATTCCTGAAAGTATGGGGGGGGGGGGGGGGGGGGGGGGGTTGCTTTTTTTTGTTTGTTTGTTTGTTTGTTCTGGATAAAGCTTGTAGTATGGGAGGTTGCTGAGGAATGAAGGGCAAAATCTTGTACTGTTTCCCAGGAATAAGATACAGCTCTCTGATTGGTTCATATAATCCAGATCACTTTTAAAGTCAAAAGCACCTATCTTTATTTTTAATCTGTTCACTTCTGAATATTAGTAAACTTGCCAAAATATATGTCTGGAATGTTAATTAAGCTTTGAGTTTTATTATGTTACATTCTTATTCAGTTACTGCAATCTGTTCCACCCTTTCCCACACACATGCATATACACACACCTTGACAGATGGATGGGCAATATATATTGCAGTGAATAATCTAAGCTCCCTGTAGACATATTTGGCAGGATCATATTTGCATATTATTCATACTTATAACTCTACATGCCTTGGTTTGATTTTTAAATGTATCTCCTCGATCATGCATCAACAGCTTGACTTGGCTGAAGAAAATCACAGAAATTGTTCCCACGGAGAATCTAAATATAATTAAATATCATCAAGTGGGTGTGATGCACATTTTTGTTTCGCCCTGAAGATACATGACCCCTTGTGAAAATTTGGAATGTAACTGCTTTCCAAGGCAGTTAGAGAATCAAGGTGAAGCCAATTCGAATGAATAAATGTTTTCTATTGGCTAGGCACTGCGCTTGTTTTTGGTCACATAACTGAAATTAGAATTACATTTTGAATAGTATTCACATTATAGATGAAAACACTGTCATTAATGGTAATGAGCACAAAGTCCTCCTGTTTTATTCATTGTCAGTTCTTCCATATTCATGGTGAGCTGGGGCTATTTTCTGCCCCTAAGATGCCCGACATATTTGTTTATTATGTGCCACATAGGGCTGGAACAAAATGGAAAAAAAAATTGCTTACAACTTCACTTTTTCAAGAAAACAGATCAAACATCATATAATATAACAGCAGCTGTGCATATATTACATTGTAAAAGTAGGAAAACTGCTGTAGGATTTCATAATGGATGTGGTCTATTGAGACACGGTATAAAAAATACAGTTTGTTTGTTCTTTAAAAAGTAGGGTGCTCTTTTCGAAATATCTTGGAGCATGAATAGCCATAAACTGTATGATTACATGACCATGAGCTCACCTAGTAGTTAGCGTGTCTGCCTCTTGACTGGGAGATCGCGAGTTCTACTCGTGGTCGGGCCATACCAAAGACCATCATAAAAAATGATATCTACTGTAGCAAGTCAAACTCTCGCGGTTACCAGAGGACTGACCCCCCCCACTATAACCCTATCTATGTACTAGGTGAGAGGCCGAGGGCTATAGAAATGGAGCTCAGTGCTGCCCAATGTGCCTTAAGGGCCTGGTTAATGCTAGGACGAGAGACTGCCTGGGAAGACCAGGGGCCTCATTTATAAAACTTTGCGCAGGATTTACGCCAGAAGATGGCATGCGCACAAAACTCAGAATGTGCGTGCGCACAGAAATATTCTGATTTATAAAACCGTGCGCACTCACGTTCCACACCAATTTCCCTTTATAAATCACAATCCACTCTAAATTTGCGGCACCTGTGCGTACCTCAAGACACACCCACAATTGCCTATAAATATTCAGCGAAACACCCTTAATGAATATTGATATCTGTGGACAACATGCCCAAAACAGAGGGAAAGACAAAGAAGCACAACTTCACCAACTGTGAAGTTGAAGTGCTAGTAGATGAATTGGAGCAGCGTTGAGCTGTTTTGTTTGGAGGCCATAGTATGGGAGTTACAAATGCAAAAAAAAACGTGTGAATGGCAGCATGTGGCCGATGCAGTCAATTCTGTAGCTTCACAAGGCCATACTATGGCAGAGGTAAAAAAAAATGGTCCAACATAAAGGTGGACGCCAAGAAGAGGATCGCGGCACACCGCCAAAGCGTCCGTGCAACGGGCGGGGGGAAGGGGGAGCCGGAGCTCACCCCACTGGATCAAAAACTGGCTGGCATTATAGACCCCTTTCACTGACGTCACCCAAAACCGGAAGTAAACAGACCCTGCGCCATTTTGGAAGACCAACAAACTCGTGATAAGGGGATAATAACGGCAGCGGTATGTGAACCCACGAGAATAAAGTGGAGTGGCAAACGACTTAAACAAACAAATCTGAGCTGTTTTATTTATGATTTATTGGCCCAACAGTAGACTTGAAAGAAACCTGTGTGAGACTTGGCAAAAAACTGTGGATATAATGGATAAGTCTGTGCATGATCTGCGGACACTTTGAGGTAAGCAAACGCAAGAAATTCAGATTTAAAACATGCTAAAGTGGCCCCAAGTTGATAACTGTATGAGGAGCAAGCCTCCCAGACTTCTACAATTTAATAATAATAATAATTTAGGATGGTTTGGGGCTTGCTCGCTGCTGCCAGGTTGGTTGTTGAGTAGCCTGACTGTTTTTTTTTTCTTGCGTGTGGTATCATTGTTGATGCGAGGTTGTTTTTTGAGCATGCCAATGCGGACACGATTTCCCCTGATGAGTTATGACTTCAGACGCGATACGTGTGTGGAGTCCGCGTGATATGTGCGTAAGATAGGCTTCTCATGTGTTTGGAGATCTGCGCTCTGAGACAAGCGCAAGCACACACACCCCCAAGGGAAAAAAAGGGGCCCCCCAAAAATATCGGCATAGTTCGAACACTGAGTGTAGGCACTGGGTGTAAACAACAAATAGTTTACAATGTCTGGGTAGCAAACAGATGGCAGAATTGGTGTCAGGTCCTCCTTATGTTTCCATTCTCCCTTGCCCCGAGTCTTATCATATGGGTCAAACCCATCAATCACAGCCAGTTTCTCCACATACCGTGCCCTTTCTGCAGCTGGTAATGTACTCACATAACCAGAATTATCATCCATCGTGTCACTTTACTCTCGCTCATACTTTGTTTTATATTGTGAGTGCATGTACTTGGTCTTCCAATATGGCGCCTAACAAAATCTCGCGGCGCGGTGACATCATGTGAAAGGGGTGTATAGGAGAAACCCTCCTGAGTGGAGTTGTGCGTGAGGAGGAGGGTGACACCGATGCCGGGCCACATGAACCAGCCGAGGACTTGGATATGTAATTTTTTTGGGGTTGTGTATCAAGGAACCACCTCACATTGCGCATGTGCCCCCCCTTGTTTGAAATGGGTGTGAAATTAATTGAAATGAGTCTTCATCCAGAAAAAGTATTTTATTAACAAAAAAATTCCCTCGCAGTTGCTGGGTGTGCCAGTGAGGCCAGCAGTGTGTCGGCTGCGGCAGCGGAGGTCCCAAGGACATCCACGGCCTCCAATGCATGTGCATCCATGCCGAAACCAGCCACCAGCACCCGTATCCTAACAGATTCAGTGCTGCAGGTGCAGCGGGAACATGTGGATGCCGTCCGCAAGGTCGCCTGGGAGTTAAAAGAAATAAAAAAATGAGTTGTCTGCAATAAATGCCAGCATTAAAGAATTTCTTAAAAAGTAATAATTTGTTTCCATACCTAATTATTTACAAGCGGCGCATCACCTCCTCACACTGGTGCACAGCTCCTGCGTTTGGGTGGAATGCCTGGGGATAGGGATTGGGGTCAAGGTCAAGGTTGACCTCTTCAGCTTGCAAAGGCACATTTTGTAGCTGTGCCACATTGTGCAGCACAGCACAGGCCCTAACAATCCTACAGACCTTTTCGGGTCTGTAACATAGCGCTCCCCCCGTGGCATCCAGACAACGCCATCTGCCCTTCAGGAGCCCGATAGTGCGCTCCACAACAGTGCGCGCCTGGCTATGGCGCAGGTTGTAAATGGTCTCCTCAGGCGTTTGGGGGTTCATAAATGGCGTGAGCAGCCACCGTTTCAGCGGATACCCACTGTCACCTACAACATAACTGAATGAGTAAAGGGTTGAATATTTAGAAATGGTCCAAGAATGATTACAAATACTTTCAGGATTTACGCATTAAACACCCGCACCCAGAAGCCAACCATCGCACACAGCTCCAGCATCCAGTCTCCGCCCAACGCTGCTATGTCCCAATATAAATGAATCATGGGTTGAACCAGGCCACCAGGCGACAACATTTGTGAGGACCATGTCTGCATCACATATAACTTGGACATTGAGGGAATGAAAATGCTTCCTGTTAACAAAGGCAAATTCATTTTCACTCAGTGCCCTTATAGCAATATGAGTGCAGTCAATAGCACCGATCACATTTGGGAAATCGGACTTTGCTGCAAATTGCACTTTTTTATTTGCCTGTTCACCCACCATGTAAGGAAACTTGATGTAGTTTGGTGATAAACCAATTACACCTCCTAACACTTCTGGCAAAATGCGGCTGAAGGTTGGCTGCGATATCCCAGACCGGTCAGCCAGTTCTCGCTGAAAAGTGGCAGTGGCCAGAAAGCCAATGCAAGTCAGCACTTGCAGCGAGACTGGGATGGCATGATTCCGGCGGGTACCTCTCTCCAACGTTGGGCCCAACTCAGCTATCAGGTGTAAAAGGACAGCTCGTGGCAATCTGAATCGGCTCATGAGCCACTCATCATCATTGGCCAACAAATCTTGTTGGTCTCTGAAGACTCGCTCTCTCCTAATTCTTCCATTTGCCACATCCTCCAGCAATGCCAAATATGCCATAGTGCATCATAAGACCTACCACGGCAAACCCCTCTTATATACTATTTACAGAGTAGGCAACCTAACAAGCAACATGTGTGATAGATCCTTGAAAAAGCTGTGGCACAGCAGTTATGCTCATATTTACATAGGAATAACATCCATGAAATGTATCAGTCAGGATTTAGACCTCATCATAGCACAGAGACAGCACTGGTTAAAGTAGTAAACGACCTACTGTTGGCGTCTGATCAGGGCTGTGTCTCGCTACTTGTGTTGCTTGACCTTAGTGCAGCATTTGATACCATTGATCATTCCATTCTTCTGGATAGACTAGAAAATGTTGTGGGAGTTAAGGGAATGGCCCTCTCCTGGCTCAGGTCTTATCTAACTGATCGTTATCAGTATGTTGATATAAATGGTGATATTTCTAGACGTACCGAGGTAAAGTTTGGTGTTCCACAAGGTTCTGTCTTGGGTCCACTGCTTTTTTCTCGATATATGTTACCTCTGGGCGATATTATTCGTAAACATTGTATTAGTTTCCACTGTTATGCTGATGACACACAGTTGTATGTCTCTGCAAAACCTGATGAGAGACACCAGCTTAATAGAATTGAGGAATGTGTTAAGGACATTAGACACTGGATGCTTATTAATTTCCTTCTGCTTAACTCTGACAAGACTGAAGTACTTGTGCTAGGACCACATACAGCTAGAAGTAAGTTTTCTGATTACACAGTAACTCTGGATGGCCTTTCTGTTTCTTCACGTGCAGCAGTAAAAGACCTCGGAATGATCATTGACCCCAGTCTTTCATTCGAAACTCACATTGATAACATCACCCGGATAGCTTTCTTTCATCTCAGAAATATTGCAAAGATAAGAAATTTAATGTCATTGCATGATGCAGAAAAACTAGTCCATGCTTTCGTTACCTCCAGGTTGGATTATTGTAATGCCTTACTGTCTGGATGTTCCAATAAGTGCATAAACAAGCTCCAGTTAGTTCAAAATGCAGCAGCAAGAGTCCTTACTAGAACTAGAAAATATGACCACATCACGCCTGTCTTATCCACACTGCATTGGCTCCCAATCAAATTTCGTATTGATTAGAAAATACTACTATTGACCTTTAAAGCACTAAATGGTCTCGCACCACAGTACCTGAGTGAACTTCTGCTCCTCTATGACCCGCCACGCCTACTTAGATCAAAAGGTGCAGGCTATCTGCTGGTACTGTACCTCGTATAGTGAAGGCTACATCAGGGGGCAGAGCCTTTTCTTACAAAGCCCCACTGTTATGGAACAGCCTTCCAAGTAATGTTCGGGAATCAGACACAGTCTCAGCATTTAAGTCTAGGCTGAAAACATATCTGTTTAGTCAAGCCTTTTGTTAATGGTGTTTATGAGGTAAAGGAGTAGATCTGGAGGGTCCTCAGACATAGAGTGTTTTGGTAAACTGGGATGTATGGATGCTGTCAGTCCCCACTCGCTTGCTCACTCGAGTTTGTTGACGGTGTAGTGGCTGGCTGCTTTATGTCCCGGGGCTCCCTCATGCCTGTGTTACCTTCTGGCTCTCTCCTTTTAGTTATGCTGTCATAGTTAGTTGCCGGAGTCCCTGCTTGTACTCGGTGCAATATGTATACTGTTCCTACTTATTCAGGTGACATTGGGCATACCTAACCACCTGTGTTTTCGTTGACGAGACGAGACGAAAATGTTAGTGGGTTGGCTATAGGACTATCAAAATGCATGGCGTTTCCTCCAACAGTGCATGCAATCTGTCTGCCAAATGCTGAAAATATCAGCAATGCACCTGCATCTTGTCCTTGTCTGGTCACGCCCACCACCAGGGATGTCCGGGCACAGTGCACACCGGCGCAGCCACACACAGTTC
Source organism: Neoarius graeffei (assembly GCF_027579695.1). Classification (NCBI taxonomy): domain Eukaryota; kingdom Metazoa; phylum Chordata; class Actinopteri; order Siluriformes; family Ariidae; genus Neoarius; species Neoarius graeffei. The sequence continues at coordinate 75,349,219 of NC_083575.1, read as the reverse complement.
ATGGACCATGGCGGCAGCAACGCCAGCACAAGGGCTTGGTGGGCGGAAAAGACGTGATGATTTATGGACATACTTTACACATAATCCAGCAGAAAATAAAATGGCATGCCTTGTAGTGGGAGACAGAGGTACATGCTGTGGCTATAAACTACGTGGCAAGAATACGACCAACCTCAAGAGGCATCTAAAGGGTCACCATGCTGCTATTTCTGCGACTGTAAGTTAACGTTACAAGAGGTCCTGTTAACAAATCATGTATATGTTTGCTAGCTTTGGTTAATGTCACTCAACAATTGGGCTGTGATGAATTTCCTATGAAGTTTTCCAAAACACCGTGACCTGGGGAAAATGAATGGGACCGCTAGCTTCATGCTAAAGTTGGCTTGGTTAAGCTAACTTAAATTCAATTAACATGTCATGAGTAAAACTTGTCCTGCAGGGATTTTTGGTGGGACAGCAACTGAATGCTTTGTCATATATTGACCCATATTTTAGTTACTGTGAAACATACGGGGGGAAATGTAGCTTTTCAGACCTGTTGCTGTGCCTTAATATGTCTAAATGAGCAGCAGCACACCTGGCTAATCTAACGTTAGCAGCATGTTTAGCCATCATGTTTACATTAACGGACAGCATGGTCATCTTCTAGTTGTGTGTTCATCATGACATGTTTGTGCTCTATCAGTGCATTGCGACATGTTAAACGGAGGCAGAAACACGAGTCTGTGAACAATGGAGTATACACACTAGACAGCATTTATGTAGAGAGCATGCACACTAGACAGCGTTTATGTAGAGATCATGCACACTAGACAGCATTTATGTAGAGAGCATGCACACTAGACAGCGTTTATGTAGAGAGCATGCACACTAGACAGCGTTTGTGTGTATGCTCTCTACATAAACGCTGTCTAGTGTGCATGCTCTCTACATAAACACTGTCTAGTGTGCATTCTCTCTACGTCAATGCTGTCTAGTGTGTATGCTCTCTACATTAGACAGCATTGACGTAGAGAGAATGCACACTAGACAGCGTTTATGTAGAGATAGGGTGACCAGATTTCCCTAGTCTGAAACCGGGACACTTTTGCGCGCAACCATGCTCGTGCACGCACACCTTTTTTTTTACGTAAACGTGACGCTCAGAGAGGTGCTCTTATCATTTTGTTGAAGCTCACATTTATCAACATCTCACATGAAATAAAACAAACAGGCATTTTGTTATCTTGTAGCATAGTGGTATACAGATCAGTTAAATTATGGTCAGACAACAGATTTTGTAATGGCTGAGAATAGGCCAGGCTATGTCCATAGGCCAAATTTAAACTGATTTATTTCACCTGTTTGTGAGAACACCAAGAAGAATGCATATGCACATGTAGGCTATATCTCTAAAATTGTATGCACTATAGCATGAACTTAAAAAGTAGATATGTGACCTCAACATAGCCTAGGTCAGAATCAATCTTACTAACCATTCCCCACAACTGAATGAATAAAGCAAGATGTGTACAAAAGTGAACACTTTAATGGAAGGTGCAACAAGCTGTTCAACACAGCAATATGGCCAAACTGTCAGAATGGTATGTTAAACAGAAACAAAAAAGAGACAAGTGATTTGAGAATATACACTCAAACAAAACAGCAGTAAAGGAGGAGAGGGGCGACAGCCCGAGGAAAGCCCCCACAGGAGCGCACAGCATTTGCAACATAGGCTACCCAACTCAGTACAAGAACAAAGCACAGGAACAAAGCTAAGGCGACTGTCAATCCACCCACCCTATACAAAATGCATTAGCCTACGTATATTTACAAGAAGAGTTTTAATGTGATCCTGTATATCGGCGTTACCACCGTGGGCTATGGAGAAGGAACACTTACAGTGTGTGCAGTAGGCTTCGTGCGCATTGTTCTGCGCCTCTCAGAGGAAGGGGTAGGTGCCCTGTAAATCTTTGGAAAAGGTACATTTTCTTTTCGGCATAATTGCTGCGGCATTACTGCTGCTAGCTGCTAGACAAAGAACATTCGTGCCAGTTAATGTTTATTTTATTGTTGCATGGCAACACGTTCTGTTGTCTGGAATAATGTGGCTAAATAAACACCCATGCCACAGGGCCAGGGGGCAGTAACCAGGAAAGTTTGCGATTCCTGTCAATTCATCAAAATAGTAAATGCAGACATTTCTCCGCTAATGATTCCCATGCTCAGGGGCGCTGCTACAAATCTTGAAAGATTACAATTTAGGGCCCCCCCCGGTAAAATTTTCAAGCTCAAGCAACTGAATTTGAAGTCTGTTTTTGGCTGGCACTTCTACTTTACTATGCATGTGATCAGCTACCTAGCAAGTTTAGGTGATACAATTATTTGGTATATGAACATTTTAAATGCAGAACTGTCAGAATTAGACTGAATAGACTGTTGCCTTAAAATGAAAATTCCATGATATATATGGAAGATATATATATTTTTTTCTTTCAACTATTATTAGGCCACTCAGTAGCCTATGGAGTTCATTCAATCCAAATGTTTGTGTTGAGAGAAATTGCATGCATCACTGTATCAGTATGGATTTATAACATTCTGTATGCACATTATGGATACTCCAGAGCCCTCCAGCAAACATCATCAATAATCAGGATTACAAAATGTATTCCTTTGTTTCCTCCATTTATTGACTTATTGTACGTGATTAAATGTATGCCTTGATGAATAATAGCTACACTAGTTTTTTTGATACAATTACATAGTGCACTGCAAGAAATCCACTAAGTGTTTTTGGTTTCTTTTAGGCATCACACATTTATTAGAAAACACAGCAAATGTTCAAATATTCAAGTTAAATACTTAGCAACAGTATCAATAAATCCATACATGAACAATAGCAATGATATCTATGACCACAGCCCTGTGATGACCTGGCGACTTGTCCAGGGTGTACCCCACCTTTCGCCCGTGGTCAGCTGGGATGGGCTCCAGCTTGCCTGCGACCCTGTAGAAGGATAAATCGGCTAGAGATAATGAGATGAGATCTATGACCACAGCTAATGTGCAAAATATTAAAGTTAAATACTTAATATCAACAAATCCACACATGAACAATGGCAAAACATCTAGACTTAATTATACAATAAAGATACCTATGAAAAAAGGTGATTTTTTTTTCCACACACAGTGTGATATCTGGACTTCATAATTCATCACACCTGCTCCTGCTTAGCAACTTCTAGAATGTTCACCTCTGTTGCGCACATTTCACTGTCCCACTCCCAGAATCAGACTGTACCATTAGTAAAAAGGGTGGAGGGGTGAAATGACAATATCATAAATAATTCAAGAAAAATGTTATAGCAAATCATAACCATGTATAATTTGCATATTTTAACAGATGAAATGAAAATTTTATTTCAAAAACTTACACAAGGCAATACTATTAAAATAATATTAATATCCCTCACAGGCCCCCCTGTCAGTGCCAGGCCCTTAGAATCGTCCTAACTCCCCCCCCCCAGCGGTGCCCCTGCCCACGCTGCTCAGTCGCAAACGTCGCGAGTGGCGAAAACCGGGACATATCCGTGTCCGACAGACTTTTGTTGGGACTCGGGACACACAACCCCAAATCGGGACTGTCCCGGTAAAACCGGGACGTCTGGTCACCTTATGTAGAGAGCATACACACTAGACAGCATTGACGTAGAGAGAATGCACACTAGACAGCGTTTATGTAGAGAGCATGCACACTCGACAGCGTTTATGTAGAGAGCATGCACACTAGACAGCATTGATGTAGAGAGAATGCACACTAGACAGCGTTTATGTAGAGAGCATGCACACTAGACAGCATTGATGTAGAGAGAATGCACACTAGACAGCGTTTATGTAGAGAGCATGCACACTCCACAGCGTTTATGTAGAGAGTATGTTATGCACAACCTGTCAACCTCGATTACAATTTCCTATCTCTGTATTGGCCTAATTTAATGTTTTAAAGTAATTATTTTTTTGACTAAAATGAATGACTCCAAGATGGCGGCATAGGTGTTTTCACGTTTGTCTGTGTCTGCGCCCTCCTGTCTACCTGTGTTTGTGCTCTTTACACATTGGCTGGATCACACTAATTGTTGGAATATTGCTTTATCATGAATATTTCTTCACTCCGGTAACAAAACTTTGATAACTGTGGAAATGGAAAGCCATAAACAGCAACACAAGCCTAGGCCTACGCAGTCACGTAGGTCTGGCTGCATCAATAACTTGAAACTGCCGGTTTACCTGTTGCTTGTGTTTGTGCTTAACGCACCGTCTATGAGCGCCCTGGGATCTGGTTTTGGTGATGGATTATTTGCATCATCCTTTCGGATTGTCCTCCCAAATTCTGGAACCTTGCTGCTCTCTGATGCATACGGATTTACACCATTCCGTCCTGGCTCTTTTACTGAACCCCTGCGTGAGTGTGAACTTCTCAGCTGGGCAGAACTGAGCCAGTTTCAGTCCATCTGCGACAGGCGAGACCGAGGAATCACTCGCACAGCAAGATCAGCAGGTATTTGGATTATCCTTCTCCTGGTTTTATCAGGTAACATACATCCCAACCCAGGTCCAGAACTGACTGAGCTTTCGAGCCCCGACGTTTTGAAAAATAGTGGTGGCTTGCGTTTTATCCACGTCAATGTTCGCAGTCTGATAAATAAGATCGACACTATTCGTCTGTGGGCTAAAATGACTGAATGTGACATATTCGTACTAACAGAGACTTGGCTCAAATCTTCAATCACGAACAATATGATTTACATCGAAGGGTATAATATTTTTAGAACGGACCGTGTTAATAAAGGAGGGGGAGTAATGATATACGCGAAGGCGTCGCTGGACTGTTGTTTCGTTGAAGCAATTACAAAGCCAAAGTTTTTCGAACTGTGCGCCATCAGGGTAAATCTCCCCAATTGCGCTTCCTTGTCTGTGGTTGGATGCTATCGCCCACCTTCGGCTGTAGCTGAAGCAACTACCCTGCTGTCTGACTTTTTGAGTAAGCTGTCCAATGAGTATATAGTTATCGGGGACCTGAATTTGGACTGGCTATCTTCTTCATCAGTGTTAAGGGACATGTGTGATGCATTACAGTTGACACAACTAATAAAGTCACCTACACGCCTCAATCCAAAACGCATGGACAAATCTACCCTCATTGATGTGATTTTGACTAATGCTCCACACAAATTTTCTGCTGCTGGTGTTTTCTGCAATGATGTCAGTGATCACTGTATGACTGCGTGTGTTAGAGATTGCAAAATGGTTAAAACCAAGCCGCGATTTATTTTTAAATGAAATCTTAAACATTTTAATGAGCAGGCATTTCTTCATGACATCTACCACAGTGACTTGGACAGAGTTAGTTTTATGGATGATGTTGAAATGGCTTGGGATTATTTTAAGGAGTCTTTTATCGCCATAATTGGTAAACATGCTCCGTTTAGAAGGTATAGAGTGAGGGGCAGGGACAATCCCTGGTTTACTGACTCAGTTGCAACTGCTATTAGGGAGCGAAATGAAGCATGGGTCAAGGCAAAAAGATACAACACTGATGTATATTGGTTAAATTATAGGGTTTTAAGAAACAAATGTACAAGAATAATTAAAAGCGCAAAAAGTGAGCATTATATTAATCTCATAAATGAAAACCTCAGTGACCCTAAAAAATTCTGGAAAGCAATTAAATCCTCCTCAGGAGATGTGCCACCCCCCCCACTATCCCTGAATTTCTAACATCTAGGCAGGGTGTAATTAAGGACAAGCAAAGTATGGTAGATACTTTCAACATGCACTTTATTAATGCTGGAATAGCCACTCAGTCAACTCTTCCAGCAAACAGCATAAATAGTGTAACCCCTATCTCAGACTGTACCAATACAAGTCTAAATAGTTTTAATTTTATACCTATATCTGCCTTCGAAGTTCAAAAGGCTCTTTTAGGTTTGGACTGTAGGAAGTCTGCTGGCCCAGACCAGATTGAGCCTTTCTTTCTTAAAATTGCTGCTAACTTGATATCTGGCCCAATCTCCTCCATCTTCAATCTTAGCCTCCAAAGTGGTTCTATACCAAAGTCATGGAAATCTGCCTTTGTCCTCCCACTTTTAAAAAGTGGAGATCCATCTGTATTGGACAACTATCGCCCAATCTCCAGACTTTCTGTCCTGGCTAAACTGTTTATAAATGAACAGCTTAAAGCTTTTTTACCTGACAACTCTATCTTAAATCCTATGCAGTCTGGGTTCCGGCAAGGTCACAGTACAGTTACAGCTGTAACCTCAGTAACAAATGATGTTGTAAATGCGTTGGATAGCAAGAAGTCGTGTGCTGCAATATTTATTGATTTATCCAAAGCTTTTGACACTGTGGACCATCATCTTCTTCTGCAAAGATTGGAAAGTATTGGCTTCAGTTGCTCTGTGCTAAGGTGGTTCTCAAACTACCTGAGTGGCAGAACCCAATGTGTTGCCATTGATAATTTTATATCCTCCTCACAGGAAGTAACAATGGGGGTCCCGCAAGGTTCAGTTTTGGGCCCCATTTTATTTTCCATTTATATAAATAATTTGGGCAGGGAGCTAGAGCAGACAAAGGTTCATCTCTATGCAGATGATACCATTTTGTATGCCTCAGCCTCAACAGTAAGGGAAGCAATTACACAACTTCAGACTGCTCTTAATCAAGTCCAGTCATTTCTCATAGGGTTGAAGCTGGTATTGAATGCCAAAAAACCAAAAACAATGCTTTTTACAAACTCACGCTCTCCAGTTGACTTCACTGTGTCAACACAAGATGGCACAATAATTGACAGAGTATCTTCTTACAAGTACCTGGGCATTTGGTTGGATGATAGGATGTCTTTTGGTTTCCATATTGAGAGTCTCTGTAAAAAACTGAGACCAAAGCTAGGCTTTTTCTTTAAAATGAAAAAGTGTTTTCCTTACACTGCAAGGAGAAGGTTGGTACAGAGCACGTTCTTATCAGTGCTGGATTATGGTGACATAATTTATATGCACTCCAGTTTATGTTTACTAAAAAAGTTAGATGTATTGTACCACTCAGCCTTGCGTTTTATCACAGGTGCATTGGCTAGGACTCACCACTGTATTCTGTATGAAACAGTGCAATGGTCATCTCTTTCTCTCCGGCGAAAAGTCCATGCTTTGATTTTTATTGCGAAAGCACTTATGGGTAAACTACCCCATTATATTTCCAGTTTACATTTTTATCAAAATAGTGCTTACAGGACTAGGTCATCAGAAAAAATATTACTACGCACACCTTTTACAAGAACAGAACTGGGTAAAATAGCTTTTTCATCATTTGCACCAAATGTCTGGAATGAATCTCAGGCCATCTTAAATCTTGAAACTCTTCCCTCTATTAACATTTTTAAAAAACGTTTGAAATCAGCTTTAACTGAGCTATGCAACTGTTTTTAAACCTATGCTTTCTTGTCTGCTTTTAGCTGTCTGTGTTACTTTGTTTAATCATAGTCTGTCATTACTAGTGAGTTGCTGTGTGTAATATGTTATGAAGTGTGTGTGTAGCATGTTATGTAGTGAGTGTAGTATGTTATCTGTAGTGTAGTTGTGGTTTGTCCTGTCTTTTGTGTATGTGTAACTATTTTGCCGTCCGTCTTGGCCAGGACTTCCCAGTGGAAGAGTTACTGTAACTCAGTGAGACCATTTTTCCCGGTTAAATAAAGGCCAAATAAATAAATAAAATAAAAAAATGACTAAAACTGGACTAAAACCCTTTTAGTTTTTGTCGACTAAAACTAGACCAAAACTATCAAGGATGGAATTGACTAAAATGTGACTAAAACTAATAAGCATTTCGTCCAAAAGACTAAGACTAAAACTAAATAAAAAATGGCTGCCAAAAACAACACTGTCTTGGAGTGATCTTTGTTTGTCAACCACTCCTGGTAACAATGGTCTTGAATTTCCTCAATTTGTACACAATCTGCCTAACTGTGGATTGGTGGAGTCCAAACTCTTTAGAGATGGTTTTGTAACTTTTTCCAGCCTGATGAGCATCAACAATGCTTTTTCTGAGGTCCTCAGAAATCTCTTTTGTTCATGCCATGATACACTTCCACAAACATGTGTTGTGAAGATCAGACTTTGATAGATCCCTGTTCTTTAAATAAAACAGGGTGCCCACTCACACCTGATTGTCATCCCATTGATTGGAAACACCTGACTCTAATTTCACCTTCAAATTAAGTGCTGGCGGCACGGTGGTGTAGTGGTTAGCGCTGTCGCCTCACAGCAAGAAGGTCCTGGGTTCGAGCCCTGTGGCCAACGAGGGCCTTTCTGTGTGGAGTTTGCATGTTCTCCCCGTGTCCGCGTGGGTTGAACCCATAAACTTTCCTCCGGGTGCTCCGGTTTCCCCCCACAGTCCAAAGACATGCAGGTTAGGTTGACTGGTGACTCTAACTTGACCGTATGTGTGAATGGTTGTCTATGTCTATGTGTCAGCCCTGTGATGACCTGGCGACTTGTCCAGGATGTACCCCGCCTTTCGCCCGTAGTCAGCTGGGATAGGATTCAGCTTGCCTGCGACCCTGTAGAACAGGATAAAGTGGCTAGAGATAATGAGATGAGATGAAATTAACTGCTAATCCTAGAGGTTCACATACTTTTGGCACTCACATATGTAATATTGGATCATTTTCCTCAATAAATAAATGACCAAGTATTTTTGTCTCATTTGTTTAACTGGGTTCTCTTTATCTACTTTTAGGACTTGTGTGAAAATCTGATTATGTTTTAGGTCATATTTATGCAGAAATATAGAAAATTATAAAGGGTTCACAAACTTTCAAGCACCACTGTACCTCACCTCTCGCCCATAGTCAGCTGGGATAGGCTCCAGCTTGCCTGCAACCCTGCACAGGATATGCAGCTACAGATAATGGGTGGATGGATGGATGGATGGATGGGCAGACCATGGAGCCTCTCAATAGTTCATTGAAGTTAGCAGCAAATCCTAACAGTATCGTAGATTTGCAGCAGAATAGACTATTTGTGATACCCTTTGAAGGATAAAATATTTAAATAAACCTACTGGATATTATCCACATTAAAGCATGTTACTGGATTATCCCCCACTAAATTAGTTGATTTATGGAACGTTAACAGATGACAGATTAGGCTAATAAAGATTTTGACCTTTTACAATTATGTAAGATTTAATTTAATCAAAATAGACATTAGATTACATTACTAGACTTCTTGTCCTGTTTTTAGTTCACATAATAACATTTCTTTTTTCTTTGATACCCATTCCTTGGTTAGATTTTCAGTTATTATCATTTTTGGAGTATTTAAAACGATATACTTTAAACAAAAATAATACTTAAAATAATTACCACTTTTGATAGTTAGCATTTATATATAAAGAATCTGTTTAACCTGAGGTCAGATTTTCCCCGTTTATAATGAGCTATGATCAAAAGATGATGTAAAGATATCTTTAATCTTTCAGTCATGTTGTTCATGACTTTATAATGAGTGCATTTACTCCAAAAGGAGTGGAGTATGTGTTATCTAAAGTTGTCTGTAATATCCCATGCAGGATGGGTAAATATATTTGGTTAAAATTTCACTTTTCTCATCCCCATAAATATTAATACAGCACACAGAAAAGTGGAGCCCTTAAACCCTTCATTTAGATTTACATTCTGTCAGAATTTTTCATTCGTGCGAATAAATTGTGGGAGCAGGGGCGTGATCGGGCGTCAGCTGTGGGGGGTGAGGAGTCAGGGAGACCCGGCAGGTAACACTGATGAGTTTCACCTATGCCTAATTACTGGCATCTTATTTATGTGTGTCTCTTGTGTTCTTGCAGGAAGAAGCCAGTGACTAGAGAGATAGAGCTGAGCAACCCAGCACCGTGTGTGTTTAAAGCAGGGGCATCAGAAGCATTTTTAATGTGGGGGGGGGGGACACACTGACGGGGGGTCCTCCCCCAGAAAATTTTTAATTAATTAGATGCCATCTCCTGCATTCTGGTGTATTTTTAACAGGTTGTTAAACACCTAATTTTACCTACAAAAGTCATTTAATTCAATGACTATTTTAGAGACTCAACAATAAGTCCTCATTCAACTAGTCCATATATTCATCAGCCTGTTTTTAAACCCACTGCTATGCCTAAGATAATGAAACGAATGTGACACAATTTATCACCAACAATGACTTTATGGGTGCATTTTACTTTTTATTTTGTGTTTCCTTTTTTATTTAGTTTTAGATGTAACGCAACATGCCATTGTGCCAAGCAATAGTGACACTCAACTGTATGTTTAAAAATAAGAATATTCATAATTTCACACAATGAACAGGCATGACATGGCATCATGCAAACTTCATAACACACAATCACACTGTGTCAAGCAACGGTGACACATAAAAGATAACTTCACACAATGAACAGGTGCAATTTTGTTAACCACCAACAGTGACTTTATTGGGTGCATTTTACTTTTTTCCGATTTAGTGATACTCGTAACAAAAATGACATGGCATCATGCAGTCTTCATAACACAAAATTACACTGTGTCAAGCAATGACACATAAAAGAGAACTTCACACAATGAACAAGTGCAGTTTTGTCAACCTACATGCAATGGTGGTACTACAGTAGCATTTACAGATTAGTATAACAAATAGGTTTATAGATATAACTCCTTACATTGGTGCCACCACAATTTCTACCACTTCATAACTTTTATCCCCCTTTCCTTCACAATCCACCTGGAATAACATCCATCTCTCTCCATTGCTTTCCTTTCTACTATTCCTTCCCCATACACTGATTACTTTCCAGAAAACTGCCAAAGACCAGACAAAACAAGTTCTTCAAATCACAACAGGGAATCAATAAATATCATCAGAGCAGACTTGACCTCATTCTTGGCATTACAGTAAGGCAGGCCTACTGGGTTTGAATTAAATGATAGCTAATGTTAAGCTAGCTGATACATCTCCTAACATTGACTAGCCAGCTCACTGCACTAACATTTCCACTGGGACAAAAAAACATGTCCTGTGGGGAAATTTTGACTTACTTTCCGCTTCTTTGTAAATAATTTCCTTATGTCCATTGTGTCTGGGGAGGGAGCAAATATTGCAAACAATTCATCATCAGTTGCTCTGAGTGTGTGTGTGTGTGTGTGTGTGTGTGTGTGTGTGTTTTCACTGCTTCAGATGGGCTAAATGCAGAGGATGAATTTCACTGTGCTTGAAGTGTGCATGTGACAAATAAAGGTTTCTTCTTCTTCTTATCAACCAAGAATACCCCATTAGGTTAAGCTTATTTCATTGTTTAGTTGAATATTAATGTAACGTGGCCTAGGATTAATTTTGAGGGCATATAACAAAAGAATAAGGTTTTAGCAAAAGCTAGACATTGTGAGATGGCAATGGGGCTGACGTTCCCTCCTCCACTTTCGAGCAACTGCACCTTGCACCAAAATTTCTCTGCTTGCACTGAGATTCACTTCACTTGCGTGTGATGAGTTGTTGTAGGTAACGCCCGGAAAACCCAGAGTGGATTTTCAGTGGTATGCATATTTTCTTATCGATCAAGTGGAATGGATTCTTTCATGAAGCATTAGAAACGGTGCTGGGTGAACTAATATTTTATGTTAATTGTGTGTGGGGGGGTCCAAACGAAGAATTATGAAATGTGAAGGGGACACGTCCCCTTCACATTCAATGGTGGCAATGCCCATGGTTTAAAGTGCAGACAGCAAAAATAAAGTCTCTGAAAAGTAGATTAAAATAAAGTGCACGTTGGGCTGTCACACCTGTCTCCCAGGTCTTCATTCTCTGAGCTGCAAGAAAGTTATATAAAAATATGTGGAGCAACATAAATAAATAAATAAATAAATAAATAATATAACCTACAGTGTCTTGCAAAAGTATTCATCCCCCTTTGTGTTCGTCCTGTTTTGGTCACATGACAAGCTGGAATTAAAATGGATTTTTTGGGGGTTGGCACAATTTGATTTACACAACATGCCTACAACTTTAAAGGTGAAAATAGTCATTTTATTGTGACACAAACAATAATTAAGATGAAAAAAACCCAGTAATCTGGAGTGTGCATAGGTATTCACCCAACAAAGTCAATACTTTGTAGAGCCACCTTTTGCTGCAATTACAGCTGCAAATCTCCTTGGGGTATGTCTCTATTAGCTTAGTACATCTAGCTACTGGGATTTTTGTCCATTCCTCAAGGCAAAACTGCTCCAACTCCAAGTTAGATGGGTTACATTGATGTACAGCAAACTTGAAGTTATGCCATAGATTCTCAATTGGATTGAGGTCTGGGCTTTGATTTGGCCATTCCAAGACATTTTAAATGTTTCCCTTTAAACCACTCCAGTGTAGCTTTAGCAGTATGTTTAGGGCCATTGACCTGCTGGAACGTGAACCTTCGTCCCAGTCTCAAACCTCTGGCTGATTCAAACAGGTTTTCCTCCAGAATTGCCTTGTATTTAGTGCCATCCATCCTTCAGTCTTGACCAGCTTTCCTGTCCCTGCAGATGATAAACATCCCCACAGCATGATTCTGACACCACCATGCTTCACTGTAGGAATGGTGTTCAGGGTGTTGGGTTTGGGCCACACATGGTGTTTCCCCTGATGGCCAAAAAGATCAATTCTAGTCTCATTTGACCAGAGAATCATCTTCTATGTGTTTGGAGAGTCTGCCACATGCTGTTGGGCAAACTCCAAACAGGTTTTCTTAAGCAATGACTTTTTTTCTGGCCACTCTTCCATAAAGCCACACTCTGTGGAGTGTATGGCTTAAAGCGGTCCTATGGACAGATGCTCCCATCTCTGCTGTGGATCTTTGCAGCTCCTTCACTGTTATCTCTGGTGTTTTTGTTGCATCTCTGATTAATGCCCTCCTTGCCCGGTCTGTGAGTTTTGGTGGGTGGCCTTCTCTTGTCAGGTTTGTAGTGGTGCCATATTCTTTCCATTTTGCTATGATGGATTTAATGGTGCTCCCTGAGATATTCAAAGTTTGGGATATTTTTTATAACCCAACCCTGATCTATACTTCTCCACAACTTTGTCTCTAACCTGTTTGGTGTGCTCCTTGGTTTTCATGTTGCTTGCTTAGTAGCGTTGCAGAGTCAGGGTCCTTCCTGAATGAATTGATTTATACAGACATCATGTGACAGATCATGTGACACTGATTGCACAAAGGTGGATCTAACTAATTATGCAACTTAGGAAGTGAATTGGTTGGACCAGCTCTTATTTAGAGGTTTCATATGAAAGGGGGTGAATACCTATGCACACTCCAGATCTCTTTTTTTTTCATCTTAATTATTATTTGTGTCACAATAAAACAACAATTTTCACCTTTAAAAATGTAGGCATGTTGTGTAAAGCAAATGGTGCTAACCCCCCCAAAATCCATTTTAATTCTAGCTTGTAATGCAACAAAACAGGACAAATACCAAGGGGGATGAATCATTTTGCAAGACACTGTATGGAATGGTACATAATGTTCATGTTACTGATGTAAATACTAGCAGACACTTAATAGCAATAGTCCAGGTAATATTAGCTAGCATATGTCAACAAAGCAGTTAACGCTAGCTGTTCACACTATTTTTTCAAATAATACTGATTTTTTTTAAATACACTAATGTAGCTACATACATATGTTGTGCTACATAAATATTTTAAATCAATGAATTAATTGTCTACTAACTACCAAATCACACTTCTGTCTTTCTGTATTTATACATTCAAATTGTCCACCAAGAACTGGAATTATCTGAAGCCTCCATGAATCACATGACAATCAAATATTTTAGACCCTCATTGCCGTGACCCTCTATCTACATGGCTCTGGCACACTTTCCATAAATAACCTCACCTTCCAATGCACTAAGCATTTTGTTTATATACATGTTTTTCTGGTATGGACCTGATCTGTTTTGTTTATTGAGCTCTGCCTAGCCAAGTTAAACGTATTTGCTGATTGCATGCTACTTAGCCTGTATATTGACATTGATTTTGTTTTACCCTTTAAAAGGTGTCTGCTTCATTCAGTCATACAACACACTGACATCCAAATCCTGTCTGTGCCTGATGGGCTTCCCACCTTTCTTAAGTCCTTTTGTAGAATCTATCCACTCCAAAGACAGTGCAGAGAGAAACATAATAGAATCTGACACAATGACTTCCATTTTAAAGTCAAAGAAAACACAAAAATAAATACAGTTTGCTGAAGACTGTAAATGCCCTGATGTGCCCTCCACATGTTTAAATAAAAAATAAAAGTTTATAATAATAATTTGTCCATTTTAAAAGTTGTGATTTTGCTATCATATCTTTTTATATCATATCACATAGATATTTTTATGATATAAAAATAGGTTTACTTGGACGCAACCATTTGTACAGAAAACAGATATCCACCTGTGACGTAACCAGCACACTAGTATGCCGTTTACCTTATTAACACAGCTATCAAATAAAGGCTTCTAATTCTATGGAAAAAAAATCCCCAGGTGCCACTGTTCTCTTGTTCTCTCTCTCTGTGTTCACTGCTTCAGGAGTGCAGTGAACACACAGAGAAAGAACTTCACTGTGCTGTAATTTCTATGCAATAAATAAAGGCTTCTAATTCTGAAAATCTAATCAGAAATTTTCTGATCAAAAAATCAAAATACTTCACTTTTATGAAGTTTAAAACTCACTCAGCAAGATAATGCATATGAAGTACTGGCACAGATACTAGCAAACAATAGTAGTTGTCATAGAAACATAATTCTTGCCATCTAAAATGATGACTTTTGTCAGAGAATTAAGAACAAAGAAAAGCATAAAAATACAATTAAAATTTAATTCAGCATCTTTAGAGTTGTTTAGAACAATTTAGAAGCGATGTATCCACTAGCCTCGGTAAGCGATGTCACAATATCGGATTCTCTCGTATAATTTGTACTCAGAGCATGATATTTGAACCTCGGAGAGAATTAGATGGCAGCACCCAAGGACATTCATTGTTTTGTTTTTCTTTTAAAATAAAATCTGTACACAGTTTACAGGTACAAATATGAACAAGTGAAGACTCAAACATGTCTTGTATGGATATTATCTGTCATTATAAAGGAGTTTATTTTTGGGTTTTGTTAATCTTTAAGTTAACAGTGTTGAGGAAAGGGCTGTTGTGGTCTGCAGATGAAATGTAAGGCCTTAGAGAGAAATCGCATGGTGGCATGGGAAAACCAATCACATTGTGAAATTTTGACAGCCGGTATCTGATTGCAAACAAAATTGGTTAGAAATACTGTATGTCCAGTTCTCTGTAGCCTCTGGCTGTGTAAAACATGATAAAACCATGACATTCACTGTGTGAGGAAATCACACTTAGCTAGCAAGATTTTAGACATCTTTAGTAGAAGTAACTGGCTCTGCCTATTACATTCTTTGAGAATGCTATAGGCAGAAAAAAGAATCTAAAAATTAGCTTATGGGTTTGTTTTTTTTGGTTGTTTGGTTGTTGTTTTTTTTAGCCAAAGTGACTATCATTTTCCTAGACCTCCACTGATATTGTGGTGATTTTATGCATACTGTATGTCCCCCCCCCCACACACACACACACTTTTATACCTTGATATAATGACACATACAGTGATTTGTTTTATGTTGATTGTATTTTGATTCAAAGCCAATGATACTGATTTTCAGTAAAGAGTAAATTAAGTTGATTCTGCTTAAAAAGAAATTACAAATCTATCGATCCATTATCCGTAACTGTTTATCCTGTGCAGGGTCGTGGGCAAGCTGGAGCCTATCCCAGCTGATTATGGGTGAGAGGCGGGGGACACCCTGGACAAGTCACTAGATAATCACAGGGCTGACACATAAAGATAAACAACCATTCACACCTATGGTCAATTTAGAGCCACCAGTTAGCCTAACCTGCATGTCTTTGGGAGAAACCGGAGCACCCAAAGAAAACCTACGCAGACACGGGGAGAACATGCAAACTCCACACAGAAAGGCCCTCGTCAGCCACTGGGCTCGAACTCAGAGCCTTCTTGCTGTGAGGTGATAGTGCTAACCACTACACCACCGTGCCACCCCAGAAATTACAAATGGATTTGTTAAAAGATTATATTCTTACAGAATTTTGAATCATGTATAAAATCAGAATAAAGTATTGTTTAAATGATTATTTTTTAGTTAGCTTAGTGTGGCCTTGAAAATATTGGTAAAGTGAGACCTGAAAGTATCTTTTTTCTAAAAAAATGGCATCAGTGCCACACTGGAAATATTGGTGGAGACAAACTTGAAACTTCGAGGGTTTATATGGACCAATAGCAAATATTGGTGGAAAGGAGATCTAGTAAGGTGAGATGTGTGAACCAATCAGAATTCATTATACTTGGAAATTTATCTAATACTGTGTTAGAATACTATAAAAATCAATGCTTTGTACTTTGGAGTCAGATCACTCTGCAGACTGACTCAGCTTTTCTTAATTGATTTAATAAAAGTCTAAACTTTTCTGCAAACTCTTTGAATTATTCTTTCTTGGGAGAATTTCCATGACAATATTTAATTTAAATTTTAATTTAATTTAATGTAATAGTTCCCTGTCGAATCATGGTGCTGCAGTCAACATGAAACACTTGTATTAGACTTTCTCTCCAAATTGGAAGTTGGAGCTCAGAATGACATCATTTTCAACTACCATGCATTCAAGCTACAAAATGGGGGAAATAACCAAGAACCACCTCCATGCTTGACTGTTATCAACAAACTAGACAGCTACCTGTGCTAAGTGATGTATATTTTTGTCCTCAAAACAGCAAACTACATTATGTCAAGTTAAGTCAAAGTCCCTCTCGTGCTGACCTGGTCTTCCCAGGTAGTCTCCCATCTTTTGAGTCTTTTGAGATGCATTGGGCAGTGCCAATCTCCATTTCTGTAGCCCTCGGCCTATCGCCTATTACATAGTTAGGGTTACAGTGGGGGACTGGTCCTCTGGAAACCGCGAGAGTTTGACTCCCAACTCACATCTGTATTGCAATGTGCCTTGCCAGATGGCAGTAGGTACCATTTTTTTATGATGGTCTTTGGTATGACCCGACCACAAGTAGAACTCGCGATCTCCTGGTCGAGAGGTGGACACGCTAACCACTAGGCCAGCTCATGCTAAACTACATTATAGATTTAACAAGCTAATATAGCTGTACAAGGCATGATCAAAAAGTTTAGGGGCTGTTCCTGTTGCAAAACAATGGAGTATAGCAAGGCCATGTACTTGCAGTACGAGTGAGCCGTAACTCTCATAAGTCAATATATCACATCACATTTCACTGTCAACACTGGGACCTGTGTTACATGTTTTTTGTGATCACTACAGAGACCCTTGAAATGCTTCAGAAAGCCTAAGGCAATGAAGCAATGAGCCAGATGAGGTGTTTTGAGTAGTGTTCTCACTCCAAGAGGGCTACGACATGACTTGAACATGACATTCTGCCCCTCTTGATGCATGAATGCCACTCAAAACACCTTGACCTGCTCACTGATTCATTGCCTTAGGCTGGCTGAAGCATTTACAGGGTTTCTGTTCCTTATATCCTCGAGTTTGACACAGACTTTGTTTGCTGTCTGGTTCATAGAAAGATTGCAAATGTGTGCATGCATGTTGTCACAAAAAGGCATGTCACACAAGTCCCAATGTTGACAAGTCGACGTCATGAGAGTTACTTCTCACTCCTGCTGCATGTGCATGACCTTGCCGCACACTGTTGGTATGTTGATTGATTGATCTACAATTAATATGAGTGTATACAGAACTCATATAAATTATTTAAGTAAGAGGTGCTAATTTGTGTATATTAAATTTTAGTGTCATACTGTTTTATTTTCCTTTTCTCTGAGTGTTGCCTCTTCAAGGACAAATGACAGAACATTCTACACTGAAACATTTTTCATCTTATCATGCTCCTTATGTGCGTAGTAGATGCACGTAGCAGATGTGCGTACAAGACAGCAATTAGACAAGATCCAATCGGCTTTAGAGCTGATCATGCTCCCGGTGCGTGATCAGGGCATGCAATTGCAATGATGTAATACAAAAGATGTAATGTCTCCTTCTTATCTAGTAAAGAGTATATATATACAGTAGATTTGAGAACAAAGGGACAGCGTGAGGGGTGTACCGAACCCTCATCACTTGTCCGTTTCTGCAATAAAACTTCTTTCTCTTGCAGAAGGACGAGACTGGTGTTGGTGTTTGTCATTTTTTCACATTTGTTTACTGTTATTACAGCCATGCAGCCATGGTTTTTTGATGTCATTTGCTGAATTTGAAGAAACTTGGGGTTGAAGAGACCATTCTGAGTTCCCAAGTAAGAATTTTGAGATGAGTGGGTTCTTTGTTTGTTTATTTGTTTTCCTGGTAGGTGGTAAGGATTTATGAGTTATGACCTCTATCCGAATGCATCATAAGGTATATCAAAGTAATACACAGAAAAGCAGTGAAAAATAAGCAACATACTGTGTGTACCTGTTACACATAGAAGAAATGGCACACAAAATTTTCTAACTGATCCATGGTTCAGAAGGAATTTGCCTGCATGAAGACATGCCCGTGATGACTATGTCCTCCACTAAATGATGTACAGACTCAAGCATTTGGGCCAAGTGTCAAAATCCCCAAGGTCAGAGCTTCTCAAACTTGAGGGCAAACAACCACAAATGGACATTGTGACTTTTTTGCGATCCCAATGCTGCCCTCTGAAGAGCATGTCAATACATTAAGGTGCCTCAGAAAGGATGGGTTTGCCTTCATGATCCTGGATTGGTAGCTGTCATGCAATAGATGATGACCCAGAAAAATGGGGAGGAAATAATAAACTTATTGGGCACACAGTGGTGTAAGTTCAAATTTATTATAACAAAACAAACAATATAATTACAAGTTAACACCATCCCACAAATAGTAAACTAACTCATCTAGGCAGGTGGTGATTGTATTACATTCATAAATAAAGATGAAAAGAAAAAAATTACATTCAATGAAAAATACTGTAAATAATAGAAAGAATGAATTTGAAAGAAAAAGAAACGAGACCATCAATGACAGTGTAGCTCACTCTGGCCCCATCTAGTCCAGAAGGAATGATCTAAAGTGGGCCACCTTGTGCAATAATTGTTGCAAGCTATATACACTATATACAAGCTATATCCACCCTAAGAATACCTACGTATTTGCCAAAAAGAATCCAAAAGGGCGAGGAATTTACTGAGAAGAAGCAATTTTTGTTGAACTGCTAATTAAAGCTTAATTAGTTCATAACTTCATTAATAATTGTAATTAAGCAAATCTGGGTAGCAGTTCTATGCACCCTAGGTGCCCCTACCTTCATGCCAGAAATAATCAAAATCGGTGAAGAAATGAGGGAGAAGAAGCAATTTGTCTGGAAACTGCTCATTAGGGCTTAATTACTCCATATCTTCATTATTAATTGTAATTATGCAAATTTGGATAGAAGCCATATGCACCCCAGGCAGACCTACCTTCCTGCCAAAAAGAATAAAAATCAGTGAAGAATTGAGAGATAAGAAGCAATTTTTGTGAAATGCAGATGACGCCAGACGGACAGCAGATAACAAACGACAGACAACACATGATGGCATAAGCTCATCGCCTGTCAGCCGGATGAGCTAATAATAGTAAACAAAGTGATATAACCACTGTACCATGGGTGGCACAGTGGTTAGCACTGTCACCTTAGAGCAAGCAGGTCCGGTTCTACCCCATCTCTTGCCCAATGTCAGCTGGGATTGGATCACCCAGGTTGGATAAGCAGTATAGAAAATGAATGTATAGACCCTTTTCACGTGACGTCACGACAAACGCGGCCACCATTTTGGACATGTACTACCAGTAGTTTACCACAGCCAGCATTGAGGAACGGCAGCAAAGAAAGTGTTTATTTTCAGCAAGACTTCCATCATGCCACTATATTGTTGTGCACCTGGATGTAGTAACCATCAACAAACAAGGCAAGGTTTATCATTTTATCGGATCCCGACGGAGAAGATGGATAGCGGCCATAAACAGGAAAGATTGGCAGCCCTCGGCATACCAGCGCTTGTGCAGTGACCACTTTGTTGGAGGTAAGACGAATAAAATTAGCCAGAAAAGGCATTACATTGCTGTTAACATTCTGTGGCGGCGATTGTGTAACCAAATAGGCTAAAATAACCCATTGTAACCTCTTTGTTCTTCTGTAGTAGCTATTAGCTAACGACATTAGCTAGCGTTGTGTTCCTTTGCTGTTGGTAGACTGTAGGACAGATCAGAGGCAGTGTCCTACAAACAGCGCTTAATTTGAGGGGGAGCAAGCCGGAGCGCGCTCCGGAACCTCGGGCGTTGGCTCCGGCAGCTATTTACACTGGATCCGGTGATCCGACACCTCTTTTGACTATGTAACAAAAAAAACCAAAAACAAATAATTAAATAAAAAAATGCCAGTTTATTTAGTGTTAATGTCTGATTTTGATATCTGTCTTGTTGGTGATTTCTCTCATGAAACGACATCCACAAAATATCTGCAGATGAACTTAATTTGCAGTGTTATTACAAAACATACCCAGAAGCGCAGCGCCGCGCCCCCCTCCCCCCCTCTTTTTTTCCGCACCGGAGCCGCTCATCCTCTGCGCTCCGGGACCTCCCACTTTACAAATTAAGCACTGCCTACAAATAAGTGTTCAAAACAAGAGGAACATGTATTTGTCTCTTAAATCCAGGCCGTTCCCTGTAATCTGTAACAACGGTTGGAGAAAGTAATGGCAAATAGCGGGTGCACAAGCCATAGAAGGTAAACTGTACACAGCGCCAGGGCAGTGTGATGGTATGTCTACTTTTAGATTGTGTTAGCTTATCAATGAACACACTTGTCACTCGACGAGTTTCACGTCTTTACGACGGATACTTAAATGTGTGTTAGGTATTATTGTTGCAGTCTAAGCAGTCATTGTAGCAGCTACATGAGCGAGAACCGAAAGGGTCTGTGCCATAAACCGTTATTTCTGTACGGCGTTGCTAATGTGTCGTTACTGTTGTTATTTCTCCCTCTGCTCGCCCTGTAAATGCCCTACGTCGCTGGATAGTGAAGGTATTTTCTGCATCTCGCTCCTTTTTCTTGTATGTTCTCCGTTTGTCGCCTTCCTCGCATTCAAACCAATTCGAGCCGAAGTCCGCTACATGTCCAAAATGGTGGTCGCGTTTACGAAGGTCACGTGACTGAAAAGGGTCTATAATCACAAACAACACAGCTTTAACCTAAAAAAAAAGAGAAAACATAGAGTCGAGGGTGTTTTTGCATCAATATTCATAAGCACTGGGAATAGCTGAGCCTTCATGTATAAGACCTTCATTCATCATGAATCAAAATCTGCTCAAAGAAACATAAGAATGCACATATGAAATTGTTGCCCATGGATCAAAATAATCAGTGTTGGTTCAACTCCTCTTTTTGTGGGAATTTGTGGGGTTTTTTTCACTTCTTCAAGGCCCATGAGAAAGAAACATTAAACATTCACAATATCGCTTTCTAAGCCACTGCATGATCACACCCCCAGGGCCTGTTAACAACAAAACAGCTTGCTGAACTATGGAGGGATTTAGTCAATTGAGTTATTTTATCACTAGCTCAGAAAGATGAGACTGGCAGTTTTAGCTGGAAAACCTTTTAACCACTAGAAATTAATATACATGTGTGAATTCAGTGTTTTGGACAAGTGAAGTAATTCATGGAAATTAAAGCTGTGACTCATGTAACTTGTTTCAGTGACTACATTGTTGCAGTGTGTGTATTAGGATGCAGGGCAAAAGCTTCCTTTATTCATATTTTCTGTTTATTCATGTTATATTTTACATTTTTACTAAACGGGACACACGAGTAAAATGATTCAATGTGACACACTGTGCTAAACTCAATTTCCAAGACAATAAAGACAATAGCCTCTTTCATCAATCTTTAAGGAACGTTGTGTGTAGATGTTTGTGTAAGCCAAACTGTACTACAAATTTATGCCGGATTTACAAAAGTTTCATAAAAGGCTTTCTTTTTTGTATTTGTGTGTGTATACTGGTAATTGACAACCACTCATAAATTACAGGGCACATGAACATCACAGCTGATTTGCAATTGATGATGCCTACAAAATTGCAGCCAAGTTCACAGAGCAGCCCACAAAGGGCCAAGTTCGCAGAGCGAAAAGTGCAAAATGGCCAAATAAGGCAAAAGTTGAAGGGTTTTTTTTGACTAACATCCCTGAGAATAATATTAATAAAAAAAATGGTTTGACACCAAACCTGAGTCAAACAAACAAACAAACAATGCTGAAAATTAATACAGTTTCTCCACTACTAGGGAGGCAAAACCATGACAAATCTTTTTTTTTTTTTAATTAAGACAGGTGCTGTGGCAAATGGAACTGACTTATAAAACAACTTTTATCATCTACAAAACAAACAAACAAAAAACAACAACATCCTGCTCTCCGGTGCCTCCTAAGGGGTGTGTCACCACATCACCACAAAATGAGTCCAGTGTAGCAAAAGTTCATTCTGAGTTATAGAGAGTTGAAATAAGAGTGTGTCAAATAATGACCCACACATTGTTTAATAATTTAGCCATAAATACATTCACTGGCCACTTTATTTGGAACACCCATCCACCTCCTGTTTTATGCTGTTCTCTAATCAGCCAATCCTTTGACAGCAGCACAATGCATAAAATCATGCAGATACAAATCAAGAGTTTTAGTTAATGTTCACTTCAAATATCAGAATGGGAAAAATTGTGATCTCTGTGACTTTCACTGTGGCATGGGTGTTGGTTTGAGCCAGATGGACCAGTTTGAATATTTCAGAAAATGCTGAACTCCTGGAGTTTTCACACACAGCAATCTCTAGAGTTTACACAGAATCTCATCTCATCTCATTATCTCTAGCCGCTTTATCCTTCTACAGGGTCGCAGGCAAGCTGGAGCCTATCCCAGCTGACTATGGGCGAAATTTACACAGAACGGTGCAAAAAATGAAAAACATTGAGTGAGCAAGAGTTCTGTGGGTGGAAACGTCTTGTTGATAAGAGAGGTCAGAGGAAAATGGCTAGATTGGTTCGAGTTGACAGGAAGGATATAGTAACTCATATAATCACTCTTTATAACCGTGTTGAGCAGAAAAGCATTTCAGCATGCAATAGCAGAAGACCACATTGAGTTCCACTCCTGCCAGCCAAGAACAGGAACCTTAGAATCAAGAACAAGTTCCTATTAAAGTGGCCACTGAGTGTAGATTCCTTATCTATAATGTATCAGTCACCCAAATATTATACTGTAAAACAACCTATAAATATGACTTTATAAATAAATGTGCACTATGCATTAATTTCAATTTACAAATCACAGTTTACAGCTGATTTTCTCCAGATGTGATGCTTATTAAAAAAACAAACAAAAAAAACCTGTGCATAAGAGCAGGGAGGCTGAAAGCCAGCAGCATCTCTACTGTACACATGAATCACATTTTAATCTTCAAACTAAAATAAATAAATAAACAAATTAATCCATCAGTTCAAGATCTGGCAAGTGCATGGACATGTGAGTGGACTCGAGTGTTATCTGGCTGCAGTAATCATGCCAAGAATCCTGATGGATAAAATAACACATTTTATTCATCAGAAAATACGATTCTTTCTTTGCATTATTAACATGGCAGCTACTTTCCTCCAAAATAAATGGTTAAGGGTCTTGCTGTGGTAGCTTACTGGTATACTGGGATTTAAACTCCACCTTCCATCCAATTACTGCTACCTAGATTCAGGGAATGTAGCAAACATTGGCAAAGGCCTAGTTATATAAAGATCTGGATAATTAATTAATTAACATGACTGAATGGTGAGAGTAATTATCTTTTAATGCTTAACCATTTGCCCAGTCTCATAATGACAGGTTTATGAGTATAAATCAGATAATTTGAAGCTGTTGTGTTTTGTTTTATAGTAGTGCTTCACTTTGCCACTTTTGACTTGTGCCATGTACTCTGAAGAGTTGAGACGCGTCTACTGTAAATATGATGTAGAAAATAAACACATACTCCTCTGTCCAGTCATATTTAAATGTTCTTCATCTGGGTAAATAAAGTGAAAAATCAGTGGAAGTCAGTAAAACCTTCCTTTTTTGTTCAGTCTTGTAGTTATGGTTTGCTGAGCTTCTTTCAACTTAATAATTTACATAAATGCATGTGAATGGATAAACCACACCAGAGGAGCTGATACAGAAGCAGAGCTAGTTTGTGTTTAGAACAGTGGAGTCACCGAACCTTTGGGGTTTTTTTGTTGTTGTTTTGTTTTTTGGGTTTTTTTTTTTTTTTGATTACTTGGTTCAGTTCATTGAGATACTGCTGGGTCTAAATCTTCAAACACCAGTTGATGAACCCTGATCTAGAAGAACTCCTTTGGGAATAAATCCCACAAATTTTGAATGGCCTAGGTAGGAAGTCTATCTGTATACTGTGTTATCCATTCTGCCTCTCTCTCTCTCTCTCTCTCTCTCTCTCTCTCTCACACACACACACACACACACACTGACATGAAAGGCTGTTAAATAACACCCTTCAAATTTAACCACATGGCTTCAATCTACTCAATAGCACCTGCTACAAAGACCTTATCTCTTATAATGACAGAGTTGTCCTACACAGTTATTGTCATGAAGACAAAGACAGGAATCAGCCATGTTGTTTAACAAAACGCAATAAATGAAACCAGAAACCAGTAGGAAACTTCAACCAACCCACTACATGCCCCAATTCCAGGTGTTCAATTCAATGAAATAAAAAATATCTACACGCCATGATTATGAATAGTACAAACTGCCCTGTATTATTTTTTTTCTTTTTGCATTTTTTTCTCTAATGACAATTTGAGAAACAGGACAAGATGGTGTATACTTAGTGTTCAGTCCCGGAGAGTGTGAGTATAACTGTGTGTATCACAGTAATCTTGCATAGTGGAGGAATACAGAACTGGACAGGAGCTTTCTGCTTATATCGCCATTAGCATAAATCTGAGCTCATTATTTTTGAAACCTTGAGAGAAACCATGACTGAATCAAGTAGATGTGAAGTGTAAAAAGAAACACAGCAGCAGAAGCATGCCAGTAACACTGCTGCACCAGGGTTATACTTTGTTGATATGCTTTGTCAATAGATCTGAACATACTATTCCTCTTTTATAAGAGACAGATTCTTACCTGTAAATTTTCTTTATTATGAATCTGTTGCCCAGTTACCGTAATAATGCATGATATTAAGTCCTGGGTATGATTTTAAACTGCAACCGGTAGTGAGTCTCAGGTCCAGGAGGACTTGAATACTGGGGAAAGTGGAGTTAACCCTTAATCACCATCGCTCCCAGGTCCGCTCTGACCCAGAGTGATAGCACCTTCCTGGGTTCCAGCTATGGGTGAAATAGTACATCACTAATAAGGCACTGGCAGCAGGGTGCTTTTTGGTGCAGTGTGGCAGATGAACCCAACAGGGTCAATGGCGCACCATCAGATGGCATGCAGAAGAGCCACTCAAATGGCCAATGGATGGCATCACTTGGCAAGTCAGTTGTCACTGCAGGGCAACTTCCATACTGTGACAGATTTGGCAATTGCGCATGCGCATTCTGTGCTATGCACTTCCTCGTTCCTGAGTTGTTTGCGACGAGTCTTTTTTTTTTCCATGAGTGTTGGCGTTAATTACTAATCTTTTCAAAAAAATTTTTTACAGATAATTTTCCAGTATCCTCTTATTGTACTGTCGCTTTCCTTTTTGTACTTTCCACTTTCACTTTCCTTTTTCCGCTTTTTTTTTCCTTGCTCTTTTCTCGGAAGAACGCCGAGACCGGAATCTTTTTCTTTCTCCTCCTGCGTAAAGACCATAAGCGGAGGTCATCCCCATCGGATCTGCTTTAATATCAACAGATCTTCGATTAAGGTACATGAATCTTTTCGTCATGGCACACCTTCAGCCTGTTCAGTGTGCTGAGTGCAGGATGTTTAGTCATTCTTCCTCCATCGCTAGCGATAGCTTTATTTGTGATAAGTGCAGATTAGTTAGCTCTCTGATGGAGAAGATTACAGTGTTAGAAGCGCATGTCCAGGCTTTAGAGAAGGTCAGTGAGAATGAGAACAGTGTAGTTTCTGTAAGGGAAAGTCTGGATGCCCTAGGTGGAGTTAGTAATCCCCCAACTCCGGCATAAGAGCCCTTATAAGAGTAACCAGTCTGAGGTTGCTAAGAGTAACTTTGTAGAGGTGTTTAAATTAGTGAAGGCGATGTCTGATGCTATAGTATGCTCTGGCCCCATTCCAATGCGGCATGGCGATGTAGCTTAGGCAGCTGGGCCATAGAAGGTTCACGCTGCACGCTGCATGCTGCACGCTACACGCGTGTAAAGAAAAGTGGACAAACATAGCATGACTTGCTCTGGGCCATAGAACGGCGTTCACGTTGCACGCTGCACGCTGCACACTTCACGCGTGAAGCGAGAAATGAACATGCACACTTTTTTCTAGGCGTGAAGATGGAAATTCCAGTCAATGCATGCGGTCACCGCCGCGCCAGCCAATCAGAACGAGTCTAGGGAGATAACTCTATGCTTTCAGGGGAAAACTTCAGAAAAAATATAATTGAATGGTATAATTGAAAAATAGTTCTTCATCGGGATTGTCAAGCAGATTATAGAATGTTCGGTGAAATTCACCACGGGTTTCTCTCAGAAGGAAGTGTTCTTGGCTCCAAATTCTGTTCCTTTTTCTCTTCCTCTGTCTCAGTAAAAGCAGAATGAGGCAATCGTCGTCATCCGAAGAGTCCATATTGTTGGTTACTCGGTCAAAGTAGAACAGACGCAACACGTGAACATCCAAGCATGAAGTTTAATGGCCCAGGGTCCGGTTCTTCACGTGAACGTGTAGCGTGTAGCGTGCAGCATGCAGCGTGCAGCATGAACCTTCTATGGCCCAGCTGCCTTACAGCAGGTTATGGTCGCTGAACTGCTGGTTGTCCAGGTGGTGCTCTGAAAACAGTGTGGGCTTTATAGATAATTGGGCTAATTTTGAGGGCACTGCTGGCCTGTTAGGGCAGGATGGTATCCATCCCACTCGGGAAGGTGCTGCTCTCATTTCCTGCAGGTCATTAGCCCATGGTCTCAGAACAGGCCTAGTTAATTTCTGACAATCCAGAGCCAAGGCCAGGGAGCAGACGAACAGGCTAAACTGACTGTCTGCTAGCTGCACAGAGTCGTCACTTAGGGTCCACTACATCGAGACTGTGTCTGTTCCCCGAGCTAAACAAAAAGGTAGAAATATTCAGAGAGTTTGTTCCAGTAACCTAATCAATATAAAATTAGATAATACTGACTGTACAGCTGCTGGCAGCACCTTTGATCTAAAGGTGGGGCTATTAAATATTAGATCTCTTACGTCTAAAGCGCTAATGGTTAATGAACTCATTACTGATCAGGAGTTTAATGTACTTTGTTTAACTGAAACGTGGATTAAGCCAAATGAATATATAGCATTAAATGAAGTGAGTCCTCCTGGATACAGTTATATACACCAGCCTCGTCTAACTGGCAGAGGAGAAGGCATTGTGGTTATTTATAATGATTATCTAGGTGTAACACAAAAACCTGGTTATAAATTTAATACATTTGAAGTTCTTCATACTCATATAATGTATGTAGCCTTGAAAAATAAGTCTACCCTGTTAATTCTGTTATTATTTACAGGCCCCCAGGGCCATATTCTGAGTTTCTTTCTGAATTTGCAGATTTTATCTCAGATCTGGTTATTTCCTTAGACAAAGCTTTAGTTGTCTGAGATTTTAATATTCACTTTGATAACCCGAAAGACCCTTTGAAAACAGCGCTTGTGTCCATTTTAGATTCAGTAGGGATTAATCAGAATGTCATAGGACTGACCCATAATTGTGGTCACACCCTCGATTTAATACTAACATTCAGGTTAAATGTAGAAAATATAGTCATACTTGCAGTCTGAAGTTATCTCAGATCATTATCTCATTCAAAATATGTCTGAGTAATAATTGTGGCAGCGGGGGCGTGGTCAAGCGCTGGTCTGTGACAGGAGGGCGGAGTCAGGGAAGGTAAGTGGCAGAATCACTACACCTGAGGGCAATTAACCTGTGTTTGTGTGTCTTCCCAGTGACTGCACCCTACTTAAGGAGGGAGAGCGAGAGCAGAGGGATCTCATTCCCGAACCAGACGCTGGTCGTGTGTGTGTGTCTGTTTTGTTTAAAGTTGTTCACTGAAAAGTGTGGCAATAAAAGCCCTATTTCCGAACCTGATCTCTGTCCTGCCATCCTCTGTGCTCCACCCACCCGTACAAACCGTTACAGTGGTGCTGAAACCTGGGATCTGGAGCGCAGCAGCCGATCAGCCCCATGGAGTCCTCCCCGTTCACCGAACTGGTCCATGCCCTCGCCACGGCCCAGCAAAGCCAGCACCAGGCGCTAGTCACCCTCCGAAAGGAACAAGAACAGTAGTTTGAGGCCCTGGTGCTGGCCCAGCAAGAAGATCGTGAGGCGTTCTGGCACCTCCTCGCGTCGGCAGGGTCCACCAGCGCTCCCACCGTGGGCCCGTCCTCCCCCACCATAACCAAGATGGGCCCACAGGACGACCCCGAGGCATTCATCATGCTCTTCGAGCAAGTCGCGGAGACCTCGGGGTGGCCGATGGAGCAGCGCGCGGCGCACCTCCTCACCCTGCTAACGGGAGAGGCGCAGCTGGCCGTGCTACAGCTCCCCGCCAACCGCCGGCTGGCCTACGTGGACCTCCGCCGGGCCGTCCCCCAGCATGTGGGGTGCACCCCTGAGCAGCAGCATCAGCACTTCTGCGCTTTGCGCTTGGAGGAAGTCAGCCGGCCGTTTGCGTTTGGCCAGCAACTCCAGGATGCCTGCTGGCAGTGGCTGAGGGCCGACAACTGCGACGCCGAGGAGATCGTCGACCAGGTGGTACTGGAACAGTTCATCGCACACTTGCCAGCAGGAACCGCAGAGTGGGTCCAGTGCCACCGCCAGGCATCGCTGGATCAGGCCATCGAGCTGGCGGAGGACCATTTGGCGGCTGTCCCGGCGGCAGGACAGCAGACAGCCTCTTCTCTTTTCTCCTCTTCTCTCTCTCTCCCTCTCCTCCTGTGTCCCGTCCTCGCCCCATTCCCCCACCGCGGAGGCGGGGGCCGGCGCCACCCCAGCTGGCCTGCTGCACCCACGGTGCCCTCCCGTTTCTCCCTTCTGTGTCTGTCTCTCCCCCCCTCCCCCCTCAGGTGAGTGAGCCCCAGAACACCGGTGCGGAGAGGAAGCCTGGGCCGGTTTGCTGGTGCTGCAGGGAGCCGGGCCACCTCCAACAGCAGTGCATGGCAATGGAGGTGGGTGCGGTGGTTTGGATCCCCGACGCACCAGGAGCCGCCCTCGATCGGGCCAGAGTGTATCGCATACTGGTGAGTATTCAAGGGGATACATATCAGGCGTTGGTGGATTCCGGTTGTAATCAAACCTCAATTCACCAAAGCCTGGTGCAAAATGAGGCATTGGGGGGAGCACAGGGGGTGAAGGTGTTGTGTGTGCACGGGGATGTTCATAGCTACCCTTTGGTGTCAGTCCACATTTTTTCCAAGGGGAAAAATTTATAGTAAAGGCGGTGGTTAATCCTCGCCTCACCCACTCGATAATTTTGGGGACTGATTGGCCAGGATTCGGGGAGTTGATGAGCTGTTTAGTGAAGAGTGGGTCCTGCCATACTTCAGCAGGGGGAGGTCCCAGTGTTGCCTTGGCGGGAGCAGCTATCACAGAGCCGTCTACGTCATCTCCACGTCAGAGTGAGGAGCCGCAGGCTCCTCCTCTTTCTCTTGGGGAATCCCTTGTGGATTTCCCGTTAGAACAGTCGCTAGATGAGACTCTGCAGCATGCGTTTGGCCAAGTGAGAGTAATCGATGGTCAAACGCTCCCGCCGAACGTCACCCCGTCCTTCCCCTATTTTTCTATTATGAAGGATAGATTATACCGAGTGACGCAGGACACTCAGACGAAAGAGCAAATCACACAGCTTTTAATTCCAAAGAGCCGCCGGGAATTGGTATTCCAGGCGGCTCACTTTAATCCCATGGCTGGACACCTAGGGCAGGATAAAACACTAGCCTGAATAATGGCCCGATTCTATTGGCCGGGGATTCGCGGCGATGTTCGTAGGTGGTGCACGGCGTGCCGCGAATGCCAGTCAGTAAATCCAGCAGCCATTCCAAAAGCGCCTTTGTGCCCTCTACCATTAATCGAGACCCCGTTCAAAAGAATTGGGATGGATCTCGTCGAGCCATTAGATCGGTCAGCACGAGGGTACCACTTTATATTAGTTCTGGTGGACTACGCAACGCGATACCCAGAAGCAGTGCCTCTGCACAATATCTCAGCACGCAGTATTGCAGAGGCGCTCTTCCGCGTTATCTCCTGAGTTGGAATCCCGAAAGAGATTCTGACTGATCAAGGCACCATGTTTATGTCATGGACACTGCGCGAACTGTATGGGTTATTGGGGATTAAGCCGATCCGCACCAGCGTGCATCACCCACAAACGGACGGTTTAGTTGAACGGTTCAATCGCACCCTCAAGAATATAATTAAAAAATTTGTAAGTGAGGACGCACATAATTGGGATAAGTGGCTCGAGCCCTTGTTGTTTTCAGTGCGAGAGGTCCCCCAAGCCTCCATGGGGTTCTCCCCGTTCGAATTATTATATGGGCGTAAGCCGCGCGGCATTCTAGATGTGCTGCGGGAAAATTGGGAAGAGGGATCTTCACAAAGTAAAAACGAAATTCAATACATTATTGATCTGCGTGCAAAACTCCACACACTCACCCACTTAACCCAGGAGAATTTGCAGCAGGCCCAAGAACGGCAAGCCCGCCTGTACAACAAGGGTACGCGCCTTAGGGAGTTCGCACCGGGAGATAAAGTACTCATACTGTTGCCCACATCGAGCTCCAAATTGATCGCCAAGTGGCAAGGACCCTTTGAGGTCACACGGCGAGTCGGGGACGTCGACTACGAGGTGAGGTGAACGGACAGGGGTGGGGCACTACAGATTTACCACCTCAATCTGCTTAAACTCTGGAATGAGGAGATCCCCATGGCGTTGGTGTCGGTGGTTCCGGAGAAGGCGGAGCTGGGGCCGGAGGTTCAAAAAGGGGCATTGGCGTCACGTACCTCTCCGGTACACTGTGGAGACCACCTCTCCCCGACCCAGCTCACGGAGGTCGCCCAGTTGCAGACTGAGTTTTAGGACATGTTCTCGCCCCTGCCCGGTCGCACCGACCTCATAGAGCACCACATTGAGACACCCCCAGGGGTCGTAGTGCGTAACTGCCCTTACAGGCTACCCGAACACAAAAAAAAGGTGGTTCGGGAAGAACTTGAGGCCATGCTCGAAATGGGCATCGTCGAGGAGTCCCACAGTGACTGGAGCAGCCCGGTGGTCTTGGTACCCAAGGCCAACAGGTCGGTCCGGTTCTGTGTGGACTATAGAAAAGTCAACGCGGTGTCTACATTTGACACGTACCCAATGCCTCGTATTGATGAGTTGCTCGATCGACTAGGCACGGCTCGCTTTTATTCGACACTGGATTTAACAAAGGGTTATTGGCAGATCCCCTTGACTCCACTATCCCGAGAAAAAACGGCCTTTTCCACACCGTTCAGATTACACCAATTCGTCACACTTCCTTTTGGGCTGTTTGGGGCACCCGCTACGTTTCAGCAGCTGATGGACAGGGTCCTCCGCCCCCACGCCACTTATGCGGCCGCCTACCTCGATGACATTATCGTCTATAGTAATGACTGGCCGAGGCACCTCGAACATCTGAGGGCCATCCTTAGGTCGCTGAGGCGAGCGGGTCTCACAGCCAATCCAAAGAAGTGTGCGATTGGGCGGGTAGAAGTATGGTATCTGGGCTTCCACTTGGGCAACGGGCAGGTGCGTCCCCAAATTAACAAGACAGCAGCAATTGCGGCTTGTCCGAGGCCCAAGACCAAAAAGGGGGTGAGACAGTTCCTGTGGCTGGCTGGCTATTATCGTAGTTTTATACCTAATTATTCGGACGTCACCAGCCCGCTGACTGATCTGACTAAAAAGGGGGCACCAGATCTGGTCCAGTGGATGGAGCAATGCCAGCGGGCTTTCTCTGAGGTAAAGGCTGCACTGTGTGGGGGGCCACTTTTACACTCCCCTGACTTCTCTCTCCCCTTTATGTTGCAGACGGATGCATTGGACAGAGGGTTGGGGGCTGTTTTGTCCCAGGAGGTCGAGGGGGAGGACTGCCCAGTCTTGTACATCAGCAGAAAGCTGTCGGTGCGTGAGGGCGCTACAGCACCATCGAAAAAGAGTGCTTGGCGATCAAGTGGGCAGTCCTTGCCCTCTGTTACTACCTGCTGGGACGCCCTTTCACCCTCTGTTTGGACCATGTGCCCCTCCAGTGGCTCCACCGCATGAAGGATGCCAATGCATGGATCACCCGTTGGTATCTGGCACTCCAACCCTTTAATTTCAAGGTGGTTCACAGGCCGGGGGTGCAGATGGTCGTGGCGGACTTCCTCTCCCGTCAAGGGGGGGGGAGTCGGCTGCAGGCCGGACGGCCGCCCAGCCTGAGTCGGGCGGTGGGGGTATGTGGCAGCGGGGGCGTGGTCAAGCACCGGTCTGTGACAGGAGGGCGGAGTCAGGGAAGGTAAGTGGCAGAATCACTACACCTGAGGGCAATTAACCTGTGTTTGTGTGTCTTCCCAGTGACCGCGCCCTACTTAAGGAGGGAGAGCGAGAGCAGAGGGATCTCATTCCCGAACCAGACGCCAGTCATGTGTGTGTGTCTGTTTTGTTTAAAGTTGTTCACTGAAAAGTGTGGCAATAAAAGTTCTATTTCCGAACCTGATCTCTGTCCTGCCGTCCTCTGTGCTCCACCCACCCGTACAAACTGTTACAATAATATATGCACCTCACCACGCTACTGTATTAAACATACATTCACGTCAACTACTGCACAGAGCTTTATAAATGATCTCCCAGAGTTATCAACTTTGATTGGGGTCACTGTCAGCCCCTGCAGAACTTGATCAGGCAACTGAATGCTTAGAGTCAACATTCCACCATATCTTAGATAATGTAGCTCCTCTTAAAAGTAAAATGGTCAGAGACAAAAAATTAGCACCCTGGTATAATGATGACACTCGCACATTAAAACAGACCACTCGAAAATTGGAATGTAAATGGCATCAAACAAAATTGGTAGTGTTCAAATTAGCGTGGAAGGAGAGGTTCCTGAAGTATAGAAAAGCTCTTAGTGCTGCTAGATCAACATATGTCTCCTTCCTAATAGAAGATAACAAAAATAATCCTAGATTCCTATTTAATACTGTAGCAAAATTAACCAGGAATAAGTCCACTATAGACACATGCACACCTGTAGTATGTAGTAGCAATGATTTCATGAATTTTTTTAATGACAAAATTGAGAATATCTGACAAAAAATTCAAACTACTAATTTAAGGTCAGACAATGTAAGTGACCCTGTAGTTAACAATATAACTGTATCAGATCATCAATTAGAATGTTTTACTCCCCTAAAAGAAACTGAATTACTTTCATTAATCTCGGCATCAAAAGCCTCAACTCGTGTACTAGATCCCTTACCTACACGTCTATTCAAACAGATAATACTTGAAGTAATTGAACTGCTTCTAAAAATAATAAATTCTTCTCTTACTATTGACTATGTACCCAAATCCTTTAAACTAGCAGTTATCAAACCCCTGATTAAAAAACCTGACCTTGATCCCTGTCAGCTGCCCAATTATCAGCCAATATCAAACCTCCCCTTTATCTCCAAGATCCTTGAAAAAGCTGTGGCACAGCAGTTATGCTTATATTTACATAGGAATAACATCCATTAAATGTATCAGTCAGGATTTAGACCTCATCATAGCACAGAGACAGCTCTGGTTAAAGTAGTAAATGACCTACTGTTGGTGTCTGATCAGGGCTGTGTCTTGCTGTTTGTGTTGCTTGACCTTAGTGCAGCATTTGATACCATTGATCATTCCATTCTTCTGGATAGACTAGAAAATGTTGTGGGAGTTAAGGGAACAGCCCTCTCCTGGCTCAGCTCTTATTTAACTGATTGCTATCAGTATGTTGATATAAATGGTGATATTTCTAGACATACTGAGGTAAAGTTTGGTGTTCCACAAGGTTCTGTCTTGGGTCCACTGCTTTTTTCTTTATATATGTTACCTCTGGGTGATATTATTCGTAAACATTGTATTAGTTTCCAGTGTTATGCTGATGACACACAGTTGTATGTTTCTGCAAAACCTGATGAGAGACACCAGCTTAATAGAATTGAGGACTGTGTAAAGGACGTTAGACACTGGATGCTTATTAATTTCCTTCTGCTTAACTCTGACAAGATTGAAGTACTTGTACTAGGACCACATGCAGCTAGAAGTAAGTTTTCTGATTACATAGTAACTCTGGTTGGCCTTCCTGTTTCTTCACGTGCAGCAGTAAAATACCTCAGAGTGATTATTGACCCCAGTCTTTCATTCGAAACTCACATTGATAACATTACCCAGATAGCTTTCTTTCATCTCAGAAATATTGCTAAGATAAGAAATTTAATCTTCCTACATGATGCGGAAAAATTAGTTCATGCTTTCGTTACCTCCAGGTTGGATTATTGTAATGCAATGCAGACCTGGGCATTTTACGGCCCGCGGGCCACATCCGGCCCTTTGGTTCATTCTGACCGGCCCGCGTAAGGTTAATTAGAAATTACAAAATAAACATATTTTCTAATTTTACCTCATGCATGGACTGAATGTGCATTGCTTTTATTTTGAAGTTGTGTTCAACAAAAACGCAATGCGCGCGACATGAACATGACATGAAATCCCACGAAACCTAATCCCGCGATAACTACTTCCGTAATTTGTCCAGACCAACCACAAACTTGTACGTCATCCTTCAAACGGTCCAGCCAATCACATAGTGTGACATCACCAGCAGGCGCCGGAGCCCGAGCTGATCTGTAGATCTGATACCTACACCGAATCGACACGGCATCATTATTATACGATGTATCTTGCTTGATATGTGGAGTAGAAAGACAATATTGTGATGTCTTTATTGTGTTTTGGGGTGAATGTGACTGAAAAAAAAAAGGTACAAACGTTCACATTTTGTTAACCATTGTTTTGGGAAATGTGATTAAATAAATGACATTTTTTGTAAGGCAACCTCGTTTTTTCCATACTCTTACCAGTCTTAGCAGCTTGTAAAAACAATGTTATTTACTGCTTTATATAAAGAAATACAATTAATATTATGCAGAATTTACTTCAGCCTTTTGGTCCGGCCCTCCACAAAATTTTCTGCTCCTCATGTGGCCCCAAGGAAAAAATAATTGCCCACCCCTTTTGTAATGCCTTACTGTCTGGATGTAAACAAGCTCCAGTTAGTTAAAAATGCAGCAGCAAGAGTCCTTACTAGAACTAGAAAATATGACCACATCACCCCTGTCTTATCCACGCTGCATTGGCTCCCAATCAAATTTTGTATTGATTATAAAGTACTACTATTGACCTTTAAAGCACTAAATGGTCTCGCACCACAGTACCTGAGTGAACTTCTGCTCCTCTATGACCCGCCACACCTACTTAGATCAAAAGGTGCAGGCTATCTGCTGGTACCTCGTATAGTGAAGGCTACATCAGGAGGCAGAGACTTTTCTTACAAAGCCCCACAGTTCTGGAACAGCCTTCCAAGTAGTGTTCGGGAATCAGACACAGTCTCAGTATTTAAGTCTAGGCTGAAAACATATCTGTTTAGTCAAGCCTTTTGTTAATGGTGTTTGAGGTAAAGGTGTAGATCTGGAGGGTCCTCAGACATAGTGTTTTGGTAAACTGGGATGTATGGATGCTGTCAGTCCCCACTCGCTTGCTCACTCGAGTTTGCTGACGGTGTAGTGGCTGGCTGCTTTATGTCCTGGGGCTCCCTCATGCCTGTGTTACCTTCTGGCTCTCCCCTTTTAGTTATGCTGTCATAGTTAGTTGCCGGAGTCCCTGCTTGTACTCAGTGCAATATGTATACTGTTCCTACTTATTCAGGTAACATTGGGCATACCTAACAACCTGTGTTTTCTCTCTCTTCCCCCCCCCCCCCCCCCCAAATCTGTCCCTCTGAGTTACATATCGGTCCTGGGATCAAGATGCTGACCTCTTCTGCTCCTCGGACCTGCCTGATCCATCCTGGTACCCTGTGTCTGGTTGGAGTCTCATCGCATCGTTCCTGTGGAGGGCGGCCCCATGTGGACAGTTAGAGGTTGCGCCTGGAGGATGCTCTGGACTCTTGCAGTGGTGCTTTTGTGGCTGGGGACTGCAGTTGACTTGCTGACTTTAGGACTGCAGTTGACTTGCTGATTTTGGGTCTACAGTTGTTGTGAACAGTTTTGCGCTCGGGTTTCCATTGGTGGGGGTTTATAGCATCAACGAAGCTGACTTTGTTAGAACTGTTAATGTTATAGTCATGTTGTCTGTTGTTGCCTGGATGGGGATGGGTTCCCTTTTGAGTCTGGTTCCTCTCGAGGTTTCTTCCTCATGTCATCTGAGGGAGTTTTTCCTTGCCACCATCGCCACAGGTGTGCTCATTGGGGATAGATTAGGGATAAAGTTAGCTCATATTTTAAGTTGTTCAAATTCTTTCTGTAAAGCTGCTTTGCGACAATATTTGTTAAAAGCGCTATACAAATAAATGTCAGGGAACAGACAGGAGAGTAGATCAAATGCGCTCAAACTACAGTTTATTAATAATAGGGGAAAGGAGAGTTGGAAGAATGTGTGTGGGTGAAGTCCAGTGGCAGGAGAACTGAGAGGCAGGGATGGCTGGTGGTGACATCTGAGGTCTCCCATCCAAGTACTGACCAGGCCCAACCCTGCTTAGCAGCAGAGATGAGGCAGGACCAGGCGTAGTCAGAGAGGTGTGGCTGTAGGGCTGAGTGAGCTGGAGATCAGGCGAAGGTACAGGAGGGGCAGGCAAGAGGCAGAGTCGACAGAACAGAAGGCAGATCAGGTTACCGGGGCTGGAGAGCAGACAGAGTCAGACAGAACAGGAAATCTTCAGGAGTCAGTGTAGTAGGAACACAGAGCAGGTTATCAGGCTGAGAGTTGCAGATGATCTGACACAGGAGCTAGGGAGAACTGC
The DNA here is from genome assembly GCF_027579695.1 of Neoarius graeffei. Taxonomy (NCBI): domain Eukaryota; kingdom Metazoa; phylum Chordata; class Actinopteri; order Siluriformes; family Ariidae; genus Neoarius; species Neoarius graeffei. The sequence goes on along the minus strand of NC_083575.1, from coordinate 75,311,810 downwards.
AGCTTAAATACACACAGGGGGAGAGCAGGTGATTGGCAACAGCCAATGACAGTCACTGAAAGATAATAAGAGGAAGTGAGTGCGGGCGTGGCCGGGACAGCTCCAGAAGTCCCTAGCCACAGATCACCAAAGACGGGCAGGAGGAGGGGGAATACCGGTGGAGGGTTAGAACTCCTCAGACCAGTCAGTGTCCATAGCCTCTGCACCCTCTTCATCGTCAGAAGAATCGTCATCCAAGGACCCCCGCCCAGGATTCGGTTTGGTGTCAGGCTCAGGAGCAGGGGCAGGGTCCGGAAGTGGATCCGCATGGTGAGAACCCCTACGTCGGCCCCGTCGGATGGAGGGCTGGTCGGGGTGTAGCCGATGGAAGTCGGTGATGAGGGCCGGATCCAGAATCCTTCCAGCGGGAACCCACATCCTCTCCTCAGGACCATAGCCCTCCCAATCCACCAGGTATTGGAGGCCCCTGCGTCGTGACTTCAGCAGTCGCCAGACGGAGTAGACCGGGCCACCGTCAATGAGACAAGGAGGAGGAGGAGGAGGAGCAGCTGGGACCAGCGGGCTCTCATGCACTGGCTTGATCTTAGAGACGTGGAAGGTGGGGTGCACTCTCATGGACTTGGGCAGTCGAAGCCGGACAGCAGACTGGCTGATTATCCTCTGGATAGGGAATGGTCCGACGAACCGAGGTGCTAGCTTACGAGACTCCACCTGGAGGGGCAGGTCCTTGGCAGATAGCCACACCTTCTGGCCCACCCGGTAGGTGGGCGCAGGCGTCCTCCGCCGGTTGGCGCCAGTAGAGTAGCTGGTGACTGACTTGAGGAGTGCAGCGTGGGCTTGAGACCAGGTGTGGCGGCATCGGCGTGCATAGGTGAAGGCAACCGGGCAGGTGACCTCTCCCTCCTGGCTGGGGAATAGGGGTGGTTGGTAGCCATACACGCAGTGGAATGGGGACAGCCCGGTGGCTGAGCTGGTGAGGGAGTTGTGTGAGTATTCCACCCACAGCAGGTGCTCGCACCAGGCCCTAGGGTTGAGTGACGCCATGCACCAAAGTGCCTTCTCCAACTCCTGGTTCGTCCATTCTGACTGGCCATTGGACTGGGGTCGGAATCCGGAGGTGAGGCTGGCGGTGGCCCCGAGTAGGTGACAGAACTCCTTCCAAAAAGAGGAGGCAAATTACGGCCCCCGGTCCGAAACAATGTCCTTGGGCAGCCCATGGATGCGAAAGACATGTTGCAAGACGATCTGGGCAGTCTCCTTGGCTGACAGTAGTTTAGGGAGGGGAACAAAGTGAGCCATTTTGCTAAAGCGGTCCACGATGGTGAGTATGACCGTCATCCCGTTAGAAGGGGGTAGACCCATAACAAAATCCAGGGAGATGTGGGACCAGGGTCGCGTAGGCATGGGCAGAGACTGGAGCAAACCGGCAGGAGGCCGGCTGGAGGACTTATTTTGGTTACAGGTAGGGCAGGCTCGGATGAAGTCTCGCACATCCCTGCCCATAGTAGGCCACCAGAACCGTTGGGTGAGCAGGTGGTAGGTGCGAGTGGAACCAGGGTGGCAGGCTAGAAGGGAGTCGTGTCCCCACTGTATAACCTGGGATCGCAGGTCTGCAGGAACGAAGAGGCGACTTGCGGGGCATGCACTGGGGCTGGGTTGGTCACGGAGGGCTTCCCGCACTCGTTCTTCGATGTCCCAGGTCAGCGCAGCAACAATACAGGGGTCAGGCAGGATGGGAGCTGGGTGTTTAGGATGGCGGCTCGTAAGCAGGTCTGATGGCAGTCCTTGCCCCATTCTCTTATCTCTCCAGTGGCCCAGTCGAGGTGAGGACTGTGCTGGCGGAGCCATGGATAGCCCAGGATGAGAGGTTGGCCGGGGGAACGGAGCAGGTGAAATTGGATGGTTTCGTGGTGGTTGCCTGACACAGTCATCGGAACAGGGGCAGTGAGGCGGGTGACGGTGCCAAGGAGATGGCCATCCAGCGCCCTGGCTGGACCGGGAGAGGATAGGTGGTGGCTTCGCAGGCCCAACTTGCGCGCAAGCTCAGTGTCCATGATGTTAGCCTCGGCGCCAGAGTCAACCAGGGCGGCCAGGGTGTGGGTGGAATCCGACAGACAAAGGCAAACTTGGAGCATAGGTTTCTGGCTGGTGGAGGATCATTGAACCCAACCGGGGCCCCTCCTATGTCCGGTGAGCTCTGGCCTCTCCGTGCGGTGATGACTGGCTGAGTCCGGCGGGCCATCTCTCGTCGACGTGTCTGGACCCGGTGGTCAATGTGGACGGCCAGGGCGATGGCCTTGTCAAGTGTCGACGGTTGCTCGTACGAGACTAATTCGTCCTTCATGTGGTCGGCCAGGCTGTGCAGAAAGGCGTCCACCAGCGCCTGCATGTTCCACTTGCTGCGCCGGGCCGGAAATCGATTGAGTAGTCAGCCACTGTACGTCTGCCTTGGCGAATGCTTATCAGTCCTCTGGATGCCTCTACTGATGACAAGCCTGGGTCGAAGACCTTAATCATCTCCGCAGCAAACAGGGAGAAGGAGGCACACGCCAGTGTCCGGTGTTCATACTCAGCAGTCCCCCACAGGCAGGCGTGGCCAGTCAGATGAGTGATGATGAAGGCCACCTTCGCTGCCTCCGACGCAAAGGTTCTGGGCTGTAGGTCAAAGATCAACCGGCAGCTGGTCAGGAAAGCACAGACTTGGGAGGGGTCACTGTCAAAGCACTCCAGACTGCCGACCTTGGGTTCCAGGGCATCGAGTGCAGCAGGAGCACCTCCCGGAGGCCCAGAGGGTGCTAGGGCAGTGAGCAGCTGGAGTGCTTGGTCCAGTTGTTGTTGCTGGAGCTGTTGCCCATGCTGGATCAGGGCTGTAACATCAGCAGACATCCCCTTCGGTGCGCTGCAGCCAGTCAAGGGCAGAGGGTTCAGGCACTGACTCCATGCTGGTCAGATCGTTCTGTCAGGGAACAGACAGGAGAGGAGGTCAAATGCACTCAAACCACAGTTTATTAATAATAGGGGAAAGGGGAGTTGGAAGAATGTGTGTGGGTGAAGTCCAGTGGCAGGAGAACTGAGAGGCAGGGATGGCTGGTGGTGACATCTGAGGTCTCCCATCCAAGTACTGACCAGGCCCGACCCTGCTTAGCTTCAGAGATGAGGTGGGACCAGGCATAGTCAGAGAGGTGTGGCTGTAGGGCTGAGCAAGCTGGAGATCAGGCAAAGGTACAAGAGGGGCAGGCAAGAGGCAGAGTCGACAGAACAGAAGGCAGATCAGGTTACCGGGGCTGGAGAGCAGACAGAGTCAGACAGAACAGGAAATCTTCAGGAGTCAGAGTAGTAGGAACACAGAGCAGGTTATCAGGCTGAGAGTTGCAGACGATCTGACACAGGAGCTAGGGAGAACTGCAGCTTAAAAACACACAGGGGGAGAGCAGGTGATCGGCAACAGCCAATGACAGTCACTGAAAGATAATAAGAGGAAGTGAGTGCGGGCGTGGCCGGTAATGCTGAGTGGAGATGTTACCTGAAGAGAGAAGCCCACAGGTAGGACCATGACAATAAATTTGACTTGACCTGACTTGACATCAGGTCTTTGGCACTTTTGTGCACCACTTGGCATCAGGTCTGAAGGTCCAGAGAGACAACATGATGGAGGCATGACATCATTTGTCTTACCTTACTGTGCAAAGTGCTTCATTAAGAGAGGAAAATAAGAAAGCCTTGTGGCAATGGAGTAAATGTGACGGCAGCAGGTCTGAGAAGCTGGAAGTTGCCAGCAGGAATTTTACACACAGGCGGCTCGTACTTGATGGTCGCAGCCTCGCTGAAGCTCTGGGTAACAGCGAGCTGAGGCAGCATTGCGGGTGTCCAGGCAGTCCTATTTAGAGAGAGCACTGCCTGTCCTGGAAAGGGAAGCCCCTAGAAAAGTTGGGGTAAAGAAAGCTTACCCAGTCCTTACCTGGCTGGCTCACCATGGCCAGCAGGTCTCCATAATAGCGGTAGAAAGACAATCAATCAGACATGGGAAAGGGACGCCTCGGATAGAGCAGCATGGAGAAGCATAGTTAAAAGCTCAGTGTCCACAGTTGAAGACAAGTGTCAAAGAGAGTATGCGAGGGCTCACGAAACCAGACATTCCATGGCAGCTCAGCCAAAGCCGTTTATGCTACCACTGCGGATGACTCTGTCGCTCTGGTGCAGGCCTCGTGGCCCATCTGCATTTCTGCGCATCCTAATGAAGCACTCACCATCGCTAGCAATGGACAGCTGACAACAACAAATGCATGATGTTGAAAACAGGCTTGCACCTTCTAATACAGTATATTACACTTATTTATTTACTCTTGCTTCAGATGTTCACTCATACAATACTAGATTTGCATCGCCAGGTCATTTCTATATTAAAAAATCTCAATTAGAAGTACAAAAAAAATCCTTTTCAAGAATTGGAGTAAAATGATGGAGTAGTATTTTTGTTTTGTTTTCTTTTGTTTTGATTTTGAGATATTATTATTATTACCTATATTATTTATGATTTATTTTCTAATTTAGTGGCTTTTTTTTTACATGTTCTTGTTGCAAATGCTGTTTTGCTTTTCTTGTTTTCTGTTTATTTATTCATTGTTTGTTTACATGTTTGAAATAAACCATCATCATCATAATATACCTAGTGAAATGCATAAATTAAGTAAGAAAAAGTCTCAGCTAAAGTTCCGTAAAACACTTTTTTTTAATTATTATTTATTTATTAGGACAAGACAGCTGGGGGGTGGCACGGTGGTGTAGTGGTTAGCGCTGTCGCCTCACAGCAAGAAGGTCCTGGGTTCGGGTCCTGGGTTCGAGCCCCGGGGCCGGCGAGGGCCTTTCTGTGCGGAGTTTGCATGTTCTCCCTGTGTCCGCGTGGGTTTCCTCCGGGTGCTCCGGTTTCCCCCACAGTCCAAAGACATGCAGGTTAGGTTAACTGGTGACTCTAAATTGACCGTAGGTGTGAACGTGAGTGTGAATGGTTGTCTGTGTCTATGTGTCAGCCCTGTGATGACCTGGCGACTTGTCCAGGGTGTACCCCGCCTTTCGCCCGTAGTCAGCTGGGATAGGCTCCAGCTTGCCTGCGACCCTGTAGAAGGATAAAGCGGCTAGAGATAATGAGATGAGATATATATATATATATATATATATTATGGCATGCCGTTCAGGAAATTAATCTTTGAATATATTGAATGAAACCCTGAATATATGGAATGAAACCCTGAATATATGGAATGAAACTTTGTACTCTGCCCCCGCTCCCACAGCTCGGCAGATAGACAACAGCTCCCAAGAAAAACTCTGACTCAGAGGAGAGTATTAGAGTATATTGAGAAACACTGTAAAACTCGACAAACAAAATTTACAAATTAGTTTTATATACAGAAAATACCGTGCGTTAGCTTCCGGCTAACATTAATGGAAAAATTAATTATGCTAACATTCGCCGCGATCGGTGAATGCACAAGCATAGATTTAGACTTGGACAGACTTTAATGATCCACGAGGGAAATGACTGTCACCGTAGCTTCGTTGCACATAAAAGAAGTAAACACTAATAAAACCACAAGCATTTGCCAGAGTGTTAACAATGTCTTTATTGTTTAAAATAGCCGCAACCAAATCCCGAGCCGACTGACTCATTTTTGCTGCAGGACGGCGGCAGTGCCTTCATGACGTCAGCCAAGTTTCATTCCATATATTCAGAGTTTCAATCTTTGAATATATGGAATGAAACTTTGAATATATGGAATGAAACTCTGAATATATGGAATGAAACTTTGAATATATGGAATGAAACCCTGAATATATGGAATGAAACTTGGCTGAAGTCATGAAGGCACTGCCGCCATCCTGCAGCAAAAATGAGTCAGTTGGCTCGGGATTTGGTTGCGGCTATTTTAAACAATAAAGACATTGTTAACACTCTGGCAAATGCTTGTGGTTTTATTAGTGTTTACTTCTTTTATGCGCAACGAAGCTACGGTGACAAAGTCACTTCCCTCGTGGATCATTAAAGTCTGTCTAAGTCTAAATCTATGCTTGTGCATTCGCCGATCGCGGCGAATGTTAGCATTAGCATATACATTAATTTTGCCATTAACGTTAGCCGGAAGCTAACGTATATTTGTATAACGGTATTTTCTGTATATAAAACTAATTTGTAAATTTTGTTTGTCGAGTTTTACAACGTTTCTCAATATACTCTAATACTCTCCTCTGAGTCAGAGTTTTTCTTGGGACCTGTTGTCTATCTGCCGAGCTGTGGGAACAGGGGCAGAATAGAAAGTTTCATTCCATATATTCAGGGTTTCATTCCATATATTCAGGGTTTTATTCCATATATTCAAAGGTTCATTCCATACAGTATATTCAGGGTTTCATTCAATATATTCAAAGATTAATTTCCTGAACGGCATGCCATAATATGTGTGTGTGTGTGTGTGTGTGTGTGTGTGTGTGTGTGTGTGTGTGTGTGAGTGAATATATATGTAGCAGATACAAAGATATGCCCAGCATTTTTTAATTTAATTAATAAAGTTTAAAAAAATAAACAAAATAAATCGTTACGTGGGATTGACCCGAAGAGTTTATGGTATAAATTTATATTTAATTGTGTTCTGAGCTTAGGGTTTTTTTGCTCCTGACACGAATGCAGAGAAAAGCAAGCTGGGCGAGTCCTGTTGGATTTTAACAGGGCACGGGAATTTCGTGCATCGACATAATAACATCCTGTATTCCCGGACTGCACTGCAGACTACATGCAAAGGGTGTGCACCATCCTTTTATGTTCATGGTCTCGTTAACATGCATGTTCTGGCTTCACTAGGTTGACACCAACCCCTTTCCCATTTTGCTGGATCTGCCCCTGGAGGAGAGCCTCAGATTAAAGCCAATGCTTCTGTGAATATTGAAAAGGCCAGTTACGGGGGTTTGGGAACCTTACAAGGATATTCTCTGGTTGGCTCCCAGTCGAGCTATATCAGGGACGTCCCACTGGACAGATTGTCTTGGGAACATCTGGGCATGCTGCAGGAGATGCTGAAATCTGTGGTTTAGGATAGACAACTCTGGCCTGAACTGGAAAGCCACATTTACACTTGCTATATGTTTCTCATGAGACAACAAATTAATTTTCCCATATTTTGATTAGTTGTGTAATGACTGTATTGTAACACATACTCAAAATAGCCTCTGTACTTCAAGTTTTATCGCTTTGCTTACACTATTTCCTGAATGATACTTTAAGCAGATGTAAGTGTAAGTGTATAATTGTAAGCTTTACAATTAAATGGAAATGGACACATTTAAGAAAAGAAAGGAAAAAAAGTTCAACATACCCATGAGGTTCACCTTGCTAAAAGCATTGTTTAGCATCCCCCCTCAAAAAAAAGAAAAAAAAAAGTTGTTGAGGTTCAAATCCAAGTCCCTGCTATTCAATATGCCATATGCGGGGATAAGTCCCTAGGAATACAATTAGCCTTACTGTTCATACACCAGGGTGCCCCTCTCCACTCAACAATTTGTTAGAAAATTCACCATCTGTTTGGTTACACAACAGAGCTGGGAGTACCGAGACAACGGTGCTGTTTTATTTTAAACAGATGCAATGGAAAGCAAGAGGACGGTGACTCTGCTGGGTTGTGCAACAGGGGACTGATCTTGCATTGTTCCAGGAATTAGAATAATCATTTATAATAATTTTAATTATGTGAATCATTTGAAAAAGGCTATGGATTCCAAATGCAAAACATATTTTTAGATGCCGCCATGGAAACTCATGCCACCTGTGAAAACAAGTTCAAGGTAGTGCACTTGAGCTTGTTCATAAAAAGTCTGTTATTTACTCATTTGTTTCATTTGACACTCTTGTTGGCAATATCACTTGTAGATAAAAGGAGGACAGGACATCATTTAGCCTATATGGAAAGGTGGAGCAAAAGTTTTTTTAATAAAACATGGAAAATACAACCAAATCACAAAAGAGACAAGGAAAGGTTAATGACTAAATATTTTTATTTTGAATATTTTATTAAGGAAACAAAGGAAAGGGCTTAATGTTGGACTTTACACACCTCATACCACAAGATAATCTGAGGTACATGAAAAGTTTCCTTTCCATTTCATGGAGAAGCCACGGCCTAGCAGTTAGAGAAGCAGCTTTTGGATCAAAAGGTCACTGGTTCAATTCTCTAGACCAGCAGGACTGGCTGATGTGGCCTTGAGCAAGGCACCTAACCCCCAACTGCTCCCCAGGCTGCTCTGGGTATGTTGCTCTGGATAAGATGCCATTCCATTAATGTAATGTAAAAGGTAGCTTCACCTGTCAGTCATGTGATCCAATATGTTTGAATGTTACCATTCCACGGTGGTGTAGTGGTTAGCACTGTCGCCTCACAGCAAGAAGGTCCTGGGTTCGAGCCCAGCAGCCAGTGAGGGCCTTTCTGTGTGGAGTTTGCATGTTCTCCCCATGTCCGCGTGGGTTTCCTCCGGGTGCTCCGGTTTCCCCCACAGTCCAAAGGCATGCAGGTTAGGTTAACTGGTGACTCTAAATTGACTGTGAATGTGAGAGTGAATGGTTTTCTGTGTCATTACATCATTAACACTGCATCATTAATGCTGAATGATACACACACACACACGTTTCAGAGCAATACGCTGCCATCCAGACAAAATCTTTTTCAGGGAAGGCCTTCCTTCTTTCAGCAAGACAATGCCAAACTGCTTTCTGCACATATTAAAACTGCATGGCTCTGTAGTAAGAGAGTCTGGGTGCTAAACTGGCCTGCCTGCAGTCCAGACCTGTCTCCCATTTAAAACATTTGGTGCATTACGAAGCGCAAAATAGAACAAAGGAGACTCCAAACTGTTGACCAGATGAAATTGTATATCAGACAAGAATGGGACAACATTTCTCTTTCAGAACTATCACAGTCATTCTTGAGATCAGGGACAAAAGGGGTTTTGATTTTCTAAAAATAAAATCTCATTATTTCCAAAACATATTCATATATTATGGTTGCACAAGGTGTTGGCCCTCTTATACAGTTTTCGGACAATCTCCCAGGCCAAGATTTTTAACATTATTTTCATGTTTGCGGGGCAAGTCAGAGATTTTGTCAACACCATAAGACACAAAGAAATGTCTCATCTCATTCTCATCTCATTATCTCTAGCCGCTTTATCCTTCTACAGGGTCGCAGGCAAGCTGGAGCCTATCCCAGCTGACTACGGGCGAAAGGCGGGGTACACCCTGGACAAGTCGCCAGGTCATCACAGGGCTGACACATAGACACAGACAACCATTCACACTCACATTCACACCTACAGTCAATTTTGAGTCACCTGTTAACCTAACCTGCATGTCTTTGGACTGTGGGGGAAACCGGAGCACCCGGAGGAAACCCACACGGACAGAACATGCAAACTCCACACAGAAAGGCCCTCGCCGGCCCCGGGGCTCAAACCCAGGACCTTCTTGCTGTGAGGCGACAGTGCTAACCACTACACCACCGTGCCGCCCACACAGAAATGTAAAAATATATATATTATTTTAAAGTTTTGCCAGGCATTTTTACTCTTGGAGGTTGCTTTAATCTGTGTCATTCTGTCTGTGTTTCAAACTAGTAATATTACTTTTAAAAGTTAATTTATTAAGATGTTATTGACTATATTTACCGGTATGTGACTTTATGCATTTAGTTTTTATCCTCCATAACAAACAATGGTATTAAGCAATATAAAGTATACACATTTAATTTGGAAATGCAGTGTTTTTATTGTAACAACTTGAAACAATGTAATAAAATATCCTTTTAAAGAAAAAATTAACTTAACAGTCATATTATGGAGTTGACAAGCTGTTTACGGTGTTGACACACCACTTACGGTGTTGACGAAATAGAAGGGAAATGGAGATAATTTCATTGAACATTTTATTGACATAAAATACCACTTAGGGTTAATCGTATATTTGAATTAAAACCTACTTTAAAAACATGAACCAGGCAGTATGCATATTTATATCTTATACAGAGCGAAAAGTCAAATACTCTTGTCAAACAAAATAACATCCAGACATTCAACCAAACAACTGATGCAATAGAACATTGTGTGTGTGTGTGTGTGTGTGTGTGTGTGTGTGTGTGTGGCATGCACACACATTATCATACAAATATATATGTGGCACTTATTTCTGGTGTGCTTCTCCATGAGGTTGTAACAAAGAACATTCAGTAACTAAGCCTATGGACATCTGGAAATATTGAACTCATGAAAATGGGTTTAAAGACCTGGCAACAACCGGTTGAAAAGTTCCTCATCTATGAAGTCCATAACCTCAGAAAAGAGCTGGTATATGTCCCTAGTTCAACTTGTATGGACTGGTGAGGATGGTTCACTAAGTTTAACTATGACATCAGCAAATTGGACAAAGCAGACATCCTGGTTTCCTTGTTTTCTTTGGAAGCGAGAGTTTGGACCATGAGGGTGAAAAAATTCGACTTGAACATCTCCATGTTCTTCATCCATTCTGAGGGCTTTCGCCAACCACCAGTTATGGTCGTACATGACAGCAAGCCAATCTCCGATGTGGACATCACTAGGCCCTATTGTTGTTGTTAAGCCCTCAGGTGTTCTCTGCGGCTCATTTTCCATTGCTTCCACCAACATCGCAAGAGGACTCTGTATTTGAGCATGTTCATCACTCTGTATTTGAGCATGTTCACCCTGGTGCTGAGAGATGCCATGGAATTGGTGTGCAACTGGATTGAAACAATGGCAAATTTCTGGCTCGTTACAAAAACACGACATCTGTCTACAGTAAATCATATTGCGCTGAGCCACAACTTGATGGATCTTTCTTGTTCTGTGATGGATCGCAGGGGCTGGGCGAGAACAGCATCATAATCTTATGGAGTTGACGTTTGACGGAGTTGACAAAGTAGTCTACTTTTCATCATAACTTGTGTTTTTTTGGCAGAAGCCATCTTGTTTTTCACCGGCTGCTTGTGGCCTCAATAATAAAGTTAAATAAAGCTTTCATTACAAAAAGAGTCAAATAAATCTTGAATTTTATTGACTATGGTGTTGACACACTATGGCTGTGACACAAAATGATTTCTAAAAGAGATAGTTCAGGGGAAAAATATAAAATATTAACTTACCAGAGCAGTGGTCTCATGGCATGTGTATCAAGCAGGAAGTGTAAAGGGGTCCTTAGATTGAGAGCTGCCCACAATAATGCCTGATTTTTTTCTAATTTTTGAAAAATCTTATGGTGTTGACAGAAACTCTGGACATGACTTCAATCGCTTAAAAATTACACAAAAATGTTTCTCAAATTGTAAACTTGTGTACAGTTTGAATAATTAATTAGAATACTTGATGACAGTAGCTATGATGTTTGTTTTATTTTACTTTAAACAATTTTTTAAGAGTTAAGAAATTATGAAACCTGCTTTCGGACAAGGCTTATTTACGGTGCTGGTAACACATTCACTCGTAAAATAAAATATATGTGTACAAAACCTTTAAATCATACTTTATAGTTCAAATCTGTATTTGTTTTTTTTATTTAAGATAATTATGTGACATATTTTATTTACATATTTAACCACAAAAATGAGTTTCATCTCTCGGACATGTTTTGTCCCTTATCTGAAGAATCACTGTACAGCAATTGGTCTGCTCAGTTCCCAAACATTTACAGAGTGTTGTTAAAAGTAGAGGTGATGCAACACAGTGGCAAACATGTCCCTTGCCAACTTTTCTGAAACGTGTTGCTGACATCAAATTCAAAATGAGCATATATTTTTCAAAAAGCAATACAATTTCTGAGTTTCAGCATTTGATATGTTGTCTTTGTTCTATTTTCAATTAAATATAGGGTTTCCGTGATTTGCAAATCTTCACATTCTGTTTTTATTTAGTTTACACAGTGTCCCAACTTTTTTGGAATTGGGGTTGTATTATTGTTCTGTGGGTGGAAACGCCTTGTTGATAAGAAAGATCAGAGGAAAATGGCCAGATTGGTTCAAGCTGCCAGGAAGGATATAGCAACTCATAGCAACTCTTTATAACTGTGTTGAGCAGAAAAGCATCTCAGCATGCAACAGCAGAATAACACTTTGGTTTCCCCTCCTGCCAACCAAGAACAGGAATCTTAGAATCAAGAACAAGTTCCTATTAAAGTGGCTGGTGAGTGTATTTCAAGGTCAAATGTAGTTATCGTGTCATGGGACAGAGAGAAATGGTGTTTCCTAGGTGCTATAAGTTATTTATTTGAAACATGCACATAGACCCTTGTGAAAGATACTTTACCTGTGTTTTAAATCTTTTACTTCACATACATTTGCAAATGTAATGTGAGATGGACACAAATGCCAGTACAATTGTAGTTTGCTGACAGCAGCTAGCCAGCTAATTAGCATTCATTTCACAGTAACTACAACAGCAAAGGTAAGATCCAATACATCACCTACATACAGCTATACTGTAAAACAGTTTGTTGGTAAAGGCAGCAACTTGTACAGTATATATTAACTCTTTCACTACTGCAGACCGCTATTCTGTTCTCGTTGTAGTAGGGAAACCCCTATGCTGGGTGCGATTTGCTGGGGGGATCATCCCCCCCTCTGGTTTTTATCTCTGCTGAAAAAAAATCCTCGGGGACAACCCCATCAATAAAACAAACAAACAAACCAAAAAAAAAGTTGACATGACAGGCATGTTGTGACACAGTTTTCTATGGTCTTTGCACTCACTTTCAAAATAACCCGAAGTGGCAGCTTTGATGTTCACGAACGTCCCCAGCAAATAGATACATTGTAGATAATAACAATATCTTTGCGTTCTATGCAGGGATGCAAACAGCGCGCCTTTTGGCGGATGCCGCCTTTTTCACGGCCGATTTTTTTTTTTTTTTAGGGGGGACGTTGGAGTGTCTGATTATAATTTCAAAGTAAATTCTGTATTAAAATTACTAAATAAGCAAATCCGTTACAGTCCATGAAACAGGAAGTATAAGGATGAGAAAAAAACAGTTTAAATCGGAAAGCTACGCACAATGTGAACTGCGCCATCAGAGCAAACTGTTCATTTAGTATTCATGTATTTTAGTGGTTTTTGAGTCACTGTCCATTTAATCCGGAGGGAGAGAAACATCACAGCAACGCGACAAGCAATGCGAACTTTGTTGTATTAGTGTTCGTGTATTTAGTCAGAGAGATAGGAAGATGAATTTACTATCTCTGGTTTAGTGTTCGTTTTCATTTAGTGTTATTCATTTGATATCATCGGATGTTATTGAGCTGTTAGCCTATTGTTACCTTAATTTTGTGACGTTTCATGATTAAAAAAAAAAACATCCCCCCTTCTGGTTTTTTAACAAATCGCACCCTGCCCCTATGTATGAAGTTATACTGTGAAAGGGTTAAATAAAACATTACAATAAAGGGCTGGAATTTTTATGCTTGGTGCCAAAAAGAGGGAGCTTTCTGTTCTTGATAGCTGTGGCAGTTTTTCTGCTCAGTCAAGCAGCATGCAGGCCAGTACAGTAAGCCAACTGACATTATTAAGAGCAGCTTTCCTTTCAAGCTAATGAGAGATGAAGAAATCAATTAGATGAAGAGATAGAGAGACTGCACACTCAATGCACAGAACGATTGAGTCGCATCAAGGAGTCAAGTTCATCTGTTAAGCATTAAATATTAATTACTTAGGGATTAGGATCTGGGAAGTAAACATGGTGAGGTAGCTTTTTCTTTTTTTTCTTTTTTTTCATAATTGTAACGCGACCTTGAGTCTGACAAAGGCGCAAAATAAGATGGAATTATTATTATTATTATTATTATTATTATTATTATTATTATTACCTCACCTGGGACAGAGTCCACCAAGGGGGCAAGGTATTGTTTTCCGTCGGGTTTCTAATTGTTTGTTTCTTTGTATATTGTTAACGATATTACGGGAAAACAGCTGGACTAATCTTCATGAAACTTTCAGGATAGATGAGGATAGGTCTCAAGTAGAACCTCCAACATTTTGAGGGTCAGCCAGTCAAGGTCACCAAAAAGGTCAAAATCGTTTTTGTTGTGGCTACTGCCTCATATAGAGGCACTAGCCACTATGTCATCATGCTGTAAGAATGTAAGAGTGTAACAATCACGCACTGCGCATACACGTGTTCCAATTAAAATGGCCGGTGAGTGTATACAATTTGGTTCATCATCTCGTCTCGTCTCGTCTCGTCTTCTTCCGCTTTATCCGGGACCGGGTCGCGGAGGCAGCAGTCTAAGCAGGGAAGCCCAAACTTCCCTTTCCCCAGACACCTCGGCCAGCTCCTCGGGAAGAACACCGAGGCGTTCCCAGGCCAGCCGAGAGACATAGTCCCTCCAGCGTGTCCTGGGTCTTCCCCGGGGCCTCCTCCCGGGGGGACATGCCTGGAACACCTCCCCAGGGAGGCGTCCAGGAGGCATCCGAAAAAGATGCCCGAGCCACCTCAGCTGATTCCTCTCGATGTGGAGCAGCAGCGGCTCTACTCCGAGCTCCTCCCGAGTGACTGTGCTTCTCACCCTATCTCTAAGGGAGCGCCCAGCCACCCTGCGAAGGAAACTCATTTCGGCCGCTTGTATCCGCGATCTTGTCCTTTCGGTCATTACCCAAAGCTCATGACCATAGGTGAGAGTCGGAACGTAGATCGACCGGTAAATTGAGAGCTTCGCCTTTTGGCTCAGCTCCTTCTTCACCACAACGGACCGGTAAAGCGACCGCATCACTGCGGAGGCTGCACCGATCCGCCTGTCGATCTCACGCTCCATCCTTCCCTCACTCGTGAACAAGATCCCGAGATACTTAAACTCCTCCACTTGAGGCAGAACTTCTCCACCAACCTGGAGAGGGCAAGCCACCCTTTTCCGGTCGAGAACCATGGCCTCGGACTTGGAGGTGCTGATTCTCATCCCAGCCGCTTCACACTCGACTGCAAACCGCCCCAGTGCATGCTGAAGGTCCTGGTTTGAAGAAGCCAACAGGACAACATCATCCGCAAAAAGCAGAGATGAAATCCTGTGGTTCCCAAACAGGATTCCTTCTGGCCCCTGGCTGCGCCTAGAAATTCTGTCCATAAAAATTATGAACAGAACCGGTGACAAAGGGCAGCCCTGCCGGAGTCCAACATGCACTGGGAACAGGTCTGACTTACTGCCGGCAATGCGAACCAGACTCCTGCTCCGTTCGTACAGGGACCGGACAGCCCTTAGCAAAGAGCCCCGAACCCCATACTCCCGAAGCACCCCCCACAGAATACTACGGGGGACACGGTCGAATGCCTTCTCCAGATCCACAAAGCACATGTGGACTGGTTGGGCAAACTCCCATGAACCCTCGAGCACCCTATGAAGGGTATAGAGCTGGTCCAGTGTTCCGCGACCAGGACGAAAACCGCATTGTTCCTCCTGGATCCGAGGTTCGACTATTGGTCGAATTCTCCTCTCCAGTACCCTGGAGTAAACCTTCCCTGGGAGGCTGAGAAGTGTGATTCCCCTATAATTGGGGCACACTCTCCGGTCCCCTTTCTTAAAAAGAGGGACCACCACCCCAGTCTGCCACTCCAGAGGCACTGTCCCTGACCGCCACGCGATGTTGCAGAGGCGTGTCAACCAAGACAGCCCCACAACATCCAGAGACTTGAGATACTCAGGGCGGATCTCATCCACCCCCGGTGCCTTGCCACCGAGGAGCTTGCAAACCACCTCAGTGACTTCAGCTTGGGTAATGGACGAGTCCACCTCTGAGTCATCAGCCTCAGTCTCCTCAGTGGAAGACATGACGGTGGGATTGAGGAGATCCTCAAAGTATTCCTTCCACCGCCCGACAATGTCCCCAGTCGAGGTCAACAGCTCCCCACCCGCACTGTAAACAGTGTTGGCAGAGTACTGCTTCCCCCTCCTGAGGCGCCGGACGGTTTGCCAGAATTTCTTCGAGGCCGACCGATAGTCCTTCTCCATGGCCTCCGTGACGTCGCCCGGGATGACGCAGCCGGGGCCCCACCCTGGAGCCAGGCCCGGGGTTGGGGCTCGTATGCGAGCGCTTGGTGGCCGGGCCTTTGCCCATGGGGCCCGGCCGGGCTCAGCCCGAAGAGGTGACGTGGGCCCGACCTCCTGTGGGTTCACCACCCACAGAGGTAGCAGTAGGGGACTGGTGCAATGTGGATTGGGTGGCAGTCGAAGGCAGGGGCCTCGACGACCTGATCCCCGGACACAGCGGCTGGCTGTTGGGACATGGTTCATCATTCGAAAGAAATAGATAAGACTAAAGAAATCACTTTCAGACATGTTTATGCTTATTACAGAGGGAAAGTGTGTTCCACTGAGCTCTAACACCGGGCCATTTCTGGGAAATAAGAGTTTCGGTCATGGCGACAGCATGTGTATGTCAGCCTCGGTTCAGAGGTTTCAGTTTCAAAAACTGTAAGAGGTAAGAGTAGAATAATATAAAGTACAGACACTTGGTATATTTTACTTCTGTTATTTTTAATTTGTTCATTTTTGGATTATGCTTCATTTTTGTGGCTACTGCCTCATAGAGTATATATATATATATATATATATATATATATATATATATATATATATATATATATATATATATACAGTGGTGCTTGAAAGTTTATGAACCCTTTAGAATTTTCTATATTTCTGCATAAATATGACCTAAAACATCATCAGATTTTCACACAAGTCCTAAAAGTAGATAAAGAGAACCCAGTTAAACAAATGAGACAAAAATATTATCCTTAGTCATTTATTTCTTGAGGAAAATGATCCAATATTACATATCTGTGAGTGGCAAAAGTACTGTATGTGAACCTTTGCTTTCAGTATCTGGTGTGACCCCCTTGTGCAGCAATAACTGCAACTAAATGTTTCCGGTAACTGTTGATCAGTCCTGCACACCGGCTTGGAGGAATTTTAGCCCATTCCTCCGTACAGAACAGCTTCAACTCTGGGATGTTGGTGGGTTTCCTCACATGAACTGCTGCTTCAGGTCCTTCCACAACATTTCGATTGGATTAAGATCAGGACTTTGACTTGGCCATTCCAAACCATTAACTTTATTCTTCTTTAACCATTCTTTGGTAGAATGCCTTGTGTGCTTAGGGTCATTGTCTTGCTGCATGACCCACCTTCTCTTGAGATTCAGTTCATGGACAGATGTCCTGACGTTTTCCTTTAGAATTCGCTGGTATAATTCAGAATTCATTGTTCCATCAATGATGGCAAGCCGTTCTGGCCCAGATGCAACAAAACAGGCCCAAACTATGATACTACCACCACAATGTTTCACAGATGGGATAAGGTTCTTATGCTGGAATGCAGTGTTTTCCCTTCTCCAAACATAACACTTCTCATTTAAACCAAAAAGTTCTATTTTGGTCTCATCCGTCCACAAAACATTTTTTCCAATAGCCTTCTGGCTTGTCCACATGATCTTTAGCAAACTGCAGACAAGCAGCAATGTTCTTTTTGGAGAGCAGTGGCTTTCTCCTTGCAACCCTGCCATGTACACCATTGTTGTTCAGTGTTCTCCTGATGGTGGACTCATGAACATTAGCCAATGTGAGAGAGGCCTTCAGTTGTTTAGAAGTTACCCTGGGGTCCTTTGTGACTTCGCCAACTATTACACGCCTTACTCTTGGAGTGATCTTTGTTGGTCGACCACTCCTGGAGAAGGTAACAATGGTCTTGAATTTCCTCCATTTGTACACAATCTGTCTGACTGTTGATTGGTGGAGTCCAAACTCTTTAGAGATGGTTTTGTAACCTTTTCCAGCCTGATGAGCATCAACAACGCTTTTTCTGAGGTCCTCAGAAATATCCTTTGTTCGTGCCATGATACACTTCCACAAAACATGTGTTGTGAAGATCAGACTTTGATAGATCCCTGTTCTTTAAATAAAACAGGGTGCCCACTCACACCTGATTGTCATCCCATTGATTGAAAACACCTGACTCTAATTTCACCTTCAAATTAACTGCTAATCCTAGAGGTTCACATACTTTTGCCACTCACAGATATGTAATATTGGATCATTTTCCTCAATAAATAAATGACCAAGTATCATATTTTTGTCTCATTTGTTTAACTGGGTTCTCTTTATCTACTTTTAGGACTTGTGTGAACATCTGATGATGTTTTAGGTTATATTTATGCAGAAATATAGAAAATTCTAAAGGGTTCACAAACTTTCAAGCACCACTGTATATATATACTCTATGAGGCAGTATTTTTTTATATATGCTGTATTTACTGTATGGACATGGGATCAGAAAACAATTTTATAAGCAGTCGCCACATGGACCCATAAGGTACCTATTTTTTTCACAATATCTTCCTTCATATTCATCATAAGTGCTACCGGGCGAGGTTTGTTTTGCCTGGCAACACGTTGTTGTTGTTGTTGTTGTTTATTATTATTATGCAAAGGTCTCTTGCATGATGTGGCACATAATTTGCTTTACAGTATTTTAATATACTGAACTTGGAAAAGCCTGGATTTTCTTGTTATCTACATCTGTTGTCATATGATTTTCCCAAATGTTGGTACATTATAGAGAAAATGAAAAGAATTTCAGCCAAAATGCTGTTGTTGTTTTCCTTCCCCATTTCTTTAAATGTCCAAAAAATGCCATTTTTATTTGTAAGAACAAAAGACAAATTGAAATACGAAAAACAATCATAAATTTTCAATAAGTGTGAAAGTGTTTGCTGAAATGAAATATTTTTGGATTACAACTACATGTTTTAAGTTTTTACTTTGTGCAATAATATGTTTCTAAGACATCTTTCATTTGTCAACAAATTGATTATTAGTATTCATGTAACAGTCTGTCCACTGTGTTGGAAAATATTAAATGGCTATTATATAAAGTACCACGAGTTGGCCTAATGATTCGCGTGTCCGCCTCCCAATCGCGAGTTCTACTCACAGTCAGGTCATACCAAAGACCATCATAAAAATGGTACCTACTGCCATATGGCAAGGCACACCAGCAAAACAGATGCAAATAGGGAGTAAAACTGTCACGGTTACCAGAGGACTACCCCCATAACCCTAACTATTTAATAGGCAAGAGGTCAAGGGCTATAGAAACAGAGATGGGCATTGCTCAATGCGCTAATTGCCTGGCGAGTACTGGGACAGGAGACTGCCTGGGAAGATCAGGTCCTGGTGTGGGATGGGACTTTGACTTGACTATATACATAATTACCAATTATAACTCCTGTGTTGGGCAGCACGGTGGTGTAGTGGTTAGCGCTGTCACCTCACAGCAAGAAGGTCTGGGTTCGAGCCCCGTGGCCGACGAGGGCCTTTCTGTGCGGAGTTTGCATGTTCTCCCCGTGTCCGCGTGGGTTTCCTCCGGGTGCTTCGGTTTCCCCCACAGTCCAAAGACATGCAGGCTAGGTTAACTGGTGACTCTAAATTGACCATAGGTGTGAGTGTGAATGGTTGTCTGTGTCTATGTGTCAGCCCTGTGATGACCTGGTGACTTGTCCAGGGTGTACCCCGCCTTTCGCCCGTAGTCAGCTGGGATAGGCTCCAGCTTGCCTGTGACCCTGTAGAACAGGATAAAGCGGCTAGAGATAATGAGATGAGATGAACTCCTGTGTCTGCTATTTTAGCAACACTATTCAATATGTTTTACAGTGTCTTGCAAAAGTATTCATCCCCCTTGGTGTTTGTCCTGTTTTTTTGCATTACAAGCTGGAATTAAAATGGATTTTTGGGGGGTTAGCACCATTTGATTTACATAACATGCCTACCACTTTAAAGGTGCAATTTTTATTTTATTTTTTGCTGTAAATAAGATTTTACTATAAATAAGACACTGTAAATAACTGAAGCAAGGCACTAATTTATGCATTTGTTTCGGAAACATTTACCAACAAACACATTCCACTTGATGTCTGTCTATTACAACGAGTTATACCTCGCTGATGACTTAATAATATTGATGTGTCATTCATGAACAATTCCTTCATTTTGAACTAATCTTTTGCATGTCTCAATAAGACTGTAATGAGTTATCTCAGTGGATGATTCATTCAGTATTTCCCGGGCCGCACATGTGCGCCACTCAGGTTCAGATTCAGTTGCAAATGTGCATTTCATTACATCACATTACTGGAATTTAGCAGGCACTATATCCAGAGTGGCATACAATGTACCCAGAGCAGCCTGAGGAGCAGTTGAGAGTTAGGGGCCTTGCTCAAGGGCACTTCAGCCATTGCTGCTGGTCCACAGAATTGGACCAGTGACCTTTTGGTCCCAAAGTTGCTTCTGTAACCATTAAGCTATGACTTCCTCATGGCTGTCAAGGGATTGGCTGATTAGATAACTACATAAAACAGCAGGTGTATGGGTGTTCCTAAGAAAGTGGCCGGTGAGTGTATATTATGATTATAGTGGCAGTTCATAGGTACACATCTACAGTATCCAGGTGCGAGTCTTCAACTCACTTGTCACATGACTATTGCATATTTTCAGAGTAGGGACTACTGATTCGTTCACGAATCATGGAGCCACCCTATAGTTCTCAAACATTAAGTGCAACATGGCTTGCTTCACTTGCTAAAGTTTAATATACAAGTTCACGTTTGTTAAGCTCTTAAGAAACCTTTTGGATCATAGACTATGTAGTTCTTCAGTTGAAATGACTGATTACTTCAAGTTCAATTGCCTGTACGAGAGCTCTGCGCCCGTCAATAAAAAATATCATTCTACTCGTTGTATGATAGTGATTCATTCAATGACCTGGTCATGGGCAATTCCATGTAAATGTCAACCTCACCATGCAAAAATAAAGCAACATGTAATACATCAAAACCACTCCCAGAGATCTCACCTAGGCCTGTATTTTACAGATGTGAATAAGTTGAACCAATTTGTAACCAACCTAATATGTCACTGTCAGTCTTTCTTTCTTATAATGTAAAACCCAAGCTAAAATCAACTTTGATGATGTACAATTCTATATTATTCCCACAAGCCACAGAAATGTATGCAAAAATCCACAAAACAGCAAAACAATAGCCATCCTAAATATTATTTAAGAACTTTGATAGTTTTAGCTGATATTTAGAGAGTTTTTCAAAGGGTTATGGTGGTTAAATTGCTGATTTTCTAAACATATGCCATGTCCATTTCAGACGCGTCACATCCATAACGGAATTTCGTCACATCCATAACGCTGACTTTTCCTTCCGAAACTCTGCATGAAATACAAAATATTTTAAACAAAGATTTTTTAATATTCACCTTGGACCCCTCCATCAAACGGATATCTCCATTTCGACATTAGGTTTACAATTTCACAGAGTTTGATAAAAATGTACAGTCACCCAAGAAAAGTGATACTTTTTCTGTCACATCCATAACGCATCTTTTATTGGCATTTTCTGGCATGCCCTAGATGTACTATGGGAATTGTTCTTGTTCTATCACTTCTCCAGTATGGTACAGCCTTAAAATATGCAACACCTGTTTAAATACTGGGAGACAATAAAACATGCACTGGGTCATTCGTTGCCATTTTGAGTTCAAGTGTCACGTCCATAACGCTGGAATTGCTCTCATTGAATTTCTGTAGTGTATGACACCATTCCAGAGGAAAGTCAAATTAAACATCCATTCAGTAACTACATTACACACAGCTAGCCAGCTACGGAAATGTCCTGGGTTACCACATAACATTAGCAAGCTCTTCTCTCATCTCCAGTAACAGCATTGGTCATGTAACTGCTGTATCCATGTAAATGATGAACGAGAAGCTCATACCTGAAAGACCAGTAGTTATGATTCATGAACAAATCAGTCACTCCTACACTGAGAATATGCAGCAGTCATATGATAAGTGAATGAAAGACTCAGACTCAGAAAAAATGTTCATGAATGAATCTGAGCCTGAGTGGTGTGCATATCCGGCCTAGGGAAAAATTAAGGAATCATTGAGATGACTCAAAAGTCAGACAAAAAAAGGTTTGCACTCCCAAGTCATCCAAAAGATTAGTTCAAAGTGAATGAATCGTTCACAATCAATAATTACGAGTCTTTTGTGTCTGGCTGAACTGCATGTTTTTTTTTTAAATTCCTTTTTATTTGTATTTTACTTTTCAATATTTAACTATATATTAAATATTTATTTCACTTTATTTTCATCCAACTTTATGTCTGCTCTTCAGAAATTTATTTTGGCTCATCTATTCTATTAGATCTCATCTCATCTTATTATCTCTAGCCACTTTATCCTGTTCTACAGGGTTGCAGGCAAGCTGGAGCCTATCCCAGCTGACTACGGGTGAGAGGAGGGGTACACCCTGGACAAGTCGCCAGGTCATCACAGGGCTGACACACAGACACAGACAACCATTCACACCTACGGTCAATTTAGAGTCACCAGTTAACCTAACCTGCATGTCTTTGGACTGTGGGGGAAACCAGAGCACCCGGAGGAAACCCACACGGACACAGGGAGAACATGCAAACTCCGCACAGAAAAGCCCTTGCCAGCCACGGGGCTCGAACCCGGACCTTCTTGCTGTGAGGCGACAGCGCTAACCACTACACCACCGTGCCGCCCTATTAGATCTACTGATACTAATAATCTACTGTAAAGTGTATTAACGGAATGCAACATCACTCCCTGTTACAGATGGGAGCCCAGGAATTAAATAAATGTGATAAAAACAAACTGTTTTTAATTGTAGGTATTGTATTTAAAACTGTATGGATGTTCCAGAAACCAAACCATGCATGCAGGGCATTCTCAGCCAAAAGGGATTAATGATCCAAAAGTGGAGTCTGGTTGATTAACACAAGAACTTATTGCAACATTTGTGTACAGAAAACAAGCAAGTTATTAAAACCAAGTACTCTCAAAAGAAGTGGATAGAAACAACTCAATGGGATTAGATCCTCACACGCTAACAAAGAAGGATTTTTCCTACAAGTTGGAAAATTATCCATCCATTGAGTTCCCCAACATCTCAAACTACCTGGTGCTGCAGACATCATTCTACATGGACAAACAGATGAAAACGTGGAAGAGCATGGAGGAGTACAACTTTTTATATAGCTGGGTTTAAGATCTGGGGATCAGGACACTACAAGATAATAAGCGGTAGATGGATCTAAGTGCAGGAAGAGTATTTGTTAGCAGGCATGATATTTCCAAAAGCAAAACAGAAAGCAGAATCTTTAAAGAGCGTTATAAACATGGCTAGAAACAAACGGGAAACAAAGCCTCTGTGAAAACAGCTTCCATATCTGTGCGTACTGATTGCACTCAAATCAGTATCAGATGTTTCTCATAATGACTAGGTCTCGAGTGTGTGCACAACACGCTCCGTGAGCATGCATGGCTGCTCTAGCTGTGCCAGGCTCAAGTGCACAAAGGCGTGACAGTCAAGTATTCACCTACTGTGTGACCACAACTTTTAGCTCACATGTGTATCGCCACCAAAATGCCTCATTTTTATTGATAACCATCGCAAAGCATTGCGAGCTGTAGTGTGACTGTAGCTTAATGAGGCGGATGTTATGGCGGTTGCAACCCAGCAATTGTACTCTGCTGCAATAAAAAATTAACTTCAACTTGAAAAAAAAATTTGTAGCCTACTAGATGGCACTTTGCGGCCCAGTGATTGAGAAACACTGGTTTATAGTACATTTTGTTTATAGATAATAAATCTAAATTTATATATGTTATTTAGGTGACTGCTTCAGAAGTAAAATGATTGACAGTTGTACTTCAGCAAAGTCACACCCTCTAATGTGTTGTGTTTTTTAACTGGTCATCAGTAATCTAAGAGCATTTTCCTTAGATGTTACACTTATTTGGCAAAGAAAGCAGATAGTCTAGTGTAGGCTCCTGTTATTATGAAAAAAAAAAAAATATATATATATATATATATATATATATATATATATATATATATATATATAAATATTAAAAGGACAAGAAACTTGATCGGACAATTTTTGCCAACTTCCATCAATCCCTGTGCGGTAGTGCTATTCATCTCAATAATATTTTTAAAGAAGAAAAAAATCAAGGTTGTCTCCATAGATACAGCCAGTAACCCTACAGTGAACCTCCACCCATCCTCCTAGTGCTTTTCCAGTTTTGGCTAGATCTAACAGAAAATACACTAGAGGTAGTTGAACAGGTCACGAGAATGAGCACAAGAAAAAGGAATGCTGTTTGGACTCATTTTGGCATAACTTCAGACAATCAAGCAAAATGCAACATATGCAGGGAAATTTTATCCACTCAGGGAGCAAACATGTCAAATTTAAGGAGTCAGCTTAAATGCACACATCTAGCTGTTAGCACGAATAAGAGCAGAAAGTGGGGATGGTGTCACTGCAGAAAAAAATGTCCACCAACAGCACCTCTTCATCTGCACCTACTAGTGCTGCTGCCATACTAACCACACCAACTGTGGCCACACCAGCAGCAACCATCACCACCACCACCCTTGAAGCAGCTAGGCCACAGCAGTCACAACAACAGACCTCCATGGGAAGGTTTATTATAGAACTCATGGATCGTATAGGATCCTATAAGACAGAAAATTAGATGACACCCTAGTTATAATAATAAATGCACTTGACTTTCATCCATTTTCTGTGGTTGATGACAAAGGTAGGCGCATCGGATGCTCACTGGCCGTGCTGTGAAAATTCTGCCTGCAGATGCTCATCTTATGGCCCTTTTTCAGCTCACTTCAGCTCACTTCAGCTCACTTCAGCCCGACACGGCTCGCGTTTCGACTACCAAAAAACAGCACGACTCAGCTCGCTTCAGCCCTGCTTAGCCCCTAAAACTCGCACCGTTTTGGAGTGGGGCTGAAGCGAGCCAAAGCGAGCCGAGTGAGACTGGGGGCGTGAGCAGACACTCCCCTGTGCACTGATTGGTGAAGAGGAGTGTTCTCACATGCCCACACACGCCCCGCGAGCACGCTGGGATCTGTAAACACCGTAAACCCGGAAGAAGAAGAATTACGAATTACGAGAATTTCTGAAGCCTTATGCGCCTCGCCTCATCTATACGCTCTTGCCAGTATCTGTTGGCGTTGTCGGTGACAACAAGCCACAGAACCAAGACCAGCAACACTAACGACTCCATGTCCTCCATGTTTATTGTTTACTATCCGGGTCGTGAGACTACCGCTTAAAAGCTCACTGATGTCACTGTTTGCGCTGCTTAACGACATCACGTGACGTCCACCTACTTTCGCTAACTCCACCCAATGTGTCCACCCACTTCCAGTCAGCATGGTTCAGCGCGGTTGTAGTCGAAATGCAACTCCAACAGCCCCACTCAGCTCGACTCAGCACGGCACGGCTCAGCCCGACTCAGCCGCGTTTGTAGTGGAAAAGCGGCATTAGTTTCCAAATCTGTTATTGCTTAACGCTTGAATATTTTCTATCGTGAATACTCTCATTAAAAAGCTTATACTCTCTGCATTCCAAAGAAATGTATCTTGTTAAGATCTGTTCAGTACTTTGGGAGTAACAACAGGTTGAAGATGGTACAACAGAATTCACTCTCTGCTTGCGGGATGTCGGGAAACTGCCGGTGCTTTTTGAGCCACGGGAAAGTGGTCAGGCTCTCTCTCTCTCTCTCTCTCTTCTGATCAGTTTCTGACTGGATTATTCATGAATATCAATCAGATATTCAGTGTGGATTGGGTGGCAGTCGAAGGCAGGGGCCTCGAAGACCTGATCACCGAACATAGCGGCTAGCTGTTGGGACATGGAATGTCACTTGGCTGAGGGGGAAGAGCCTGAGCTTGTGCGGGAGGTTGAGAGGTACCAGCTAGAGATAGTCGGCCTCACCTCCACGCACAGCTTGGGCTCTGGAACCCAGCTCCTCGAGAGGGACGGGACTCTCCACTTCTCTGGAGTCACTCATGGTGAGCGGCGGCGGGCTGGTGTGGGCTTGCTTATAGCTCCCCAGCTCAGCCGCCATGTGTTGGACTTTACCCCAGTGAACGAGAGGGTTGCCTCTCTGCGCCTTCAGGTCGGGGACAGGGGTCTTGCTGCTGTTTGTGCCTACGGGCCGAATAGCAGTATAGAGTATCCAGCCTTCTTGGAGTCCCTGGGACAGGTACTGAGAGGTGCTCAGACTGGGGACTCCATTGTTCTACTTGGTGAATTTAATGCTCACGTGGGTGACGACAGTGACACCTGGAGGGGCGTGATTGGGAGGAACGGCCTCCCCGATCTGAACCCAAGTGGTGCTTTGTTATTGGACTTCTGTGCTAGTCATGGTTTGTCCATAACAAACACTATATTCAAGCATTGGGGTGTCCATAAGTGCACGTGGCACCAGGACACCTTAGGTCGGAGGTCGATGATCGACTTTGTTGTCGTTTCATCTGATCTCCGGCCCTATGTCTTGGACACTCAGGTGAAGAGAGGGGCTGAGCTGTCAACTGATCACCACTTGGTGGTGTGTTGGATCCGCTGGTGGAGGAGGAAGCCGGACAGACCTGGCAGGCCCAAACGTATGGTGAGGGTCTGCTGGGAATGTCTGGCCGAGCACTCTGTTGGAGAGGTCTTTAACTCCCACCTCTGGGAGAGCTTCTCCCAGCTTCCAAGGGAGGTGGGGGATATTGAGTCTGAGTGGACCATGTTCTCTGCCTCCATTGTCGACGTGGCTGTTCAGAGCCATGGCCGCAAGGTCTCCGGTGCCTGTCGTGGCGGCAAGCCCCAAACCCGGTTGTGGACACCGGAAGTAAGGGATGCCGTCAAGCTGAAGAAGGAGTCCTATCAGGCCATGTTGGCCTCTGGGACTCCTGAGGCAGCTGACGGGTATCGGCAGGCCAGGTGTGCCACAGCTCGGGCAGTTGCGGAGGCAAAAACTTGGAACTGGGAGGAGTTCAGTGAGGCCATGGAGGAGGACTATCGGTTGGCCTTGAGGAAATTCTGGCAAACCGTCTGGTGCCTCAGGAGGGGGAAGCAGTATTCTGCCAACACTGTTTACAGTGCGGGTGGGGAGCTGTTGACCTCGACTGGGGATATTGTCGGGCAGTGGAAGGAATACTTCGAGGATCTCCTCAATCCCACCGTCACGTCTTCCATTGAGGAAGCAGAGGCTGATGACTCAGAGGTGGACTCATCCATTACACAAGCCGAAGTCACTGAGGTGGTTTGCAAGCTCCTCGGTGGCAAGGCACCAGGGGTGGATGAAATCCGCCCTGAGTATCTCAAGTCTCTGGATGTTGTGGGGCTGTCTTGGCTGACACGCCTCTGCAACATCATGTGGCGGTTGGGGACAGTGCATCTGGAGTGGCAGACCGGGGTGGTGGTCCCTCTTTTTAAGAAAGGGGACCGGAGAGTGTGCTCCAATTATAGGGGAATCACACTTCTCAGCCTCCCCGAGAAGGTTTACTCCAGGGTACTGGAGAGGAGAATTTGGCCAATAGTCGAACCTCGGATCCAGGAGGAACAATGCAGTTTTCATCCTGGTCATGGAACACTGGACCAACTCTATACCCTTCATAGGGTGCTCGAGGGTTAATGGGAGTTCACCCAACCAGTCCACATGTGCTTTGTGGCTCTGGAGAAGGCATTCGACTGTGTCCCTCATGGTATCCTGTGGGGGGTGCTTCGGGAGTATGGGGTTCGGGGCTCTTTGCTAAGGGCTGTCCGGTCCCTGTACGAATGGAGCAGGAGTCTGGTTCGCATTGCCGGCAGTAAGTCAGACCTGTTCCCAGTGCATGTTGGACTCCGGCAGGGCTGCTCTTTGTCATTGGTTCTGTTCATAATTTTTATGGACAGAATTTCTAGGTGCAGCCAGGGGCTGGAGGGAATCCTGTTTGGGAACCACAGGATTTCATCTCTGCTTTTTGCAGATGATGTTGTCCTGTTGGCTTCTTCAAAGCAGGACCTTCAGCATGCACTGGGGCCATTTGCAGTCGAGTGTGAAGCGGCTGGGATGAGAATCAGCACCTCCAAGTCCGAGGCCATGGTTCTCAACCGGAAAAGGGTGGCTTGCCCTCTTCAGGTTGGTGGAGAAGTCCTGCCTCAAGTGGAGGAGTTTAAGTATCTCGGGATCTTGTTCACAAGTGAGGGAAAGACGGCGCATGAGATCGACAGGCGGATCGGTGCAGCCTCCGCAGTGATGCGGTCGCTTTACCGGTCCATCATGGTGAAGAAGGAGCTGAGCCAAAAGGCGAAGCTCTTGATTTACCTGTCAATCTACGTTCCGACTCTCACCTATGGTCATGAGCTTTGTGTAATGACCAAAAGAACAAGATTGCGGATACAAGTGGCCGAAATGAGTTTCCTTCGCAGGGTAGCTGGGCACTCCCTTAGAGATAGGGTGAGAAGCACAGTCACTTGGGAGGAGCTTGGAGTAGAGCCGCTGCTCCTCCACATTGAGAGGAATCAGCTGAGGTGGCTCGGGCATCTCTTTCGGATGCCTCCTGGACGCCTCCCTGGGGAGGTGTTCCAGGCATGTCCCCCCAGGAGGAGGCCCTGGGGAAGACCCAGGACATGCTGGAGGGACTATGTCTCTCGGCTGGCCTGGGAACGCCTCAGTGTTCTTCCCGAGTAGCTGGCCAAGGTGTCTGGGGAGAGGGAAGTTTGGGCTTCCATGCTCAGACTGCTGCTTCCGCGACCCGGCCCCGGATAAGCGGAAGAAAATGAGATGAGATGAGATCAATCAGATAACTTTTATAGGGATGTTCTCTAGCTCAATGATTCCCAACCACTGTGCCGCGGCACATTAGTGTGCCATGAGAGATCATCAGGTGTCCCATGGGACATTATCCAATTTCACTTAATTGTTCCGAAAATTATTTATTTACTGCAAATAATTTGTCTTCATTTGTCTATGCCAGCGACGTATAGTGACCAGCAGAACAATTAAATACTCTTCCAATAGATGGCAGCAGGTAGCTAATTAACCTGTTGCCATTCAAACAAGAGAATTAGTAATGCTTCAGGTGTGACAGCGGTGATAGCGATAGATAAATATTTGAAAAGAAAAAGTACACAATCCAAACTGGGCCCTGGAGAAAATTCTGACCCAGATGAAGGCCCTAGTATGAGTAGAGGTCAGAAGAAAGCAAAAAAGGTGATTTTCCACAACCGAACTGAGCTTTTCAAGCATGACTGCTATAAAAACTCAAAAAGGAGAGAGACTCAGAGCTGTTGAAGATCTTCGTGTGTGTCTTTCTTCAATTCCTACAAGTATATCAGCTTTGTGTTCAACTAAACAGGCCCAGGTTTCCCACTAAGGAAATTGTGAGTAAATTGAGACTAGATTATCATTATACATATTTTTTTTGTGAAATTTTTGTTTGGTGGTGTGCCGTGGGATTTTTCAAATGTAAAATATGTGCCATGGCTCAAGAAAGGTTGGGAAACACTACTCTAGCTCTCACTCTTTCTGATGAAGTATTCAGCAAAATTTTCTGTCTGCTAGTTTTGATTTTATGATTCACGGGAGATTTTGAAGTGAATTTTCATAGCTTTACCTACTTATTTTTAAAAAAATAAAATTGATTCATGTAAATAAATAAATAAATATTTTAGAATATAACTGTAGTTGTTTTGATAAATATTGAGATCTCAGTGGTCAGAATGATATTTAAAAACAACAGAAGTCAGAAACACGAGTGTCAATTTCAATTCAATTAATGTGAAATGTTTACTGGATGTGGATCACACAGTTTTTTCAAGGTTAGCCTTGTAAGCTGTGAAATATTAATTAAAATAATAATTTATATTCTTTCATATAAACCCTAGTCGGTCCTACTTAGAAATACAAAGGCCTATAGAGTACAGAGTATTAGAAATATTTTATTACTTTATTTTGATGGAGAATGGAAGATGTGAAGAGCATTCAATGCTTATTTATTTATGCATATTTTATAATTAACATTGATTTCTCCTTTTTTGTGATGTATAAATGAGAGTTAAGATCAGCTTTATATTGCACAAATTTGGTGAAACTTTGAAGAAGAGAGTGTATCAATTTAATGTTTTACCTAATTAACATAATTAATACTCATTAAATACCATCCATTATCTGTAGCTGCTTATCCTGTACTGGGTCGCAGGCAAGCTGGAGCCTATCCCAGCTGACTATGGGCGAGAGGCGGGGTACACCCTGGACAAGTCACCAGGTTATCACAGGGCTGACACATAGGCCAAGTTTACATTAGACCGTATCTGTCTCGTTTTCTTTGCGGATGCACTGTCCGTTTACATTAAAACGCCTGGAAACGCTGGGAAACGGGAATCCGCCAGGGTCCACGTATTCAATCCAGATCGTGTCTGGTCCGGTGCTGTGTAAACATTGAGAATACGCGGATATGCTGTGCTGAGCTCTAGCTGGCGTCGTCATTGGACAACGTCACTGTGACATCCACCTTCCTGATTCGCTGGCGTTGGTCATGTGACGCGACTGCTGAAAAACGGCGCAGACTTCCGCCTTGTATCACCTTTCATTAAAGAGTATAAAAGTATGAAAATACTGCAAATACTGATGCAAATACTGCCCATTGTGTAGTTATGATTGTCTTTAGGCTTGCCATCCTTCCACTTGCAAGTGGTAAGTGACGCGCATGCCCGATATGCACTGGGATCACACACACACAGCGGCTCAGTCCCGAATCACTGCTCGTACGCTTCACTCGCACGCTCTGTGAGCTGCGCAGGGCCGGAGTGCGCACCCTCCAGAGGGCACTCGCTGTTCAGGGCGGAGTGATTTGGAGCGCAGGATGCCTGCGGAGCCGAGCGTATCCGTGTATTGGCGTTGCTGTGTGCACGCGAATCGTGTATTGGCGTTGCTGTGTGCATGCTAATCGTTTTAAAAACGTTAATCTGATGATCCGCTGATACGGTCTAATGTAAACCCCACCATAGAGACACACAACCATTCACACTCACATTCACACCTACGGTCAATTTAGAGCCATCAATTAGCCTAACTTGCATGTCTTTGGACTGTGGGGGAAACTAGAGCACCTGGAGGAAACCCACACAGACACAGGGAGAACATGGGAACTCCACACAGAAAGGCCCTCATTGGCCGCTGGGCTCGAATCCAGAACCTTCTTGCTCTGAGGAGGCCGTGTTAACCACTACACCACTGTGCCACCCTAATTAAATACTAATTTGCATAATTTGTTTTAAGTAACTTTTCAAACTTTGTATTCAGTATAGACCCTTTTCAGTCATGTGACCTTCGTAAACGCGACCACCATTTTGGACATGTAGCGGACTTCGGCTCGAATTGGTTTGAATGCGAGGAAGGCAACAAACGGAGAACATACAAGAAAAAGGAGCGAGATGCAGAAAACACCTTCGCTATCCAGCGACGTAGGGCATTTACAGGGCGAGCAGAGGGAGAAATAATAACAGTAACGACACATTAGCAACGCCGTACAGAAATAACGGTTTATGGCACAGACCCTTTCGGTTCTCGCTCATCTAGCTGCTACAATGACCGCTTAGACTGCAACAATAATACCTAACACACATTTAAGTATCTGTCGTAAAGACGTGAAACTCGTCGAGTGACGAGTGTGTTCATTGATAAGCTAACACAATCTAAAAGTAGACATACCATCACACTGCCCTGGCGCTGTGTACAGTTTACCTTCTATGGTTTGTGCACTCACTAGTTGCCATTACTTTCTCCAACCGTTGTTACAGATTACAGGGAACGGCCTGGATTTAAGAGACAAATACATGTTCCTCTTATTTTGAACACTTATTTGTAGGCAGTGCTTAATTTGTAAAGTGGGAGGTCCCGGAGTGCAGAGGATGAGCGGCTCCGGTGCGGAAAAAAAGAGAAGGGGAGAGGAGAGGAGAGGAGAGGAGGGGAGGGGAGGGGAGCGCGGCGCTGCGCTTCTGGGCATGTTTTGTAATAACACTGCAAATTAAGTTCATCTGCAGATATTTTGTGGATGTCGTTTCATGAGAGAAATCACCAACAAGACAGATATCAAAATCAGACATTAACACTAAATAAACTTGCATTTTTTTATTTAATTATTATTATTATTATTTTTTTTTGTTACATAGTCAAAAGAGGTGTCGGATCACCGGATCCAGTGTAAATAGCTGCCGGAGCCAACGCCCGAGGTTCCGGAGCGCGCTCCGGCTTGCTCCCCCTCAAATTAAGTGCTGTTTGTAGGACACTGCCTCTGATCTGTCCTACAGTCTACCAACAGCAAAGGAACACAACACTAACTAATCACTACTACAGAAGAACAAAGAGGTTACAATGGGTTATTTTAGCCTATTTGGTTACACACTCGCCGCCACAGAATGTTAACAGCAATGTAATGCCTTTTCTGGCTAATTTTATTCGTCTTACCTCCAACAAAGTGGTCACTACCCAAGCGCTGGTGTGCCGCTATCCATCTTCTCCGTCAGTCAGCATCTACCGGGATCCGATAAAATGATAACCCTTGCCTTGTTTGTTGATGGTTACTACATCCAGGTGCACAACAATATAGTGGCATGATGGAAGTCTTGCTGAAAATAAACACTTTCTTTGCTGCCGTTCCTCAATGTTGGCTGTGGTAAACTACTGGTAGTACACGTCCAAAATGGTGGCCGCGTTTGTCGTGACGTCACGTGAAAAGGGTCCATACAATCATCTATGTGCCTGCCAAATTCCATGTAAATATCTTGAGAAATAAAAAAGTTATGAAGAAAAACATTTGATCTCATTTGTTAATGAGGCCCATTTTGGACCATGTGATCCTATAATATTATGGCAGTTTTATAAAAATTAAGCCGTTTTTTCAGTCTTTGGTTGGTAATATCTCAAGAATGGATAAGCATTTTAATTCTGTAAAAAGTTTGTTGTTTCGTGTTCAATTCTGAATTCAATGAGAGCAGTTTCAAGCAATTTGGATTGAGTTTGAATTTTCTCCTGATATGCCAAACAAAGGCTTCAGGGAGTACTCAAAAAACACTGACCCTTCATACAGTTTACCTAGAAAGAGCCTGTCAAAAACCCTCCTGCCTCGGCTGCATGACAAGATCAAAGCAGATATCATGGAGAAAATAAAGAGTGTCCCTACTGCATGTCTGACAACAGACTGCTGAACCTCTGTAACCAATACAAGCTGCTGATCTGGCTATAGAGCTGACCAGAATTACCACAGAATGGGGAGTGAGAGAAAAAAAACATAAAATCATAGCCTGTGTCACAGACAATGCCAGCAATATTGTGGCAGCTCTGAGAGCTCACTTCCACTGGGAACAGGTACCATGCTTTACCCATGTGCTGAACTTCAGTGTCAGAGCTGCCCTGAGGAAGGTCCAGAACACAGTACACACATTCAAAATGAGCATCTATTTTTCAAAAAACTATACAATTTCTGTTTCAACATTTGATATGTTGTCTTTGTACTATTTTCAATGAAATATAGGGTTTCCATGATTTGAAAATTATCACATGCTATTTACAGTGTACACAGCATTGGAATTGGGGTTGTAATCACCAAGCAACTAAAGGCAAGTGTGTGTCATTATGAGTGTCATAGTCTAGGGCAGCCATGTCCAAAGGGCATGATGTGCTCTGAGAAATGTAGTCCAGAAGCACTGGTCGGAAGTGCAGTCTGGCACCACATGGTCCGGTGCCAACATAACAGCATACACGTAATTTTTTGACTGTCTGTGACTACTTCTAATATTTTGTGAGTCTTTTATACTGACAGAATGTCATTTTATAATTGGCAAATCCAAAGTCAGAGTCACAAATCTGTAAAAGTATTTGTAACACAATTTTAGCACCTAGTGACATTTGCAAACCTTGATTCACACATTCAATTAGTACAGTATGTTGTCATGCCTCAGTTTATGCATTGGCATATATAGTTTTGCCAGTGGGTGGCAAGATGGCATAATGGATAGAATAGGATAAAGTCATACAGTGACAGTAGATATTGGAAGAGGATCCTGGATTAAGAGTCTCTTTTTTTCCACAACAGGTAGGTTGACAGTGGAAGGCAGCCCATAATGTAAGGCAGTGGAAGGCAGCTTGGGGAAGCCATGGTCTAAAACTTAGAGGAGCAGTTTTGGGAGCAAAAGTTTGCCAGTTCGATTCCCTGGACCAGCAGGAATGGCTGAAGTGTCCTTGAGCAAGGCACCTAACCCCCAACTGCTCCCCAGGCTGCTCTGGATATGTTGTACACAGCTCTGGATAAGTCAAAGTCAAGTTAAAGTCCCTTCCACACCAGGATCTGGTCTTCCCAGGCAGTATCCTGTCCCAGTACTAACCAGCTCTTTGAGGCATATGGGTGCAGCGCCGATTTCCATTTCCTTAGCCCTCAGCCTCTCGCCTATAGCTAGGGTTACAGTGGGGGGCTAGTCCTCTGGTAACCATGAGACTTTGACCTCCCTACTTGCATCTGTATTGCAGCATGCCTTGCCAGATGGCAGTAGGTACCATTTTTATAATGGTCTTTGGTATGACCCGACCGTGAGCAGAGCTCGCAATCTCCCGGTCAAGAGGCGGACACACTAACCACAACACTGACTTGCGGTACTCTGGATAAGAGTGCCTGCTAAATGCTTGTAATGTAATAATGTAATAAATAAATGTCCTTACAATGAAACAACATTTCTATATATACACATTTTTAAATGGAGTCTTAAGGACTTTACACATAGAGCACAGTGCGAATAAACAATTATGTGAGAATTGATATATATATGGGGCGGCACGGTGGTGTAGTGGTTAGCGCTGTCACCTCACAGCAAGAAGGTCTGGGTTTGAGCCCCGTGGCCGACGAGGGCCTTTCTGTGTGGAGTTTGCATGTTCTCCCCATGTCCGCGTGGGTTTCCTCCGGGTGCTCCAGTTTCCCCCACAGTCCAAAGACATGCAGGTTAGGTTAACTGGTGACTCTAAATTGACCATAGGTGTGAGTGTGAATGGTTGTCTGTGTCTATGTGTCAGCCCTGTGATGACCTGGCGACTTGTCCAGGGTGTACCCCGCCTTTCACCCATGGTCAGCTGGGATAGGCTCCAGCTTGCCTGCGACCCTGTAGAATTGGATAAAGCGGCTAGAGATGATATGATGTATATTTGTATGTATAAAAATGATGGAGTTGGCATGTGATGATGAGCTGGTGCTTATTCTTTAAAAAAAAAACATTGGGGGAGAAAATTTGGGATCCATCCTAAACTTAGAAGTAGGGGAGAATGTGGGGAGATTCACTGCTTGCTTCAGGAGTTGCTAAGCTTGGTAGCAAGCTTCACCAAGTCACAAAGTAGGCTATGGACTATGGACTATACACACACACTGTTTTTACTGCCAAGCTCCTCTCCTATTTTTTTTTCAGATGTTGCCTTTAAAGTCATTTATCTTTATCATTTTTGTTGCCCTTGTCAAAAAGCACAGGTTTTGAAGATACAGAATGAATCAGACACCCCACCAAGCCTGCAGTAGTGTCAAGATGTGTCCACAACCTGCACCCTGATTGGTTGAATGTGTTCCTTTTGCCAATGAGATAATAGAAAAATCAAACTTGCTGCGAAAAAAAATAAATGTTGCTTTTTGCACATTAACCCTTTGATTAGGCTTTGATATGAAAGTGTTCATTTATGGGACAGTCATTCGAAAAAAATATATTTTCGGACAAAAAGAAATTTGTAATAACATCACACTTTATGTGTAAAAATCTTCAGTCTTAAGTAAAAATAATAGGTAAAACAAATATAGAAATACAGTTTTCTCATATATACACACAGTGCCTTGCAAAAGTATTCATTCCCCTTGGTGTTTGTCCTATTTTCTCGCATTACAAGCTGGAATTAAAATGGCTTTTTGAGGGGTTAGCACCATTTGATTTACACAACATGCCTATTACTTTAAAGGTGCACATTTTTTTTATTATTGTGACACAAACAATAATTAAGATGAAAAAACAGAAATCTTGAGTGTGCATAGGTATTCACCCCCTTTCATATGAAACCCCTAAACCAATTCACTTCATAAGTCACATAATTAGTTGATTAAGATCCACCTGTATGCAATCAAAGTGTCACATGATCTGTCACATGATGTCTGTATAAATGAACCTCTTCTGGAAGGACCCTGACTCTGCAACACTACTAAGCAAGCAACATGAAAATCAAGGAGCACTCAATTTTGTCTCTGACTCTAAACAGGTCAGAGACAAAATTGTGGAGATCAGGGTTGGGTTATAAAAAATATCCCAAACTTTGAATATCCCAGGGAGCACCATTAAATCCATTATAACAAAATGGAAAGAACATGGCATCACTACTAACCTGACAAGAGAAGACCGCCCACCAAAACTCACAGACCAGGCAAGGAGGGCATTAATCAGAGATGCAACAAAGACACCAAAGATAACAGTGAAGGAGCTGCAAAGATCCACAGTGGAGATGGGAGTATCTGTCCATAGGACCACTTTAAGCTGTACACCCCACTGAGCGGGGCTTTATGGAAGAGTGGGCAAAAAAAAAAAGCCATTGCTTAAGAAAACACATTTGGAGTTTGCCCAACAGCATGTGGCAGGCTCCCCAAACACATGGAAGAAGATTCTCTGGTCAAATGAGACAAAAATTTTACTTTTTGGCCATCATGGGAAATGCCATGTGTGGCGCAAACCCAACACTCTGAGAACACCATCCCTACAATGAAGCATGGTCGTGGCAGCATCATGTTGTGGGGATATTTTTTCATCTGCAGGGACGGGAAAGCTGGTCAGGACTGAAGGAAAGATGGATGGCACTAAATACAGGGAAATTCTGAAGGAAAACCTGTTTGAGTTAGCCAGAGGTTTCAGACTAGGATGAAGGTTCACAGTCCAGCAGGACAATGACCTTAAACATACTGCTAAAGCTACACTGGAGAGCTTTAAAGGGAAACATTTCAATACCTTGGAATGGCCTAATCAAAGCCCAGACCTCAATCCAATTGAGAATCTGTGGCATAACTTGAAGATTGCTGTACACCAACACAACCCATCTAACTTGAAGGAGTTGCAGCAGTTTTGCCTTGAGGAATGGGCAAAAATCCCAGTGGCTAGATGTGCTAAGCTAATAGAGATATATACCCCAAGAGACTTGCAGCTGTAATTGTCGCATAAGGTGGGTCTACAAAGTATTGACTTTGAGGGGGGTGAATACCTATGCACACTCCAGATTTCTATTTTTTTTCATCTTAATTATTGTTTGTGTCACAATTAAAAAAAAATGTGCACCTTTAAAGTGGTAGGTATGTTGGGTAAATCAAATGGTGCTAACTCCCAAAAAAATCCATTTTAATTCCAGCTTGTAATGCAACAAAACAGGACAAATACCAAGGGGGATGAATACTTTTGCAAGGCACTGTAATTGTCTTTTGTGCTCTTGACATATTCTTTAAATAGCAAATTAGTAAATATAGTAAATGAAAAGGTCGCAAAAATTTCAATCTTAAATACATGAAGCCCCAACATATATTCCAACCAACTTGCATTAGCTATCATCTGTGTTTATCAACACACCCTTAGTTTAAACACATTAAACCCCAAAGTCATTTCCAGCCATCTCGAATTCTACAGAATGTTCAGGATCCTACATAATTTCCCTTTGGAACTTATTGCATCGAGCAGAAACCATATCATCTAAAAACACTCACACAAATGCATTTCCTTCTGACTAACTGAGCTATTAGCAAAAAAACATTTAGCTTGGCATAGCAACACAGCCCACTAGTTGTTTATTCCAGCAAATGATATGAAACAAATTGCTATATTCATGCAAACTGGCTTCTCAGTATTGAACATCAGTGCTTGAGTTGACACCTTGGACTGATTGAGGTAATTTGGACAAAAGCATCATGTTTGCATGTTTGTTTTCACACAGAGGAATTCTTTTCAAACCAAGGTCCAATTCCATCCATTTTCGCATATCACTACAGTGAGGTGGCCGCTCTGACAGCTTCAGTCATCAGAGTGTCTAGGGAACATTACAGGTTTTCTCCTCTCAACCATTCACACCTATGGACAATTTAGAGCCACCAATTAGCCTAACCTGCATGTCTTTGGACTGTGGGGGAAACCGAAGCACCTGAGGAAATCCACGCAGACACAGGGAGAACATGCAAACTCCACACAGAAAGGCCCTCGTCAGCTGCTGGGCTCAAACCCAGAACCTCCTTACTGTGAGGCAACAGTGCTAACCTCTACACCACCATGCCGCCAAGGTCCAATTACAAGCTCCTTTCTGTTTTATTTATTTATTTATTTATTTATTTATCTTTCGTCAGTGGAAGCAATTGGTCCATGTCTTTGCTGATCCTTTGGTCTCCTTTACTGATATAAAAACGTACCTATATTTTACAATGTGTTGCATGTCATCATGCAGGAGACTATCTGAACTCAAGCTTTGTTGCTTGAGAGATTTTTTGCCCAAGAAGCATGCAAAAGCATTTTTTTTTTTGATGATTGCTGTGCAAGAAATTGCTGATCTCGGTACAGTAACCCATAACAGTGATATGATAATTTAATACCTCCTCTCATTTCATTATCTCCAGCCGCTTTATCCTGTTCTACAGGGTCGCAGGCAAGCTGGAGCCTATCCCAGCTGACTACGGGCGAAAGGCAGGGTACACCCTGGACAAGTCGCCAGGTCATCACAGGGCTGACACATAGACACAGACAACCATTCACACTCACATTCACACCTACGGTCAATTTAGAGTCACCAGTTAACCTAACCTGTATGTCTTTGGACTGTGGGGGAAACCAGAGCACCCGGAGGAAACCCATGCGGACACGGGGAGAACATGCAAACTCTGCACAGAAAGGCCCTTACCGGCCACGGGGCTCAAACCCGGACCTTCTTGCTGTGAGGCAACAGCGCTAACCACTACACCACCGTGCCGCCCCATAATTTAATATATTATTTTATAACACAGCACTGGATCAGTAGGTGCTGATTAATTTTCCATGAGTAACTGCATCTATAATTCAAAACCAGGTTTTTATTATTGTGGTCTTTCTAAATCATAATCATTTCTATCGCAAAAAAAACCCCAAACAAACAAAAAAAACCCACAGTGATTTGTTTTCTGTTAGAAGATGTGTCTTTATTTATTTATTTTTTATTTGAGAAATAATTTGCCAGTGTCAGCTCTTTGTTACACTCTATAAGTCTTCCTTCAAGGGAAAATCTTTAGGACAGAAGACTTAAGATTTTGGATTACTGATTGGAAGGTCATGAGTTCAAATTCCAGCCCTGCCAAGCTGCCATTTCTGGGCCCTTGAACATGGCCCTTATCCCTCAACTACTCAGTCTTGTAAATGAGATACAATGTATGTATCTTGCTCTGGATAGGGGCAATTGCCATATCCTATCAATGTAAATGTATATCATGTGTAATACTTAACAGTTATTCCACGAAATCGAGTAGAACATGAGCTGATAGTCGACGAGGCGCATAGCACTGAGTTGGCTATAAGCCATGTACAACAAGATTGAGTGGAATAATGGTTTTATTATATCCATGTTCACTGGATTTTGAGAAACAGAGCATTTTTATTTTTTGTAAATTTGATAAATAAAAACTTTATACAAAATGTCAGACATAATTTCCACTTAGAATGTAAACAAACTGGCGAAATGACAGTAGCAATTCTGTGAAAAATGCTATAATAAAAATTCTTGAAAAATAAAAGATTTGTTCTTACCATCAAATACTTTCATTCCATATTTTGTTGCTTTTTTTGTATTTTGGGGGGATTTGTTTTTATTTCATCCTCGGATGGTTCAGCAAAACGCTCTGCTATTTTGTTTTTCTTTACTCGTGATATATGAGCTGATATCCAAGTCGTAGAGTAGGCAATCAGAGCATGCGATAGCTCATATCCAGTGAATGTGAATAGAATAAAAATTAATATAAGTGATCACAGAAACTTTTTTTGTAGCCAAGACTATCATTGCCGAGTCCAAGGCAGGAGCAGCAATGACTGAGTCAAGACGAGTCTTAAGAGGTTCAGGACCAAGTCAAGATCAAGTCCCAATGAAAGCGAGTCAGAGTCAAGATCAGTACCAAAACCATCAAATCCTTTTCAAGGCCAAGCCTTTACTTCAACTTCATTTGTGCAGTGAACCAATGATTAGGCCGTTTTCTACAACAAGGAATTACAGTATTTCATCAAGCTTTGTGAATGTGGAAAGAAAAGACAACACTGCGGTGGCCCTGAAGGGCAACTCACAACCACAAATGGGAAAACAAGAACAAATCTCAAAACACAACAATAAATAAGGAATCACAATGACAAATCACAAAACACAATGACAAATAGGTAATCATAAATAACAAAACAGTAAAGCAAATAGGATGCAGGACAAAAGAATATTATTGGCAAAGAAGTCACATGCTACTCTTTGATATTGAGATGTATTTCAATTTATTCTATCCACATTCACTGGATATGAGCAATCACGCACTCTGATTGGCTACTAGGCTATCAGCTAATATACCATGAGTAGAAAAACAAAATGGCAGAGCGAGTTGCTGAACCAACCGAGGATGAAATAAAAACTCTACTCAAAAACAAAAGCACAAAAAAGCAACAAAATATGGAATAAAAGTATTTGATGATAAGAATGTATCTTTTTTATTTTTCAAGAATTATTATTACAGCATTTTTCACAAATTACTGCTGTCATTTTGCTGGTTTGTTTACATTCTAAATGGAAATTATTTTGTTGGACGTTTTGTATAAAGTTTTTGCTTATCAAATTTGCTAAAAATAAAAATGCTCTGTTTCTCAAAATCCAGTGAATGTGGATAGAATAAAACAATTATTCCATTCAATCTTGTTGTATATGGCTTAGAGCCAACTCGCCACTATGTGCCTCATTGGCTATCAGCTCATGTATGACTCGATTTCAAGGAATAACTGTTAAGTATTCTTTGTCAATATTCCTTCTTCCAGCTTCCTAGCTGCTTTACTGTTTGTGAGGCCTGGGATCAAATGGCATGTGTGATGCATTTCATCATCATCTCCCATCGTCCATCAGAGGGCATAGGCTGCAAACAAGTTTTCGCCAGTCCTTCTGGTCCTGGGCCAATTCCTCTATCTGTTCCCACTTCTTGCCAATCCTCTTTACATCTGCCTCTAGGTCTCTTTGCCAGGTGTTTCTCAGTCTTCCCCTCTTTCTTTTCCTTTTTGGGTTCCAAGTGAGGGCCTGTTTCGTAATGTATGTTGCATGTTTACAAAGTGTGGCCAATCCACCTCCAGCATCTTTGGAGGATTTCCTTTTCTATTTGGGTCTGGTTGGTCCTCTTCCACAATTCCTTGCTGATGGTGTTCGGCCAGTGTATACGAAGGATTTGTCTGAGGCAGGTGTTGATGAAGGCCTGGATTTTTCTCATGGTGGTGACAGTATTTCTCCATGTCTCTGCACCATACATTAGGACTGGTTTTACAATGGTATGAAACATTCTAATCTTGGTGTTGGTGGTCAGGTCTGTGGATTTCCAAATGTTTTTCGGCTGTTGGAAAGCTGTCCTTGCCTTGCCAATACAGGCTTTTACGTCAGCCTCTGTCCCACCCTTTTTGTCCAAGATATTACCAAGGTATGTGAAGCTTTCTACCTCTTCGAGTGCTTCCCCTTCCAGCCTGATAGGAGTGATGTTGTCTGTATTAACCTTGAGGATTTTGCTTTTTTCATTGTGAATGTTGAGACTTAGGCATGCTGAGTTCTTAGCCACCATGTTGGTCTTATCCTGCATCTGTTGTTAAGTGTGGGAGACGAGGGCAAGGTAGTGGGCAGAGTCAAGATTGTCTAACTGTTTTCTGGGGGTCCACTGGATGCCATTTTCCTTTCCCGCGGTGGATGTCCTCATGACTCAGTTTATGGCTATCAGGAACAAGAATGGTGATAGCAAGCATCCCTGCCTCATGCCTGTCCGTACTTGGAAAGCATTAGTGAGTTGTTGGCCATGTACCACCCTGCAGGTCATCCCATCGTAGGAGTTCTTGATGATGTTTGTGATCTTTCCCGGTATCCCATAATGTCTCAGTAGTTTCCAAAGGGTTTCCCTGTCCACACTATCAAATGCTTTTTCATAGCCAATAAAGTTGATGTATAAGGGGGAGTTCTACTCAAGTGATTGTTCCAAAATAATATGTAATGTTGTGATCTGGTCTATGCAAGATCTACTTTTGCAGAATCCAGCTTGCTCATCTCTGAGGTAAGGGTCCCCGGAATCCTTTATCCTGTTTAGGAGTACTCTGTTGAAAATCTTGCCTGGGATTGACAACAGTGTACTCCCCCTGTAGTTGGAGCAGGAACTGAGGTCACTTTTCTTTGGGAGTTTAACGAGATAGCCTTCCTTCCACTCTGCTGGGACTTCCTCTTCATCCCAGATGTGTTTGAATAGGGGATGGAGTATCTCCACACTTGTCTCAACATCAGCTTTCAGTGCCTCTGCAGGGATGTTGTCAGGCCCTGCAGCCTTCCCATTCCTCAGTTATCTGATGGCCTTGCAGAGATCTTCCTTTGATGGTGGTCCACAGTCAATCGGTAGGTCACTGTCTGCTTGTTCAGTATCCACTTGGCTCTATGGTGGTGGTCTATTTAAAAATTCCTCAAAGTGTTCTATCCATCTGGATTTTTGACCTTCCACATCAGGGATTGTCTTACCATTCTTATCTTTCACTGGCCTCTCTGGCTGACTGTATTTTCCAGAAAGCTTCTTCATGGTAGTGTACAGGTCTCTCATGTTTCCATGGTAAGCTGCTTCTTCTGCCTCTGTTGCCAATGACTCAATGTAGTTTCTTGTAT
The DNA here is from genome assembly GCF_027579695.1 of Neoarius graeffei. Taxonomy (NCBI): domain Eukaryota; kingdom Metazoa; phylum Chordata; class Actinopteri; order Siluriformes; family Ariidae; genus Neoarius; species Neoarius graeffei. The sequence continues at coordinate 75,268,929 of NC_083575.1, read as the reverse complement.
CTGCCCAGATACTCCCCCTTACTGCTCTGTTTGCCCCTGAGTACTCTCCTTGGGCTTGGACTTTTTCAGTACGTGCACGACTATTTATTGCTGCCTTCTTGTTTTCCCTCTCCAAGCTTTTTCAGGGTGGCTGCTAAGATCCATTCTTTGTGATTATACCTGTTGGTCCCCAACATTTCCTGACATGTTTTTGTCACTGCCTCTTTTATCCCCTGCTACTTTTTGTCAGTGGTCTCTTTCCCCTATTTGCTTTTGTAGGACGTGAAACCTGTTTGAGAGTATGATCTTAAACTCTTCCAGCTTGGCTGTTTCTGTAAAAAGTGTGGTGTTATACCTCTGGCGCTTGCTTATCTTCTCTGTCCAGTTTTTCCTCAATTTCAACTTTATGTGGGCAATTAGGAGGTGGTGGTCTGAAGTAACATCTGCTCCTTGTTTCACCCACACATCTTGGAGGGATCTTCTAAACTTTCTCTCTATGCACACATGGTCTATTTGGTTCTCTGTAGTCATGTCTGGTGATATCCAGGTAGCCTTGTGTATCCTTTTGTGATGGAACATGCTCCCTCCAATGACTAGGTTGCTTGTGGCACACATGTTGGCAAATCTTTCCCCATTGCCGTTCATTTTGCCCAAACCTTGTTGTCCCATGATTTCCTCATAGCCCCATTTGTTACTGCTGATCTTTGCATTGAAATCACCCGTGGTGATAATAACATTCCGTTTTTGGCATGCTTGGATAATGGTCTGTAATTTGTTGTAGAATTCTTCCTTACTATCCTCTTCAGCCTCATTTGTCAGGGCATAGCACTGGATGATATCCATATTAATCCTGCATTTTCCTGTCCAAAAGCTGGCTGTGAGGATCAGTGGGCCATGTGCCTCCCATCTGATGAGGGACGTCTGTGCTGTCTTGGACAGCATCAGGGCCACACCCTGGGTGTGGGGTGCATTTTCTTCCTCGTGGCCTGAGAACAGTAGGAGCTCTCCTGTGGCTAGTCTGTTCTGGCCAAAACCAGTCCATCTTCATTTGCTGATTTCAAGTATGTCTAGATTGTATCACCTCATTTCGGCTGCCACTTGTGCTGTTTTACCAGTGTCAAACATAGTTCTAACATTCCATATTCCAGTGGTGGTGACAAACCTGGTAGAGATGGTTTTCGGCCCAGTGGCTTCCAGATGTGTCTGACTTTCACTACTCAGTGTCATCCTTCCTCCAATTGAAGGTCTATCTTCTCCCAGGGCCATAGTTTCTATTTTATCTCCTGTTTGCATTTCTGTAGCCAATTTTATTTTTTTTATGAGGAGGGATCACTGACCCCTCACCCAACCCCACCTGTATCTATATTACTGCCTGGGGGGATCGTGGCGGTGCAGATGCTATTAGCCAGCAGCAGCTCCCCTGGGATCCGTCCCACCATGGTTAAACATACCAGGAGCAGGGGAAACTTTGTAGGTCTGGCCCTGGTAGTTCACCTCATGCTCCTGATGGTATCACACACCAGGGTCCTTGCTGTAGCCATTGCCTGGGAAATACCACTAGGAGGTTAAGATTCTGACTTAATCCCCATGGTGCATTTCCTTCCAGTTAAAAAGACAGACAGTATGTTCATTCAGTCAGTAGCAATCCTTGTTGATAGCACATTCCTACTATTTCTGGTAGAAGTTAGTCATTGTGTTTTCTGCATCGTGGTTGTGTTTTCAGTTTTCTTGTTTTGTTATTTGCCGTTGAAGTTACCGACAGTGGATATAAAAAGTGTACACATCCCGTTAAAATGATAGGTTTTTCTGATGTAAAAAAATTAGACCACGCTAAATAATTTCTAAACTTTTCCCACCTTTAATGTGACCTGTAACCTGTACAATCAGGGATGTGCACAGGAATTATGAAGGGCAGTTGCTCTGACCTGAAGAAAGGGCAGACCCCCCTCCCCCCCCCCCCCCACACACACACACACAACCTCACAGGCTTTAAACTATGAAGCACACGGTCTTTATTGAAATATCTTATTTTTTTGGGAACTTCACCATAGGACAGCACGGCCCGACTGAAGTGCAGAATCTGATGAAGTTCTGATCGTACTTAAGATTGTTGCTCTCTACATGTGCTGGATCAGTGGGATTAGACAACCTCAGCAAAAAAATCAAAATCAGTAGATTCTGCCAAACTGAACATCCTCCCTTTCGGATGCTGTCTTCTCCCTCATCTCATCCTCTTGCTCATCTCTCCTTTCTCTGTTCTCCTCCTCTCTGAATACAGCTGCACTGGGCTCATCATCTGTCCAATTACATATTTTACCAACAATTACAAAAACTATATTATTATTATTATTATTATTATTATTATTATTGTATTTTTTGTTTTTTTTTAATTGCTGTAATTATTTTATTTTATTTTATCTTATATACAGCTTGATATATAGCTTGCTGGTCTTTAAACCTGTAGCTTAATCCTATATCGGGTAATCAGCATTATGCCTACCTGCCCTAAATGCCTCCTCCTGGTCCACATTTTCCTGAAGTGAGGAGGTTTGTGGCTGCTCCTCATCTTAAATGTAATGCAATTATGAGAAAATGCCACTAGCAGGCTAAAATATGAGGATGATTAATCAATTAGCCTACAGTGTCATTTTTATGACAATGCTGCAAAGTTAGGGTGACCATATTTTGATTTGGGAAAACCAGGACACCTTAGTGGGCGGCACGGTGGTGTAGTGGTTAGCGCTGTCGCCTCACAGCAAGAAGGTCCGGGTTCGAGCCCCGTGTCCGACGAGGGCCTTTCTGTGCGGAGTTTGCATGTTCTCCCCGTGTCCGCGTGGGTTTCCTCCGGGTGCTCCGGTTTCCCCCACAGTCCAAAGACGTGCAGGTTAGGTTAACTGGTGACTCTAAATTGACCGTAGGTGTGAATGTGAGTGTGAATAGTTGTCTGTGTCTATGTGTCAGCCCTGTGATGACCTGGCGACTTGTCCAGGGTGTACCCCGCCTTTCGCCCGTAGTCAGCTGGGATAGGCTCCAGCTTGCCTGCGACCCTGTAGAACAGGATAAAGCGGCTAGAGATAATGAGATGAGATGAGATGAGATGAGGACACCTTAGTGCGGGGGGGGGGGGGTAGTAGTAGTGTTAGTAACAATATCAAACTACAAACTTACCTCACTCTGTTAAGGTGTCCCATTCTGTGGTGTTAGTACTGACTGGAGTAATCACTTTGATTGGAAGAAGAAGGGTGGTGTGCAGACCAAATTAATTGAGGTGAAAGATACACCAAATGAGACAGCAACCACCATCGCAAACTACCTAATGGAAACATTGGTAAAAAACTATTTGTCTTCCAAATGCAGAACAAAACACTCATTGGTGCGGGTTGCCCAGTACACATACTGAACAACTGTGTCCATCACGGGGCAGACACACTTGATGTGGACCTTGAAAATATCATTTGTAAAATATACCAGTACTTCCACATTTACACCGTGCATACTGAGTCCCTCAAAGAGTACTGTGATTTTGTTGACACAGAGTACAGGAGGATGCTTTCACACAGCAAGACAAGGTGGCTCTCTCTGTTCCCAGGCACAGAGAGGATGCTACAGATGTTCCCTGCTTTAAAAGCATTCTTTATGTCTCAGCAAAAGCCACCCATGGTGATCAAGGTGTTTTTTGAAAACCCATTTAGTGAGATATACTTATGGCACATGCACTCACTTAAGAAACATACAAATAAAATGATATTTAAAGTTGGTTTATTAAAAATGCTTTTCATAAAAGTCAACAATAACTCCAATAACAAATGATATTTAAAATGTATTTATTCAAAAATGCTTTACAATTTCTGTAATGAATGAATGACACAATGAAAGAAATAATGTCTCATCTAAACCACATTCACTCATATTAACAATAAAAGTTAACAATAACTCTCAACTCCCAATAACAAACATACTGATACTCAGTTAGCCTCAATTTCAGTAATGAAAGAAATAATGTCTGATCTGTAGGCTATTGGAAAAGATAAATTAACAAATTAGCTAATTAACAAAAATACCTCTTGTATATTAACTTTAAAAATAACTCAAAAATGTAAAAAAACTAACAAAAAATATCAATAGTCTATCTTTAGTTTCCTGCTTAATCCTCATCTTCCTCTTCGTCTGGTTTTTCTTCCTCTTCATCTGGTTTTTCTTCCTCATCCTCCTTGTTTGCCCATTGATATTTTGCTGTAGAGCTGATCTTTCTCAGCAGTTTTTTGTTGCTCAACAAATAAGCATGAAAGTCTTTGCAAGACATATCTTTGAAATTGTATTGCACAAATAGAATCCCTTTCAATGATTCAACAGAGAGCTGGTTCCTCTCCTTTGTCCACTGGCTCTGCATCAGTGAAAAAACTCTCTCCACATTTGCATTGTGAGAAGGAAGTGCAAAGACAAACTGTGCAATCTTCAGCAGTTCTGAGTAGCATGCAGTATTTTTGGCCTTCTCAAAGTATTTGGTCCACTTCTGGTGCACCTGCAGGCCCATGAACTCATCGTCACTGCAGCTTTCAATGAATTTCTTCAGATTGGCAACCTGGTCAAAACATTTAACATCATCAATTGGCACCCCCTTCTCTCCAAGGTACTTGATGCAGGCCTCCACATCATTCCACTTTGGTGGCTCACTCATGTCCATCCACATGAATGGTGAGAACTCTTCCATGGGAGTCATCCACTTCTCCAGATACTCTAAACATGAACTGTACATGCCGAGCGCATCAGCCATGAACTTGTCACAGCCCCCTTCAAGTCCATCTCTGCGATTTTCGGCCAGCAGTCCCTTAACTTTGAGGGACATGAAATTGTTGTTCTTCCGTTCAAGAAGAATGTTGTGGATGCTGCTCAATATTTTCTTAACCTCCATGATGGAGTTATTCTCCCTTTCCATTTCTTGAATGTGATTGTGGAAGATGGACATGAGTGAGTGCATGTGCCACAAGTATATCTCACTAAATGGGTTTTCAAAAAACGCCTTGATCACCATGGGTGGCTTTTGCTGAGACATAAAGAATGCTTTTAAAGCAGGGAACATCTGTAGCATCCTCTCTGTGCCTGGGAACAGAGAGAGCCACCTTGTCTTGCTGTGTGAAAGCATCCTCCTGTACTCAATGTCAGCAAAATCACAGTACTCTTTGAGGGACTCAGTACGCACGGTGTAAATGTGGAAGTACTGGTATATTTTAAAAATGATATTTTCAAGGTCCACATCAAGTGTGTCTGCCCCGTGATGGACACAATTGTTCAGTATATGCGCTGGGCAACCCACGCCAATCAGTGTTTTGTTTTGCAGCAATCTTTTCAAATTCGCAAATACATTGTTTCCCCCTTCGTCACGCCGGGTTCCACCAAAATTAGTGTTACAATTGTCCCCAGTAAATGCGATGCATTTGGAAGACAAATTGTTCTTTGCCAATGTTTCCATTAGGTAGTTTGCGATGGTGGTTGCTGTCTCATTTGGTGTATCTTTCACTTCAATTAATTTGGTCTGCACACCACCCTTCTTCCAATCAAAGTATTGGATAATTATGGGGAAGATTTTTACTGCACCGTGATTACTCCCGTCAGTACTAACACCACAGAATGGGATATCTTTGAGCGCTTCGTGCGCCAATTCGACAGAGTGAGGTGCCAGAACACCGTTAACAATTGCCTCCGTCTTAGTACGGGCACAACTGAACTTTTTGGCCGTGCCAGAATCGGGGAGGGTCTTTTTCAACAATGAACTCGTGCAGTCCATAGACCGATAACTGTTATGATGTTTCACTGTGTGAAATGACCAGGCACCCTCCGCTGCATTCACGGCATCCTCGTTCCCTGGTTTCACAAAGTACTCTGTTATCGACTTTGAGGTACTCTCGCCTCGAACAGCTTTTTTGTGTTTCTCGGTGTCCAGGTGGAATTTTAAATCCCTGGCACCTCCACTGGACACCGACACATATGTACCTGCTTTGCACACTGTGCACAAAGCTTCCCACTTGTCTCGACCCGGTCTGAAAGCGGGGAACTTCTTTTGTAAGTCGTCTGTAAACGTGCATTTGCGCTTCGGCATGTTGCTGGCATACTGACAGCCACGCTGTCTTCTGATTATAAAAAGCTGATCGCACTGAAGCGGCTCAGGGATTACGTCACACGCAGCACCGTGCGCAGTGCCCTAGTGCCGGTCAATTTAATGGTCCAATGAAAGGTAATAAAAAACAGGACATTTCCCCACTTTCTAAAAAAAAACCCGGACGCCCCGGACAGGACGTGAAAAACGGACATGTCCGGGGAAAACCGGACGTTTGGTCACCCTATGCAAAGTCTCTGTCTCACCTGTTGCTTGGCTTTTTCACAGCCAATTCTGCAGAGAGGTGCTCCCCTTAGCTGCCTCTTTGAGTTGTCTCTCTCTCTCTCGAATCCGCCTCTTTTCCGTAGGCATTTTTCGAATTGCCTTCATTTTAACATTACACACATGACCCAAAATAGTTAAGAATTAGTTTTCTAATCATATGAAATAGCCTAATTCAAATGATGCATTATTTCCATCATTCTTCCTGCTTGCTAAAACGAAATGTTAGAAAACTATCAGCAGACATGTAGGCCTAACATTAGTTTGCTTATCACAGACCAGCTTGTAAAAAGTTACAGGTTGTCTGCAAGCTAGCTGGCTGTCGGATTTTTTTTTTTGCTAACTAAACGTGGCACAGTATCTGGCTGTCAGATTTTTTTTTTTTGCTAACTAAACGTGGCACAGTATCTGGCTGTCGGATTGTTTAGGCTCACTAAACGTTGCAAACTGCACCTGGGTTGATGAAGATTTCAGAAAAGTTGATGGTGATCATTTTTATACTGTGTGTACATCTCAAGCTCACCTTTTAGACCCCCGTCATGGCACTGAAGGTAGTCAGTTTTAACTGCCGCGGCAACTGCAACAGTCTCGCTACGCATGCAGGCTGAAGTGCAGGTCGCGTGCAGCGCTTCAGTTTTGTGAGCCCCCGCCCCACCCCGCCCCCTCCCTTCTGCCTTTCTCTTGCAGTGTCTGATGGAATGATTGACGGTACTTTAGGCTATTTAAGGACACGTTTGAAAACAAAAGCATGAATTAAAACGAAAATCATGTTCAAATCTGAAATTCTGGATTCCTTGAACGATTTATATTATTTTTCCCCCCTCCCTCGGAAGGGCAACATCAGTCGAGGAGGGCATAAAGGCAGTAGAGCCACCCCCTCTGCACGTCCATGTGTACAATTCAATTGAAAAACAAACAAATCTGTTCGGGGGAAAAAATATTTTTTTTAAATGTACAATAAGCTGGTTGCATAAGTGTGTACACCCTTAAACTAATACTCTGTTGAAGCACCTTTTGATTTAATTACAGCATTCAGTCTTTTTGGGTATACACCTGCCATCAATCAAAATGACTCTGATTAACCCCAAATAAAGTTCAGACATTTACTCAGCTGCATCCTCCAGCAAAAGCCATGGTTCGCAGAGGGCTTTCAAACCATCAAAGGGATGCCATTGTTGAAAGGTATCAGTCAGGAGAAGGGTACAAAAAAAATTTCCACGGCATTCGATATACCATGGAGCACAGTGAAGACGGTCATCAAGAAGTGGAGAAAATATGGGACAACAGTGACATTACTGGGCGACATGGTGGTGTAGTGATTACCGCTGTCGCCTCACAGCAAGAGGGTCCAGGTTCGAGCCCCGTGGCCGGCGAGGGCCTTTCTGTGCGGAGTTTGCATGTTCTCCCCCTGTCCGCGTGGGTTTCCTCTGGGTGCTCCGGTTTCCCCCACAGTCCAAAGACATGCAGGTTAGGTTAACTGGTGACTCTAAATTGACCATAGGTGTGAATGTGAGTGTGAATGGTTGTCTGTGTCTATGTGTCAGCCCTGTGATGACCTGGCAACTTGTCCAGGGAGTACCCCGCCTTTCGCCCGTAGTTAGCTGGGATAGGCTCCAGCTTGCCTGCGACCCTGTAGAAGGATAAAGCGGCTAGAGATAATGAGATGAGAATGAGATGAGTGACATTACCGAGAACTGGGCATCCCTCCAAAATTGATGAAAAGACAAGATGAAAACTGGTCAGGGAGGCTGCCAAGAGGCCTACAGCAGCACTGAAGGAGCTGTAGGAATTTCTGGCAAGTACTGGTTGTGTACTACATGTGACAACAATCTCCTGTATTCTCCATATGTATGGACTATGAGGTAGGGTCAAAGAAAAGCATCCAGGCCCGGCTAAATTTTGCAAAAAATACATCAACTCTCCCAAAAGCATGTGGGAAAATGTGTTATGGTCTGATGAAACCAAGGTTGAACTTTTTGGCCACAATTCCAAAAGGTATGTTTGTTACAAAAACAACACTGCACATCACCAAAAGAACACCATACCCACGGTGAAGCATGGTGGTTGCAGCATCATGTTTTGGGGTTGTTTTTCTTCAGCTGGAACATGTAGAAGCTCACTTTTATCAACATTTCAGAGAATAATCAAGTATTTTCTTGTTATCTACATGTACTTCTATCACAATTCAGTTAAAGTAAGAAAATCAGATGACAGATGTAGTGATAGGGAATAGGCCAATAGCCTAAATTTCAACTGATTTATTTCACCTTTGTGAAAACGCCAAGAAAATGCATTGCTTGCAATATTAACATCAACATTTTATGTGATGAACTTTTTTTTTTTAAACAATAGGCTATGCATTGTAACAGGAACGAGCGCATGAACCTAATCGTTGTCACCTCCGAACCTTTACCCAAATGCCTCTCTTTAATCTTAACCAGTGTAGGCTATTAACTATTTTGAAAATGTGAACCCTGAGTTGACAACAGCATCAAACAAGTCAAGACAATCTGTGATACAGATTAAAGACAGATGAAACAGAACAAAAAATGTTTCAGAAACACAGCCACCCACCCACCCTAAAGAAGATGCCATTTTATAGAAGAAACCTTTATTCGTCACATGCACACTTCAAGCACAGTGAAATTCATCCTGTGAACACACACACTCAGAGCAGTGGGCAGCCACACCAGAGCACCCGGGGAGCAGTCAGGGGTCAGGTACCTTGCTCAAGGGCACCTCAGCCCAAGGCCGCCCCACATCAACCTAACTGCATGTCTTTGGATTGTGGGGGAAACCAGAGCACCCGGAGGAAACCCATGCAGACACGGGGAGAACATGCAAACTCCACACAGAAAGGCCCTCGCCGACAGCTGGGTTCGAACCCGGAATCTTCTTGCTGTGAGGCAACCGTGCTAACCACTACACCACTGTGCCACCCCGGTAAATATATTATTGCATATATTTACATGATGAGTGAATTTGCTCCAGTAGCGCTTTACTGCCCGAGAGTCTGCTGTGAAACTGCGAGCAAGTATCATCGAAATTAGCCCGGGTAATAAGCAAGGCTTTGAGAGTAGGCACGGTCATGCGATTCCTCTCGTCAGTCCAGGTGTTCCTCATGAGTGAAAATATTCGCTCAGCTGGAGCATTGATGCAAGGTAGGCACATGGCAAATTGGCAAAGCTGGCTGACATTGCTGTAAGGAATCTCCTTACTCTTGAAGTGCGTGAACATCTCCGCCCAGCGCTCATCCGTTCGGCATTGTCGCGTAGTAGTTGACAGCCGCTAGCAAAAACGTTAACGCGGCCGCTACATTGCAACATTGTACAAATAGATACATTGTAAGGTTGACTGTGCACACACGCACATTGATGCTGAATTGCTAGAAGCTTTATTGACATCTCGTTGGCTATGTATGATCGCTGTAACCGGGACAGTTTGGTGTAAACCGGGACATTTCAGCGTCCTGACGGACCTTTGTTGGGACTGGGGACACGCAACTCAAAATCGGGACTGTCCCGGTCAAACTGGGACGTCTGGTCACGTTATTATTGTACTTTTTTTTAAAAATGTTTTTCCCTGGTGGCATGGTGGTGTAGTGGTTGGCACTGTCACCTCACAGCAAGAAGGTTCTGGGTTCGAACCCAGCGGCTGACGAGGGCCTTTCTGTGTGGAGTTTGCATGTTCTGTCTGTGTGGGTTTGCTCCAGTTTCCCCCACAGTCCAAAGACATGCAGGTTAGGTTAATTGGTGGCTCTAAATTGTCCATAGATGTGAATGGTTGTTTGTCTCTGTGTCAGCCCTGCGGTAACCTGGCGACTTGTCCAGGGTGTACCCTGCCTTTCGCCCATAGTCCGCTAGGATAGGCTCCAGCTTGCCTGTGACCCTATAGGATAAGCGGCTACAGATGATGGATGTTTATCTCCCGAACAGATTTGTTTGTTTTTCAATTGAATTGTACAGGTGATAGGTCACATTAAAGGTGGGAAAAGCTTTGAAATTATTTATCATGGTCTTAGTTTTTTTTTATGTAAAAAAATATATAATTTTAATGGGGTGTGTATACATTTTATATCCACTGTATTTGTCATTCTGTTTTGTGATTTGTTGTTGTGTTTTCCCATTTGTGCTTGTGATTTGCCCTTCAGGGCCACCGTACAACCCAAACATTATTCTTACAAACACTCAGTCAAAACCAAAACCATATGCAGCGAAACCAGTGACCAAGACCAAGGTAAGACCAAGTCAGTGCAGAAAACACCTCAAGACCAGACTCAAATACTACAATCCTACAATGGTAAAAAAGTAGATATGTTAGTCATTAATTAAATAAAAATTGGCATGGCATAAGAAGAATAAAACACTTTGTGATGTGCTGTTATTGGAAAATAAACTTTGGAGTGGTAACATTAATTCAGGCCACATCATACCATCCTGTTTTTGATTCTGATTTTGATTAACAGCATACCCAACATGATTTATTCCCTATGACGTCTCTATATTTCTAGAAAGCATTCCATCTTCTCAGGAGACTGCATCCTTCTTTTCCCACCATTTTAAGAGTTAAAACAGGAAGTAGCAAGAGAATCTGAACCAGTCCTGTTATTTGATGTTTAGATTCAGGTGACAATAGATTAGATGCATGGTATATCTCATACCCGAGTTCAACTCAAGCAAAACCTCGACCAGCATTTTCTGGTGGACAAGAGTTTTTTTTGTTTTGTTTTTTGTTTTATTTTAATTTTTTTCCCTGAACTATATGCAGGTTCACACTTGATGAAATGTCCAAAGCTCGTGAGCACAATGACTCTCAGAGCCAGAAAAAAGCTGAAGTCTGAAAACAATTTTATGGGCCCATCTGCCCAATCTCTTCTGAGTGCATTTGGATTATTTTGTTCTTATTTTTCTTTTCATCCACAGCTAAAAGTTTCTCCAAATCATCGACCATACAGACACTCTACAGTCCATGTAGCATGATGTTCCCTCGCTGTCTTTTCTAAATGTTAGCTTCAGACTCCATTATTCTTTTTGATTGCTCTGAATAACAAAAAGACAGAACTTTTGTTTTACTGGTTGTCGGGCTTTCCTCATGTTCGTTCTTTTGAAGTTCTGCCATTTTGCGTCTTATACATGACGTCCTTTGAAAGCTCAGTTAATACAGTAGAGTTTGACTCTGTTTCATGGAATATAATTGCCTTTTTGATTTCACACAATCACATGGGATGGCTGGATGAATTATATGTGTCATATTCTCTAAAGCAGTTATTAACACTGCATTCTGTAGGCAGTGAGATGTCAAAGTGATGACACTTGTTGCAAGAGCATGGGATTCTCTCATTCCTCTCCACCGGATATGTCATGTCATGGGTTTTCATTTCGTTGGCTTCATCAGCTATGTGTCAAAGTGAGTGGTCCAAATGCAGCAGTAATATCTGTTCATATTAGAGCCAAGGCTCAGGTACAATGGGATTATTTTTCTCTCTTCTTTGATAAAAGAGAAATATTCACTTTGTACATGAAGTGGAGGTTTTTCTGGTACACATGCCAGGAACAAGCTCATCACCTTTATGTACAGGAGCCAAAAAGACCCTGCTGTGGCCAGAGCTTTTAGAAAGATTTTCATTGTAATATTTTATTTTTATGACAAGAAAGAAAATAGTGATGCAAAGAGGAATATTAAATGTAACATATGTCGCTCTTTTACTGTGGGTCCCTCTGTGCTGGGGTCTGCATTTGGCCAGCTGGAAATGTAATAAGAACAGCCAGGCCTTTGGGCGGGATGCATAATGTGGTTTCCACTCTTGTTTTCTTTCTCTCTCTCTTTCTCATCTCTATAGCAGGCTCATAAAGCATCTGCAGGACTCAAGCCAATTTCATCAGCACCTCTCATCTCTTTTACTTACTCATCTCCAGGCTTCTGTCTTACAGTAGTAATAAGTGCTCACAATAAGCGGTCTGTTTCTTCCCCTTCTACTGCCTGTGGTCATCACATCTCTCTCTGTCCTCCTACCTGTCATTCACTTGGTCTCCCGTCTCCCTCCCACTAGGTAGGAAGCCAGATTTTGTCTCTAGTTTGACTGTCTTCTCCTTCTGCTCATGTCCTCCCCAGTTTCACCTGAGTAATTACGGAAACCCAGCACATCTGTAGCTCATTCCCCTACAGTGTCATTGTTGCACTCATGCATCAGTGCCATTGCTTTAATGGCCTCTTCTTTTCTTATAAAGCAGTGTAGTGCCAGGGACATGTTGTCATAATAATAATTATTATTATTAGTAGTAGTAGTATTATGGGCGGCACGGTGGTGTAGTGGTTAGCGCTGTCGCCTCACAGCAAGAAGGTCTGGGTTCGAGCCCCGTGGCTGGCGAGGGCCTTTCTGTGTGGAGTTTGCATGTTCTCCCCGTGTCCGCGTGGGTTTCCTCTGGGTGCTCCGGTTTCCCCCACAGTCCAAAGACATGTAGGTTAGGTTAACTGGTGACTCTAAATTGACCGTAGGTGTGAATGTGAGTGTGAATGGTTGTCTGTGTCTATGTGTCAGCCCTGTGATGACCTGGTGACTTGTCCAGGGTGTACCCCGCCTTTCGCCCGTAGTCAGCTGGGATAGGCTCCAGCTTGCCTGCGACCCTGTAGAACAGGATAAAGCGGCTACAGATAATGAGATGATTATTATTATTTTATGTTTATTTTTTATTACAGTGGTGCTTGAAAGTTTGTGAACCCTTTAGAATTTTCTATATTTCTGCATAAATATGACCTAAACCATCATCAGATTTTCACACACAGGGTCGGGGGTCACGTGATGCTGTTGGAGTGAGCGGTCGCCCTCAATCGACCTCCCGTTTATCAGTCGACTATTAAGATTTTTTGACGTATCAAACCATTTCTTTTGAAGACATTTCTAAACCAAAGCATGTCCGGACCAGACACTTCGACTTCTCAACACAAAACAACAAGGAGCCGTCATGTTGAACATAAAACTACGACGGCTAACTCAGGTATGGGTGAAGACGACCATGAGGACGCCATGGCTAACACTATTGCCCAAAATGTGACTGCGAAGATTAGCGCCCTTATGGACATTAAATTCACTGAACTCCATGCTACTCTGAATACCCTGACAAGCCGAATAGATGACAACAGTAAGAGACTGAGTGAGGCTGAGAACCGTGTCTCAGATAATGAAGATAGGACGAACTCGCTAGAGACCAAGATTTCCCTGCTAGAGAAAAAGGTGGAGGAACTGACTGCCCGTGCTGATGACAGTGAAAATAGAAATCGCAGGGAAAATATTCGATTAATTGGGCTGAAGGAGGGCTCAGAAGGAAAACAAGCTGTTGCATTTTTTGAAAGCTGGCTCCCTGATATACTGGGAATTCAGACCAAACGCGGCATTATTAAAATCGATAGGGCGCACAGAGCTCTTATGGAACGCAAGCCAAATTACAACAGGCCAGTAATCATTAAACTCCACAACGCCAGCGACAAGCGCAGAATCCTCACAGCCGCGAGAGAAAAGGGCGAGGTCATCTACGAGGGCAAGAAGATCCTAATTCGGCAAGATTTTTCTCAGTCGGTAAGGGAAGCAAGACGCGAGTTCAACAACATCTGTGAGGGGCTGCTGGAGAAGAAGATACGATTTCGGATGCTCTACCCTGCCACGCTCACCATCACAGTGCGTGGGAAAGAACACAAATTTGACACACCCACGAAGGCTTTAAAGTTTATAAGCAGGTGTAACTTCACGGTGGATCCATCTGAAGAAACTGCCTGATGTCTGTGTTGATGAGGTATACGTGTTACTGTCTTTTTTCAAGGACATACTACTGTCAAAGGTGATATTTGAATGTCTACAATCGTTTAAGTTTCACTGTCTACTTCACTGACTACGCGCGCGCGTGCGCACACACAGTTTGCTGAGAAGTGGTTTGTTTTTGTGAATTTAAATGACTGTTTGAACGGGAGGGATGTGAATGGTTTTTTTTTTTTTTTTTTCTTTCTGCTCATGGGTGGACGGTACAGTTGGGATATGTTCCCTGATGTTGGTCACGTCTTACTTTGGATTGGGGGCTCACCGTTTTGCCTCACTTGTCCCATTTTCTCTGAAGTGCTTTTTTGTTATGGGTGGGGTTTGTTCTTCAGGGCATGGCTCAGCGTTTGGGGCTGGTGCCATTATGACAGCTTGAACTACTGTGTTTTTTCTTTTAGGTGCATTACCTTTTCTCCTCTGTTTTACGTTATTTGTCTTAGTGTGATATCATTGTTTCACAGCAATTATCTACCATTATACAGAGCCATTGATCATCTTTCATGTGATATTTCAGCGTTTTCATGTGATATTTAGTTATGAGTGATGTTAAAATAATTACACTCAATGTCAAAGGTATAAATAATGTTGTTAAGCGTCAGAAGTTACTTTCCTTTTTTAAAAAAGAAAAATGCCAATTAGCCTTTATCCAGGAAACCCATCTTTCAGATTTAGAGCATTTAAAATTACGAAGGAGCTGGGTAGGTCAGGTATTTTATTCCTCATACAATTCCAAAAGTAGGGGGGTTGCAGTTCTAATTCACCGCTCTTTACCCTTCACTTTAGTTAAAAGCATATCTGACAAAGAAGGACGGTATGTGCTTGTGTCTGGCTACCTTTATGGTGAACTTGTTGTTATAGGATGTGTTTATGCTCCTAATAACTACGAAGCCACCTTTTTCCCACAACTTCTTGCGGATCTGGCGTCATTCTCCTCCCCATGTATGCTCATTGGTGGTGACTTAAATTGTGTGCTCAACTCAGAGATGGACACATCTTCATCTCGCCTTACCTCTATTTCAAAAACTAATGGCCTGCGAGAGTTTCTAAAAGATTTAGATTTATATGATGTTTGGAGGGTTCTTCATCCACTTGATAGGGATTACACATTTTTCTCATTTCCTCATCAGGTTCATTCCAGAATTGATTATTTCTTTTCCTCTAGAGAACTTCTGGGCAGAACAACGGATTGCAAGATTATTAGCCAGTCTTTATCAGACCACTCACCTGTAGTTATAGTTATTTCGCCACCTTATAGAGACCCTGCGTGTTTCCATTGGCGACTATCCCCAGTACTACTTAACAGTAAGCGCTTTGTTGATTTCATTACTGCACAATGCCAGTTCTTTTTTGCTGAAAATAAATCTCCTGATGTCAGCCCCTCAACTTTATGGGAAGCTGCAAAAGCTACCATACGCGGAGCCATTATGTCTTATAGCACTGCACAGAAAAAAGGGGCTTTAAAGCGGCAATTAGAACTAGAAGAGGCTGTCAGAGATATTGAAACTCAATTCAAGCGCTCACCGACTAACTACCTATCTAAAAAATTAGAAGCAGCTCGCTCTTCACTTAATCAACTGTTAACTCAAAAGGCTGAAACCCAAGTGTTTTTTGCTAGACATAGACTGTTTGAATCCGGGAACAAGCCAGGTCGCTTACTTGCCCGTTTGGCTCGTGGAAGGGTGGAATCTAACATTATTTCCTCTCTTCTTGACAAACATGGAAATAGGCATTTTAAGTCAACTGAAGTGAACAAACTAATGAAAACATTTTATGAGGAGCTTTATAGCTCAGATGGCACTACCTCATTGGAAAATAGGAGGAAATTTTTGGATAAGATTACTTTCCCATCTCTATCAGAGGATCAAAGAAATCAGTTATGTAGGCCTATTACGGAGGAGGAGGTATCAGACACTATCAAAACACTCCAAAGTGGAAAGTCACCTGGCCCGGATGGCTTTGGTCCAGATTTCTATAAGACATTTAGGAAAGTATTAGTAGGCCCTCTTACAGACATGTATGTTGACAGTTTTGAGAGGGGTTGTTTTCCTCCTACTCTAAATCTTGCACATATATCTGTCCTTCTTAAAAAGGACAAACCCCCTGATGCATGTGGTTCGTACAGACCCATTAGCCTTATATCAGTAGACAGCAAACTACTTTCTAAACTCTTGGCAAAACGCCTTGAGAACCTGCTTCCACTTCTTATAAATCCAGACCAAACAGGCTTTATACATGGACGTTACTCTTCTAGTAATGTTAGAAAACTTTTAAATATTATTCATTTCTCATTTCAGAATAAACAGAAAACATTAGCTATATCACTAGATGCCGACAAGGCGTATGACAGAGTAGAATGGCCTTATTTGTTTGACATTATGGAGAGATTTGGTCTGGGTGGGAATTTTTTAAAATGGATCCAAGTTATATATCAAGCACCTAGATCTGTCGTCATAACTAATGGTCGCCGCTCTGATCCTTTTCCAGTGGCTAGGGGTGTGCGACAAGGATGTCCTCTTAGTCCTCTTCTTTTTGCCTTAGCCCTGGAACCGCTAGCAGAGGTGATACGTTTGCATACTGAAATAAAAGGAGTGTATTTGGGAGACAAGGAATACAAAATTGCCCTATATGCAGATGACATTCTTTTGTTTGTTTCATCCCCAAAAATATCTGTTCCTGCAATTATGGATACTTTTGATGAGTTTAGTTTGGTTTCAGGTTATAAAATTAACTTCAATAAGTCCATAGCAATGCCACTTGGCTGCTTAGGTAAATTTGATGTCCCAAACAATTTTCCCTTTACATGGTCAAGTTCGGGGTTTACATATCTAGGAGTTAGAGTCTCACCGACTCTGTTAGATCTCTGGAAGCTTAATTTTTTACCGATACTTGCGGCAGTTAAGAAAGACTTTGAACGTTGGCATAATCTTCCCATATCATTGTTTGGCCGAATTAGTCTCATAAAAATGAATGTACTTCCCCGCCTACTCTATCCTTTGCAGATGCTCCCTCTATACTTAACAAAGAGAAGCAATAGAGATTTGGAGAAGGCGGTGTCTAAGTTTATCTGGCAAGGGAAAAAACCCAGGTTACGGCTTACAGTACTTCAACAACCTACAGACATGGGTGGGCGTGCCTTGCCTAACTTGATCTTTTATAACTGGGCTTGCCATGCCCGACACCTCTGGTCATGGTTACATGCCTTTATAGATGATGAGTCTTGTATTGATTCCTGGGCCTGCGAACCATTCACTCCTTGGAGTTTTGTCATGTGCAAGGCAAGTAATATTAATCTTGATGTCAAGAACAATCCTTTAATTTATAATAGTATCAGAGTTTGGCGTGATATTGCGAAATATTGTGGGATACATGGGAATTCCTTATTGACACCTATCACTCAGAACCCTGATTTCCCTCCAGGTAACATCTCATCTGTCTTCACTACTTGGCGTGATAAGCGAATCATTCTCCTTGGCCAGTTGTTCAAGGACAATACACTTATGTCCTTTCAGGAATTGCAGGAGACATTTGATATTCCCAGGTCCAATTTCTTTGGCTACTTACAAATAAGACATTTTATTTTTTCTTTGTCATACTCTCCACCTCCGACCCCTCTCTCTCATACTCCAGAAACTTTCTTTCTTAACCGAAAAAAAATCAAACAGTTTATTTCAGGCTTTTATTCGCTACTCTTTTCATGTGGCACATATGAACTACACAATATTTCCAGAAAATGGGAGGGAGACCTAGGATCTGAATTTATTGAGGATGATTGGTTGGAGGCCATTAGTGTCATCAGGTCAACATCCACTTGTAATAGGCTAAGGGAAACTCAGTATAAAATATTGCATAGATTACACATCACTCCGGTCATATTACATAAAATGGATCGCTCAATTTCTCCTCTCTGCACTAAGTGCAACTCTGAAAGAGGGACCTATTTCCATTATTTTTGGGATTGTAAATTCATAGCAAGATTCTGGACTCTGGTGGCCAAAATAATTAGTGAAGTCATTGAGGTTGAAGTGAAAAAAGACCCACGTGTCTTTCTGGTTGGGTTACCGTCTAAGGTGCTACAACTCCCAGCACCAAGATACATTTTACTTGAGAAGCTGCTCCTCTCTGCGCGAAAATGTATATTACTGAACTGGATTAAAGAGGGCCCACCATCCATTACACAGTGGTATAAGGAGATTTTCTGTACACTGCCACATGAAAGATTGATGGCTCTGGCCAAGGGGAAAGAAGATATGTTTCACAAAATTTGGTCCCCCTTCATAAATTATCTTCCAGAAGATTTGAGTTCTCTTCTCCTGAGAGGGGAGCTGAGTGAGTTTTGGTCACAAACCAGGCCTAGATCTCCCTCATAATCCCAAATGACGCGAAATGTTTATTTTTATTTTAGTGATAACTTAGAGCTGTTATTTTCTTGCTGTGAACATATTGTGTGTTTTTTTTTGTTTTTTTTTTTGTAATTCTGTTATTGTTTTATTATTTGAATTTATTTTAAATTATGTATTGAATGACATGTCATTTTGTATTAGTATTGGTTATTCAGTTATGTTACTTGTATTTTCTGTTTGCACCCTGATAGCTGTCGTATGGGCGGGGTGGGTGGGTAGGGGTTGTTCTGTATGTTGTCTGTATATTTTGTGAAAAAACAATAAAAAGTATGAAAAAAAAAAAAAAAAAAGATTTTCACACAAGTCCTAAAAGTAGATAAAGAGAACCCAGTTAAACAAATGAGACAAAAATATTGTACTTGGTCATTTATTTATTGAGGAAAATGATCCAAAATTGCATATGTGAGTGGCAAAAGTATGTGAACCTCTAGGATTAGCAGTTAATTTGAAGGTGAAATTAGAGTCAGGTGTTTTCAATCAATGGGATGACAATCAGGTGGGAGTGGGCACCCTGTTTTATTTAAAGAACAGGGATCTATCAAAGTCTGATCTTCACAACATGTGTTTGTGGAAGTGTATCATGGCATGAACAAAGGAGATTTCTGAGGACCTCAGAAAAAGTATTGTTGATGCTCATCAGGCTGGAAAAGGTTACAAAACCATCTGTAAAAAGTGTGGACTCCACCAATCCACAGTCAGACAGATTGTGTACAAATGGAGGAAATTCAAGACCATTGTTACCCTCCCCAGGAGTGGTCGACCAACAAAGATCACTCCAAGAGCAAGGCGTGTAACAGTCAGCAAGGTCACAAAGGACCCCGGGGTAACTTCTAAGTAACTGAAGGTCTCTCTCACATTGGCTAATGTTAATGTTCATGAGTCCACCATCAGGAGAACACTGAACAACAATGGTGTGCATGGCAGGGTTGCAAGGAGAAAGCCACTGCTCTCCAAAAAGAACATTTCTGCTCATCTGCAGTTTGCTAAAGATCATGTGGACAAGCCAGAAGGCTGTTGGAAAAATGTTTTGTGGACGGATGAGACCAAAATAGAACATTTGGTTTAAATGAGAAGCGTTATGTTTGGAGAAAGGAAAACACTGGATTCCAGCATAAGGACCTTATCCCATCTGTGAAACATGCTGGTGGTAGTATCATGGTTTGGGCCTGTTTTGCTGCATCTGGGCCAGGACGGCTTGCTATCATTGATGGAACAATGAATTCTGAATTATACCAGCGAATTCTAAAAGAAAATGTCAGGATATCTGTCCATGAACTGAATCTCAAGAGAAGGTGGGTCATGCAGCAAGACAATAACCCTAAGCACACAAGTCGTTCTACCAAAGAATGGTTAAAGAAGGATAAAGTTAATGTTTTGGAATGGCCAAGTCAAAGTCCTGACCTTAATCCAATCGAAATATTGTGGAAGGACCTGAAGCAAGCAGTTCATGTGAGGAAACCCACCAACATCCCAGAGTTGAAGCTGTTCTGTAAGGAGGAATGGGCTAAAATTCCTCCAAGCCGGTGTGCAGGACTGATCAACAGTTACCGGAAATGTTTAGTTGCAGTTATTGCTGCACAAGGGGGTCACACCAGATACTGAAAGCAAAGGTTCACATACTTTTGCCACTCACAGATATGTAATATTGGATCATTTTCCTCAATAAATAAATGAGCAAGTATAATATTTTTGTCTTATTTGTTTAACTGGGTTCTCTTTATCTACTTTTAGGACTTGTGTGAAAATCTGATGTTGTTTTTGGTCATATTTATGCAGAAATATAGAACATTCTAAAGGGTTCACAAACTTTCAAGCACCACTGTACCTATTCCGGCTGACAGGCAATGACCTTATGCCAGCATGTGTTGTCTGTCATCCATTATCCAGCATCATCCATATTTCAAGAAAATCACTTCTTCTCTTTCATTTCTTCACTGATTTTGTATTCTTTTTGGCAGGAAGGTAGGTCTGCCTGGGGTGCATATGGCTTCCATCCAGATTTGCATAATTGCAATTAATAATGAAGATATGGAGTACTTAATCCCTAATGAGCAGTTTCCACACAAATCGCTTCTTCTCTCTCAGTTCTTCACTGATTTTTATTCTTTTTGGCAGAAAGGTAGGTCTGCCTGGGGTGCATATGGCTTCCATCCAGATTTGCATAATTGCAATTAATAATGAAGATATGGGGTCCTTAATCCCTAATGAGCAGTTTCCACACAAATCGCTTCTTCTCTATCAGTTCTTCACTGATTTTTATTCTTTTTGGCAGAAAGGTAGGTCTGCCTGGGGTGCATATGGCTCCTACCCAGATTTGCATAACTGCAATTAATAATGAAAATATGGAGTACTTAATCCCTACCAAGCAGTTTCCACATAAATTGCTTCTTCTCTCTCAATTCTTCACCAATTTTGATTCTTTCTGGCATGAAGGTAGGGGTACCTAGGGTGCATATACAGTTAGGTCTGTAAATATTTGGACAGAGACAACATTTTTCTAATTTTGGTTCTGTACGTTACCACAATGAATTTTGAACAAAACAGTTCAGATGCAGTTGAAGTTCAGACTTTCAGCTTTAATTCAGTGGGTTGAACAAAATGATTACATAAAAATGTGAGGAACTAAAGCATTTTTTAAACACAATCCCTTCATTTCAGGGGCTCAAAAGTAATTGGACAAATTAAATAATTGTAAATAAAATGTTCATTTATGATACTTGGTTGAAAACCCTTTGTTGGCAATGACTGCCTGAAGTCTTGAACTCATGGACATCACCAGATGCTGTGTTTCCTCCTTTTTAATGCTCTGCCAGGCCTTTACTTCAGCGGTTTTCAGTTGCTGTTTGTTTGTGGGCCTGTCTGAAGTTTAGTCTTTAACAAGTGAAATGCATGTTCAATTGGGTTGAGATCAGGTGACTGACTTGGCCATTCAAGAATATTCCACTTCTTTGCTTTAATAAACTCCTGGGTTGCTTTGGCTTTATGTTCTGGGTCATTGTCCATGTGTATTATGAAACACCGACCAATCAGTTTGGCTGCATTTGGCTGGATTTGAGCACACAGTATGTCTCTGAATACCTCAGAATTCATCCGGCTGCTTCTGTCCTGTGTCACATCATCAATAAACACTAGTGACCCAGTGCCACTGGCAGCCATGCATGCCCAAGCCATCACACTGCCTCCGCTGTGTTTTACAGATGATGTGGTATGCTTTGGATAATGAGCTGTACCATGCCTTCACCATACTTTTTTCTTTCCATCATTCTGGTAGAGGTTGATCTTGGTTTCATCTGTCCAAAGAATGTTCTTGCAGAACTGTGCTGGCTTTTTTAGATGTTTTTTAGCAAAGTCCAATCTAGCCTTTTTATTCTTGAGACTTATGAGTGGCTTGCACCGTGCAGTGAACCCTCTGTATTTACTTTCATGCAGTCTTCTCTTTATGGTAGATTTGGATATTGATACGCCTACCTCCTGGAGAGTGTTGTTCACTTGGTTGGCTGTTGTGAAGTGGTTTCTCTTCACCATGGAAATTATTCTGCGATCATCCACCACTGTTGTCGTCTGTGGGCGTCCAGGTCTTTTTGCATTGATGAGTTCACCAGTGCTTTCTTTCTTTCTCAGGATGTACCAAACTGTAGATTTTGCCACTCCTAATATTGTAGCAATATCTCGGATGGGTTTTTTCTGTTTTCGCAGCTTAAGGATGGCCTGTTTCACCTGCATGGAGAGCTCCTTTGACCGCATGTTTTCTTCACAGCAAAATCTTCCAAATGCAAGCACCAGACCTCAAATCAATTCCAGGCCTTTTATCTGCTTAATTGAGAATGACATAACGAAGGAATTTCCCACACCTGCCCATGAAATAGCCTTTGAGTCAATTGTCCAATTACTTTTGGTCCCTTTAAAAACAGGGTGGCACATGTTAAGGAGCTGAAACTCCTAAACCCTTCATCCAATTTTAATGTGGATACCCTCAAATGAAAGCTGAAAGTCTGGACTTTGTCCATGTCCATTATATAACTATAACTTGAATATGGTAAAAAAACAAAATTTGTGTCAGTGTCCAAATATATATGGACCTAACTGTAACTTCTACCCAGATTTGCTTAATTACAATTATTAATGAAGTTATGGCCTAATTAAGCCTTATTGAGCAGTTCAACAAAAATCACTTCTTCTCGGTCAATTCCTCACTGTTTTAGATTCTTTCTGGCAAATAGGTTGGTATTCCTAGGGTGTCTATAGCTTCTGTATATAGCTTGTATATAGTTTGCAACATTTTATTGTGCAAGATGGCCCACTTTAGATTGTTCCTTCTGGACTAGACGGGGCGGGAGTGAGCTACGCCGTCATTGACGGTCTTGTTGTTGTTGTTGTTATTATTATTATTATTATTATTATTATTTTTGAGTCACAAAAGACTATTTTTTCTGTCTTCAATAATTATACACAATTGCAATACTGAGATCTTAAATTTATTACTCTATTGTCAATGTCATAGGTCTGTAACTTGATTTGTAGCACAATTTTAGCAGCTTGGGATATATGTGAACTTTTATTCACACATTTAGATCACACTGTATGTTTTATGTCTCATTGCATGTATTTAGAGATTTGACATACACTCACTGGCCACTTTAATAGTAACTTGTTCTTGATTCTAAGATTGCTGTTCTTGGCTGGCAGGAGTGGAACCCAATGTGGTCTTCTGCTGTTGCATGCTGATATGCTTTTCTGCTCACCATGGTTGTAAAGAGTGATTATATGAGTTACTATATCCGTCCTGGCAGCACAAACCAATCTGGCCATTTTTCTCAGACCTCTCTTATGAATAAGATGTTTCCACCCACAGAACTGTCACTCACTCAATGGTTTTTTTTTGTTTGTTTTTCACACCATTCTGTGTAAATTCTAGAGATTGTTGTGTGTGAAAACCCCGGGAGATCAGCAGTTTCTGAAATACTCAAACCAGTCCATCTGGCTCAAACCAACACCCTGCCACAGTGAAAGTCACACTTTGAGATCACAATTTTTCCCATTATGTTTGAAGTGAACATTAACTGAAGCTCTTGATTTGTATCTGCATGATTTTATGCATTGTGCTGCTGTCAAGGGATTGGCTGATTAGATAATGGCATAAAACAGCAGGTGTATGGGTGTACCTACTAAAGTGGCTGGTGAGTGTATACAGGGGTGTAACACAAAGAATTACAACTACTTTTTTTATTAAGAACTGTACTCTTAAGTAGTTTGCAATGGTGTGCTGTAACCTGAGCATATTTTTAGTGCTGTAATTATGCCTACACTCAAGTGTGCTTGCTCCATCCCTTTCCTGATAGTTTTAGAAACGTGTATACATTGTTTTCCATTTTTTTAAAGGGGAACAGAGGGCAATATATAGAGTAAATATAACAATAAAACACACATTAACGAACCTTATTCAAGACTTACAAAAGTTTTTTGTTCTAAGGTTGGAAAGTTATAGTGTTTTGAAAGTAGCTCGAGCAAACTATTTCCGCAGTTTGAACAGCCCGCCATGATATTAATTTTATCCAATCAGAATGCACGTTCATTTTCTCTGCGTAACACTCATGACGTATGTATGTGCCCAGTTGTGTTGGCTCATTGAGGTTGGGAATAGCACGTGTGAATCGGAAAGTAGGATGAATTGTAAGTGATCGGCTACACAATGCCACAGTGTGTTGCTTTCGGGTGTAATAACAGGACCGATGGAAAGCATAACGATCCTCCAGATGTGTCTTTTCACTCGTTTCCGCTGAAAAACACCAAGCGAGTTCGAGCTTTCTTCTCTTCTTTCATCATCACCGGAGTTGAGAGTACCTCTCCTAGGTTCAAACTGGTACCCTTCTAAGCCATAGCCTGCTTGCAGTGTGTCTTGCGGGATCTCTTCGTATGATTCGACAGAGCTGTCGCTTTCACTTGATGCGCCCGACGCCATGATTACATGCTTCTCTCTTAGTGCAGTGGATAGGGCTGATGTCACGGTCTTTTAAAAATGGCGACTCTTGTGCCGTTTAGCGTACCAACTATTATATTTACAATTACCTAGATATTTCGTTGTTTTCTAGTATATAAATTTGATAGAATACTTAAGAATACGTTACTTTGTCACATCAGCAACTGTATATATTATATTTGGTACCCCTTTAAACTCCATTGATGGTGATTAGACTCATTTTCTTTATTCTACCTATCATATCACATCAAATTGATGAGTAAACTTGAATAACAGCAGTAAAATGGCACCAGCTGTGAATAATTATGGAGGTTGTTGGAGTGATGTAGATGTAGAACATGCCTCAAGTACCACCAGAATATTCATGGCCACACCTGCAAGAACTTTTGAATGTCAAGACTAAGAAGGGCAAATGGTATTATCAAGGTCAACTTTGCCTTCCAAACTCTGAGGTATCAGCATTCAGGAATTCAACTTCCAAATCGAAAAAAAAAAAAACCATTTAAAGGCACATTTCTGGAGGTTTTTAAGGTTGGCTAGGGTTAAACAGGGGGGAATTTACTCACAACTTTAAAAACTGATCACTATTCTGATTACTTTCAAGCAACTCTTTTACTCTGTTACTTGAGTAGTTTTTATGATGGGTACTTTTACTTTACACAGTATTTTTATAGGAAATAACGAAGTCACGGAATATGGATTTACGGAAAATACAAAAATATAATACAAAGCAAGGATCTTTTATTCACAGATATGTGATTTTCCATGAAATATCAATAGTAAATTAATAAACATATAAATGCAGGTAAGATATTTTAATTATGAACTTCAGCAGTCCAAACATTTAATTGTTTTCAACTTCTTAATTTTTTATCCATGATGCATCATCCGTATGAAATCGGTAACCAATCTGTAATAAACTGAAACATCTGTGACCAATCTGTAAGTTATTGGCATTCATGAAACATCCGTATAAAAATCCGTAACCGTTCCGTATTTTGTATCCTTTTTTATTATATTTCCGTAGTCCGTGACCTATCCATATTTTGTCAGCCACCGGTGTATGTACATGGGTTGTTTTGAAGTTCAAGCTATACAGTATGACCTGGAATAATGTGCTACTACTTGCAAAAAACCTTCCATGACTATTCCTAAGTTGCATGCATTTATTTCCCTGAGTGGCATGACCAAGTGATGATATAGTGGGGATTATAGTTGTGGTGCGACTTCTCCAGACTGGAGCTAAATTCAGACAGAGGTATAGTCACAGTTGTAGTTATAGATATAGTTATAGTTATCAGTGTTGTAGGACCAGACCCTTAAGGATTCCCTTTGACACTATCCCCTTTGTGTCATTTGTACTTTACTCAGACAGTATATGCTTCATCTATCTACTTTTAGTTTCTCCTCACAAGGCATTTTGGGGGAAATAAAAAGGATGTAAAGTCAAAAATCCACCATGTTCATGCTGGTGATATGTTTTGGATTTGTCAGCAAAGTAGGCTGAAAAATATCAGCCCAAATGAAGATCTAACAGACAATCACTGATAGACTGCCTGAATCTACAGTCTGGGTGAGAAAGAAATCATCCCTAGCCTGGCTTTATTGTAGTTAAATGCTAATCAATAGCCAAGAATCCCTCCGTTATCTGTAGCTGCTTATCCTGTGCAAGGTCATGGGCAAGCTGGAGCCTATTCCAGCTGACTATGGGCAAGAGGCAGGGTACACCCTGGACAAGTCACCAGATCACTTCAGGGCTGACACACAGAGACAAGCAACCATTCACACTCACACCTACAGTCAATTTAGAACCACCAATTAGCCTAACCTGCATGTCTTTAGGGGAAACCAGAGCACCCAGAGGAAACCCACACAGACACCAGGAGAACATGCAAATGCCACATAGAAAGGCCCCCATCAGCCACTGGGCTCAAACCCAGAACCTTCTTGCTGTGAGGTGACAGTGCTAACCACTACACCACCGTGTCACCATAACCAAGAATGCAAAAACGAAAAAGGGGAGTTCAATCTTGGATGGCATCTTCAACGAACACATATGGGTGTGATTGTTCAGGAGTCCACATACTTTTGACCATAGAGTGTATGTCTACAGCAACATTTGGGAGGTTTTCCAAGGCTGATAATAACCAGGAAGTTGAACCTCTCGGTAGCATCTGAAAATGTGTCTAGGATTTCAGCATCCAAAAAATTTCCAGCGGGTTGGAAAACAGTATGCAACTTGAGGTACCATACTGTGTTCTTTCACACAGCACTGTGACAGTCATGACAGAATTCAGAAGTTTTATTTAGCTTGAAAGGACAATAAAAATAACTGTGGGAGGAGTTCCTTTGGGAGAAAGCAGAAGTGGGATTGAAAAATTCATCTCGTATGCTTTCTTTATTGTGCGCCTGCATTTCTTTATCATCTGTTATCAACAAGTCTATGCAATGCCTCTTAGAGAGGGGTGTGGGTGGAGCACAGAAGCATGGCAGGTGGCTGTTTACGTTGAAGAGGGGTTTTTATTTGATAGCTTTTCAGCATAGGGCTCCAAAAAACTCTCACTCTCTCACACACATAAAGGCTGTCAATGAGCCCTCAGCGCCGACCTCCCCTTCTCGCTCTCCTTTTATCGGGCGTGGTCACTGAAGGAGACACAAACACACATTAATTGACAACAGGTGTAGTGACACAACCACTCACCTTTCCTGACTCCGCCCTCCACCACCACCATCTGTGCCCCTGGCCTGTGGACCACCTCAAATTTAAATGGCTGGAGTGCAAGATACCAACGGGTGATTCGCGCATTGGCATCCTTCATGTGGTGGAGCCACAGGAGGGGCGCATGGTCCGAACAGAGGGTGAAAGGGCATCCCAGCAGGTAGTACTGGAGGGTGAGGACCACCCACTTGATGTCCGAATAATTAGGTATGAACCTCTGATAGTAGCCAGCCAGCCCCAGGAACTGTCTCACCGTCTTTTTGGTCTTGGGCCTTGGGCAGGCTGCAATCGCTGTCATCTTATTAATTTGAGGATGCACCTGCCCGTGGCCTAAGTGGAAACCCAGATACCGTACTTTCACCCACTCAATCGCACATTTCTTTGGGTTGGCTGTGAGACCCGCCCACCTCAGCGACTTTAGGATGGCCCTAAGGTGTTCAAGGTGCCGCGGCCAGTCATTACTATAGATGATAATGCCATCCAGATATGCAGCTGCGTAGGTGGCATGGGGGCAAAGGACCCTGTCCATAAGCCGCTGGAACGTAGCGGATGCCCCAAACAGCCCAAAAGGAAGTGAGACAAATTGGTGTAAACTGAACTGTGTGGAAAAGGCCGTTTTCTCTCGGGACAGAGGAGTCAAGGGGATCTGCCAATATCCCTTCATTAAATCCAGTGTCAAATAAAAACGAGCAGTGCCTAATCAATCAAGCAACTCGTCAATGCGAGGCATTGGGTATGCATCAAATTTAGACACCACGTTGACTTTCCTATAGTCCACACAGAACTGGACCGACCCATCGGTCTTGGGGACCAGGACCACTGGGCTGCTCCAGTCACTGTGGGACTCCTCGATTATGCCCATTTCGAGCATGGCTTCAAGTTCATCCTGGACCACATTTTTTTGTGTTTGGGCAGGTGGTAAGGGCAGCTGCACACTACCACCCCCGGGGGCCTCTCAATGTGGTGTTCTGTGAGGTGGGTGCAGCCGGGCAGGGGCAAAAACACATCAGAAAATTCTTTCTGCAACTGGGCTACCTCCATGAGCTGGGTCAGGGAGAAGTGGTCTCCACAGGGGACCGGAGCGGTGGGCAATGTCAATTTTCTTTTTTGCACCTCCGGCCCCAGCTCTGCCTTCTCCGGAATTACTGACACCAACGCCATGGGGACCTCCTCATTCCAATGTTTTAACAGATTGAGGTGGTAAATCAGTAATGCCCCACCCCTGTCCATTTGCATCACCTCAGAGTCGACGTCCCCGACTTGCCATGTGACCTCGAAGGGCTGTTGCCATGTGGCGACCAATTTGGAGCTCGACATGGGCAACAATATGAGTACTTTGTCTTCCGGTGTGAACTCCCTAAGGCGCGTGCCCCTGTCGTACAGTCGGACTTGACATTCTTGCACCTGCCGCAAATTCTCCTGGGTTAAGTGCGCGAGTGTGTGGAGTTTGGTGTGCAGATCGAGGACATATTGAATTTTGTTCTTACTGGGTGAAGGTCCCTCCTCCCAATTTTCACATAGCACATCCAAAATGCCACGCAGCTTACGACCATATAACAATTCAAATGGTGAAAATCCTGTGGAGGCTTGTGGGACCTCTTGAACTGCAAATAACAGGGGCTCGAGCCACTTATCCCAATTATGTGCATCTTCGCTTACAAACTTCCGAATTATATTTCTGAGGGTTCAATTAAACCGTTCTACTAAGCCATCCATTTGTGGGTGATAACCGCTGGTGCAGATAGGCTTAGTCCCCAGTAACCCATACAGTTCACGCAGTGTGCGTGACATGAATGCAGTGCCTTGCTTGGTCTGTCAGGATTTCTTTCTGAATCCCGACCCGGGAAATAAAGCGGAAGAGTGCTTCTGCTATACTGCGTGCTGAGATATTGTGGAGAGGCACTGCTTCCGGTTATCGCGTTGCATAGTCCACCAGAATTAAAATAAAGCGATATCCCCATGTTGACCGATCTAATGGCCCGACGAGATCCATCCCAATTCTTTTGACAGGGGTCTCGATTAAAGGGAGGGGGCGCAAAGGCGCTTTTGGAGTGGCCACGGGATTTACTAATTGGCATTCGCGGCACGTCGCACACCACTGACGGACATCCCCGCGAATCCCTAGCCAATAGAACCGGGCCATTGTTTGGGCTAGTGTTTTATCCTGCCCCAAGTGTCTGGCCATGGGATTAAAGTGAGCCACCTAGAACATGAATTCCCGGCAGCTCTTTGGAATTAACAGCTGTGTTATCTTTTCGCCAGTTTGAGTGTCCTGTGTCACTCGGTATAGCCTATCCTTAATAGTAGCAAAGTAGGGGAAGGTCGGCGTCGCATTTGGCTGGAGAATTTGCCCATCGATTACTCTCACTTGGTCAAATGCATGCCACAGAGTCCCGTATCATGACTGCTCTAATGGGAAATCCCCAAGGGAATCCCTGAGAGAGGGAGGAGGGGCAGGGCGCTCCTCACTCCACGTATCACCCTGACGTGGTGCTGACGTAGATGGCTCTGTGACAGTTTCTCCCGCCAATGTTACTCCGGGGCTTTCCCTAGCTGAATTACGGCAGGACCCACTCTTCACTATGTGCGTCATTAATTCCTTAAACCCTGGCCAATCAGTCCCCAAAATTAATGAGTGGGTGAGATGAGGGTTAACCACCGCCTTTAGGCAAGGCAAGACAAGTTTATTTATATAGCGCATTTCATGCACAGTGGCAGTTCAATGTGCTTTACAGAGGTAAAGGCAAAACAGTAAACAATAGAAAATAAAATTACATAAAATAAAGGGTGAAGAAGAGAGAAAAATAAAAATTATATAAGAATTAAACAATAGTAGAAATAAAGTAATAAAATGAAGTAAAAGTTCAGTAAAAAACAGAAGAATAAAATGGAATAAAAGTTAAGTAAAGTTTAAAACATGTAAAGATGATATTTATCAGTTAGCAGAAAGCATCTGAAAACAGCTTGGTCTTTAGTCTAGATTTGAAGCTGCCAACAGCAGGAGCATTTTTGATGTCCTCTGGGAGTTGGTTCCATAGCTGTACTGCATAGTAGCTAAAAGCTGCTTCACCACACTTTGTTTTAACAACAGGTTTTACCAGTAAATTTTGCTGCTGCGATCTGGTAGATCTGATTGGGTTAGGCTGCTGCAACATATCAGAGAGGTAATTTACACTATGTTTTTCCCCTCGAAATAGAATGTGGACAGACACTAAAGGGTAGTTGTGAACATCCCCGTGCACACACAACACCTTCACCATTTGTGCTCTCCCCAATACCTCACCTTGCACCAGGCTTTGGTGGATTGAGGTCTGGTTACAGCCGGAATCCACCAAAGCCTGATACATATCCCCTTGGACACTTACTGGTATTCGATATGCTCCGGCCTGATCGAGGGCGGTTTCTGGTGCATTGGGGACCCGGACCACCGTGCCCACCTCCATCGCGGAGCACTGATGTTGGAGATGTCCCAGCTCCCTGCAGTGCCAGCACACCGGCCCAGGCTCTCCCTCTGCACCAGTGTTCGGGACATCACTCACCTGAGGGGGAGGAGACACAGACAAGGAAGGGGGAAATGGGAGGACACTGCGGGTGCACCGGGCCAGCTGGGGGGGAGCTGGACCCCGCCTCCACGGTGGGGGAATGGGGCGAGGGCAGGAAGCAGAGGGAGAGGGGAAGAGAGAAGAAAGAGGAGAAGAGGAGGCATGCCTTCCTGCCATCGGAACTGCCACCATGTGGTCCTCTGCGAGCTCGATCGCCTGGTCCAGTGACGCCGGGTGATGACACTGGACCTACTCTGCCATTCCTTCCGGAAGTCATGAGAGAAATTGTTCCAGTGTCACCAGGTCAATCACTCCCTCGGCGTCATGGTCGTCTGCCCTCAGCCACCACCGGCAGGCGTCCAGGAGTTGCTGCCCAAATGCGAATGGCTGGCTGACCTCCTCCAAACTCAGTGAGCGGAAGTGCTGCCGCTGTTGCTCTGGGGAGCCCCCGACACGCTGGAGGATGGCTCTCCATAGGTTGGCATACACGAGCCGGCTGTCAGTGGGGAGCTGCAGCGTGGCCAGCTGTGCCTTGCCTGTCAGCAGGGGGAGGATACGCGCCGCGCACTGGTCCACCGGCCAACTCCACGCCTCAGCTGCCTGCTCAAAGAGCGTGAGGAAGGCTTCCGGGTCATCGTGCGGACCCATCTTCATTAGGGTGAGGTGGGGAGGGTCCGCTCCGGTGGCGGTCGTAGGCCCCGCTGACACGAGCAGGTGCCAGAATGCCTGGCGGTCTTCCTGTTGGACCAGCACCAAGACTTCTATCCATTGTTCTTGCTCCTTCTGGAGGGTGACCAGCGCTTGGTGCTGGTTCTGCTGGGCTGTAGTGAGGGCATGGATGAGGTCCTTGAACGGCAAGGACTCCATGGGGCTGTTCCCTTCTGCACTCGTCCCGGGTTTCAGCACCACTGTAGCGAGATTTGGGTGTGGGTGGAGCACAGAAGCACGGCAGGTGGCTGTTTACGTTGAAGAGGGGTTTTTATTTGATAGCTTTTCAGCATAGGGCTCCAAAAAACTCTCACTCTCACACACACATACAGGCTGTCAACGAGCCCTTGGCGCCGACCTCCCCTTCTCGCTCTCCTTTTATCAGGCGCGGTCACTGAAGGAGACACAAACACACGTTAATTGACAACAGGTGTAGTGACATGACCACTCACCTTCCCTGACTCCACCCTCCATTCACAGACCGACGCTCTTGGCCATGCCCCCACTGCCACAAGGGAATTCAAATTTTTCTATGTTGTTGCAATTCCTTATAAATGACTCAAATATAGGAGGAAAAAAGTTAATTTTCACAATATAAGCCATCCACACACTCAGCATTACCTGCTCCACAAAGCTGAGACCAAACCAATAGTTTTAATTTGCTTTCCTTAATGGTCTGGTGTCCATGGACAGCAATGAGTGTGTGTGTGTGTGTGTGTGTGTGTGTGTGTAACATCCAACTGACTTTAACTGACAGCAGAGTACACCTGGCTGCCCATGTCATGGGAATAAGGCTGAGGAATCAGTATTGGCTAAGAGGATTGTGTGTGAGAGTGAGTGAGGGAGGGAGGATGAGGTGGGTGGAAGAGGTGAAGGAAAAGTGATGGAGAGAGACAGAGAGCAAACGAGGTAGTGATGGAGAGCGCTCAAAGCAGGCGAGAGACGGCAAAGTACAAAATGAGATCAGTTCAGTGCTGTAGGTGGCTATTTTAACAGCACTTATTTTTTCTGCATGCACATGGGCAAAAAGAGAAAAGACGTACCAAAGGTTTGAAGGTTTGTTTTTCATCCATGCTCACTTAATAGATTTGTCTCTCAGTGTTTTTCCAGCATCCTGAGTTCATGCACCCCTTATTATTAAAATAAATGGACATTACAGCAGAGTTGGAAGTCCAAGCTGCTCTTTGTGGGATGAGAGCAGCTTTGCTTAGTTCGCTGTGACTCACCAAATTGTTTCCAATCAGTCTTCTCAAAATGATGAGTTATTCTCTTTCATTATCTGATGTCACTCTGACGCCCTCGCTCAACAATTATTCATTACATTAATGTCCTTTTGAAATACAGTACAAATGAATAGACAGTATTTATGA
This sequence comes from Neoarius graeffei, assembly GCF_027579695.1. Lineage (NCBI taxonomy): Eukaryota > Metazoa > Chordata > Actinopteri > Siluriformes > Ariidae > Neoarius > Neoarius graeffei. The sequence continues at coordinate 75,236,051 of NC_083575.1, read as the reverse complement.
GATGGGTTTGTAATGCATGTTTGAAAATGCTAAATATTATTTGGCAGTTCGTATTTGATAATGAAAGTTCATGATGGGTAATGAGCTAGTTTAACAAATGTAGTGGTAAAAACAATCGGTCTACCTAAAATTGTCTAAAACCTTGCTAGCTAATTGTGATTTCCTCACACAGTAAATGTCATGCTTTAGATCAAGTTGTTGGATACCTAAATGTTGTAGCTAAACAGAAATAAGCCGAATCAGTTCAGTTTGTAATCAGATTCTAGCTGTTAAAATGTCCATGATCCTCCTGTACCTTTCACTTTTTCTTGGCAGGAACCAACATTTAAAATACTAGAATATAACTTGTGATTGAGACACAAAGAAAAAGAGAAACATTTCAGTTCATGAAAGTCTGAAATTGTCAGGAATCTGTATATTTTCCAGTGGATCATCATTTTTAAATAGTTCAGGAACAATCCACCACCTGGGTGGCACAGTGGTGTAGTGGTTAGCGCTGTCACTTCAGAGCAAGAAGGTGCTGGTTCAAGCCCAACGGCTGATGGAAGCCTTTCTGTGTGGAGTTTGCATGTTCTGCATGGGTTTCCCCCACAGTCCAAAGACATATGGTTAGGTTAACATGAGGTGGAGTGCCCTTGAGCAAGGCACCTAACCCCAGGCTTGTAGTAGTCGAGTCCAGGACTTGGACTTGAGTCAGACCCGTGACTCGACTTAGACTTGAGCACTGATGACTCGGACTCGTGCATTAACTGTATTAGGACTTGTAAATTGGAGACGAGGACTCAGATTTATTATTTGTAACATGCCATAATAATTTGGCATAAGATATTTATATCTACATTAATTTTGTGTAAGAGTGTCACACCTGCAAGTCTTGGCACGTGCATTAGATAGACTCTTGGGCGCACTTCAGACAGTGCATGCGCTGTAAACACCTGCACAGGATTAAGGCGCAAACAGCGTGCCCATATAAAAACTGTGAAAACACACTTTGCAAAGTCTTGAATTGCGTTGCTGACATGTTACCGAGCCTTATTTCCCGATCCCTGATTTCCTGTTTCTCGTCTTTGATTCTGTGGAGTGTATGATAGCCTGTTTGTGCCTCGCTCAGCCTATTGCCTGTTTCACCATTTTACGACTTTGCCTGGCATTCTGGATTGTTTACTTGTCTTCACTTGGATTAATAAACACATCTTCTGCACTTACATCTGTCTCCCAACCATCTCTGACAGAATACTTCAGACCCCCTGACAAAGAGACTGCTCATTCACCTGTTCATACATCATGTTCAGGAACAAATGTTAATGGCGCTAAAACAGCCAACGTCAAATGGTGCGGTTGGAGTCTTGTTCTCGGACTCGACTCAGACTCAATTCGAATTTTTTTTTTAATGACTCAGACTTGAACACTGGGGACTCGAGACTGGACTTGGACTCGAGGTTTAGTGACTCGACTACAAAACTGCCTAATCCCCAACTGCTCCCTGGGTGCCATAGCATAGCTGCTCACTTCTCATTGTGCATGTGTGTGCTCACTGCTTTAGATGGGTTAAATGCAGAGAAGAATTTCACTGTGCTTAAGTGTATGTATGTATGATAAATAAAATTATTATTCTTCAAGGGAAGAAACTGAGCTGTTGCAATGTCCATCCATCCATCCATCCATCCATCCATCCATCCATCCATCCATCCATTATCTGTAACCGCTTATCCTGTGCAGGGTCACAGGCAAGCTGGAGCCTATCCCAGTTGACTATGGGTGAGAGGCGGGGTACACCCTGGACAAATCGCCAAGTCATTGCAGGGCTGACACATAGAGACAAACAACCATTCACATCTACGGTCAATTTAGAGCCACCAATTAACCTAACTTGCATGTCTTTGGACTGTGGGGGAAACCAGAGCACCTGGAGGAAACCCACGTAGACACGGAGAGAACATGCAAACTCCACACAGAAAGGCCCCTGTTGGCCGTTGGGCTCAAACCCAGAACCTTCTTGATGTGAGGCAGTAGTGCTAACCACTACACCAGTGCTAACCACTACATTGCCTGTAGCAATGTCATCTTACTCATTTCTGTACATGATGTTGGAATATCATATAGCACAATGGCACATCAGGTAGCTCCAGGGTTTGAGTGGAGGTCTGTGTGGAAATCTTTTTGGCATGCTGTTCTAGTGTCTATGTTGCTTTCATTCCACCTTCTAAAACATATCATTAGGTAGGCTGGATGTTCTATTGCCCCAAGGTGTGAATGTATGAGCATGTGGTATCAACTTGACATCCCTGCCATCATGGCTATCACGAGTCCACAATTCCAGTGGGTACCTTGGTCTTCGGCATGGGACTGTTTGGTCAAAATTTGTTGGTCTAAATTACCCTAGCAGTATCCACACAGCCTGGAAAGGCTCTGAATTTAATGTGATTCTGACCAGGTTAAAATGAATATTGTAAAAAGTGTGATTGTTAGTATTGAATGATGAAAAGATTGCATGTGATTGGGAATGGATTGCATTATTCCTTTCACTAGCCATTGAGCTTGATGCTAGTTTGTATGCAAAATGGCCAAACCAATGAAGAAGAAAAACACACACACAAAGCATGTTTTCAGAGGCATGAGGCTTTCATGGTAAGGGGGTTCTTCAAGGTTTCAGGGAAATGGGTTCTACAAGGAACCATCTCTGATAGAGAAACAATCAGAGTGTAAAATTCTACCTCGTAAACCAAAGGTACGGAATAATTGAGTGACCTATCACAATTGAGTACAGACCACAAGTGTGATTTCTGAAAGATCTGGCAGAATTTGTAGTGTTAGCATTAACGCCATCCATCAGAATGCTAAATTACCCCTATCAAAAGAAAAGTGGCACTCCTCATTTCATGCTCCCCTTACAAAATAGATAAATGTCAGAGGTGGAAAGAGTACTAAAATATTATACTCAAGAACAAGTACTGTTACTCTGATGAAATTTTACTTAAGTACAAGTAAAGTTACCAGACAAAAAATCTACTCAAGTAAAAGTAAAAAGTAGATCATTTAAAATGTACTTTGAGTAAAAGTAAAATGTTACTTTTAACAATGGGTGTTTTCTGCCTCCATTGTGTTGTGCAAAAATGAAAAAGAAGAGGAAACAAGGATATATGTACATCTCAACCCAGATGTTTTATTTAAAGGAAGTGTATCAAATTGAATGCTTAGGATAATGCTGCATTAAAACTGAGACAAACAAAAAAGGTCAATACACACAGTCATGTCGTTTACATCACCCTGACCACACACAAAGCATTGTACACGAAATATGAAAGTGAAACGTTGCACCGAAATCTCGTAGCTTGCCTGTGTGCACTGTGTGTTATTGAACAATTCAATTCAAACATTGTTTGTTTTGCTTAGTATTCCTTTCTGGCCTGTTGGATGTAGAATGGTAGGAGGACTGATCACGTCAGGTTGGCGAGCTAACTTGCTTGCATGATTAGCCAACCAAATAATAGACTAGTTACCGTTATGTTACAGTACCAACAGGTTGCTACTTCAACATTAGCAATGCCATCCACTATTTTTGGAATATAACCAGCCTATTGTCGGTTTTACTATGGAAAGGAAACATTATGATCAGGGGCGCAGATACGTTTTTTGAACTGGGGGGGACAAAAAACTGGGGGGGACAAAAAACTGGGGGGGAGAAAGCTGCCAGCAAACCAACCCCAACCCCGATATGCCTGTCAAACTTGTTGTGGGTAACCATAGCAACCAAGCTCGAGCTCGCAACCTGTGCAGTCTGCGCAGCTCAACCAACCGAATATCAGTCTTTGTTTTATGTGAGTTGTTGCAACTATGTATACACTACTGTGCACCTCAATAAACCGAATGGTAATTAGTCTTTTGATTTTTCCGTGAGGTTTGCCTTATGCAAAGAAAGACAGCATAGACGTTTTTTCCTCCCTATAAGTGGGGGGGGACCGAACGAGGTGAATTTAAATCTGGGTGGGATGAATCCCACCCGTCCCACCCTCTATCTGCGCCCGTGATTATGATGCCAATGACAATACTTACCTCAACATGCTTGCGCAGGTTAGACGTCGAATTTTTGTATGCCGCAATGGTTGTCTTCTTGGGCACACATAATCTGCATTGCATAATGAAACTGTCACCCCTTTTCTCTACGAAGCTGAAGTGATCATGTATGTAGGGCCAGGGATGCACTTCATTACTGGAAGAAATTGCGTTTTCTGCAGGGTCGTCCACCACAGGTTCCTCGGTCTCCTCCATGTCCGCAGGGGCGCTTTATCAACACCCGTGGCCCAGGGGCTAGGCCCCTCATAGGCTACCTGTCAACCCTACCTTTATCGTTGGCCAGGAAAACACTCTTATTTTATTTGCAATACGTGTCAAGCATTTACAGTGTAAGTGCGTAATTAGCCTAGAAGCCTACGATAGGTTATGTTTGGCTCAGCGTAGCTGCGCAAGGCCCACGCTCACATCGCTCAACACATCCGACCACAGAGGGAGAGAAGAACGCGCGCATTATCATTACAGAGCTGGTTCTGATTATTACCACGGACAGGACAGTGATACTGCGTAACTTTCACGCAGGGGCATGGCCAGAGATAACCACACAAGCCTGCGTGCGCTATAATGTAGACCTATGTGTTGTAAACATAAAAGACACACACCTACAGACAAGTCCTTTTAAAAAATAAAATACATAAAAATAGCTCGGCGGCATGAAAACAAACATTCACTGCAAGTCAAGGTACTTGGCTCGGCGGCCACATGAAACGTAAACACCATGGACAGTGGCCAAACTCATAACTCTACAGACCGAAATACACAAAACCAAGTCCTACTAGGGTCTATTTTACCGATCTATGTTCAAGCATCATGCAAGTCTTCCTTCTCCTTGAATGAGACCGTGCATTCAACTGCCTTTTTGACATGACTGCATCAAAATACCACTTGCAACAATATTTCACGCTAGGGCTGTGCCGATAGACGATGCCATCGTCCATCGACGATGGTGGTCATCCATCACGATGGAGAGCCACCATCGTGATACCACGCCCCCTCCTGTCATAATCATGCATATACGGTATCATCTGGGCCTATTTAACCTAAAAAGTTAGTTTTTTGTTAGTTTAGTTAGTTAGTTTTGTTTAATATATAAATATATAACATATTATAAATACATAATTATATAAATCATTATAAAGTAATATCCTATTACCGCTTGTTCACGTAGGCTATGGTGCAGGGACGTGCTAGTGAACATAACATGTGGTTACACAAATACAGTATACTACTAATAATAAATTTTGACTTAATTTTTTAGCCTACACTATACTTTTAATGTAAAGTTTGTCATGTTGTTCAAACAAATAGCCACTATTAACAGTCGGGAAATATTTCACCTTATCAAACGGCAGTGAAACGCAGACTTCGGCAGAAGTCAAATAACTTTAATCTGGTAAATAGGCCTACTTTCAGACTCAAAATGGTCCACTCTAAGCCATAATGTCAAACCAAATGGAAGAATGAAGGTGATTCTGACAAATGTAAAGACAGTAAAAAAAAAAATTAAATCATGATTTTAAAAGCTGGTGCAATAATTCAAACACTAATAAATTGGAAAAATTAGCGCATTCAAGTGCGCACTAAAGGCCGAAACGCATCTTCAATTGAAATGGTGTAAATAAACAATGAGTAATAGCTTAAGTGTAGTTTCTTCTCATAGTTTGAATACTAGTCTTTCATTGTTAGAGCAGATTAATATCTTACCGTGATCAGTGAGTGCTCGGGGAGGTTCATTTCCACCTGCGCTTTGCGCAGCTCATTTCTCCGAAGCCAGCTGTGCGCAAACGCAATGTTGACTGCTCGGCAAACTCCAAACGCTCGGTCTGTACTGGCCCTCTGTTGCGCAAGCGAGTTGGTTATGGCCAGGTTCAAATTGTGCCCAAAACAACTTAACCACGGCCATTTCAATTGCCTGATGGCTGTGACAATATTTGCCCCGTTGTTATGCAGGCGATCTTTTTCTCCTCTATTTTCCATTCGGCAAGTGTCTCGCGCAATGCGTCTTCTAAATTGTCCGCTGAATGTGTCTCTGGCATGAAACTCGTCTGCAGGCATTTGGACTACATTGCCCACTCTCGGTCCACATAATGTACGGTAGCTGACATATAGGGCATCATGTTGCAGCTGGACCACATATCTGTTATCAAGGCCAAATATTCCACATCACCTAGCACTTTTTTTTTCTTAACGTGCCAAAGCCTCGGATGAGTATCTAATACTTTTAATAATAATAATAATAATAATAATAATATATTTAATAATGTGGTATTAAAATCCCCCCGGCCCACGATATGATCGTCCATCACGACGTTTGCACTGTAAACATCGTCGATGCCAATTAAGGGGACATCGCACAGCCCTATTTCACGCACTCCATCAAGAAAAAAAGTTAAACATGATGAACATGGGCATACTGTTTTGAGCATACGATTTTTTTAAAAGAAACTAGCTACATCAAAGTCCTTCAATAAACCCATCCTTTAGCGCAAATGAGCTTAACCTAGTTCAAAGCATGACGCTAGCAGTAGCTGCATAAGGCAAAATCACGTGGGCCTTTCATCAACAACAAGCCACGGCGGGCAAACATTAATAATCAAGCGTCCTTACCTTAAAACGTTGTCTTGACCACAGAACTTCTCAAGTATTTCACTTAAATCCACACGGGTTAACAACACACCCAACACAGCTAGCGAGAAATGTGGATCTGCGCTAGCTTTGTATTGCTATTCCCCTCAGTATGCTTACTCTGTCTGCTGCCCGAACTGTGAACATTATAGGCTAAAGTCTTTTCATCAATTTCTTCAGTAGATGGCGTTTTAGACATTTTATTATCCCCATCGAAATATGCTATTATACTAACAGGATTATAACTCAAATCACACGGCACGTATTCAAATCACAACTGATTTATTTTACTGTTGGACAGATCATAGCATATCTAGCCTCGCTGCACATAGCCTAGCTGCTGGTAGGCTGATAACTGATAAGTAGCTGATATTCTGAACAGATTGGTGATCCTTACCTTAAAAAAAAGTCTGTGACTTTAGGCAACGATTCTATCATTACCTGCATCTCTCTTTTTTTCCTTTTATGCGCCCCGCTAACATGTGAACGCTTCATCTTTCAAAGCCTCTAAATTTGTGTCTCAGTAGTCTGCAGTCTTTGGCGCGCTTTCGTGCGTGACGTTACATTTTGTTGCATTTTATTCTGGTACAGTTGTGGGTGTTCGTTTCGCGAACCACATCCACCATGTCTCTTACAGCAGGCTACTGTGCGCTCATTTATTTCTAACCTTATTTCTATCCGTACATTAATGTAGGCCCACGATTCCGACAGTTTATTATTTTATTAATATTACAAGGCCCCTGATTGGCTGTGGCCTAGGGGCGTGAGCCCCCCGAAGCCCGCCCCCCCCCCTTAAAGCGCCGGTGCATGTCCGCCATCGTCTGTGTGAGACTCGCGCGCGCGACAACTGTCCTTCCCGTGATTCATTTCCAGAACGCATTTCCCCTTCTCCGTTTTAGCCTTTTTTTATTTTTTATTTATTATCTTTTTTTTTACTCAGTAACGGTTGTGATGTAAAATGTACCGAAGTACACTACTTAAAAGAAAACATACTTAAGTAAAAGTACACTCTTTAAAAATTACTTGAAAAAGTATAAGTACACAAAAAAGCTACTCAAGTACAGTAACGCGAGTAATGTAATTCGTTACTTTCCACCTCTGATAAATGTAATGTCCAGATATGAAAGATCATGCTATGCTTTGATACAGTTTTTTGGCTTTGGTATTTTGCAGTTTACATTCATACTGTATATGTACATTTGGTATTGTGTTTGATTTTGATGTATTTGTGCATATTTCAGTGAGTAACAACAGCCCTAACAAATGCAGTCTTTCACATTTGTTTCTTGGAAGCAATGCTCCATCTACTTCCTGGTTGCCCAAAACTGCTCAGTCAGACAATCCTCTGCTTCTGAGTCTGCCTAGATGAATGATTATGAGAGCAAAAATTAATTATGCTGCAAAGGATGACTGGAAAGGAGGCAGTGTGTCAGTACGTAGGGTGTGTGTGTGTGTGTGTGTGTGTGTGAGAGAGACAAACGGATTTCATGTCTATTAGATTTTCATTTGTAGATACCCAGTAGACCTTACTCCTTATTGACTTTCACATAAAGAATACGCAAGTTTAAGCTTAATGCACTTCATGGTGGTGCAATACAACTCAGTACTGTAGCTAAAGCCAGAGGGGAACCGTCAGGGCCTTCTAGGCCTTCAGAGAAGGCCCAAACATATCAGCATTTCAAATGTTATATTTAATTTCTTTCATTCTTTCATAATTTCATTATAATTCTCTTCTAATTTGGCCTCATTTTATATGAAGTTTGCTTCAGAAATGAAAGGGTTACTGTCCTGAAAACATTAAAATTGAGTTATCCAGTGAGATTTTTTTTGTTTGTTGTTTCTAGGTTGAGAAGAGTTTAGAGCTGGCTCACTCACTGGTTTGGACTTCATTGCCAGGACAGAAGGCCATGGCAGTGTATGTTTATGTAGGAAGTGACAGATGAATTAACCAATCAGATTTTGATTTATAGTGGGAGGGACCAAAAATTTAATCACCCTCGGTCTTCTTGAAGGCCAACGCGAGCTTAACTGCGAATCGGTGCCATCAGTGCACCAGTGAAGTCACCTTCCAGCCGGTGTAGCATTCATCAGTAGTGTTAACAAATGCTAATAAAGCGGTCAAGCCAGTGCTATCGAGCAAAATCCTTTACCCTGTTGCTTTTTTGGTGTGTCTAGATAAGTTTTGGCTGAGCTCATGTCCCAGCTCTAATAGTAACGGTTTGCCACTGGCTATAGCACAATCTACTCATTCGAAATCCCACTCCCTGCTGCACTACAGACATCAGTCAGTGTATAATCTGGTGATGACAGAATTTTTTTTAACTAACTGGATGAATTAAAGTGTACACATGACCAAAGATATTTTCATAAACAGCATGGTAACACACAGGTATATGAAAACACTGACAAAACCAAGCACAAAGCTAGCAGAACACAAAGCTAGTATATAATTCTGCTAGCATTACACACAATTTTACATGCAATGTGGAGATAGATTGCTGCATCCCATTGCTGAAGTGTTTTTGTTGAGGAGGGCACAAACATTTTGTGCTCTATTAATGCACTTAATTAGCTAACTAGCTCACCAGACATTATTATATAATGCTAACTATGATGTTTAAGCCTAGTTAGGTTTATTAGCAACCAAAACATGAGATTGGGATGTACAGTGGGGCTTCCACTTGGCCAGCTGGGCTAGCTATTGTACACTATGTGGCCAAAAGTATGTGGATACCTGCTGTTATAATAACCTGTACTCTGCTGGGAAGGCTTTCCATTAGATATTGGAGAGTGGCTTTGGGAACTTGTGCTCATTCAGCAACAAGAACATTAGTGAGATCTGGCACTGATCTCCTAGTTCATCTCAAAGGTTTTTAGTGGGATTCAGGGCTCTGTGCGAGCCACTCAGGTTCTTCCACTCCAAGTTTGGCACACCACACCGTCATGTCTCCATTTAGTTCCAGTGAAGGGAAACTGTAATGCTATAGCATATAAAACCATTCTAGACCATGAATGGTGTGCTTCAAATTTTATGGCAGCACTTTGGGGAAGGCCCACATACAGTTGTGATGGCCAGGTGTCCAAATATTTTTGGTCATATAGTGTATTTATGATCACTGCCTCATATGCAAGTGTTAAATCACATGCTTGCAGAACAGTGAGTACTGGCATGGGCTTGTGTCTCTGAGGCTCAGGCTCCCGGGTGTGATGCTCCTGTTCAGCTTGGCAGCTGCTCAGAATTTATTCTCCATCTGATATTTGGGGTCTGAAGTACAAACGCACAGTTCACATATTCACACAGTTGCATGCCACCCACACAAAGAGAAACACACTCAGAAACATGGACACACACAGGTCCCATACCCTCTGTGTGCTGTTACTGCCACCCACTCAAACACACATTCAAATTCAGACACTCGCATACAAAGATATGCATATGATAAGTCAGTATGGCTTGCAGCAACCTGTGCACTCTCATACACACACACACACACACACACACACACACACACACACACACAAAGACATATTCAGAATAAAGAAGAGTAACATCTGATCAGTGGATTTGTTTGCAGCTGCAATACAGTCAGCTATAGCAGTTATCATGCCCTATCTGATTTAATAATACATAATAAAACCGTGATTCCAAAAAAGTTGGGACTCTGTATTAAACGTAAATAAAAAGAATGTAATTTACAACCCCGATTCCAAAAAAGTTGGGACAAAGTACAAATTGTAAATAAAAACGGAATGCAATGATGTGGAAGTTTCAAAATTCCATATTTTATTCAGAATAGAACATAGATGACATATCAAATGTTTAAACTGAGAAAATGTATCATTTAAAAAGAAAAATTAGGTGATTTTAAATTTCATGACAACAACACATCTCAAAAAAGTTGGGACAAGGCCATGTTTACCACTGTGAGACATCCCCTTTTCTCTTTACAACAGTCTGTAAACGTCTGGGGACTGAGGAGACAAGTTGCTCAAGTTTAGGGATAGGAATGTTAACCCATTCTTGTCTAATGTAGGATTCTAGTTGCTCAACTGTCTTAGGTCTTTTTTTGTCGTATCTTCCGTTTTATGATGCGCCAAATGTTTTCTATGGGTGAAAGATCTGGACTGCAGGCTGGCCAGTTCAGTACCCGGACCCTTCTTCTACGCAGCCATGATGCTGTAATTGATGCAGTATGTGGTTTGGCATTGTCATGTTGGAAAATGCAAGGTCTTCCCTGAAAGAGACATCATCTGGATGGGAGCATATGTTGCCCTAGAACCTGGATATACCGATGTGTAAGCTGCCCATGCCACACGCACTAATGCAACCCCATACTATCAGAGATGCAGGCTTCTGAACTGAGTGCTGATAGCAACTTGGGTCGTCCTTCTCCTCTTTAGTCCAAATGACACGGCGTCCCTGATTTCCATAAAGAACTTCAAATTTTGATTCGTCTGACCACAGAACAGTTTTCCACTTTGCCACAGTCCATTTTAAATGAGCCTTGGCCCAGAGAAGACGTCTGCACTTCTGGATCATGTTTAGATACGGCTTCTTCTTTGAACTATAGACTTTTAGCTGGCAACGACGGATGGCACGGTGAATTGTGTTCACAGATAATGTTCTCTGGAAATATTCCTGAGCCCATTTTGTGATTTCCAATACAGAAGCATGCCTGTATGTGATGCAGTGCCGTCTAAGGGCCCGAAGATCACGAGCACCCAGTATGGTTTTCCGGCCTTGACCCTTACGCACAGAGATTCTTCCAGATTCTCTGAATCTTTTGATGATATTATACACTGTAGATGATGATATGTTCAAACTCTTTGCAATTTTACACTGTCAAACTCCTTTCTTATATTGCTCCACTATTTGTCGGCGCAGAATTAGGGGGATTGGTGATCCTCTTCCCATCTTTACTTCTGAGAGCCGCTGCCACTCCAAGATGCTCTTTTTATACCCAGTCATGTTAATGACCTATTGCCAATTGACCTAATGAGTTGCAATTTGGTCCTCCAGCTGTTCCTTTTTTGTACCTTTAACTTTTCCAGCCTCTTATTGCCCCTGTCCCAACTTTTTTGAGATGTGTTGCTGTCATGAAATTTCAAATGAGCCAATATTTGGCATGAAATTTCAAAATGTCTCACTTTTGACATTTGATATGTTGTCTATGTTCTATTGTGAGTACAATATCAGTTTTTGAGATTTGTACATTATTGCATTCCATTTTTATTTACAATTTGCACTTTTTCCCAACTTTTTTGGAATCGGGGTTGTATTTGCAAATCCTTTTCTACCTATATTCAATTGAATACAATACAAAACCAATATGTAATGTTTAATTTGTTAAACTTTATTGTTTTTTTGTTAATATACACTCATTCAGAATTTGATGCCTGCAACACTTTCAAAAAAAAATTAGACAGGGGCAACAAAAGACTGGAAAGCTTGTACCATATAGATAGCTGAGGCCCTTTGCTCCTCCTGGAGCATAGGCCATCGACAATCTCCCTTCTCCATCTTGTCCTGTCTTGGGCTAGCCTCTCAAGCGTGTTCCAAGTGTGGCCCCAGCTCTTCATCACAGCTTCAACATCACACCTCCAGGTGTTTTTGGGGCATCCTCTTTTCCACTTGCCCTGGGGATTCCATTTTAAAGCTTGCCTTGTGACGCTGTCTGGATGTTTTCTCAAGGTATGGCCAATCCATCTCCATTTACGCCAATTGATTTGTATTTGAATGGGTTCCTGAACTGATCATTCCCAAAGATCTTCTTTTGTTACCCTGTCTGTCCATCTTATCTTCAGAATTCTTCTCAAACAGTTGTTAATAAAGGTTTGTAGCTTGTTGCTAGATGTCTTTGGAGTTCTCTATGTCTCTGATCCATATAAGAGGATGCTTTTCACATTGGAGTTGAAGATCCTGAGCTTTGTTTTGCAGGAGATGACACGGGAAACATAAAACAGTACACTGACCATTTTCACGGGTAAAACAGGACACTGGCAACCACGGACTGATAGAACATCCACAGGAGTTTCCTGCAGATGTTAAAGGACTGCAGCCTCCTCAGGAAGTATAGTCTGCTCTGTCCCTTCCTGTACAAGTGGTTGGTGTAGCAAGTCCAGTCCAGCTTGCTGTCCAGCCACAGCCCAAGGTACTTGTAGGAATCCACAGCCTCCACCTCGACTCCCTCAATCAGAACTGGTCATGACCTTGGTCTGGACCTCCCAAAGTCAATGACCAGCTCCTTGGTCTTCGAGGTGTTGAGCGGCAGATGGTTCCTGTTGCACCAAACAGCAAAGTCCCTCACCAGGCTCCTATACTCCTCCTCTCTGTCATCCCTGATACACCCAATGATGGCTGTGTCATCAGCAAACTTCTGAATGTGACACAGCTCCGAGTTGTAGCAGAAGTCCATGGTGTACAGGGTGAAGAGAAGAGGAGCCAGCACCATGCTCTGGGGTGCTCCGGTGCTGCTAATCACAGTGTCAGATGCGATGTCCTTCAGCCTGATGTACTGCAGCCTGTCGGTGAGGTAGCTGGAGATCCAAGTGACCAGGCAGGGATCCACTTGCATCCTGTTCAGTTTGTCCTGAAGCATAAGGGGCTGGATGGTGCTGAAGGCACTCAAGAAGTCCAAGAAGAGGATCCTCACTGTGCCATTTCCCTTATCCAGATGCAAGTGGGCTCGGTGTAGCAGGTAGAGGATGGCGTCTTCCACACCAACACCTGCCTAGTACGCAAACTGCAGACAGTCTGGGGCATGTTGCATCTGGGGTCTGAGGAGGCTGAGAAAGAGCCACTCCAACATCTTCATCAGATGTGAAGTGAGTGCCACCGGTTGGAAGTCGTTCAGCTCGCTGGGCTGGTTATTCTTGAACTGGAACGATGCATGATGTCTTCCAGAGGGTGGGTACTCTCCCTAGCTGCAGGCTGAGGTTGAAGATGCATTGGAGTGGTTCACCCAGTTCAGCAGTACAGGTCTTCAGTAGTCGGGGACACACTTTGTCCAGGCCTGCTGCTTTCCTGGGGTGAAGCTTCCTCAGTTGACCTCTGACCTGATCTGCAGTAATGCATGGAGGAGTCTGTCTTGAGGTGGGGGAGGAGGGGGCTGCTGCAATGACTGGGGGGAGGTGTGTTGAGGGAAGAAGGAGTGTATACTTACAGAAAACCATAAAGTTTGAGATTGAACATTGAATATTGTCTTTGTATTGTATTCAATTGAATATAGGTTGAAAAGGATTTGCAAATCATTGCATTCTGTTTTTATTTACATTTTACACAGCATCCCAGTCACAACTTTTTTGGAATCAGGGTTGTACAAGCCCTTCACCATATCTCTCTCACAAAAACATGATATGCACCAGAATGTTACAACAACCTCTAAGACTGAATCACTACCTTCATAGAGATTTTCCAGCCACATATCATTTATATAGATGTATAAATAAAGAGTTAAACTCTGTGATTTAGCATTATAACTGACTTCAGTGTCATATTTTGCAAACTTTGAACCGCTGCAAATTATCAGACTTCTCTGATCTCTGTTCCCACTGTGCCATATATGTAACTTAATCTGCAGGCATCAGATTTCTTCACATCAGGTTAGAAAGCAAGAGATTGCCAACCAAACAACTTGCTCTTCACCCTCACTTATCACTTGGGTCCACCATAATCAGATCTGGATGAACTCATTTTTTCTTAAACTCATTATTGGCAAAAACAGAAGTTATATTAATTGGTCCCAAATCTCGTTATTGCCTGTTCTCAATCATGTATTGTAGAAATGTGACCAAATATGAATAAATTATTCAAAATGAACGGGTAATGTATTCTAAACAGATATAAATACACATATGACAACCCCGATTCCAAAAAAGTTGGGACAAAGTACAAATTTTAAATAAAAATGGAATGCAATGATGTGGAAGCTTCAAAATTCCATATTTTATTCAGAATAGAACAAAAATGACATATCAAATGTTTAAACTGAGAAAATGTGTCATTTAAAGAGAAAAATTAGATGATTTTAAATTTCATGACAACAACACATCTCAAAAAAGTTGGGACAAGGCCATGTTTACCACTGTGAGACATCCCCTTTTCTCTTTATAACAGTCTGTAAACATCTGGGGACTGAGGAGACAAGTTGCTCAAGTTTAGGGATAGGAATGTTAACCCATTCTTGTCTAATGTAGGATTCTAGTTGCTCAACTGTCTTAGGACTTTTTAGTCGTATCTTCCGTTTTATGATGCGCCAAATGTTTTCTATAGGTGAAAGATCTGGACTGCAGGCTGGCCAGTTCAGTACCTGGACCCTTCTTCTACGCAGCCATGATGCTGTAATTGATGTGGTTTGGCATTGTCATGTTGGAAAATGCAAGGTCTTCCCTGAAAGAGACGTCGTCTGGATGGGAGCATATGTTGCTCTAGAACCTGGATATACCTTTCAGCATTGATGGTGTCTTTCCAGATGTGTAAGCTGCCCATGCCACACGCACTAATGCAACCCCATACTATCAGAGATGCAGGCTTCTGAACTGAGCACCGATAACAACTTGGGTCGTCCTTCTCCTCTTTAGTCCGAATGACATGGCGTCCCTGATTTCCATAAAGAACTTCAAATTTTGATTTGTCTGACCACAGAACAGTTTTCCACTTTGCCACAGTCCATTTTAAATGAGCCTTGGCCCAGAGAAGACGTCTGGGCTTCTGGATCATGTTTAGATACGTCTTCTTCTTTGAACTATAGAGTTTTAGCTGGCAAAGGCAGATGGCACGGTGAATTGTGTTCACAGATAATGTTCTCTGGAAATATTCCTGAGCCCATTTTGTGATTTCCAATACAGAAGCATGCCTGTATGTGATGCAGTGCTGTCTAAGGGCCCGAAGATCACGGGCACCCAGTATGGTTTTCCAGCCTTGACCCTTATGCACAGAGATTCTTCCAGATTCTTTGAATCTTTTGATGATATTATACACTGTAGATGATGATATGTTCAAACTCTTTGCAATTTTACACTGTCAAACTCCTTTCTGATATTGCTCCACTATTTGTCGGTGCAGAATTAGGGGGATTGGTGATCTTCTTCCCATCTTTACTTCTGAGAGCCGCTGCCACTCCAAGATGCTCTTTTTATACCCAGTCATGTTAATGACCTTTTGCCAATTGACCTAATGAGTTGCAATTTGGTCCTCCAGCTGTTCCTTTTTTGTACCTTTAACTTTTCCAGCCTCCTTATTGCCCCTGTCCCAACTTTTTTGAGATGTGTTGCTGTCATGAAATTTCAAATGAGCCAATATTTGGCATGAAATTTCAAAATGTCTCACTTTTGACATTTGATATGTTGTCTATGTTCTATTGTGAATACAATATCAGTTTTTGAGATTTGTAAATTATTGCATTCCGTTTTTATTTACAATTTGCACTTTTTCCCAACTTTTTTGGAATCGGGGTTGGAATTGGAGGTGAATGATAGCGACTAGCAGTATGCATCAGACTTGGAAAATGTGGGATGGAAAAAACATTCATAGGAGGATTTCACTCTTGTGCAGAAGAGCTTCAGATAGGAAGCTTGAGGGGGGAAAACAATGGCAGCTGTGAAGGATGCATTTACAGCATTCATTCATTCATCCTCAGTAGCTCCCTGGTCAGGGTTGTGGTGGTTTGAATTAGGTAAGTAGATTATTATTATTATTATTATTATTATTATTATTATTATTAAAACACCACTTAAATTTTAGAAAATGTTGTGGGCAGGTTTATTGGTCTCATCTTGAGCCCAATTATGAACTCAAATGATGTAGCTGGGGTGTCATGGTGGTGTAGTGGTTAGCACTGTCGCCTCACAGCAAGAAGGTTCTGGGTTTGAGCCCAGTGGCCAATGGGGGCCTTTCTGTGTGGAGTTTACATGTTCCCCCTTGTGTCTGTGTGGGTTTTCTCTGGGTGCTCCACAGTCCAAAGGCATGCAGGTTAGGTTAATTGGTGGCTCTAAATTGACTGTTTGTTGTTTGTCTCTATGTGTCAGCCCTGTGATGATTTGGTGACTTGTTCAGGGTGTACCCCTCCTCTTGCCTGTAGTCAGCTGGGATAGGCTCCAGCTTGCCTGTGACCCTGCACAGAATAAGCAGTTACTGATAATGGATAGATGAGGTTGAGGATCTATCCAAGCCAAAATTTATCCACCATGCTGACATTTCTACCTCTGCCCCCCGATGTTTTGTAGTGTTTCCATGAGTATAGTGTTAGGGTTCATATATCTATTATCTATGCCACTTATTCATCAGGATCACAGCGGAAGCTGGAGTCAATCCTAGCTAATTTTGGTCAGGGTAAACCCTGGACAAGTTGCCAGTCTATCGCAGAGCAAACACAGAGACGAACAACCATTCACACACACACCTATGGGCAATTTGAAGTAGTCAGTTGACCTAATCTGCATGTCTTTGGACTGTGGGAGGAAGCTGGAGCACCCATGCCCCTTTTCCACCAAATCAGTTCCAGGGCTGGTTCGGGGCCAGTGCTTAGTTTGGAACCAGGTTTTCTGTTTCCAATGACAAAGAACTGGCTCTGGGGCCAGAAAAACTGGTTCCAGGCTAGCACCAGCTCTTTGCTGGGCCAGAGGAAAGAACCGCTTACATCAGCGGGGGGGCAGAGTTGTTAAGACCAACAACAATAGCAACACCGCCAAAGCCGACATAACACCGGCTAACGTTAGCTCATAACAAATGGCTAACATAACCATCTCACATTCAGTGTAAGAGTCAAAACGTTATTAGGTTATTGCCTGTCTCCTAGAACGTAATCGCCGTCCACTCAAAACCTGTCGATCAACACAAACATATTGGATCTGCCGTTTTCTGATCCCAATGAAGCACCATAAAGCCAGAAGCAGCAGCTGTACAAACGCGAAGTCATCCATTATTGTTCTTGTTGTTGCTGCTTCTTCTTCTTCTCCGTGTTGTTGCTTCGATGTTCGCACCAAGGTTTATGCAAACACAGCGACGTAATTGACGTATACAGTGACATAATGACGTGGCTCCCCTTAGCACCCCGAGCTATGGAAAAGCAAACTGGTTCTCAGCTGGCTTGCAAGTTGAACGAGTTGTGAACCAGCACTGGCCCTGAACCAGCCCTGGAACTGATTTGGTGGAAAAGGGGTACCAGAGGAGACCTACACAGGCACAAGGAGAACATGCAAACTCCATACAGAAAGGCCCCAGTTGGCCAGAAGGCTCAAACGAAGAACCTTCTTGCTGTGAGGTGACAGTACTAACCATTGCACCACTGTGCCACCTGGTAGGATTCATATATAATTAAAACAAACACAAACAAACAAACAAAAACCCTTCTGGTTTTGGCCATGCCCACTTCACATTTAAATCTGGATACAGATACTGATATTTGAAGCACTACATGGCTACAGATACAGATAGGGGTATTGAATTACACCCCCAATATATTAACATTAATGGGGTTCATGATAAAACTGTGTATAATTTCAAACTGTCTGTTGCCTTGCTATGATTTTTGATGCTTACCTTTTTCACAATACTACTATACTCAACATAATGATGCAGAAACACTAGTTTCTACAATCTTCATGAGATCCTGCCATGACTATTAATTCTCATCTCATCTCATTATCTCTAGCCTCTTTATCCTGTTCTACAGGGTCACAGGCAAGCTGGAACCTATCCCAGCTGACTATGGGTGAAAGGCGGCACGGTGGTGTAGTGGTTAGCACTGTCGCCTCACAGCAAGAAGGTCCGGGTTCGAGCCCCCTGGCCGGCGAGGGCCTTTCTGTGCGGAGTTTGCATGTTCTCCCCGTGTCCGCGTGGGTTTCCTCCGGGTGCTCCGGTTTCCCCCACAGTCCAAAGACATGCAGGTTAGGTTAACTGGTGACTCTAAATTGACCGTGAGTGTGAATGGTTGTATGTGTCAGCCCTGTGATAACCTGACAACTTGTCCAGGGTGTACCCTGCCTTTCACCCGTAGTCAGCTGACTATTAGTTGTTCTATTAAATTCCACACTAAAGTACAATATATTCTAAATGCTGAAAATATAATAGATTAGATTAGATAAGATAGAACTTTATTGATCCCTTTAGGAGGGTTCCCTCAGGGAAATTAAAATTCCAGCATCATTACAGGATAAACAGAGAATAGAAAATAGAGAAAACTTCTAGATAAATTAAATTAAGTATTTACATATACAAATATAAAAAAGAATAAAATATGGGAAAAGAAGAAAGGGAAAAAAGTCCAGCAGGAGAGGTATTGCACATTATATTGCACATTTATATTGCACATTATCCAGTATTGCTTTTTGTCAGCAATACTTTGCTGGTTACCTGTTTGTTCTTGATTCAGTACCATGGTTTTGCTCCACAGAACATAGCTAACCTTTTTCACCCCTATACCCCAGCCTGCACACTTAGATTATCTGTTACACTTCTTCTTGTGGTGCCTCATTTGAGCTCAACCTCAGCAGATTGAGGTCGTTTAAGGTTATAGCTTCCAAACTTTAGAATTTACTTCCTCCAAGTCTCTATGATCTCTCTTCTGTTTCAAATTTTGAAGCTGAACTAAAAACACATCCCTTCATTCTTCACTTTGAGCTATTCTAATTTGTTCATTTTATTATTATTCTCATTCATTATCTCGAGCTGCTTTATCCTGTTCTATAGGGTCGCAGGCAAGCTGGAGCCTATCCCAGCTGTCTATGGACGAAAGGCGGGGTACACCCTGGACAAGTCGCCAGGTCATCACAGGGCTGACACATAGACACAGACAACGATTCACACTCACATTCACAGTCAATTTAGAGTCACCAGTTAACCTAACCTGCATGTCTTTGTACTGTAGGGGAAACCGGAGCACCCGGAGGAAACCCACACGAACACGGGGAGAACATGCAAACTCTGCACAGAAAGGCCCTCGCCGGCCACGGGGCTCAAACCCAGACCTTCTTGCTGTGAGGCGACAGCGCTAACCACTACACCACCATGCCGCCCTTTATTTATTATTATTATCATTATTATTATTATTATTATTGACTTCTGTCTTGTATTTCAAGCTATTTTCAAATATTATTCAAATTCATATATATTCAAATATATTCAAATAAATATGGAAATATTTGGACAAACCAGCCACAGAGAAAATTGTCCACTCGTTTGTGACTTCTAACATAGATTAATGCAATGCCCTGTTGTTTGGGGCCCCAAAGTGTGTGATCAACAAACTACAAAAGCTGCAGAATTGTGCAGCCAGAGTTGTGTGTGGTGCCCAGAAGTACGATCACGTGACACCACTTTTGAAGGATCTCCATTGGCTGCCAGTTTCGTATTGTATCTTATTTAAGATCGCATTATTGACATACTAGTGTTTGAATGGGCTGGCACCGAATTACCTTAAAGACCTTATTGAAATCTATACTCCACAATGAACACTAAGATCCAGCAGCCAGAGCAACCTCAAGGTCCCTAGGTGTAGAACTCAGGTTGGGACCCGAGCCTTTACTCATGCAACTCCACAAGTATGGAACTCCCTCCCCATTGACATTAAATTCTATGATCTGGACACTTTTAAGAAACATCTTAAATCATACTATTTTAAACAAGCATTTTAAATTGTATATTTATGCATATGTATACATGTTTTTAATTTTATTATATTTATTTTATCATTTTTACTTCATTCCCTGTGTTATGTACGTGTATTGAGATTTTTATTTTCTGCACTGAATAAATAAACTGTTAAACTATTTTTCTGTTGATTTAATTAATCTCTTAGATTGTTGTCCATTGTTACAGAATATCTTGTTTCCCATTTAATTGTGCATTTTTATCCAAAAAACACTGCACATACAATCTTTTGCATTTAACTGTATATAGATAGAGGGGTGGCACAGTGGTGTAGTGGTTAGCACTGTTGCCTCACAGCAAGAAGGTCCTGGGTTTGAGCCCAGTGGCCAACAAGGGCCTTTCTGTGTGGAGTTTGCATGCTCTCCCCATGTCCGCGTGAGTTTCCTCCGGGTGCTCCTGTTTCCCCCACAGTCCAAAGGCATGCAGGTTAGGTTAATCGGTAGCTCTAAATTGACCGTAGGTGTGAATATGAGTGTGAATGGTTGTCTGTGTCTATGTGTTAGCCCTGTGATGACCTGGCGACTTGTCCAGGGTGTACCCCGCCTCTCGCCCATAGTCAGCTGGGATGGGCTCCAGCTTGCCTGCAACCCTGTAGAACAGGATAAGCGGCTACAGAGAATGGATGGATGGATGTATATACAGTAGATAGAGATGCTTGTATTAGGTACAGAGATCTACAGTACACTGTCAGAAACATGTTGATGCTTAATAAAACATGCATTATGTGTGGAAAAAGTTAATGCTGACACCTTTCTGTTTTAGCCAGCATTAACTTTTTCAGTAGTTTGTGCTACAGTAGCTCATCTGTGGGATTGGACCATATGAGCTAGCCTTCATGCCCCATGCAAATCAATGATTTGCCGCTCATGACCCTTGGCCACTTATGACCCTGTTGCCAGTTCACTGGTTGTCCTTCCTTGGACCACTTTTGGTAGGTACTAACCACTGCATACCAGGAACACCTCATAAGATGTGCCATTTTGGAGTTGCTCAGCTCCAGTCATCTCACCATCACAATTTGGCCCTTGTCAAAGTCACTTAGATCCTTACACTTGCCCATTTTTCCTGCTTCAAACACATCAACTTCAAGAACTGACTGTTCTCTTCCTGCATAATATATCCCACCCCTTGACAGGTGTCATTGTAACAACATAATCAAATGTTATTCACTTCACCTGTCAGTGTTTTTAATTTTATGGCTGATCGGTGTACAATGTCATGTGATTATACACTGAATAAACATGAATGGAAATATTGTCGCATGTAAATATCACACACTTAAATGCTGATGTTTTAGCCTGGACAAGATTCTACTACAGTATGCCTGCTATGTCTATTTATCAGTCACATTTTAGTAGCCCCCAAGCATAACTAGGTCATCACTTGTTTACCACGATGCATTGTGGGGGATAGCTGGGGTCGGTAGTTGAGTGATATGACAGATGTCAGATTAATTTTATATAAGAGGAGTGATTTTGTCATGCTGTGTTGTGGAAGACAATGAAATTGGTGATTTAAAGAGGTGGATAACATGTCAAGGGTTTATAGCAGGGAAATCAGAATCCAAATCAAGCTTGGTGAGAAGGTAAGAGTCTAGACCGAGTCTACCACACTGTCCAACAACAACAACATCAAATCTCAGAATGTCATTTCTGAGGATGTATATTGTACCAGCTAAATTTTATCGAGAAAACAAATCTAGCTGAATATCAGGAATTGTATGTAGCGCCTCTGAAATTGGCTGTAATGTCTATAGTGTTCATGGCAAAGTTACATTCATATTAGGCCTACTGCCAGGTCCTGCAGCCAGGTACAGTATAGCAAAACTTCATAGGCCTAATCAACGAAAATGTGCGAACAAGATTTATAAATAATTTTTATATTAAATAATTTCATTCCTAATTTTGAAACATTTTGCTACATCTAGTCAAACCTTAATAAATAAACTATTTTGTAAGTCTAATCTGGATTTATTTGTTGAAGATGGGTTGAACTTAATTTTTGGTGTGTTTTATAGGGTGAAGGACTTAATAAACAGTGAATTAAGTCAACACGTATGTGACCCAGATGGTGATGCATTAATAAATGCTGCTAGTGAGGTACACTGAACATTATGCATACCCAAAAGAGAACCCTTCGTGGTTTGGGAGTTTTATCGGTCCGACAGGCTCATTCGGCTGCTGAGTGCTCCGGCATGTTGAGAAGCAAAGGCTGAAGAATGCTTTTTTTGTTTTACAGGCTTTGGAATATCGCTAGTTTCAAATGATGAACAGTGTTGATTGTTATAATCTATAACCAAAGGCCATTCCGCAGACCATGGAAATATTGCTGGGTCACAGTTTAACTTCATCTTTTTTCCCCACCAGAGAAATGTGAGCTACAAACACTTGTCCATTTAAATTCAGTTCGAAGGTTTTCATTGCAGATTAAACGTATCCATTTCTTTCTTCTCTTCTTCTCAACTGGCAGCTGATAAAAGCTCAAATTAGGTGTTCTCTATGTTGTGGAGACACAGTAAGGCACACAGCATGGTTAAAACCGGTTAGACAGAACAATGCAGTGTTTAACAAAGGCGAAAATAAACAATATGGCGGAGCTGACCCCGGGTTTCGCCCATAATGCATTGCGGTTAACAAGCGATGACATAGTTATGGGTTAGGGTCATTGAACATCATATTTTATTACTGTGGCAGTGGGGGCATGGCCAAGCAGCAGTTTGTAAATGGAGGGCAGGGTCGGGGAAGGTAAGTGGCTAAGTCATTCCACCTGCTGTCAATTAATGTGTGTGTGTGTGTGTGTGTGTGTGTGTGTGTGTCACTGTTTGTTACAGGGACGGAGCATAAAAGGAGAGAGAGAGCAGAGAAAGGGAGCTCTCTCCCCAACCACAATGCATGTGTGTGTGAGAGTGAGTGAGTGAATGAGTGAGTGATAAAAGGAAGCTGAAAAGCTCAATAAAGTTTTTGGATAAACATCAACTCTCGCCTGCCGTGCTTCTGTGCTCCACCCACATCAGGAAGTGTTATAGTGGTGCCGAAACCTGGGAGCACAGAAGAGAACCACCCCATGGAGTCCCCACCATTCGAAGAGCTCATCCTTGCCCTTGCTACCGCCCAGCAGAACCAGCATCAAGTGACGATCGCCCTCTGAAAGGAGCAGGAGCAACGCTTCGAAGCCTTGATGCTGGCCCAGCAGGAAGATCATCAGGCATTCCGGCACCAGCTCGCGTCAGCAGGGGCGTCAACCACCGCTGCTGCCACCATCACAAAGATGGGACCGCAGGACAATCCGGAAGCGTTCCTCGCTCTTTTCGAGCAAGCAGCCGAGGCATGGGGGTGGCTGCTGGAGCAGTGCGCAGCACGCCTTCTTCCGCTCCTGACTGGCGAGGTGCAGCTCGCAGTGCAGCAGCTCCCTGCTGACAGCCGGCTGGTCTACGCTGACCTAACGAAAGCCATCCTGCAGCAGCTCGGCCGCTCCCCGGAGCAACATCGCCAGCGCTTCCAGACACTGGCATTGGAGGAAGTCGGCCGGCCGTTTGCATTCGGCCAGCAACACTGGGACGCCTGCCGGCGGTGGCTGAGGGCGGAAAACCGCGACACCGACGAGATCATCAATCTGGTGGCACTGGAGCAGTTTGTCTTTCAACTTCCGGAAGGAACGGCGGAATGGGTCCAGTGTCATCACCCAGCGTCACTGGAGCAAGCCATCGAGCTGGCGGAGGACCATCTGGAGGTGGCTCTGATGGCAGGCAGACCAGGCGTCTCCCCTCGCTTCTCTTCTCTCTCTCTCTCTCTTTTCTCCTCCTGTCTCTTGCCCCCCTCCCCACCCCGTTCCCCTGCCATGGAGTTGATGGCTGGCTCCTCCCCAGCCAGCCCATTGCACCCATGGTGTCCTCCCCTCTCCCTCTCCTGTGTCTGTGTTGTCTCCCCCTCAGGTGAGTGACACCCATAACACCAGTGCAGAGGGAAAGCCTGGGCCAGTGTGCTGGTGCGGCGAGGAATTGGAGCATCTCCAAGGTCAGAGCTCCGCAAGCGAGGTGGGTGCTGTAATCCAGATCCCCGACACGCCAGAAACCGCCCCCGATCGGGCCGGAATGTATCGCATACCGGTGAGTATCCAAGGGGCTACATATCATGCTTTGGTGGATTCCGGTTGCATTCAGACCTCAATTCACCAATGCCTGGTGCAAGGTGAGGCATTGGGGGGAGCACAAGTGGTGAAATTGTTGTGTGTGCATGGAGATGTTCACCATTACCCTCTAGTGTCTGTCCAAATTCTATTCTGGGGCCAAATGCATAGAATAAAGGTGGCGGTTAGTCCCTGTCTCACCCACTCATTGATTTTGGGTACTGATTGGCCAGGATTTAAAAACCTAATGGAATATTTAACACGCAGTGGGTCCTGCACTAGTAGGTCATGGGAAGGTCCCGGTGTGGCGTTGACTGCAGAAGCTGTCGCAGAGCCATGTACATCAACACCGCGACAGAGTGAGGAGCAGCCCGCTCCTCCTCCCTCTCTCGGGGATTCCCTTGGGGATTTCCCGTTAGAGCAGTTGCGAGACGAGACTCTGCGGCATGCGTTTGACCAAATGAGAGTAATCGATGGTCAAACTCTTCAGCCAAGCGCAGCACTGACCTTCCCCTATTTTGCCATTATTAAAGATAAATTGTACCGAGTGATGCAGGACACTCAAACCAAGGAACAAATAACCCAGTTGTTAATTCCAAAGAGCTGTAGGGAACTCGTGTTCCATGCGGCTCACTTTAATCCCATGGCTGGACACTTGGGGCAAGATAAAACACTAGCCCAAATAATGGCCCGATTCTATTGGCCAGGGATTCACGGGGATGTCCGTCGGTGGTGTGCGGTATGCCGTGAATGCCAATTAGTAAATCCTGCGGCCACTCCAAAAGCGCCTTTGCACCCTCTTCCTCTAATCAAGACCCCGTTTGAGCAAATTGGGATGGATCTTGTCGGGCCATTAGATTGGTCAGCATGGGGATATCGCTTTATTTTAGTTTTAGTGGACTATGCAAGGTGATATCTGGAAGCAGTGCCTCTCCACAATATCTCAGCATGCAGTATTGTGGAAGCGCTCTTCCGCTTTATCTCCCTGGTCGGGATTCCGAAAGAAATCCTGACAGACCAAGGCACTTCGTTTGTGTCATGCACACTGCGCGAGCTGTATGGGTTACTGGGGATTAAGTCTATCCGCACCAGTGTTTATTACCCACAAACGGATAGTTTAGTAGAGCGATTTAACCAGACACTCAAAAACATAATCCATAAATTCGTAAGTGAAGATGCGCGTAATTGGGATAAGTGGCTCGAGCCCCTGTTGTTCGCAGTATGAGAGGTCCCGCAAGCCTCCACTGGGTTTTCTCCCTTCGAATTATTATACAGGCGTAAGCCATGTTGCATTTTTGACGTGCTACAGGAAAATTGGGAGGAGGGACCTTCACCGAGTAAAAATGAAATCCAGTACGTTCTTGACCTGCGTGCAAAACTCCACACCCTCACGCACCTAACCCAGGAGAATTTATAGCAGGCACAAGAATGTCAAAGCCGGCTGTATGACGGGCATGCGCCTTAGAGAGTTCATGCCAGGAGACAAAGTGCTCGTATTATTGCCCACGTCGAGTTCTAAATTAGTTGCCAAGTTGCAAGGGCCCTTTGAGGTCACACAGCGAGTCGGGGATGTCGACTATGAGGTGAAGCAAACAGATGGGGTGGGGCATGGCAAATCTACCACCTCAACCTTTTAAAATGCTGGAATGAGGGGGTCCCTGTGGCGTTGGCATTGGTAGTCCCAGAGAAGGTGGAGCTGAGGCTGGAGGTAAAAAAGATAACATCTCAGACCACTCCGGTTCCTTGTGGAGACCACCTCTCACTGGCCCAACTCATGGAAGTAGCAAAGTTGCAGAAGGAATTTTCTGACATGTTCTTGCCCCTTCCTGGTCGTACCCACCTCATAGAACACCACATCGAAACGACCCCGGGGCTGGTAGTGCGTAGCTGCCCTTACCACTTGCCTGAACACAAGAAAAAGGTGGTTCGGGACAAACTCAAGGCCATGCTTGAAATGGGCATAGTCGAGGAGTCCCACAGTGACTGGAGCAGCCTGTTCCTGCTTCCCAAGACCGACGGGTCGGTCCGGTTCTGTGTGGACTATAGAAAGTCAATGCAGTGTCTAAATTTGACACATACCCAATGCCTCGCATTGATGAGTTGCTTGATCAGTTAGGCGCTGCTCGCTTTTATTCGACACTGGATCTAACAAAGGAATATTGGCAGATCCCCTTGACTCCTCTATCCCGAGAGAAAACGGCCTTTTCCACACCGTTTGGATTACACCAATTTGTCACACTCCCTTTTGGGTTGTTTGGGGTGCCCGCTATGTTCCAGCGGCTTATGGACAGGGCCCTCTGCCCTCACGCTGCCTACGCGGCCGTCTATCTAGATGACATTGTAATCTACAGTACTGATTGGCCGCGGCACTTGGAACACCTGAGGGCTGTCCTAAAGTCGCTGAGGCAAATGGGCCTCACAGTTAACCCAAAAAAGTGTGTGATTGGGCGGGTGGAAGTATGGTATCTGGGGTTCCACTTGGGCCATGGGCAGGTGCGTCCCCAAATTAACAAGACCGCAGCAATTGCGGCCTGCCCAAGGCCCAAGACCAAAAAGGAGGTGAGATGGTTCTTGGGGCTGGCTGGCTATTATCGTAGGTTTTTACCTAATTATTTGGACGTCACCAGCCCGCTAACCGGTCTCACTCAAAAGGGGGCTCCAGATCCGGTCCAGTGGACGGAGCAGTGCCAACAGGCCTTCTCTGAGGTAAAAGCTGCACTGTGTGGGGGGCCACTTTTACACTCCCCTGACTTCTTTCTCCCATTTATTTTGCAGACTGATGCATTGGACAGAGGGCTGGGGGCCGTTTTGTCCCAGGAGGTGGAGGGTGAGGAATGCCCCGTGCTGTACATCAGCTGGAAACTCTCGATGTGTGAAAGCAGGTATAGCACAATTGAGAAGGAGTGTCTCGCCATCAAGTGGGCGGTCCTCACCCTCCTATACTACCTGCTGGGGTGCCCTTTCACTCTCTGTTCGGACCACGCACTCCTCCAGTGGTTCCACCGCCTGAAGGATGTCAATGCGCGGATCACCCATTGGTATCTCGCCCTCCAGCTATTTAAGTTCGAGGTGATCCACAGGCCGGGGGCGCAGATGGTGGTGGCGGACTTCCTGTCCTGTCCGGGGGGGGGGGGGGGGCCGTCAGCTTCAGGCAGGATGGCTCCCTGGCCTGAGTCAGGCAGTGGGGGTATGTGGCAGCGGGGGTGTGGCCAAGCAGCAGTCTGTGAATGGAGGGCGGGGTCCGGGAAGGTAAGTGGCTAAGTCATTCCAGCTGCTGTCAATTAATGTGTGTGTGTGTCACTGCTTGTTACAGGGACGGAGCATAAAAGAAGAGAGAGAGCAGAGAAAGGGAGCTCTCTCCCCAACCACAATGCATGTGAGTGAGTGAGTGAGTGAGTGAGTGAGTGAGTGAGTGAGTGAGTGAGTGATAAAAGCTGAAAAGCTCAATAAAGTTTTTGGATAAACATCAGCTCTCGCCTGTCATGCTTCTGTGCTCCACCCACATCAGGAAGTGTTACAATTACACTTAACAAAGTATACTGTATGTTCAACTTTCAGTCATCAAATGAATAAAAAAGTGTGATCTCCATCAACACTGCTGTGAAGCTATATAAGACTTTCATCTTGCCTCATTTCGAATACTGTAGTCTGTTACTATTGGGTATTACTAATGGTCTCCGTGATCAACTTTAGAAAGCCAGTTGTCTTGGGCCAAGTTTACATTAGACCGTATCTGTCTCATTTTCTTCACGGATGCACTGTCCGTTTACATTAAAACGCCGGGAAACGGGAATCCGCCAGGGTCCACGTATTCAATCCAGATCGTGTCTGGTCCGGTGCTGTGTAAACATTGAGAATACGCGGATACGCTGTGCTGAGCTCTAGCTGGCGTCGTCATTGGACAACGTCACTGTAACATCCACCTTCCTGATTCGCTGGCGTTGGTCATGTGACGCGACTGCTGAAAAATGGCGCGGACTTCCGCCTTGTATCACCTTTCATTAAAGAGTATAAAAGTATGAAAATACTGCAAATACTGATGCAAATACTGCCCATTGTGTAGTTATGATTGTCTTTAGGCTTGCCATCCTTCCACTTGCAAGTGGTAAGTGACGCACATGCCCGATATGCACTGGGATCACACACACAGCGGCTCAGTCCCGAATCACTGCTTGTGCGCTTCACTCGCGCGCTCTGTGAGCTGCGCAGGGCCGGAGTGCGCACCCTCCAGAGGGCACTCGCTGTTCAGGGCGGAGTGATTTGGAGCGCAGGATGCCTGCGGAGCCGAGCGTATCTGTGTATTGGCGTTGCTATGTGCACGCGAATCGTGTATTGGCGTTGCTGTATGCACACTAATCGTTTTAAAAACGTTAATCTGATGATCCGCTGATACGGTCTAATGTAAACCCCACCTTGGTCTTAGATCTATCTTCAAACTGCCTGACTGTTCATATAAAGATGCTTTAGACATGGCCAATCTACAGACACTTGAACACCAACTGTCATGCCATTCCTTGTCCTTGGTTTATTAAGCCTTAGTCTCTACCTGTGGTCCGAACTACATAAAGGAACTCTTTCAAATAAAACAAAGCCGTTATAAATTAAGACAGGGGTAATTTCAGACTAGGACAACCAACAGCAAATGGACTCACAGATCATTTACCTATCTGGTGACTCATATGTGGAACAATCTCCCTGCAGAACGGAGACATCTTGATTCTCTAATCAAGTTTAAAGTGCTAGAAAGAAGACAAATTTTACTTGTGGCACATTGTGCAAATGTAATATTTGCGATCAATCGAGTTAAGTTGCATTTCATTATATTTTTGACCTAACAACATTTTAATTTTCAAATTTTTTAATTATAATATTGTCTTATATAAAGACCTCATTGATGTAATGATACATATTTGATATTTACTTATTATAGTAGTTTAATGCTTGTTTTTTATATTGTACTTTAGGTCCTTTTATTAGTGGGGTGGCACGGTGGTGTAGTGATTAGCACTGATGCCTCACAGCAAGAAGGTTCTGGGTTCAAGCCCAGTGGCTGACGGGGGCCATTCTGTGTGGAGTTTGCATGTTCTCCCTGTGTCTGTGTGGGTTTCCTCTGGGTGCTCTGTTTTCCCCCACAGTCAAAAGACATGCAGGTTAAGTTAATTGTTGGCTCTAAATTGACCGTAAGTGTCAATGTAAGTGTGAATGGTTGTCTCTGTGTCAGCCTTGCAGTGATCTGGTGACTTGTCCAGGGTGTACCCTGCCTCTTGCCCAGAGTCAGCTGGGATAGGCTCCAGCTTGCCTGCAACCCTGCACAGGATAAGCGGTTCTGGATAATGGATGGATGAATTCTTTATTAGTTCGAACGTATTTATGAGTCTTTGACTCATTGTAAATATCAAAGATAAATAAAGCCATGATTGATTGGTTTTATATTTTTATTAATTTATATGCATATGTCATGTGCAACAGATTGAATGAATAAATAAATAAATAAAACATAGAAAATACTAGTGTATCTTCAATCCAGAAGCTTCCAATTTCCTTTTCTTTGATTCCCTTGAGCAATTTAAATAAATTTTATACATCCTTAGATATTCTATAACATTTTATTTGTATAGTGCTTTTAACAGTAGACACTGTTACAAAGCAGCTGTACAGAAATATGAGCAGCTTTGCATATAGACATTATGGGCTTCAGTTGATTTCCGGGTCATGGGCTGATGGACATAGGATCAAGGAGACATCAGTTAGAGTACTGGGATGAAGCGAGATCTATGAAACAGGAGCGAGAGAGAACATAGAACACATACCAGTGTGTTTTGGTTCTTCTATCTCATTGTACCCTTATTAAGGAATGCTTCTATACACTTCTGATATTCAGTTATCACTACGATAATATATTTATATCCATCCATCCATCCATCCATCCATCCATCCATCCATTATCTGTAGTCGCTTATCCTGTTCTACAGGGTCACAGGCAAGCTGGAGCCTATCCCAGCTAACTATGGGCAAGAGGCGGGGTACACCCTGGACAAGTCGCCAGGTCATCGAAGGGCTGATAATATTCAGCTATCAGTTTTTATATTTTTTTCATTGAGATAAAATTACTTCTTGCTCACTAATTATGTTGCCAAAGGTCCCTACTCCCTCCTGTGAGTTAATTGTATGTCAGAATAAGATGTTTGAAGGTTATGTCCTCAATTACTCTGTGTATGTGTGTGTGTGTATCTGCAGCATGCCAATGTCCTCAACAAGCCTGTAATTGGTCTCAGAGGAGACACAGAAAGGCACGTAATCTTTATGAATCATGTCATTTTTGTCTCTCCTGTGGTGATTAGTTTTCCATTTGAATAACCACACACTTGTGCGCATGTATGCGTGTGTGATTATTTTGTAGCGAAGAATGTCATTCACTGAGTTTTTAGAAATACAACCCCAATTCCAAAAAAGTTGGGAAAAAGTGCAAATTGTAAAAAACGGAATGCAATAATTTACAAATCTCAAAAACTGATATTGTATTCACAATAGAACATATGGTAGACAACATATCAAATGTCGAAAGTGAGACATTTTGAAATTTCATGCCAAATATTGCCTCATTGGAAATTTCATGACAGCAACACATCTCAAAAAAGTTGGGACAGGGGCAATAAGAGGCTGGAAAAGTTAAAGGTACAAAAAAGGAACAGCTGGAGGACCAAATTGCAACTCATTAGGTCAATTGGCAATAGGTCATTAACATGACTGGGTATAAAAAGAGCATCTTGGAGTGGCAGCGGCTCTCAGAAGTAAAGATGGGAAGAGGATCACCAATACCCCGAATTCTGCGCTGACAAATAGTGGAGCAATATCAGAAAGGAGTTTGACAGTGTAAAATTGCAAAGAGTTTGAACATATCATCATCTACAGTGCATAATATCATCAAAAGATTCAGATAATCTGGAAGAATCTCTGTGCGTAAGGGTCAAGGCCGGAAAACCATACTGGGTGCCCGTGATCTTCAGGCCCTTAGACGGCACTGCATCACATACAGGCATGCTTCTGTATTGGAAATCACAAAATGGGCTCAGAAATATTTCCAGAGAACATTATCTGTGAACACAATTCACCGTGCCATCCGCCGTTGCCAGCTAAAACTCTATAGTTCAAAGAAGAAGACGTATCTAAACATGATCCAGAAGCACAGACGTCTTCTCTGGGCCAAGGCTCATTTAAAATGGACTGTGGCAAAGTGGAAAACTGTTCTGTGGTCAGACGAATCAAAATTTGAAGTTCTTTATGGAAATCAGGGACGCCATGTCATTCGGACTAAAGAGGAGAAGGACGACCCAAGTTGTTATCAGCGCTCAGTTCAGAAGCCTGCATCTCTGATGGTATGGGGTTGCATTAGTGCGTGTGGCATGGGCAGCTTACACATCTGGAAAGACACCATCAATGCTGAAAGGTATATCCAGGTTCTAGAACAACATACGTATGCTCCCATCCAGACGACGTCTCTTTCAGGGAAGACCTTGCATTTTCCAACATGACAATGCCAAACCACATACTGCATCAATTACAGCATCATGGCTGCGTAGAAGAAGGGTCCGGATACTGAACTGGCCAGCCTGCAGTCCAGATCTTTCACCCATAGAAAACATTTGGCGCATCATAAAACGGAAGATACAACAAAAAAGACCTAAGACAGTTGAGCAACTAGAATCCTACATTAGACAAGAATGGGTTAACATTCCTATCCCTAAACTTGAGCAACTTGTCTCCTCAGTCCCCAGACATTTACAGACTGTTGTAAAGAGAAAAGGGGATGTCTCACAGTGGTAAACATGGCCTTGTCCCAACTTTTTTGAGATGTGTTGTTGTCATGAAATTTAAAATCACCTAATTTTTCTCTTTAAATGATACATTTTCTCAGTTTAAACATTTGATATGTCATCTATGTTCTATTCTGAATAAAATATGGAATTTTGAAACTTCCACATCATTGCATTCCGTTTTTATTTACAATTTGTACTTTGTCCCAACTTTTTTGGAATCAGGGTTGTAAGTATGAAGCTGCGCAGTTAAATAAAGTGTGCTTTTGTCGACTTATGCTCTTTAGCTGGCTAGAGATGTTTTAGCCTCTGGCATTCATAGCATACATAAACACATACAACCCCTTTTCCAAAAAAAAAAAAAATGAGATGCTATCTCATCTCATCTCATTATCTCTAGCCGCTTTATCCTGTTCTACAGGGTCGCAGGCAAGCTGGAGCCTATCCCAGCTGACTACAGGCGAAAGGCGGGGTACACCCTGGACAAGTCGCCAGGTCATCACAGGGCTGACACATAGACACAGACAACCATTCACACTCACATTCACACCTACGGTCAATTTAGAGTCACCAGTTAACCTAACCTGCATGTCTTTGGACTGTGGGGGAAACCGGAGCACCCGGAGGAAACCCACACGAACACGGGGAGAACATGCAAACTCCGCACAGAAAGGCCCTCGCTGGCCACGGGGCTCGAACCCGGACCTTCTTGCTGTGAGGCGACAGCGCTAACCACTACACCACCGTGCCGCCCATGAGATGCTATGTAAACTGTAAATAAAAACAGAATGTGATGATTTGCAAATCATGGAAAGTCAATATTCACTGAAAATAATACAAAAGACAGCATATCAAATGTTGAAACTCCATCCATCCATTATCCGTAGCCGCTTATCCTGCTCTACAGAGAGCGTGCACGTGACGTCACGAGGTCACATGATATTTGTTTATCCGCCATTTTGGACGGCAAGGTCGCGCATAGAACTTAGACGAACCCGTTCTAATTATCAAGTATGTGGGAGTAGATCTTTCGAGAATGGTTATATCTTGTTCAGCATTTGGTTGTACCAACAGACAGGGCCTGTCATTTTATAGATTCCCTGCAGACAAGGAGAGACGCGCAAAATGGGTGTCCGCTGTGCGAAGAGAAAACTGGAACCCCAGTTCTACCAGCCGAATTTGTAGTGAACACTTCATATCGGGTAGGTGTAATCTTCTAATTCAATACTCCTAGTACATCTGTTAAGTTGATTTTCGGATTGAATGATAACTGCATACTTAGAAACTAGACGGTCTCTAACATTTAAAATGGCTATGCCTAGCCCTACTACCCTGGCCTAGTCTATGACAATATTTTTTATCTTGTTGGCTCATATATGCCTTTGAAAGGCCAATCCATATAGTAGGGATGGCGAAAACTAAAAAAAAATCTTGACCGACCACCGAGCCTCATTAGCCGGTTAAAGTCGGTTAACCTATGAGTTTAAACAGGGATGCAAATGGCGGATGCGCCTTTTTCACAGCTGAATCGTGCAGATCCGATTTTTTTTTAGGGGGGGCGTTGGAGTGTCTGAATAATTTCATCAGAGTAAATTCTGTATTAAAATTACTAAATAAGCGATAAAACATTCTGCATAGTCTCTTTATGATAAACGTCTTAATGCCACTTACCTGTGAGGTTATCAAGTTGACTTCCTTCTTCGGAACCTTCCAGAGGTATAGTTGAGATATCCATCCCACAACAAAATATTTATAAGCTTCCAGGCTCTTGTAAGCTTTGAGGGCTTTGCCAGTGTAACACGATTCACAATTAACAAGAAAATTGTAAATGTCGTGGTAGGCCAGATCAGGCAAATCGCCGGCACCGCAGCTCTGAATTTCCCTGAACAAGGATTGCGGCAAGTTGTACGGATCTGCAATCCCCAACCTGGAACACTTTTCCACGTAACGCTGCCTCATGTCACCTTCAAGATGCTGAACAAACTTAGACAAGTAATCATGCGATGTAGATGGGGTATTTTCTGAATTTTCTTGGGGATTACTCCCTGGATCCATTACACTCGCACAAGGTAAACAATCCTGAAGCCGTCCAATATGGCGGAGTAAACACGGACGGGTCACGTGACTGCACATCCTCTACAGGGTTGCAGGCAAGCTGGAGCCTATCCCAGCTGACTATGGGTGAGAGGCGGGGTACACCCTGGACAAGTCACCAGGTCATCGCAGGGCTAATGTTGAAACTGAGAAATTCTATTTATTTATTTATTTGAAAATACAGTATATGCTCATTTTGAATTTAGTGTCAGCAATATGTTTCAAAAAAATGGGACAAGGGCAACAAAATACTGGAAAATTTGTGTAACATTTAAACCCCCCCCACTAATTTGGTGAATCGCCAACAGGTCAATAACATGATTGGGTATAAAAGGAGCATCCCAGAGTGGCGGAGTCTCTCAGAAGTAAAGATGGGGAGGGCTTCACCACTCTGTGAAAGACTGCGTGAGCAAACAGTACAACAATTTAAAAATAACTTTAGATATAATTTCAAGAACAGATGGCTTGCTAGCTCTAATAAGGAACCAAAATATGATTAAACCCATTTAAATAATAATGTTTGAATAGTAGGATTATGCTTGGAGGAAGTGTGTGAAATGAATTTTAAATTTAGTTGAGAAATGAGTTGAGAACTATTTCTTTAGCAGATTTATAGGTACAGACTAATTATCGTATCACCTGTGTGGAACATTTTATACTAGAATTCTACATGCTTTTAAGTACTTTATTCTTGAGATTTATCAAACAGTAAATAGTAAATAAACAATAAACTGTCAGTTACGGCGTAGCTCACTCCGGCTAGTCCAGAAGGAACGAGCTAAAGTGGGCCACCTTACACAGCTCTACTTTCAAACAGTCCAGCTCAGATATTTGCCAGAAAGAATCCAAAATGGCGAGGAATTGACCGAGAAGAAGTGATTTTTGTTGAACTGCTCATTAAGGCTTCATCAATCTATAAATTCATTCAGTAATAATTGTAATGAAGCAAATCTGGGTAGAAGTTATATGTACCCTAGGTACCCCTACCTTCATGCCAGAAAGAATCAAAATCAGTGAAGAATTGAAGGAGAAGAAGCGATTTGTGTGGAAACTGCTCGTTAGGGCTTAATTACTCCATATCTTCATTATTAATTGCAATTATGCAAATTTAGGTAGAAGCCATATGCACCCCAGGCAGACCTACCTTTCTGCCAAAAAGAATAAAAATCAGTGAAGAATTGAGAGAAAAGAAGCAATTTTCTTGAAATGTGGATGACGCCGGATGAATGCCAGACAACACATGATGGCGTAAGCTCATCACCTGTCGGCCGGATGAGCTATGAATGAAAATACAGTAAATAGCTCTATTCTACAACTGTAGTCATCCATGTTATGTCAAGAACCGCTCAACTAAGTAAAGAGAAACGACATCCATCATTACTTTAATACATGGAGCATCTTTTAATTAATAAAAATAAAGAAAAAACATTGAATTCGAAGGGGTGTCCCAACTTTTGACTGGAACTATAGGTTTACATTATGGAGCATTTTCCAGCCCTGTGAGGTCTTCCAGGACCTGTTTACTGTTCACAAACACTTTAATCTTCTCATCTTTTTTCCAAGCAGGATGTGAAAATAAGATAAACAATAAAATGAATCAAATTTAAAAATCTTTCACAGGCATTTTGTAAAAGTGTGCTGTGTATTCCTTGAATAGAGATGCTTGTGATAAATATAAACTTGATAAAGCATCAAGGATCAAAGCTGGTTAAAAAAAACAACAACCAACCAAACAAAAAAGTCACAGCTGTATGATTTTATTAGCATGTGTTTTTATTTATTTATTTATTTATTTATTAGCATGTGTTGCATTGAAAAAAGAGAAAACCACACAGTAGGTCATAACATATTCACACATCTACATACCTCCAGACTTCCATCCATCCATCCATTATCTGTAGCCACTTACCCTGTTCTACAGGGTCGCAGGCAAGCTGGAGCCTATCCTAGCTGACTATGGGCGAGAGGCGGGGTACACCCTGGACAAGTCGCCAGGCCATCACAGGGCTGACACATAGAGACAAACAACCATTCACACTCACACCTACGGTCAATTTAGATTAGCCTAACCTGCATGTCTTTGGACTGTGGGGAAACCGGAGCACCCAAAGGAAACCCACACGGACAACATGCAAACTCCACACAGAAAAGCCCTCGCCGGCTGCTGGGCTCGAACCCAGGACCTTTTTGCTGTGAGGTGACAGTGCTAACCACTACACCACCCTCACACCTTCAGACTTCGCGATTATATTTAGGCACAACCACTGAAATGAAGTGTAGTATATTTAAGTGTTATTCCACAAAACTGAGTCGTACATGAACTGACAGCCAATGAGGCACGTAGCACTGAGTTGGCTCTTAGCCATGTATGATGAGATTGGGTGGAATAACTGTTTTATTATATCCACATTCACTGGATTTTTGAGAAACAGAGCATTTTTATTTTATTATTTTCAATAAATAAAAACTTTATACAAAATGTCCGACAAACTCATTTCCACTTAGAATGTAAACAAACTGGCGAAATGACAGTAGCAATTTGTGAAAAATGCTATAATAATAATTAATTAAAAATCGAAAAAAATATATGTTCTTACCATCAAATACTTTTATTCCATATTTTGTTGGGGGGGGGTTGCCTTTTTTTTTGGGGGGGGGGGGAGTTTCTTCTTTAGGGTTTCTTGGCAGTTGGCAAATCAACTTAAAGGTGCATTACTGCCACCAACTGGACTGGAGTGTGGAACAGAAGATATTGCAGTGGGGGACAAACAAACAAAACTATCTTCTTTTAGCTATTTCTGTTTCTTTTAACGACTTGATAATTTTGGGAGTTTTGTTTATGAGTAGAGTTTTTATTTCATCCTCAGTTGGTTCATCAACATGCTCTGCCATTTTGTTTTCCTCTACTCATGGTATATGAGCTGATATCCTAGTAGTAGAGTAGCCCATCAGAGGACACAATTGCTCATATCCAGTGAATGTGGATAGAATAATTGCCAGTGTAGCTTGACTTTTATTGTGGCAGCATTCTTATTTGCCAGTGTCCAAAACAATATTACATTTCTAAACATTGCAATCTCAGTTGTAGGTAAAATAAAATGACCTGTGCTGCAGTGACTGAAACGGATACAGGTAATTTCATCCAATGCCTTTTCATCCAATAGTTAAGATATTTTGTCCAAAGCCTTTTTCATACGTACTATCAATTATTTTATATTTCAGGTATTTGTTTGTTCAAAAAAAGGAGGAATTATCAACAGAATTTGACCGAAGCAAAATAAATTTTTGCAGCGTATAGTTTAACCACCTGCCAAATGCGAGTTGTGAAATCTAATGGTGAGTAAAGATCGCCCCAGACTTGCCTTTCTCGGCGAGTGTGTTCAAAATGATGGGTTCCTAAATAGTATTCATGTAAAATCCAATAAATATTTGACAAAAACTCCTTCCTTGCACGACTCGCACTTGCCAGATATCCTTTTTTGGGGCCCCAACTATTATGTGGGTGTCAGTCCTGTGCACTTTGGTGCGCACATCTGAAGGACTCTCGGGTGCTGTCTGGACTGCGCACGCTGAGCGGGCTCTCACACGCGCGCTGTTAATGAGGCTTACCTGCACATGATC
This sequence comes from Neoarius graeffei, assembly GCF_027579695.1. Taxonomy (NCBI): domain Eukaryota; kingdom Metazoa; phylum Chordata; class Actinopteri; order Siluriformes; family Ariidae; genus Neoarius; species Neoarius graeffei. The sequence continues at coordinate 75,198,053 of NC_083575.1, read as the reverse complement.
AAGAGGCATCAGCATACCTATATAAAGACTGAGAAAATGCACATTCAGTGTGACGTATTATGCCACATCAGCACATATTATCGAGCCTTATTCTCCCGTATAGATTCCCTGGTTTTCCGAGCCTGTCACCTGTCAGTTTCTGTTTTTTTTTTCTTGTCACACATATTGTCACCACATGTAAAATAATTGACAGTGCATATGAAAAAGGTTTTAGGTGAAATGTCTCAATTATTGGATGAAATGGCATTGGATGAAGTGTCCTGATCCCATTGAGGCCCACTTTACACGGGGACGGTATAAAACAAAAACGCAAAAGTCCGTTTTTGTTCTCACTTTTTTCCGCGTCTACACGACCGTTTTCAAGGAGGAAATCTGCGTCTATACGGTGACGCATAAATGTCTCCGCTATGTCTGCACGCATGCGCAACGTCTTCTGTCTTGTCTGATCTGCACATCTGCGCCGCTGTTCTGTCAAGTTATCCTACCAAGCCTACTACGCATGCGCGAAATCCAGGAGGGTAGGAAAATTCAACAGTAGTTTTGTCCCACCGATCAGCTGGGCTGATAGAAAATCGGTGAGAATTTCACGCATTTGCCGATTTTTATGTTTTGTGCGTATTGGTCGAGTCTTTGGCCGAGTCAAATAATTTGTAATGACTTGTTTTGAATAATAAAACAGTCTGTATGAGAACTTGCTAGGATAACTTTACAGAACACCGGTCCGGCTGAGGTACTGTAGTGCTCGAGGGAGGAGCAGGAGCAAACCGAAACTCTTTTAATCTGCCTTTATTAAGTAACACTCACTCTTGTTTCGGTGAAGAAGAGAAAAGGCAGTGTCCATCTCAGCAAAATAAACCCGTTCGGCTGCTAGTTTTGTTTTCAGTCTCGGGTTTATGGTTTCACGAGCGGCTTGAATAGGCGGCGCGCGCGTGCGTGTAACTTGGCGACACCAAACTGAGGAGCTCCAGCTGGGCGAGTGAGCAGGAAAACACATCTACTGCATTAAAACACAGAGCAGCTTGAAGGTCTGTTGGATCGATGTAATCAGACATGCTCTTACTTTTTTTTTTGGATAGGACAGTGTAGAGAGACAGGAAATGAGTGGGAGAAAGAGACAGGGAGGGATCGGGAAATGACCTTGGGTCGGAACCGAACCTGGGTCCCTGGATTTTATGGTATGATGCCTTAGCCATCTGAGCCACGACACCCCCACTTACTTTCTTACTTCCCGGGCTGTCATGTACAGTATATGACACATGTATGACGTAAACGCGTACCCGACGTGAGCAGATCCGAGCAGAGTTTTGCGTATTGGGTAGTTTAGACGGATACGCAATGGGGGCCGTTTTTAAACTTATCCACTTTGGAAGGCGTTTTCAATTTTATCCGTTTTTCAGCCTCGGAAACGCCGTCCTCGTGTAAACGAAAGGCACTTCTGATAAAATATTTAGTCATTTTTACCCAACAGCGTCCTCGTGTAAACGGGCCCTGAAACAGAGTTCTTAAAACCAGTTGAACAGTTAACATTATTAGAAAGAAAGAGGACTGGTGTGGTTAAGGAGTCACAGAGAACAAGCATGGAATGACTGACTGTCTACACCTGTGTGTGTTTGCCTATTTATGAACTCCGACAACTTTGTTGAAAGAGGTTATGTTTTTGCCCCATTTGTTTGTGTGCACGTGTGTTTGTTTGTCTTTTCCCAATGTAGCTCAAAAAGTAATGAACAGATTTTGATAAAATTGAGGAAAGGTGGGCCATGGGCCAAGGAACAATTGATTAGATTTTGATGCAAATTTGAGTACGTGGTTTGGCGGAGTCATGCACTCTACCAAATGCCCTTCTAGTTCATTGTGTTTCTTGCACTGAGCGGCTGAATGCAAGAGAGAGAGAGAGTCCTGCGGCTGTGCCTTATTGAGTTCTGTATTAGGTTTATTTTCATTTCCTTTGATGAAAGTACCCATGAAAAAAGGCACAGCGCAAAAACAAGAAAACAAAAAATAAACACGACCAGTCTCACTCTCAAAAGAAATTTGAGAAATTGCTGTGGTACGAGTTGAATAAAACACTTAGGGATGTGGTGTTATTGGAAAATAAAGAACTTTAGTAGCTCCATTTTGCTTTGGGGTGCATAAAACCACCCTGTTATTGATTTGCTTTTCTATAACATCATGTTTCCTTCCTTAGTTCATGCTGTTTATCTAGCTCATTAACTTGCTTGTGAGACTGGTATTAATGCAAATGGATCTAATTGGTCAGTCAGACTCGTTTTATTTAACAGGTTTATGTGAGTAAATTCTCAAGGGCTTGCCCGAGAAGTTGACATCGCCTGGTATTTATACTCTGCCCCTGTGTCTGAAATTGCTCCTAACGCCCTATATAGGGTACTATATAGTGAGGACACCATTTTGTAGTGCTGTTCAAAACCTTAGTGAGGATTATTTACACTCTATATAGTGCACTCAAAGTATCCCACAATGCATCATGAAAAGTAGTATACAACGATGGTCACTAACCAAAGCAATATATCCCATCATTCATTGCGGTCATGCTGAAAGAAATCAAATTAAAAGTCTCAAATTTGATTTAATAAAAGGCAGCAGCAAAGAAGAAAGTATTCAGCCTTGATTTAAAAAAAAGAACTGAAAGATGGAGGGACTTTGTATTTATTAATGTGGGAAATATGCCCAGTATAATATGGATTTATCACAAAAATACATGCGTGTATTTATTATTTTGAAAACCCACCAGCCGCCTGATCTGGCACGTCTTAATTATGCAACAGTAATGACGTAAATACCAGCATGACGGAGTAGTGTCCGAAAGCCTTTTTTTCATTTTACCAATGAGCTCACTATATAGTCCTCTATATACTAATTCCTTATATAGGGAGTAGGGAGTAGTGAACGAGTGAATGATTTCGGACACAGGGCGAGTCTCTACACTCTTGACAAAGCTGAGCTAATCATGTGTCTCTTAAGTAACTCTTGAATAAATACAGCTGAGTGACCCCAAATTCAGTCTATGACTCAAACACTTTTGCATTTACTGAGTTACCAGTTTATTAGGTACACTTATCGCATATGATTACTAACTGTCGTTCCTCTGTAGCTCAGTACCCTTCCTCCACCCTCAACCTGTCCATCAATGTCAAATCTGAGCCGATTGTGACTTACTGAAGCAGATCTAACAATACAATACAGCATTAAGGGGCTGTACTCTAGGCTCACATGTTTGTCCTGTAAATCCCAGGAGGGCATTTGAAATTCTTAAGCATTAACCCACAAAATCGAGTCAAATATGAGCTGCTAGCCGACGAGGCTCATAGAGCCGAGTCGGCTATAAGCCATGTACGACAACATTGAGTGTAATAACTGTTTTGTTCTATCCACATTCACTGAATTTTGAGTAATAGAGCAATTTTATTTTCATTTTTTGCAAACTCGATAAATAAAAGCTTTATACAAAACATCTGACAAAATCATTTCCACTTAGAATGTAAACAAACCGACGAAATGATAGGAGCAATTTGTGAAAAACGCTATAATCATTCATCCATCCATCCATCCATTATCTGTAGCTGCTTATCCTGTTCTACAGGGTTGCAGACAAGCTGGAGCCTATCCCAGCTGACTATGGACGAGAGGCGGGGTACACCCTGGACAAGTTGCCAGGTTATCACAGGGCTGACACACAGAGACAAACAACCATTCACACTCACATTCACACCTACGGTCAATTTAGAGCTACCAATTAACCTAGCCTGCATGTCTTTGGACTGTGGGGAAAACTGGAGCACCCAGAGGAAAACCATGCAGACACGGGGAGAACATGCAAACTCCACACAGAAAGGCCCTTGCTGGCCGCTGGGACTGAACCCAGGACCTTCTTGCTGTGAGGCAACAGTGCTAATCACTACACCACCGTGCCGCCTCGCTATAGTCATAATTCTTGAAAAATAAAAAAGATATGCTCTTCCCATCAAATACTTTTATTCCATATTTTGTTGCTTGCTTATTTATTTATTTAGGGGGAGGGTCTTATTCTTCTTTAAGGTTTTTTTTTTTGGCAGTTGGCAAACCAACTTAAAGGTGCATCCCACCACCAACTGGGCTGGAGTGTGGAACAGGAGATATTGGGGGGAAATTTTTCTTTTAGCTATTTCTGTTTCTTTTTAAATACTTGATAACCATTTTGTTTTGTTTTTTTAACTAGAGCTTTTATTTCATCCTTGGTTGGTTCAGCAACATGCTCCACCGTTTTGTTTTTCTCTACTCTCAGTATATGAGCTGATAGCCTAGTGGTAGAGTAGCCAATCAGAGCACACGATTGCTCATATCCAGTGAATGTGGATAGAATAAATCTTATTATTCAGTCCAGTCAAGAGACTACTTGTATAGTTTCAGGCAAGAAATGCTCAAGCTCCCCTAAGGTTTATATGTGTGCCTTGTGTTTTTGTGAGTCTGTTTATTATAGCATATTGGAGAATCCATACCATGGATCCACACATAGGCAAATATTGGCATCAGCGGCAAATAAATACTCACACTGCAGGTTAAAAAAAACTCAGATGAAATACAGCCAGGAATTGTAATTAGGACAAAAATCTGCGAACCACAAGCAGCAAAGCTCATCAACACATTCTTTCATTGTATTAATCATTCATTCATCTTCATTCATCCTGGTTTGTAGAGCATCCAGAAACTATCCCAGGAACACTGGGTGTGGGAGGAGAAATCCACACAGACATAGAGAGCATGCAAAATTTCCCAAAGACATAACTCGAACCTAGGATCGAACTGGGGACTCAGTGCTCTATCCAGAATCCATCTCAGTTAAATTTTATTTGCATAGCACTTTTAATAATAGAAATTGTTACAAAGCAGCTTGACAAAAATTCACATGTAGATTTAGATCCCGAAAGAGCTAGAAGTGAGATGACATGAGGAAGAAACCTTGAGAGGAACCAGACACAAAGGTAACCTTGCCTCTTCTGAGTGATACCAGATAATGTGATTATAAATCAGGTAAACAGTATTAAGTGAAACAAACACACATACTGCGGTAGCTTCTAGTATGAATTTGATGAACATTAAGGTAGGTATTGGGCTATAAAGATGTTGTTGTTGTCCATGTGCTCTTGCTTTGTCGGGATTGATTAGGGTTAATTGCAGTACAATGTACTTTTGCGAGCACCCTGCGGAAACATATTGGCCCCAACTCAGCCTCCCACCCCACTGTGTGGCTCCAGCAACCCTTTTTCAAATTCTTATTTGCTTTGATCTTTGTACAATCAAATCTCCATCCAGACTCTTGTTAATCGTATTGACCTTTTGATAATGCCATTGCTATTGAACGCTCTAGAAAGGTCTTTTAACAAAACTGCTGAGGAGCTAACTAAAAAAAAGTGAAATGTTGGAAATGTTTTTAGAAGCATTGTTGCCAAAAAAAGGCAGCTACACTGATCAGCCATAACATTAAACCCACCTGCTTATTATTACGTAGGTCCCCCTTGTGTGACCAAAACATGACCCATTGAAGCACGGACTCCACAAGACCTCTGAAGGTGTGCTGTGGTATCTGGCACAAAGACATTAGCAACAGATCCTTTAAGTCCTGGAAGTTGTGAAGGTGGGCCTCCATAGATCGGACTTGTTTGTCCAGCACATCCCACAGATCCTTGATTGGATTGAGATCTGGGGAACCTGGAGGCCAATTCAACACCTTGAACTGCTTGTCATGTTCCTCAAACCATTCCTGAACAATTTTTGCAGTGTGGCAGGAAGCATTATCCTGCTGAAAGAGGCCACTGCCATTAAGGAATACCATTGCTATGAAGGTGTGTACTTGGTCTGCAACAGTGTTGAGGTAGGTGGTCACTCATGAGGTGCCACTTGTACTTGAAGGTGTCTCTCAGTTATTGCCACTGGTACGTGGACTTGTCTTGGTCTCAACCAAATACCATTGGCTTGCATGTGCCCAATAAAACTACAACCCCGATTCCAAAAAAGTTGGGACAAAGTACAAATTGTAAATAAAAACGGAATGCAATAATTTACAAATCTCAAAAACTGATATTGTATTCACAATAGAACATAGACAACATATCAAATGTCAAAAGAGAGACATTTTGAAATTTCATGCCAAATATTGGCTCATTTGAAAATTCATGACAGCAACACATCTCAAAAAAGTTGGGACAGGGGCAATAAGAGGCTGGAAAAGTTAAAGGTTCAAAAAAGGAACAGCTGGAGGACCAAACTGCAACTCATTAGGTCAATTGGCAATAGGTCATTAACATGACTGGGTATAAAAAGAGCATCTTGGAGTGGCAGCGGCTCTCAGAAGTAAAGATGGGAAGAGGATCACCAATCCCCCTAATTCTGCGCCAACAAATAGTGGAGCAATATCAGAAAGGAGTTCGACAGTGTAAAATTGCAAAGAGTTTGAACATATCATCATCTACAGTGCATAATATCATCAAAAGATTCAGAGAATCTGGAAGAATCTGTGTGTAAGGGTCAAGGCTGGAAAACCATACTGGGTGCCCGTGATCTCCAAGCCCTTAGACGGCACTGCATCACATACAGGCATGCTTTTGTATTGGAAATCACAAAATGGGCTCAGGAATATTTCCAGAGAACATTATCTGTGAATACAATTCACCGTGCCATCCGCTGTTGCCAGCTAAAATTCTATAGTTCAAAGAAGAAGCTGTATCTAAACAAGATCCAGAAGCACAGACGTCTTCTCTGGGCCAAGGCTCATTTAAAATGGACTGTGGCAAAGTGGAAAACTGTTCTGTGGTCAGACGAATCAAAATTTGAAGTTCTTTATGGAAATCAGGGATGCCGTGTCATTTGGACTAAAGAGGAGAAGGACGACCCAAGTTGTTATCAGCGCTCAGTTCAGAAGCCTGCACCTCTGATGGTATGGGGTTGCATTAGTGCATGTGGCATGGGCAGCTTACACATCTGGAAAGACACCATCGATGCTGAAAGGTATATCCAGGTTCTAGAGCAACATATGCTCCCATCCAGATGACGTCTCTTTCAGGGAAGGCCTTGCATTTTCCAACATGACAATGCCAAACCACATACTGGATCAATTACAGCATCATGGCTGCGTAGAAGAAGGGTCCAGGTACTGAACTGGCCAGCCTGCAGTCCAGATCTTTCACCCATAGAAAACATTTGGCGCATCATAAAACGGAAGATGTGACAAAACAGACCTAAAACAGTTGAGCAACTAGAATCCTACATTAGACAAGAATGGGTTAACATTCCTATCCCTAAACTTGAGCAACTTGTCTCCTCAGTCCCCAGACGTTTACAGAATGTTGTAAAGAGAAAAGGGGATGTCTCACAATGGTAAACATGCCCTTGTCCCAACTTTTTTGAGATGTGTTGTTGTCATGAAATTTAAAATCACCTAATTTTTCTCTTTAAATGATACATTTTCTCAGTTTAAACATTTGATATGTCATCTATGTTCTATTCTGAATAAAATATGGAGTTTTGAAACTTCCACATCATTGCATTCCGTTTTTATTTACAGTTTGTACTTTGTCCCAACTTTTTTGGAATCGGGGTTGTACTTGTGGTAACCTAATTACAGGTTGTCTAACATGATTCTGCAGGATTCTAGATAATTCTTAAGAGGCTTTGCACATTTGGTCTGGCACATATGAAACTGAAGTAAAATCTTGAGCTCAAAAAGGATTTCATGGTTTTCAGTTCTAACCTTAGCCTCAGGCTACGTTTACATTAGACCGTATCTGTCTCGTTTTCTTCGCGGATGCACTGTCCGTTTACATTAAACCGCCTGGAAACGCCGGGAAACGGGAATCCGCCAGCGTCCACGTATTCAATCCAGATCGTGTCAGCTCCGGTGCTGTGTAAACATTCAGAATACGTGGATACGCTGTGCTGAGCTCTAGCTGGCATCTCATTGGACAACGTCACTGTGATATCCACCTTTCTGATTCGCTGGCGTTGGTCATGTGACGTGACTGCTGAAAAACGGCGCGGACTTCCGCCTTGTATCACCTTTCATTAAAGAGTATAAAAGTATGAAAATATTGCAAATACTGATGCAAATACTGCCCATTGTGTAGTTATGATTGTCTTTAGGCTTGCCATCCTTCCACTTGCAAGTGGTAAGTGATATGCGCTGGGATCACACACACAGCGGCTCAGTCCCGAATCACAGCTTGTTCACTTCACTCGCGTGCTCTGTGAGCTGCGCAAGGCCAGAGTGCGCACCCTCCAGAGGGCACTCGCTGTTCAGGGCGGAGTGATTTGGAGCACAGGATGCCTGCGGAGCCGAGCGTATCCGTGTATTGGTATTGCTGTGTGCACGCAAATCGTGTATTGGTGTTGCTGTGTGCACACTAATCGTTTTAAAAACGTTAATCTGATGATCCGCTGATACGGTCTAATGTAAACATGGGCTCAAGCTCCTATATCTTGGCTGGTCTTGGTCTCGGACTTGTCTTGTCCAAGTCTTTTGATTCTCTATACACTTTTCTGTTTCATTTGCTACTTTCCTCATCATGCTTACCTTAGCTCATGCTGATCACCTGACTCATCTATTTATTTCTCTTTTTATTATTTTCAATGTTGCTCTTAGAATGGTGTTCTGGATTGTTTCCCAGATTTTCAATAAAACCTTCACTTGCTTCCAACTTCACCACCTGCCAGACATCCATTTTTTTTTGTATTCTTAATGGTTCTCGCTTTCGTAATATATTATAATTGGAAACCTTTCTGAACCCTGTATTTTTTTAATGGTTTTTAAGTCATGCCAAGTCAAGTTTATTTGTATAGAGGTTTTAACAACATTGGCACAAAGCAGCTTTACAGAAAATTAAAGACTTTAAACATGAGCGAATTTTATCCCTAATCCATCCCCAATGAGCAAGCCTGTGCCGATGGTGGCAAGGAAAAACTCCCTCAGATGACATAAGGAAGAAACCTTAAGAAGAACCAGTCTCAAAAGGGAACCCATTCTCATCTGGATGATAACAGATAATGCGATTATAAATAACTCACTTCTTGCTAACTCATTGTGTCCTATATAGTTACAAAGTATAACTGTGAAACCAGGAAATTCATTATAGTTTTAACATGAAGTCTGTTTTGTTGATGTTATAAACTGTTCATTGATGGAAATTTGAGTGCAAAACTGTTCATGACACCTGCAGTCCTAAAGTTAGCATGGCAACTGTAGTCCTCAGCCATAAAAGCATTACTGTAAGTGTCCAGAGCATCTTCCAAGTGTGACTTTTGACTGTCCATACAGGGCCGTCCTCCAGAGGAGCGATGTGATGAGACTCCAGCCAGAAGTAGGGCATCAGGATGGATCAGGCGGCTCCAAAGAGCAGAAGAGGTCAGCACCACTGGTGTCTCAGGATCAACATGTAACTCAACAGAGAGGGAAAAGAGGGAAGAGGGAGTTTTTATTATTCATAAAGTGTGTGTCCTCTCTCCTCTTTGTTGGGGTAAACTGCCATGAACAATACTAGTACATTCACAAACTTTGGTCCTATCTAGACTTCTGTGATAGAGAATAGTCCTTTATTGTCATCATCATCAGCAACAACAACAGCAGCATCAGCAGCAAGGCAATCATCATCATCTCTTTCTTTCTCCATCTTCTGCCTCATTCTCTCAACATATCCCATACACACATTCCCCCGTGCATTCATTCTCACTCTCTCCTGTGCACTTCTGACATCTCTGTTAATCCCTTTCTGTCCATCCTCTCCATTCTGTCTCTTCTCTCTGTCTTCATTATGTGCTGTCTTTTTTCCTTTAGGCATTCCTGGTTCACCTCTGTTTTTCTCATGCTGGATTCATCATGTCTTCTCCAGAATATACATCTCTCACTCCCCCCGCCTTCCTCACATAAGATCGGAGTATATAATGTAAAGAATATATAACAGTAAAGCTTGTTATAGTAGACAGGCTTTGTGTGTGTACAGTATGTTTCTTTAGGTGTGTGTGAGAACATAATAATAATAATAAGAATAATAATGATGATGATAATAATAAGTTCAATTTATATAGCGTCTTTCTAACACCCAAGGTTGCTTTACAATTACAGAGGAAAAGAAAACAAGTCCACCAAAAGAGGGTCAGGACGTAATTCCAGTGGCATAGCTGCCCACAGTCCCACCAAAAGGCGCGCAAAGGTATGTCTCATACCGCTTGCACTGCCACTGCGATGCCACTGGGGAACATCACCCAGAACACCATGCCATGGATCCACAAAGCGAGTACAGAACCATTGCCACAGTGTGCTGGTATGTCCCAAACTGCCTACACAGCCACCACAACACCACTGGGAAACATCGCTTGGAACAATGCACCAAACACAGAAGCACCACCGCACAGAGGGCTGGATAACCCGGATGTTAAAAGAGCAATGAGCTCACTACAGTCCATAGGCAGAGCACAGGCATCACGCACGGTGCACCAAGGCCTGAAGGAAACCAACGCCCAAAACTGGGTCCGGAGCTATGGCACAACCAGTGGACAAAACACTCAAATAAAGAACATTTAAATAAAGAACAAACATCAAATCATACAATCATGAAAAGAAAAACAAAGGGGGAAAAATAAAAAGCTCCGATGAGAAGCAGCAGCCAAAATGCGCAGTGTGCTCTCAACCGGAATATATATATAAGTAATGGTACACTTTTCCTGTGTAAATGAGTTTTAATATTTTGTTTACTGACACTGACTCCTCAATAGTGTGCGCACACACACACATACACACACACACACACACACACACACCCTTCAGTACAGTGACCGAGAGAAAGACCTGGGGCCTCTCTCTTTACTTTTTATGAAAGTCATTTCTTGTTTTTGCGATCAGAGCAATGCCTTCAATAGAAAGAGAGTTTGCTGGAGAGAAAAGCTTAGATAACAGGACAAATTGGCAGAACTTTGAGGCAGAAGTGGAGGAGAGCTGGAGGAAGAAAAGTCAGAAAAATGAAAGAAAATATATGGAGATGTAGTTCTGACAAGGAATATTAATGTTATGGAAGGAAGTGCAGAGTGTGGAGGAAGTGAGATATGGATCATAGAGAGTTATTTTCTAAAACATAAACTAATATGACGAACCAACCCAGTTTGATGGTGTGTGTATATGTGTGTGTGTGTGTGTGTGTGTGTGTGTAGGATGTGATTTCAAGAGAACTGGCCTTTGGACTATCATCAATGTAGCATCAGGAGAAACAGCAGTGTGTGTGTGTGTGTCTTAGTAGAGTCAGTGTAATATGGCTTGAGGATGTATAGAGCTCTTTGTGGGACCCAACCTAATTGTCTCCCCTTCTGTAGCCTGTGCTAGCAGCACTGTAATCTAATGAAAGGTGGAAAATCTCTCTTCTAAATATCCTGTGATCTCTCTCCCTCTCTCCCTCTCTCCGGATGTGTGGTGCAGACGCTATCTCTCTCCTGCAGGCCTACTCTCCACTCAGTTCAGTCAAAAGCACAGAGAAAAAAGCAGCTGCACCTACATCGACTGAACTTGATGTTTAGTGCATTGCTCTTATCTCACACTCCTGCCACTATTTACATTTTATACAGTCCAGGGTCTATGCGCAAAATTATTTTCTTTTTTTTCATCGAGAAATTTCAAACGGAGTCTAAAATTAACTTTCAGTTTATGAAGGATATAGCTCATTATGCCAGCAGGGATCTAGGACTACCTAATACACATGCTGCATGAGGCATAAAATGCAGTTCCAAAAAATGGTGAACCACAGAGTCATGTAAAAGCTTGAGATTTAAAGAGTTTGATAGTAGAAAACTTTAAAAAAAATAACCAAAATTATTAAGAGAAAGTGAAGAAAAATTATTTTGACTTTGTCAAAAATATATACAGTATGTATTGTGGCAGCACGGTGGTGTAGTGGTTAGCGCTGTCACCTCACAGCAAGAAGGTCCTGGGTTCGAGCCCCGTGGCCGGCGAGGGCCTTTCTGTACGGAGTTTGCATGTTCTCCCCGTGTCCGCGTGGGTTTCCTCCGGGTGCTCCGGTTTCCCTCACAGTCCAAAGACATGCAGGTTAGGTTAACTGGTGACTCTAAATTGACCGTAGGTGTGAATGTGAGTGTGAATGGTTGTCTGTGTCTATGTGTCAGCCCTGTGATGACCTGGCGACTTGTCCAGGGTGTACCCCGCCTTTCGCCCGTAGTCAGCTGGGATAGGCTCCAGCTTGCCTGCGACCCTGTAGAAGGATAAAGCGGCTAGAGATAATGAGATGAGATATATGTATTGTGTTGGAGAGATGTCTACTGAAGTTATTATGCTAACCAGCGAACCCTGAGACAGGATGCACTATTTATCTTGTAATACCACTTTGCACCTCAAGAGGCAATAGTGAGTCACTGTCTACCCTCAGTCCAAAATGAGATGAGAATACTGTTAGAGCCATAGATTTACATAGAAGACTAGATTCCTCACCGCATATTCCAGAACGTCTGCACAGGGCGGCCATCTTACCACAGACAAGGGGTATGAAGACTTACGTAAGCACAGCACAGCACTCACATTATGATTTACAGGAAATCAAAGTACTGACTTTGATGACAAGATGATGTGTGTGTCTGTGTGTGTTTTAATTGTAGATGTTTATATCAGTATGTTTAGTTTTATTTTAACTGCACATTGGAGCCTAGTCAAATGAAATTTCAATCTTCTGTGCTAACATATATTGACTTTGACATGATAATCAGCTTCGAATGTTCTTTTTGGGCGGCACGGTGGTGTAGTGGTTATCGCTGTCGCCTCACAGCAAGAAGGTCCTGGGTTCGAGCCCCGGGGCCGGCGAGGGCCTTTCTGTGTGGAGTTTGCATGTTCTCCCCGTGTCCGCGTGGGTTTCCTCCGGGTGCTCCGGTTTCCCCCACAGTCCAAAGACATGCAGGTTAGGTTAACTGGTGACTCTAAATTGACCGTAGGTGTGAGTGTGAATGGTTGTCTGTGTCTATGTGTCAGCCCTGTGATGACCTGGCGACTTGTCCAGCGTGTACCCCGCCTTTCGCCCGTAGTCAGCTGGGATAGGCTCCAGCTTGCCTGCGACCCTGTAGAAGGATAAAGCGGCTAGAGATAATGAGATGAATGAGATGAGATTTATTTCCAATTTTTAGTGAAAATATTTTTACATGTGATAGGGCCGTAGGGGAAGCTAAAGTTAAATAAACAGCTTACTCACTTCTGAAACTTCAGAAATACTTCATCCACCTCAAAAACCTAATGCACTCACATCATAGCATAATAACAAATGCACTGCCCGAGTAAGTAATAGTATAAAACAGTGACAGCGACTCACGGTAGTTTGTGACAAAAAAAGCATTTAATTAATCACATGCGGTTATACTTCCAAGGATAAAAAGATATCTTTACATTTACAAAAAGAACATCTCATCTCATCATCTCTAGCCGCTTTTATCCTTTTATCCTAGGGCCTTTCTGTGTGGAGTTTGCATGTTCTCCCCGTGTCCGCGTGGGTTTCCTCCGGGTGCTCCGGTTTCCCCCACAGTCCAAAGACATGCAGGTTAGGTTAACTGGTGACTCTAAATTGACCGTAGGTGTGAGTGTGAATGGTTGTCTGTGTCTATGTGTCAGCCCTGTGATGACCTGGCGACTTGTCCAGGGTGTACCCCGCCTTTCGCCCGTAGTCAGCTGGGATAGGCTTCAGCTTGCCTGCGACCCTGTAGAAGGATAAAAGCGGCTAGAGATAATGAGATGAGATGTTCTTTTTGTAAATGTAAAGATATCTTTTTATCCTTGGAAGTATAACCACATGTGATTAATTAAATGCTTTTTTTGTCACAAACTACCGTGAGTCGCTGTCACTGTTTTATACTATTACTTACTCGGGCAGTGCATTTGTTATTATGCTATGATGTGAGTGCATTAGGTTTTTGAGGTGGATGAAGTATTTCTGAAGTTTCAGAAGTGAGTAAGCTGTTTATTTAACTTTAGCTTCCCCTACGGCCCTATCACATGTAAAAATATTTTCACTAAAAATTGGAAATAAATGTCATCTCATTCATCTCATTATCTCTAGCCGCTTTATCCTTCTACAGGGTCGCAGGCAAGCTGGAGCCTATCCCAGCTGACTACGGGCGAAAGGCGGGGTACACCCTGGACAAGTCGCCAGGTCATCACAGGGCTGACACAGACAACCATTCACACTCACACCTACGGTCAATTTAGAGTCACCAGTTAACCTAACCTGCATGTCTTTGGACTGTGGGGGAAACCGGAGCACCCGGAGGAAACCCACGCGGACACGGGGAGAACATGCAAACTCCACACAGAAAGGCCCTCGCCGGCCCCGGGGCTCAAACCCAGGACCTTCTTGCTGTGAGGCGACAGCGATAACCACTACACCACCGTGCCACCCCTGGAAATAAATTGTATGGTTATTTGTCCTAAGGCCGCAGTTATCCATAAGTATGCAGTGTTAGGCTTCTCACAGCATAGGAATTTCAGCATGCATCCTGTCTTACAGTCTGTAGTATACTGAAATATTTTTGCCAAGCTATGCGTATTTTTTTAAAACATAAAATGATTATTCATCATTAATATCATAAATACATACTTCCGTTTGTTTTTTTTATATAACAAACCAAACCGTTTGAATATCGATTGAAACTTGAGGAAGTTATGGTCATCTGAAAAGTACATATTGCTACCAACACAATGTAATGGGTAAGCCAGCTGTCTGAGGTAAGATGGCCACCATGTGCGGACGTTCGACTTCGTTGACGGGCAACGGGGACGAGGCATCTAGTCATCTATGTAAATCTATGGTTAGACCCATCGAATGGCAGAAAGAACTGAATGTTAGTGTTCAGCTGCGAATACACAAAAACTGCCATCAAAACACAGAAAAGCACATCTAAATGGGAGACATCTGTTGTGTAATTGACTATACATTTATACGGTGGTGCTTGAAAGTTTGTGAACCTTTAAGAATTTTCTATATTTCTGCATAAATATGACCTAAAACATCATCAGATTTTCACACAAATCCTAAAAGTAGATAAAGAGAACCCAGTTAAACAAATGAGACAAAAAAATTATACTGGGTCATTTATTTATTGAGGAAAATGATCCAATATTACATATCTGTGAGTGGCAAAAGTATGTGAACCTTTGCTTTCAGTATCTGGTGTGACCCCTTTGTGTAGCAATAACTGCAATTAAATGTTTTCAGTAACTGTTGATCAGTCCTGCACACTGGCTTGGAGGAATTTTAGCCTGTTCCTCCGTACAGAACAGCTTCAACTCTGGGATGTTGGTGGGTTTCCTCACATGAACTGCTCACTTCAGGTCCTTCCACAACATTTTGATTGCATTAAGGCCAGGACTTTGACTTGGCCATTCCAAAACATTACCTTTATTCTTCTTTCACCATTCTTTGGTAGGATAACTTGTGTGCTTAGGGTCGTTGTCTTGCTGCATGACCCACCTTCTCTTGAGATTCAGTTCATGGACAGATATCCTGACATTTTCCTTTAGAATTTGCTGGTACAATTCAGAATTCATTGTTCCATCAATGATGGCAAGCCGTCCTGGCCCAGATGCAGCAAAATAGGCCCAAATCATGATACTACCACCACCATGTTTCACAGATGGGATAAGGTTCTTATGCTGGAATGCAGTGTTTTCCTTTCTCCAAACATAATGCTTCTCATTTAAACCAAAAAGTTCTATTTTGATCTCATCTGTCCACAAAACATTTTTCCAATAGCCTTCTGGCTTGTCCATATGATCTTTAGCAAACTGCAGATGAGCAGCAATGTTCTTTTTGGAGAGCAGTGGCTGTCTCCTTGCAACCCTGCCATGCACACCATTGTTGTTCAGTGTTCTCCTGATGGTGGACTCATGAACATTAACATGAGCCAATGTGAGAGAGGCCTTCAGTTACTTAGGCCCTGTCCACACGGCAACGGATTCAGGTGAATCTGATAAAATTGTTTATCGTTTCGGCCTGGCGTCCACACGGCACTGGCGTTTTGGGTGCCCCAAAATGAAATTTTTTGAGAACGGGTTCCATAGTGGAAAAATCTGGCAACAGCGCTGTTGCGAAGTCGTCTGGATGAGTAGAACGGATTTGTTCACGATGACGTCACAACCACGACTGTGAGTGCTTCACGCCGGGTAGAAGTGTAACGAACTCGATGCGAGTTGTCAACAAATCCTATAACTTGGTTCATGAAACGCGCTTACAAAATATTTTCACTGTGAATATTTATTGTGTAATGGTGCAAAGTGAGAGAGTGAGAGAATAGCCCTTAGGGCAGAGTCTTTAGTCCAAACACTGCAGAAGCAGTATAACCAAAACCACGCACCGCCCATGCGCTTTCCAAAAACAAAAACAATCCCGCCAGCAAAAATAGGGAACAAAAAGGAGCGATCTCACCTCTTCAGATGTTGGTTTAAGTCTGACAATACATTCCTCAAAAAGGGCATAGAAGAACAAAGTAATCCATCAATGTGTAGCATTCAATTTATTCTGGACCATTAAAGAATTCTGGAGGATATCAGAATGTTGGAATACCGGCTTCCATCTAGCCCCATTCATTCCTCTGACTATATCCATAGGATAGAGAGTGAGAAGGTGTGTGCATGTGACAGTGACAGGGTGAGTGACAGGGAAGAACCTAGGCTCATGCTCACCCTGAATTTCTCTTAAAGTGAAGGCAGAAGAACGTTCAGCGCCTGGCCAGGCTTTCTGGATTAATTTACATAGAAGTTTTAATATGAAATATAAATAAGTGTCTTAGACAATAGATACTATTTTACGCTACTGATTAATAATCAAAACTTTATGTGGCTGATGCTACAGAAGGGGTTTATGCGCATGCGTCCTACTTCTTCTATTGTTCTGGTGTCTCGGATGGGACCGTCTTACAGCGCACGTAGAGGTGTGGCATGTGTATTGCATCGTTTTCAGCAAGCATTGCTGTGACAGTTCATGTAGGTGGGTGGAGCACAGAAGGACGGCAGGCCAGAACTGAGTTCACAAAACTCTCTTTTATTCAGCTTTTCAGCTTTTATAAACACTCTCACACACTCAGACACACGCACACACATCAGCCATCTGGTTCGGGAGAGAGCTCCCTCTTCTCTCGCTCTCTCTCCTTAAATAGGGCGCGGTCACTGGGAAGACACACAAACACATTAATTAACGACAGGTGTAGTGATTCTGCCACTTACCTTCCCTGACTCTGCCCTCCTGTCACAGACCGATGCTTGACCACGCCCCCGCTGCCACATACCCCCACCGCCCGACTCAGGCCGACTCCCCCCCCCCCTTGACGGGAGAGGAAATCCGCCACGACCATCTGCGCCCCTGGCCTGTGGATCACCTTGAAGTTAAAGAGTTGGAGTGCCAGATACCAACGGGTGATCCGCGCGTTGGCATCCTTCATGCGGTGGAGCCACTGGAGAGGCGCGTGGTCCGAACAGAGGGTGAAAGGGCATCCCAGCAGGTAGTAAAGGAGGGCGAGGACCGCCCACTTAATCGCCAGGCACTCTTTCTCAATGGTGCTGTAGCGCCCCTCACGCACTGACAGCTTGCGACTGATGTATAAGACTGGGTGATCCTCCCCTTCCACCTCCTGGGACAAAACGGCCCCCAGCCCTCTGTCCGACGCATCCGTCTGCAACATCAAGGGGAGAGAAAAGTCAGGGGAGTGTAAAAGTGGCCCCCCACACAGTGCAGCCTTTACCTTAGAAAAAGCCCGCTGGCATTGCTCCGTCCACTGGACCAGATCTGGTGCCCCCTTTTTAGTCAGGTCAGTCAGCGGGCTGGTGACGTCCGAATAATTAGGTATAAACCTATGATAATAGCCAGCCAGCCCCAGGAACTGTCTAACCCCCTTTTTGGTCTTGGGTCTCGGGCAGGCCGCAATTGCTCCTGTCTTGTTAATTTGGGGACACACCTGCCCACTGCCGAAGTGGAAGCCCAGATACCGTACTTCCACCCGCCCAATTGCACACTTCTTCGGGTTGGCTGTGAGACCCGCTTGCCTCAGCGACCTAAGGATGGCCCTCAGATGTTCAAGGTGCCTCGGCCAGTCATTACTATAGATGATAATGTCGTCGAGGTACAGTAGGTGGCCGCATAGGTGGTGTGGGGGTGGAGGACCCTATCCATCACCCGCTGAAACGTAGCGGGCGCCCCAAACAGCCCAAAAGGAAGTGTGATGAATTGGTGTAATCCGAACGGTGTGGAAAAGGCCGTTTTTTTCCGGGATAATGGAGTCAAGGGGATCTGCCAAAAACCCTTTGTTAAATCCAGTGTCCAGTAAAAATGAGCCGTGCCTAGCCGATCGAGCAACTCATCAATACAAGGCATTGGGTATGCATCGAATTTAGACACCGCGTTCACTTTTCTATAGTCTACACAGAACCGGACCGACCCGTCGGCCTTGGGTACCAAGACCACTGGGCTGCTCCAGTCACTGTGGGACTCCTCGACGATGCCCATTTCGAGCATGGCCTCGAGTTCTTCCCGAACCACCTTTTTCTTGTGCTCGGGCAACCTCTAAGGGCGGCTATGCACTACCACCCCCGGGGGCATCTCAATGTGGTGCTCTATGAGGGTGGTGCGGCCGGGCAGGGGTGAGAACACGTCCGAAAACTCGTTCTGCAACTGGGCAACCTCCGCGAGTTGGATCGGGGAGAGGTGGTCTCCACAGGGGACCGGAGAGGTACGTGATGCCAATGTTCCCTTTTGAACCTCCGGCCCCAGCTCCGCCTTCTCCGGAACCACCGACACCAACGCCACGGGGACCTCCTCATTCCAGAGTTTGAGCAGGTTCAGGTGATAAATCTGTAGCGCTCCACCCCTATCCGCACGCCTCACCTCATAGTCAATGTCCCCGACTCGCCGTGTGACCTCAAAGGGTCCTTGCCACTTGGCGACCAATTTTGAGCTCGATGTGGCAACAGTATGAGTACTTTATCTCCCGGTGCGAACTCCCTAAGGCGCGTACCCTTGTCATATAGGCGGGTCTGTCGTTCTTGGGCCTGCCACAAATTCTCCTGAGTTAGGTGCGTGAGTGTGTGGAGTTTTGCGCGCAGGTCAATAACGTATTGGATTTTGTTTTTACTTGGTGAAGGTCCCTCCTCCCAATTTTCCTGCAGCACATCTAGAATGCCGCACAGCTGATGCCCGTATAACAATTCAAACGGGGAGAACCCCGTGGAGGCTTGGGGGACCTCTCGCACTGCAAAGAGCAAGGGTTCGAGCCATTTATCCCAATTACGTGCATCCTCACTTACGAATTTTTTAATAATGTTCTTGAGGGTGCGGTTGAACCGTTCAACTAAACCGTCCATTTATGGGTGATGCACGCTGGTGCGGATCGGCTTAATACCCAACAACCTATACAGTTCGTTCAGTGTACATGACATAAACGAGGTGCCTTGGTCAGTCAGAATCTCTTTGGGGATTCCAACTCGGGAGATAATGCGGAAGAGTGCCTCCGCAATACTGCGTGCTGAGATATTGCGAAGAGGCATTGCTTCCGGGTATCATGTTGCATAGTCCACTAGAACTAATATAAAGCGGTACCATCGTGTTGACCGATCTAATGGCCCAACGAGATCCATCCCAATTCTTTTGAACGGGGTCTCGATTAATGGTAGAGGGTGCAAAGGTGCTTTTGGAATGGCCGCTGGATTTACTAACTGGCATTCGCGGCATGCCGTACACCACCTACGGACATTGCTGTGAATCCCCAGCCAATAGAATCGGGCCATTATTCGGGCGAGTGTTTTATCCTGCCCTAAGTGTCCAGCCATGGGATTAAAGTGAGCCAATACCAATTCCCGGCGGCTCTTCGGAATCAAAAGCTGTGTGACTCGCTCTTTAGTTTGAGTGTCCTGCGTCACTCGGTATAATCTATCCTTCATAATCGCGAAGTAGGGGAAGGACGGGGTGGTGTTCCGCTGGAGCGTTTGACCATCGATTACTATCACTTGGTCAAACGCATGCCGCAGAGTCTCGTCTCGCGATTGCTCTAATGGGAAATCCGCGAGGGATTCCCCAACAGAGAGAGGAGGGGCCGGCGGCTCCCCACTCTGACGCGGAGATGACATAGACATCTCTGTGACAGCTGCTCCCACCAAAGCGACACCGGGACCTCCCCCTGTTAAATGGCAGGACCCACTCTTCACTAAGTGTGTCATTAAATCCCGAAATCCCGGCCAATCAGTCCCCAAAATTATAGAGTGGGTAAGGCAAGGATTAACCGCCGCCTTCACTATAAATTTTTACCCTCGGAAAAGAATGTGGACCGACACTAAAGGGTAGTTGTGAACATCCCCATGCACACACAACACCTTCACCAATTGTGCTCCCCCCAATGCCTCATCTTGCACCAGGCTTTGGTGGATTGAGGTCTGATTACAGCCAGAATCCACCAATGCCTGATATGTATCCCCTTGGATACTCACCGGTATGCGATACACTCCGGCCCGATTGGGGGCGGCTCCTGGCGCGTCGGGGATCCGAACCACTGCGCCCACCTCCATTACCGAGCACTGCTGTTGGAGGTGGCCCGGCTCCCCGCAGCGCCAGCAAACCGGCCCGGGCTTCCTCTCTGCACTAGTGCTCTGGGGCTCACTCACCTGGGGGGGGAGACAGACACAGAAGGGAGAAACGGAAGGGCACCGCGGGTGCGGCGGGCCGGCTGGGGTGGTGCCGGCCCCCACCTCCGCGGTGGGGGAATGGGGCGAGGAGGAGACACAGGAGGAGGAGAGAGAGAGAGAGAGAGAGAGAAATGAGAGAAGAGAAGAGGTCGTCTGCTGTCCTGCCGTCGGGACAGCCGCCAAATGGTCCTCCGCCAGCTCGATTGCCTGATCCAGCGACGCCGGGCGGTGGCACTGGACCCACTCTGCGGTTCCTGCTGGTAAACGTGCGATGAACTGTTCCAGTACCACCTGGTCGATGAGTCCCTCGGCATTGCAGCTGTCGGCCCTCAACCACTGCCAGCAGGCATCCCGGAGTTGCTGGCCAAACGCGAATGGCTGGCCGACTTCCTCCACACGCAAAGCACGGAAGCACTGATGCTGCTGCTCGGGGGTGCGCCCCACACGCTGGAGGACGGCCCGGCGAAGGTCCGTGTAGGCCAGCCGGCGGTTGGCGGGGAGCTGTAGCGTGGCCAGCTGTGCCTCTCCCATTAGCAGGGGGAGGAGGCGCGCCGCGCGCTGATCCGTCAGCCACCCCGAGGTCTCCGCGACTTGCTCAAAGAGCGTGATGAATGCCTCGGGGTCGTCCTGCGGGCCCATCTTTGTTAGGGTGGGGGGGGCCCACAGTGGGAGTGTTGGTAGACCCCGCCGACGCGAGGAGGTGCCGGAACGCCCGACGATCTTCCTGTTGCGCCAGCACCAGGGCCTCAAACCGTTGTTCTTTCTCCTTTCGGAGGGCGAGCAGCGCCTGGTGCTGGCTCTGTTGGGCCGTGATGAGGGCATGGATCAGGTCCGCAAAGGGGGAGGACTCCATGGGGCTGTTCTCTTCTGTGCTCATCTCCCGGGTTTCGGCACCACTGTGACAGTTCATGTAGGTGGGTGGAGCATAGAAGGACGGCAGGCCAGAACTGAGTTCACAAAACTCTCTTTTATTCAGCTTTTCAGCTTTTATAAACACACTCAGACACATGCACACACACCAGCCATCTGGTTCAGGAGAGAGCTCCCTCTTCTCTCGCTCTCTCTCCTTAAATAGGGCGCAGTCACTGGGAAGACACACAAACACATTAATTAATGACAGGTGTAGTGATTCTGCCACTTACCTTCCCTGTCTCCACCCTCCTGTCACAGACCAATGCTTGACCACGCCCCCGCTGCCACAGTTGCGTTGCCATATGTACCTGATATTTTACTGATCCATTGCCCATGTGGACACAATATTTAAAAAAAAAAATCTCGTTGCCCTTGTCGTGTGGATGTAGCCTTAGAAGCTACCCTGGGGTCCTTTGTGACCTTGCCGACTATTACACGCCTTGCTCTTGGAGTGATCTTTGTTGGTCGACCACTCCTGGGGAGGGTAACAATGGTCTTGAATTTTCTCCATTTGTACACAATCTGTCTGACTGTGGATTGGTGAAGTCCAAACTCTTTTGCAATCTTTTCCAGCCTGATGAGCATCAAGAACACTTTTTCTGAGGTCCTCAGAAATCTCCTTTGTTCGTGTCACGATACACTTCCACAAACATGTGTTGTGAAGATCAGACTTTGATAGAGCCCTGTTCTTTAAATAAAACAGGGTGCCCACTCACACCTGATTGTCATCCCATTGATTGAAAACACCTGACTCTAATTTCACCTTCAAATTAACTGCTCATCCTAGAGGTTCACATACTTTTGCCACTCACAGATACCGTATGCAATATTGGATCATCTTTCTCAATAAATAAATGACCCAGTATAATACTTTTGTCTCATTTGTTTAACTGGGTTCTTTTTATCTACTTTAAGGACTTGTGTGAAACTCTAATGATGTTTTAGGTCATATTTATGCAGAAATATAGAAAATTCTAAAGGGTTCACAAACTTTCAAGCATCACTGTAAGAATAATAATAACAATAAATTAAATTTATATAACACCTTTCTCACACCCAAGGTCACTTTATAATTGGGGGGAGTCCCCCTAAAGAGGGTCAGGATGTACAGTAATTCCAGTTGTGTAGCTGCCCACAATCCTACCAAATGGTCCACAGACGCTATGACGCCACCGGGCAACATGGCACAGAAGTCCTGCTGCACAGAGCGCTGGACAACCCCGATGTTAAAAAGGGTAATGAGCTCACTGCAGTCCATAGCGAGGAGCACAGGCATCACCCACAGTGGACCAAGGCCTGAAGGAAACCGATGGCCAAAACTGGGTCCGGAGCTACGCCACAACTGGCGAACAAAACATCCAAACAAAGAACAAACATCAAATCATCCAATTACAAAAAGCAAAACATTCACCAAGAAATCAGAACTATATTTTTACAGTCTGCCAAAATTTAAAGAAATAAGAAGCAAATAAATCACTGCAATTTGCAGAAACACTTGGAATCCAGGCACTTAAATGAAATGTGGACTTGTGGCTACGATTTTGTGCTGGATTTTTGGAGAAGGGAATAGAGAAAGAAAATTCACCCTACCAGGAAAAATTGAATGGCAATGGATTAAGATAAGTTTTTCCTTATCATCTTACCCTTTCCATTCTCCCCGTGTCCGTGTGGGTTTCCTCCGGGTGCTCTGATTTCCCCCACAGTCCAAAGACATGCAGGTTAGGTTAACTGGTGACTCTAAATTGACTGTAGGTGTGAACGTGAGTGTGAATGGTTGTCTGTGTCTATGTGTCAGCCCTGTGATGACCTGGCGACTTGTCCAGGGTGTACCCCGCCTTTCGCCCGTAGTCAGCTGGGATAGGCTCAAGCTTGCCTGTGACCCTGTGGAACATGATAAAGCGGCTAGAGATAATGAGATGAGATCTTACCCTTTCCAGCCAATTGAATGAAACTGAAATTAAAACATACTGAGTTTTTTTTAACCTTTGGCAGTGATGTATGTGTTGACATTGTAAAGCAAAATACTGTATACACTAATAAGTACATGTCCATTCTCTGCAAACACACACACACACACACACACACACACACACACAGTCGTATTCTTAGTTTGCCTTCTCAGAATACAAACATGTTTTATAGATTTATTACAGTTCATGTGATAAGTGTGTGTATCATGCCGGGTCAATCATTTCCCCCAGAGGAATGTCTGCCTGTGTTTAATTTAAAGGTTATAAAGTGTGCATGTGAGAGGTGAGAGGAAATCCTGGCTCATAAAATGTCCAAACCACTAAAGCATGCAGCTGCACAAGCTATTCTATGTCACATGACCATCTAGATGATGTAATTTCATTGTTCTGTTAATGTGAATGTGATGCAATATACAGTGTCTTGCAAAAGAAGTATTCATCCTCCTTGGTGTTTGTCCTGTTTTGTCACATTAAAAGATGGATTTAAAATGGATTGGGGGGGGTAGCACCATTTGATTTATACAGCATGCCTACCATTTTAAAGGTGCACATTTTTTTTTATTGTGACACAAACAATAATTAAGATGAAAAAAACAGAAATCTAGAGTGTGCATAAGTATTCACCCCCTTTTCATACAAAACCCCTAAATCAGAGCTGGTCCAACCAATTCACTTCATAAGTCACATAATTAGTTGATTAAGATCCACCTGTGTGCAATCAAAGTGTCATATGATCTGTCACATGATGTCTGTATAAATCACCCTGTTCTGGAAGGACCCTGACTCTGCAACACGACTAAGCAAGCAACATGAAAACAAAGGAGCACTCCAAACAGGTCAGAGACAAAGTTGTGGAGAAGTGTACCAGTAGATTAGGGTTGGGTTATAAAAGTATCCCAAATTTTGAATATCCCAGGGAGCACCATTAAATTCATTATAACAAAATGGAAAGAATATGGCACCACTACAAACCTGACAAGAGAAGGCCACCCACCAAAACTCACAGACCAGGCAAGGAGGGCATTAATCAGAGATGCAACAAAGACCCCAAAGATAACACTGAAGGAGCTGCAAAGACCCACAATGGAGATGGGAGTATCTGTCCACAGGACCACTTTAAGCCCTACACTCCACAGAGCGGGGCTTTATGGAAGAGTGGCCAGAAAAAAGCCATTGCTTGAGAAAACACATTTGGAGTTTGCCCAACAGCATGTGGCAGACTCCCCAAACACATGGAAGAATATTCTCTGGTCAAATGAGACTAAAATTGGTCTTTTTGGCCATCATGGGAAATGCCATGTGTGGCGCAAACCCATCACCCTGAGAACACCATTCCTACAGTGAAGCATGGTGTTGGCAGCATCATGCTGTGGGGATATTTTTCATCTGCAGGGACAGGAAAGCTGGTCAGGGTTGAAGGAAAGATGGATAGCAATAAATACAAGGCAATTCTGGAGGAAAACCTGTTTGAGTCAGCCAGAGGTTTGAGACTGGGATGAAAGTTCACGTTCCAGCAGGACAATGACCCTAAACACACTGCTAAAGCTACACTGGAGTGGTTTAAAGGGAAACATTTAAATGTCTTGAAATGGCCTAATCAAAGCCCAGACCTCAATCCAACTGAGAATCTGTGGCATAACTTGAAGATTGCTGTACACCAATGCAACCCATCTAACTTGAAGGAGTTGGAGCAGTTTTGCCTTGAGGAATGGGCAATCCCAGTGGCTAGATGTGCTAAGCTAATAGAGACATACCCCAAGAGACTTGCAGGTGTAATTGCAGCAAAAGGTGGCTCTACAAAGTATTGACTTTGAAGGGTGAATACCTATGCACACTCCAGATTACTGTTTTTTCATCTTAATTATTGTTTGCGTCACAATAAAACAACAATGTGCACCTTTAAATTTGTAGGCATGTTGTGTAAATCAAATGGTCTTAACCCCCCAAAATCCATTTTAATTCCAGCTTGTAATGCAACAAAATAGGACAAACACCAAGGGGGATGAATACTTTTGCATGATATTGTAAAAAAAAAAGGCTGCTGATACATGGTACATGATATTAGTTTTAAAATAGCTCTTTTATTATTATTGATGTTTGTTTTTTTATGTTCATTAAGAGACATACTCATGGGGCCTAAACCAAACTAAAAATGTCTGTTTTGAGTAACTGTGATTTTTTTTTTTTTTTAATATTTACATGCTTGTGTGGATGAATTACCAAGCGTGTTTGTGGCACAGTTAAAATTGCCAAAGCACATGTAAAAATGCAGTATGTTAGACCAATTATTATATGATTTGACACCTACAGTATTAGTAGAGGTTCATATTAGTGATATGTACATTTACACACACTCAGGACTTCTTTAAAAGTACAAATATTTTTTTCCTAAGTAACTGGGGTTTCATAAAAATGACATTTCTTTTGTAAATGCTCCAATGAATGATTTACAAATAAATTAGTTCATATCCAGTGCGCATGACTGTGTGTCTGTTTTGTTTGAAGTGTGCCTATCTGAATGAGTACTGCAGGGCTGTCAACTTTCATCTTATCATGGTCTCACACACACACGTGCACCCATGCATGCACACACTCGTACTCTCTCTCTCTCTCTCTCTGTGGTTAATATATAGAGGATATTTCACAGTGACACAAAGATATGAAGTTTATCTTTGAGTGGTGAACATATATCATGAGTGAGCTAAGTGAATAAGTGAAAATATTTTCTACACGAAAAGATAAATGTCATATCTTTGCGCCACCGTGTAATGTTTTTTATATTATATGGACACATCCACAAAAATAAATCAAGAGATTAGAAATACTATATACTGTATACATTCACACAAACTTTTACTACCCTTTACACACACACACACACACAATACATTGAAGAAATGACATGGTGGCACGAAGGTATGAAAATTATCTTTGAGTAGTGAATGTATATTTTTCAATATTTTGCAATGTTCTTTATATTATATGGACACATCCACAAAAAACGTAAGCCAATCAAAAGAACTTTAATTTTGTACCGGTTTGCCATTTTGACAACACACATCTAGTCAGTGGGAAAACACTGGGAGTGACGCCATCGGAGTAAAATATAAGGAATTATTCTACATACAGGACACTTTTTCCATGGAATAAAAACATGTTCTATTCTGTTCCAGTGGGCTTCATTCATTTGGTTTGATCACATGCAGTATGCTTACCGGAGTCGTCGTCGTCTTCTTCTTTTGGGTTTTACGGCAGCTGGCATCCAGTGTTGCATTACTGCCATCTACAGGTTTACCTTTGACTGTGCACTGACAGTTACATCATTCTGTCACTAAACGAACAGCTGATCACACCAAGGTGCTCACTGACTGCCGATATTTATTAGTTTGGTCCTGCGTTTCCTTTCCTTCACAACATAACGTCTTTTCTTCTCACTTTCCGTTACTGTAGTTGGTCTTCCATATTTCATTCGTACACTCACGTCTTCCATTGTTCTCTACTGTTTCAAATTTGTATCCCACAATGCCTTGCACAAAAGGGGAAAGCCCACCATGTGATGTATGATGTAGTATCTTGAATGAGGTCACGGTGAAGCAAGAAAAAATGGCAGAGAATTTAGGGTCATGTGGCTCTAAATTCATTAATTGTTTTTTTTTTTCAGGAAAAAAGTAATAAAATCAGAAGTCTGTGATTCAAATTCAGAACCTTTTGGTCCACTAAAAAAATAATTAGGTGTCAGGGAAAATTCTTTTTATGACCTGAATGTGAAAAATCTAAAAGGCAGGCTAACTTTAAGTTTCAAAAGTTAAATATGTAAGAAATAAAATATGACAGAGTGAGCTATTATGGGAAAATATTCAATGAAAGTGTTCTGTCATAAAAAAAAAAATACCGTTACTGTTGCCACTTCAGTGTCAATTATTCTAGGATTAATCCCCTGAAACCCCTTTCCCCATTCGTACAAGGCATTGTGGGATACAAATTTGAAACAGGAGAGAACAATGGAAGACGTGAGTGTATGAATGAAATATGGAAGACTGACTACAGTAACGGAAAGTGAGAAGAAAAGACGTCATGTTGTGAAGGAAAGGAAACGCAGGACCAAACTAATAAATATTGGCGGTCAGCGAGCACCTTGGTGTGATCAGCTGTTCGTTTAGTGACAGAATGATGTAACTGTCAGTGCACGATCAAGGTAAACCTGTAGATGGCAGTAATGCAACACTGGATGCCAGCTGCTGTAAAACCCAAAGGAAGAAGATGACAACGACTCCGGTAAGCGTACTGCATGCTATCAAACCAAATGAATGAAACCCACTGGAATGGAATAGAACACGTTTTTATTCCATGGAAAAAGTGTCCTGTATGTAGAATAATTCCTTATATTTTACTCTGATGGTGTCACTCCCAGTGTTTTCCCACTGACTAGATGTTAGGACGCTGTGTAGTATGTAAAAAAAAATAGAATGCAACTAGAAGGGTACTTGGTAGAGTGAATACCTCCGCCAAGCCAGATGCCATCAACATCAAAATCAAATCACTTGGACCTAGGATAATACTAAAGCTGTCCACCAAATTTCATCAAAATCCATTCACTAATTTTTGAGTTACATTGGGAACAGACAAAAAAATCCTGGATCCACATACATTTCTGGATCCTGGCTCAACATACATATACAGTATGTCCGGATTTGCATCAAAATCTAATCAATTGTTCCTTGACTCATGGATCGTCTGTCCTCACAATTTTATCAAAATTCATTCATTACTTTTTGAGTTACATTGGGAACAGGCAAACAAATGGAGGCAAAAGCATAACCTCCTCCAAAACAGTTGTCATGATTTGCAAATCCTTTTCAGCACATATTCATCAATCCATTATTTGTAGCCGCTTATCCTATGCAGGGTCACGGGCAAGCTGGAGCCTATCCCAGTTGACTATGGGCGAGAGGCAGGGTACACCCTGGACAAGTCACCACATAACACACAGAGACAAACAACAAATGGTCAATTTAGAGCCAACAATTAACCTAACTTGCATGTCTTTGGACTGTGAAGGAAAACGGAGCACCCGGAGGAAACCCATGCAGACACGGGGAGAATATGCAAACTCCACACAGAAAAGCCCCCGTAGACCACTGGGCTCAAACCCAGGACCTTCTTACTGTGAGGCAAGAGTGCTAACCGCTACGCCACCATGCTGCCAGTACATAGTCAACTGAATACAATACAAAGGCAACATACATCATACGTTCAAACACATTCCAAAAAAGTTGGGACAGGGGCATGTTTATCACTATGTTACTGTGTTAATGAAATTATTATTATTATTATTATTATTATTATTATTATAGTGGCACACCATACCTAAGAATTATATGGATTGGAGCACCATACCTAAGAAAAAATGGTAAACCCATCGAGTCGATTTTTTGTGGTTTGTACGTGTATGTGTACCACCACTCATACATACCGCCTAGTGGTCAGTGTTAGTAATTACCAGTCATACACACCGCCTAGTGGCCAGTGCTAGCCAGTAAAGAAATAAAACAAAAGAGACTGGCTATGATATAAGAAAATTCTACAACCCAGAAACAGATGGGAGCTCCACTTTTAGGCAGTGCCTAAATCTATTTATTTATTATCATCATCATCAAAGTTGACTCATGACCTTTATTCACCCATGTTGAAAAGTAAGACAAAACAATGGCATGATATCGACACTGAGTCGATGTTCAAAATCAATTTCAAAATCAAAATAAAATTAAACAGTGATTGAACCTGTCACAGTCCAGTGTCCAGTCCATCCATGCCTGAGTTTGTGGGACTTCCATGCCGGCTCCAGGCCAAATCCTGGACAGGAATTCAGTCCTGCCTTGCTGAAGGCCACTTTCCTGAAGTGGCACTCCCACACCTGCTACCACTCCTCTCCCATCAGCCAGGGCCTTTTTAAGAACTGTTTGGAACTACTCCAGTTGCCAGACTGTCTCTAGTAGACTTTCCTTGCCTTGCTACAACCCATTGGTATTGTGTCTCTTGATCCCCCCCCCCCCCCCCCGCCTGTATTGTTCCTTGTTTTTTTTGTCTAGTTTTCTGTCCAGTTTATTGCCCCTGTTTTACCTGCCTGTTCTTTTGGATTGTGTTTTGCTTTCTCTGCCTGGATTTCCCTTGTCCCTGTGTTCATCAGTTTTGGTGAAGATTTTTCTGTCCTGTTTTTGTCCCTGACCATGCCTACCTGCTCCTCTGTGTTTTTGACCACCTGGCCTGTTCTTTGACCACAGGTTTTTGCCTGAGCCCTACTGTACCTCTGCCCTGTACTTCATTAAAGAAGTCTCTTTCTGTACACTGCCTGTCTTGAGTCTTCTCTTGGGTCCTCACTTCACCTCAGCTCACCATTTCTGACAGAACCTTGATAATAAACATTAAAATGCCAGCTGGGATCCTTCCAAGAATGCCAAATAAATGTATTCATGCAGAAACAACCCCCTGTGTAAGATGTTATTATAGAAACAGTAACATATAAGAACAAGCACGTTAATAAAAACATTATTTGAATTACAGCCAGAAGTACGGTCAGAGCTGCTGTTATAGAAAATTAATCAGCAAAATGTTTATTTTTAAGTTTCAGAAAATACACATGATAAATAGCTGCTCATTTGGTTATAAAGTTATATTTGCCAAAAGGTTTGATTGCTTCATATAGAGAAGTTCTCTCTCTTGCTCTGCTAGCACCACTGACCAGTTTGACATTTTATGAAGAAAAACACACATGTGGTCATGGTCACTCTATCCCACCCACTCCTGTAGCTATTCCTGTTTATACTGTGAGTCTGGTTTCCCTCAAGGTTTCTTTATGTCATCTCAGGGAGCTTTTCCTTGACATTGTCATCTCTGATGACACCTTGCTCATTAGGGATCTAAATCTAGATTAAATTTACTTTCTTTTTCCTGCAAGCTTCATATGTGATCACCTGCCACCAAAAATATCTTACTTTTTGAGACATCTCCCATGTAATGTAAGAAACACTAACATGTAGCTTGGAGAACTTCTGCTTTATCTTCTCTACCCTTCCAGTGTCCTTTCACAGCATACCTGTTGGGTGTTTGGCCTCTTCATTGGCCACAGGGTTATCATGGTATGTTGGTAATGTGGGTGAATTAATACTATACCAAACATTTTAAATGTGGAACTACACTAAGTGCCTTTGTCAGACATACACTGTGTCTGAAATCACTCACTGCTCACGGTATCCTTGATTTGCAAGTGACGTCAAAGCAAAATAGAAACCCGGATGTTGGCCATGTTGGTGGATATAAAAATGTGGGGTCAAGCGACATTCCATACAAAACATAGTCACACGTGCGCAACTCTGTTTTTCCACTGCTTTAAGCGTTCTTTAAGCTATGCCATATCTTTGTGCTGTATATGGTTGTGGTCACAACAGTACTCGTGACCGTGGCACGTTCCAATTTTTTAGAATTCCATCCGTGATTTGGAAAGAGGGCGAGGAAACTCTGAGGTTTAGTAAGGAGAGGAGACGAGCACGGCTGAACAACATCGGCACGGCTGATCTAACAGAGGCTAAAACCAAAACAGCTCGTGTTTGCAGTAATGATTTTATCTCAGGTGAGATTCAAAAGCTTTCTCAATAATATCATGGAAGAATTTTATTTGGTGTTGCTAGAGTTTTGCTATAAAATGAGCTCTCTCTTGTTCTAGTTCATTCAGCTGGTAAAACATCAAATAACATGCTACTGTATTGTTTCAAGTACAATACAGGCCAAGAATTTACAAATCAGTTTTAATTCCACAATACTATCCCAACTTTTTCTGATTTGGGATTGTATGTTAAATAACTGTACTTCAAAGACCATTTAAAAATGCATTATTTAACATTCATGTAAAAACCAAAATTTAAGAGAAAACTGCATGACCCCCAAATAAAAGGTGGCTACCATGGGGAGGTCTTCCTATTTCCCATGTTGGACATTTTATCCAAGGCCATTCACTTGGAGCAAGCACAAACAGAGCAGAAAAATGTGCCTCTTGCACCATGTATTTAAAAATGTTGTCCATTCCTTTCTGTCATTTCAGCAACTCTCTCCCACATGTGCCTATAAGCTGTCTGTTACATTTCTCATTACTGCCCAGGTAGGGATCTTGGACAGCTGGAAAAGCTCTCAATAATATCATGGAAGAATTTTATTTCGTGTTGCTGGAATTTTGCTAGAAAATGAGCGTTCTCTTGTCATAGTTCACTTGGTCGTTATAATTTTAACACGTGTATTGCCATTTTGAATGAATGAACCCTTTATTCTAGGAATGCCAGCAAAATTATACGATAGAACCAATCCAGACTGGGCACCCACACAGAAAATGGGCTATGTTTCATCCAAGGTCAGACTTGATTATTCGGCAGCCAAACCAGATAGAACGTGATATCTGGGTACTCGATGATCGGTAGAAGTGTTTTATCTTCAGAAAAGTCAGACTTTTTAAAATAATATGAGTCAAAACCACATATATCTATCTTCTCTTTGTACTGAATCTTTGCTCAACCATTCAAATCGTGATAATACTGAGAAATTTCAGCATTGTTTACAGACACATTTTCAGCAGCTGCCATCGTAGTTGCTTTGTATATCCACCATCATGGCAGACGCTCATGACATAGCGCATTTTGATCACGTGGTTGCAAGTCATCTATAGTGGACTATATACTAAGTTCACCATTTTATAGTGCTGTCCGAATGTATAGTGAGAATTATTACACCCTATATAGTGGACTCATAGTATCCCACAATGCATTTTGAAAAGTAGTGTACAACCGATGGTCACTAACCAAGCAATATATACCATCATGCATTGCGGTCGCGCTGAAAGAAAAGCTGTAAAAGCTGTTTCATAAGGACTGTTAAGTATTTTAGATTGAGTACAGCAGTAGTTTGTTTTTCCTTATGACAATGGGCACGAGACAAATTTATAAGTTGTGGCACGAAAATGGCAATAATGTTGTAGTGTGTTGGGGTGAATGGACGGAGGAAGAAACTAATTATAAACGGACACTGAAGTACAGTTAAAAAATAGTAAGAGAATAGAAAATAAGCTAAAATAGAATAAAACAAACTACAAGAATAGAAGTTAGAGTGCAGAGCGAGGAATTAAGCAAAAGCCTCAAATTTGATTTAATAAACTGCAGCAGCAAAGAAGAAAGTATTGAGCCTTGATTTAAAAGAACTGAAAGATGCAGCAGACACAAAGTACTTTGTATTTATTAATGTGGGAAATATGCTCAGTATAATCTGGATTTATCACAAAAATACATGCGTAGATTTATTATTTTGAAAACCCACCAGCCAACTAATCTGGCACATTTTAACTGTGCAACAGTAATGATGTAAATAACGGTGCGGCGGAGTAATGTCCGAAAGTGTTTTTTTTTTTTCATTTTACCAATGAGCTCACTGTATAGTCCTCTATATAGTAATTCCCTAGATAGGGAGTAGGGAGTAGTGAACAAGTGAATGATTTCAGACACAGCTATTGTTTCATTGTCTCAGAAAAATTCTCTGAGGACATTAATTATTTCATGCCTAAGTAATCCAATTAATCCCTATAATACTCATCACTCCAATAAGCTCCAAGTATGACTTAGACTCAACTCTAATGAAGTAAGTAATGTAAAAGAGGCTGGATCTTGTTTGCTTATATTTTCTGCATTGTGTAAGGAATCGTATGAACTTAGTGAAAAAGCTGAAAGTCTTCAGTCCAATATCAGCAGTAAGGAAGACCACGTGAAAAGTACATTGGAGTCAGTCTGAATCCTGAGCATCTTTACCATGTACAGTATATACAGTACCAGTCAAAAGTTAGGGCAACCCTACTCATTCATAAGTTTTTTTCTGTATGTTGACTATGTTCTACATTGTAGAAAATCTCCAATATTGGAGACATCAAAACTATAAATTAACATATGGTACATATATGGAATTATGTGGTACAAGTGTTAAACAAAATATGTTTCATATTTTAGATTCTTCAAAGTAGCCACCATTTACCTTGATGAAGTTTTGCACACTATTGGCATTATCTTAACCAGCTTCCAGAGGTAGTCACCTGGAATGCTTTTTTAACAGGTACCTCGTCAAAAATTAATTAGTGCAATTTCTTGCCTTCTTAAAGGGCTGATGACATGAACATGACTCTATGCAATTTCTTAAATAAACTATACAACATGGCAAACATGTTAGATTTCTGTTATAATTACGTGAAAAGAAGCTGTTGTTATGCAAATATCCAACTTTTAATTGCACAGCGCAAGAAAACTGGATCAGTGGCTCGCGGCCATGCTGTGACGTCAGCGGAAGAACACGCTGCGGTTCACTGGCTGTTCTACTCTGGTTCTACTCAATGGAAATGGCGCATGAAAACGCCGGCGAACTCTCTAGTGCTAGCTCTTCCTCTTCTGGGAGTCTAGAATTGTGTTGATCTCTTCTGAATAGAATCTATGATAGCCTACCCTCTTTACCCTTTGCCTCTCGTTGCTAGGCGGCAGTTACATGAAAGCCGCAAGCTTTCACAAGCAAATACATGACTGATATCATGCCGACTTTTTGATTACATTTATGATTATCATGTAGAATCTATAGCTCTACATACCTTTATCTTATGTTGTTTCACAACACATGTTCTGACAGGAGGACTGTCTTTGGATCTGGCATAGCTACTAGTAGACCCCCTCCGGAATACTGGCAGTGTTGCCAGATTGGGAGGAATCCCGCCCAGTTGGGCAGTTTCAAGTGCATTTTGGTGGGTTTTGAACATATTTTGGGCTGGAAAACGTCAGCAGTATCTGGCAACAGATACTGCTGACGTTTTCCAGCCCAAAATATGTTCAAAACCCACCAAAATGCACTTAAAACCGCTCAAGTGGGCGGGAAACCTCCCAATCTGGCAACACTGTGTAGGCACTGCTGATGGTAGTAACACACGTTTGTGCTGAACTGAACACCCAAGAGATTCTTTTAAGCTGGGAAGGGTGTCAAAACAATCCAAATCGAAGTGTTCAGAGCACAGGACAGATGTTGGTGAGGGCTCCCACTTGTCACGAGTGCGCCTGACTTGCTTCACCCACTTCGCATGCAGCTCGGGATCTCTGGGAAACTTGAATAAACTTACCCCATCCTTGTAGGTTTTGGAGCAAAAGCCGGCAACACAACACAAAGGCATAATAACTAATATATATATATATATATATATATATATATATATATATATATATATATATATATATAATAATGTATAATAATAATACTAATAATGACAAACTGAACACCTGTCGCATCAACAACAAACTGGTAAGTTAGGAGGAAGGTTCTTTCGCTGACGTCATATAGCTCCTCCTCCTCTTTCGTCTCCTGGGTGCTGCAGCCCTGTCAAATTTGCCCAAATAGCCGCGTTTTTTATCATAACTTGTAAAATAGGCGCCTTCGTGAATTAATATATGGATCATCGGGAATTACTTTTTATGTTATAAAACATCGCCAAAGATGTCAAAAACGTGTCATCAGCACTTTAATGCATTTAAGATCAAACAGTAAATAATAAAAATACAGTAAATGGCCCTATTCCACAACTGTAGTAATCCATACATTATTATTACGTCAAGAACCACTCAACTAAGTAAAGAGAAATGACATCCATCATTACTACTTTAGGACACGAAGTGTCTTTTAAGCATCCATTAAGCACCCTTATGAAAACCATTTGAGATCCTTTTGACTGAAATAGTGCTTTTTCTTTTTATTTCATTCATTTTAAATTGTATTATTATTCCCATATTGTGTTTTTTTATGATTTGCAAAGATGATGTGAATTATGAAGACCATTGTGATTATGATAACTGGGACATGTGCTATAATAGCTGATCATCCTTACAGCATGAGAGAGATGAAACGGTGATGTCTGAATTCATTTCACATCTGAACAAAACCCACTTTTCCAGCAGATATGTAATTCCTTAGAGATCCCCCACAGTGGTGTAGTGATTAACACTGTCACCTCACAGCAAGAAGGTTCTGGGTTCGAGCCCAGCAGCTAACGGGGGCCTTTCTGTGTGGAGTTTGCATGTTCTCCCCATGTCTGTGTGTGTTTCCTTTGGGTGCTCAGGTTTCCCCCACAGTTCAAAGACATGTGGTTAGGTTAACATGGTGCAGCCATGGCCTGAGGTTGGGCTGAAATCCATACTGAGAGACAAACACATGGTCATAAATGTAAAACAAGTGTTGCCAGGCAAAACAAACCTCGCCCGGTAGCACTTATGATGAATATGAAGGAAGATATCATGAAAAAAATAGGTACCCTATGGGTACATGTGTTTACTGCTTATAAATAAAATAATTTCCTAATACCATGTCCATACAGTAAATATACTCTACGAGGCAGTAGCCACAAAAATGAAGTGTAATCCAAAAATGAACAATTTAAAAATCACAGTAGTAAAATATACCAAGTGTCTGTTCTTTATATTATTCTACTCCTACCTCTCACAGTTTTTGAAACTGAAACCTCAGAACTGAGGCTGACATACATGCTGTCGCCATGACCCAAACTCTTATTTCCCGGAAAAGGCCCGGCGCTAGAGCTCAGTGGAATGCACTTTCCTTCTGTAATAAGCATAAACATGTCTGAAAGTGATTTCTTTATTCTAGTCCGTAGCGGGCGAGGAAATAATAATAAATCAACAGAGCAGGGAAGTTTTTATCAATCGGGTTTTAAAAATGGGTGTGGCCAAAACCCCTTCCTTTGTGTATGTAAACGAATCAAGAAACCATTCAATGACAGCACAGTGTATGCAAATGAGGCAGGTTGTGATCCAATCAGTGTGTTTGTGGGAGGAGTCTTTCAGAGGCAGCGCTCCTGCAGTCTCAGATCTCAAAGCTTTATTTATTTATTTATTTATTTATTTTACCTTTTTGGTCACCGTGACCTTGAACTTGACCGGATGACCTTCAAAATGTTCTATTTGAGACAAATGCTCATCTATTCTGAAAGTTTCATGAAGATTGGTCCAGCCGTTTTCCCATGATTTTGCTAACAAAGAAACCCGATCGAAAACAATACCTTGCCCCGCTTACTCCATAGTGGGTGATGTAACAAAGTTCAGGTGATCAGCAAACAGCATAATACAGGCAATTACAAAATGCAAGGGGCAGCATGGTGGGTTTCCTCTGGGTACACCGGTTTCCCCCATCATCCAAAGACATGCGGTTAGGTTAACTGCCTTCTCTAAACTGCCCATAGGTGTGAATAGTTGGATGGGAACTGCTCTACATCCTTGATGTCCACCCTGGGTAGCTCACCTGAGCTATCTAAGAAATCTGCAGTAAGAGAAGAAGAAGAGGACAAAATACAAAAATTGGAAAACAGAACAAGACCAAAACCAGGAAACAACACAGAAACCCAAAGCTTGGCAACTTTGACCCTGCTTCATGAAAAACACTAGAAAATAAAGGGTATAAATACACAGGGCAATCGAGGGGAAACCAGTGTAAATGATCGTGACACACATAAGGATTGACAACAAATGATGAGACAAGGGAGGAGACCAGACAAAAACAAATGCTTGGATATGTCAACAAAACACAGAACAATACAGAAGCACACCGTCACACTGTGCACTTTAAGGTGTGCAGACAGCACACTGTGCCCGATGCAAAGGGAAAATCCATGACACTTTGTGTGTATCAGGAGGTCTTGATTCACACATCCCTGTTACCTGCAAAGTGCCTGATCATAGCACAGCTTAAATCTAAAATTTGGAACTAAAGCAATGAAAGACTAAAGCCCAGTGCATACCTTCCCGATGTCATCGGGGCTTCATGTGTCGGGTGATCAGTTACGAGTATAAGGGCCCGATTTGATCAGTTCAAAATTCCCTGCACACATCTGCGAGACATCGTACACGTTCAGCCTGAATAGATGGTCATGTGTTCAAGAGATCATGTGATTATATATATATATATATATATATATATATATATATATATATATATATATATATATATATATATATATACACACCCATGTATACATAGAGAAGTATTACATTTTGAATATTAGAATCAAAAAGGGATAATAATCCCAACTAGACAAAATCAATAATAAGAATTGATTCTAATTTGTTCAGTTGTTCTTAAAATTCAACTTGTTCCGGGATTCCGGACAAGCGATTTCTGTACCATTGACAATGCTATGATACTTTACCAGGCATTTTCAAAGCTGACACGATTATAGCCATAGCCTCGTTCCTCTTTTCCCCTTTGCTGTAATCAGGTGAACTAATGTCATAAAGGGGACATTCTCCCAGAAACGTACATTTCCTGTCCTGGGCTTTTTTTGATCAATAAAATGTTTACAATCCAAAATTGTCTAAAACTGACCAGATGTCTACATTATTAGAGTTGATCTGCAAAGGAATATGACAGTTTTTTGGTTCTTAGATTTTTTTTTCCCTGTTAAAAACATTTTCAAAATTTGAAACCCTGGAAAATGCCCTGTCCCCAGTCAAAACAGAGCTACAACTTTCTCATTTCTCGTAAAATAAAAAGTGATTTAAATTAAAAAAAAACCTTCTTAAATTCAAACTTCAATGTTCTCTTCATGTAAGTATATTAAAAATATGAAAATATGCATTATTTAAAAAAATAAAGGGTATTTTATAACTGTCCCCAAATTTTCATCATCCCCTGTCACATTCACTTCAAACACATCAAATAAATATGCAGTATGCCTTTAAGGATATGATTCTCAGGGTGTGATGTCATTTCGCCAAGGTGAAGGCAACAGTGATGAGGGGTAAGTGCTCACTTTGATTTCTCTGACTTTAAACTGTTTTTTCCGTGCTAAATTTAAGGGAACGAGCTAAAAAGTCAGACCCTGTCACGCTGATTACTCCTAGAAGAGAATGGAATTCATTTTTGTTAAAACATTTTTTAAAAGGTTACTAATATCCCTGTCAACCTGCAAAAAAGTTTTAATGGTAGCATGTTAGCAGGCAGAGAAATGGCAGTTTAAAATGGCTGACCATCATACCCTGTCACATCAGGCCCTGTCACACAGCTGTGACAGAGCCTGATGGTCAGTTATTTCTATTAAAATGAATGCAATTGTTCCTTCTAACTTGCCTTTATTGTTAATGTCAATGTCAATCATGAATTTAAAGCCATTGTCAATGACTATTTATTAATTATGATTTATACAGATTGAAGTTAGATGGCTCCCGTTAGTGCTGCTGAGAGACAAAGGCAATGTCGAGCACAACGAAATGCAGACCCAGAAAGAAAAGCACAACATCTCCAGAAAGAGAGAGAGAGATGGAAGGAGAAGAAATTAAAGAGGAAGAACATTAATGAGTTGAACGAGCAAGAGAAAAGCCATAGGCGCAAATTATGGAGAATGCAGCAGAGAAGAAGTAGGCTTAAGAGGAAGGCCACAGATCCACAGCCAGGGCCAGAACCTGAACCAGGGCCTTCAAGGTTAGAGATGACTGATCACTATCAATTTATCACCCGGAGAAATTAAAGAGAACCGCAGATCATCTGGTTAGCCATGGCCATGACATATGCTCTGCGGTTGATTTCTTTGAGGCCTTGGTGGACACAAACAGCACTCTGAAGCTGTTCTATGTAAGTGAGGCATCCATTGAGAAGGCAGTGAAAGAGATGCCAGGTAGCATCCCTCTTGTGCCTTCGACAATGAAAATACATCAAATAATCACTACCTCTCCAGGACAAATGGTGTATCGGGATCTCAGCTGTAGGTGCACCATAAATAAGATTTCACACTGCACATGCTACAATACAAGGGCATTCAGCTTCAACACACCAAACAATTCAGGAACAGAAGAGATTGAATGGAGTCCAGAAGTTATCCAGAAATGGTGTGTCGTAAAATATGATGGAGAGCTCTACCCAGGCATCATCACTGCCATTGATGAGCTTGAGGCAGAAGTGAAATGCATGTGTAGAGCAGGACAAAACAAATTCTTCTGGCCCATTGTCGATGACATCATCTGGTACACATTTGAGAATGTTATTTCGTTCATTCTATCTCCTCAACCTGTCAGCAGCCACCATCTGGGGGTCCAAAAAGATATTTGGGCAAAGCTTGTGCAGAATAATGATGACTAGCCTAACAAAACAAAATGTGGCCTTATGTTTCATGTGCCACAATCCAAGCAGGGTTCTTTAATTTCAGTTATTGTTGATTGTTTTTGTATGCGCCATGTTAAAGTGAAATGCTGGCGCTGAAACTAACAAGGGTCTTTTTTGAGAAGTTTTGAAAGTTTGACTTGTATACATGATGAAAAAGAGCCTTCTTAGCTTCAGCGCTGGTGTTACACTTTAATGTTACTAAAAATGATAAGGCCTACATTACTGTTTTTGTATGTTCCCACATTACTGTTAACTGGAAAACATTGCTGTTTTTGAATGCAGCCTGGAAATGATTTCACAATGAAATGAATTGTTAAAAAAGTGAAAATGATTTCACAATGAAAATGAGTTGTAACTGGAATGTGAAACTGTAAGTGATTTCACAAAGAAATTAGTTGTTAAATGAACCATACTGTTTTCACGTTTTATCAATTAAAAATGTGTTTGATCAAAATCACTTGTCAGTCAGTTTCTAATCAAGTCATACTTGAAAATATCTGAATAAGAAATTTAATCAGGAATATTAATCAAAACTACATTAGAGAGAGAAAAAAAAATTTCTTTCAACAAAAAATATCAGCAAGTCAGCTCTGTCACAAAACCGTCAGTCCTGTCACGTCCCATTGTCAGTCCTGTCACGCAAGGTTTTATGAGTAAAAAATAACTATTTTACATTTTTTCCAGGAATTGCTCTACTCAACAGTGTAGAGCAAGATGGGGAAATGTATCCATGATTAAGTATTTGTAAAAATCTTGCAAGTACATGGTGTTTTTACACAATTATGTGACTGCCTGATGGATATGACGCAGATATCTTTGACTATAATTATCTATAAATTTATTTATATTTTGATGGGGTTTACTAAACCATATTAAATGCAATTAGGGACACATGACAAATAGGAAAAAGCTGTTTTTGACAAAGAAATTCACTGGGACATGTCATTTCCAGATACAAATTTGTCTGTGACAGGGCCTGACATTTTAGCAGTGAACTATGCTTTAAAATGTGTTTTATTAGAGTATAAAAACTTGCTGAGATGGCACGATAGGCATTTCTCACAGTTTAACATGTCCGTAATGTGACTACATGTTCAGATCAACAAATAAAATATACATTTTCTACAGATTTTTGAAAGTGAAAATGTACATTTCTGGGAGAATGTCCCAAAGACAGGTGGACGCTTCCCAAAGTGACAAGTTGTGCTTCCTGGTCTTCAGTCCATGTGTGATTGTCGCAAGTCGCCATTTTGCCTTATTTACACCATGTGATCAATCCTAGCACTCCAATTGTCTGTTTAAAATTATCGTAACCGATGAGATCATAGTAACAACGCACACACTACCAATTGTGTTGCATACGAGGAGATCATGTCCGAAAATGACCAGTTTGATCTGAACCGAGCAACTGAGAACCGATGAAATCGGCTACGTGGTGCCCCCACAAACATTTATGATTCGCAAGCAATTTAATTGGCCAGACAAAATTGCAAGCGAATCGGGAAGGTATGAGGTGGGCTTAAGGAGAGCGATATTCATGGTCCATTACATTCAAAAAGAGTTGCGTATACTGTATTATCATACACTTTTTCGATGGAATAAACATGTATTCTATTCCCTTCTAGCAGGTTTCATTCATTTGGTTTGATAGCATGCAATATTGTTAGCATATCGCTTATCCTACATGTATTACGCCACTCTACCCAGTGGAAAATGAGTGTAGAATATGGTTTACAATATTGCATGATTGTCAAGCAGTGGTGGAACTAGACTTTTTTCCTTGGGGGGGCAAGGGGGTGGCCAGGACTATTTCAGGGGGGTCAATGGTTCCTACTACTACACACACAAATATGCACGAGCACTCACGATTAATGTTAGCGATTGTGTGTGTTAGGACTAGGACTGTTTTGGCCTCTAGAGGCCGCTGTTATTTCCTTTTCGTGTCATGTTTATTTTGGCCTCTAGAGGCCGCCACTGTTCCTGTGTTTTGTGTTTGTGTTAATTGCCTGTTTAGTCCTGATTATTTTCACCTGTGTTCAATTTAGTTTGTGTATTTATACCCCCTTAGTTCAGTCCTCTTGTCACGGAGTCTATGTGCTGTTATGTTTATCTCCAATTTCCTCTGTACCGTGTTCTTTATTTTGCATTTTGCTT
This sequence comes from Neoarius graeffei, assembly GCF_027579695.1. NCBI lineage: Eukaryota > Metazoa > Chordata > Actinopteri > Siluriformes > Ariidae > Neoarius > Neoarius graeffei. Next base: position 75,156,119 of record NC_083575.1, on the reverse strand, counting down.
TTCTTTTGGACCTAGTAGTTACTGTGTTTTTTTGGATCTTCTGAGCTTTGGTATTTTTGCCTTTTCTTTTCTGTTTTTTTGGCTTTTGTTTTGTACTTTTGGATTTTTATTTTTTCCCTTATATCTTCTGAGCGTTTTTGTATTCTTACTTTTTGTACATATTGTAAATAAACCTTTTTGATACTTTTTCTACTTCCGCCTCACGCCTCTGCATTTGAGTCATCCCCCTGGTGGCCTTGTGGGGGTTTGCTGGATTATCACACCAACGAACCAGGTTCGAATCCCAGCAAAACCCTAACAGAAAGACTCCGTCATGACCGACTCAGCAGAGGCTTCTTCAACTGTCTACCCGGCCAACCTTCAGGGAATTATGGCAGCTTTGACACGCTTCGGAGCGACCATGGATGCTCATGGACGTACGCTCACCAGCCAACATGAGGCCCTTGCTTGCCACGAGGAACTGCTTCAGCAAATTGGGAAAACCCTAGCACAGCTGACATCTCTGCCTGCATCTCCTGATCCAGCTCCTGCTCCTGTGCCTCCTGCCATGCTGCCTTCTTCACCTCGCGAACCCAGCCTTCCTGCACCACAGAGGTACAACGGCAAGCACAGTGAGTGCTGAGAGTTCCTTGTCAACTCACCTTTGAGCTTCAGCCTACCACCTACACTACGGATTGCCGCAAGATTGCCTTTGTGATCACCTTATTAGCTGGTAAGGCGTGAGCCTGGGCTACTGCTATCTGGCAAAGACAGGGACCTGAGTGCCTTGATTTCCAGCTGTTTTCTGAAGAGATGCTTCGGGTCTTTGATCAGGCGGACATCAGTACCGACGCAGCCCGAAAGCTTATGTCCATCCGGCAAGGAGGAAGCGTCGCAGATTAAGCCATCTCGTTCCGGATGCTCGCAGCAGTAAGTGGATGGAACGAGACTGCCCTGGTGTCAGCCTTCCACCATGGTCTGTCTGACCCCATCAAGGACGGTCTGGCCTCTATTGGATGCCCAAGTGACCTCGAAACCCTCATCTCACATGCTATTCGTCTGGACAACAGGATGAGAGAACGCCACCAAGCCTTGAGCCCCCCCAGCCTCCCTACCTCTACCTGGAGACCATCTACCTCCTTCAGTGAATGTCCAGAACCCATGCAAGTGGGTCGTACTTGCCTCTCCGCATCTGAGAGGGAGCGCAGAAGGAGGGACAAGTGCTGCATCTGCTGTGGCAAGCCTGGTCACTTCCGAGCATCATGTCCCGAACTCTTGGGAAAAGGACCGCCCCGTCCAGCCGAGGGAGGGTTGTGACGGGGCCTACCCTCTCTCCTGGACTCCCTGGCCAAGGAATCTACATCCCGGTCTCCATCTCCTAGGGTGAGTCTGTCCACTCTTGTCAAGCTTTGTTAGACTCAGGGGCGGCTGGGAACTTTATGGATATTCACTTCGCCCAAAGCATCAATATTCCGACTGCACCTCTTGAAGTCCCTCTGTCTGTGTCTGCCCTCGATGGCCAAGCGTTAGGTGATGGAAGAGTCACCCAAGTCACTTCTCCAGTCTTCCTCCAGTCTCAAGGTCACAAGGAAGAAATATCCCTGTACCTGATTCCTTCACCTGAGTTCCCAGTTATTCTAGGCCTTCCTTGGCTTACTCGCCACAACCCTCGCATAGACTGGGTAACCAGCCAGGTTGTGGAATGGGGCCCTGCATGCCATGCCTCTTGTCTGCTCTCTAGCTCTCCTATGTCTCCTGCCGAGCCCCCTGATCTCACCGAGTTATCTCAAGTTCCCACAGAGTACTGGGATCTCAAGGAGGTATTCAGCAAGAGCAGGGCCACCGTTCTTCCTCCGCACCGGGCCTACGACTGTGCCATCGACTTGCTCCCTGGGACTACCCCTCCTCGTGGCAGACTGTTTTCCCTCTCTCAGCCAGAACGCAAGGCCATGGAGGAATACCTCAAAGATGCCCTGGTCTCTGGGTTTATTCGACCTTCCACCTCACCTGCTGGTGCCGGCTTCTTCTTTGTCGGCAAGAAGGATGGGGGGCTCCGACCATGTATTGACTACAGGGGCCTGAACAAGATCACTGTGGGCAACCAATATCCCCTTCCGCTGATGTCCACTGCTTTCGACCTGCTCCAAGGCGCCACCGTCTTCACCAAGTTGGACCTACGGAACGCATACCACCTCATCCATATCCGACAGGGAGACGAGTGGAAGACTGCCTTTAACACCCCGTCTGGGCACTACGAATACCAGGTGATGCCCTTCAGACTCACCAATGCACCAGCTGTTTTTCAGGCCCTAATCAACGACGTCTTAAGGGACATGATTAACCTGTACGTTTTTGTCTACCTCGACGACATCCTTATCTTTTCCAAGACCATGCAGGAGCACCGCCACCATGTCCACCAGGTTCTCCAGAGGCTGCTACAGAACAATCTGTTCGCCAAGGCCCAGAAATGCGAATTTCATGTTCCCGAGGTCTCCTTTCTGGGATTTATTGTACGGACAGGCCAACTCCAAATGGACCCTGCCAAGACCCTGGCCGTCCGGGACTGGCCTACTCCCAAGTCCGTTAAGGAGGTTCAGCGGTTCTTAGGATTCGCTAACTTCTACCACAAGTTCATCAGGAACTTCAGTTCTGTAGCAGCACCCATGTCAGACCTTACCAAGGGGACAGGTGGCTCTTATGTGTGGTCTCCTCAGGCGGAAAAGGCATTCAAAGACCTCAAGGACCGCTTCTGCACGGCACCCATTCTGGTCCTCCCGGACACCTCCCAACCATTCATCGTGGAGGTGGACGCCTCGGACAGTGGTGTCGGTGCGGTGCTCTCTCAACGTTCGGAAGGAAAGCTGCACCCCTGCGCTTACTTCTCCCACCACCTGAGTCCTGCGGAGTCCCGGTACGATGTGGGGGATCGAGAACTGCTAGCGGTCAAACTGGCCCTTGAGGAGTGGAGGCACTGGCTGGAGGGAGCGCAACATCCATTCCTGGTTTGGACTGACCACAAGAACCTGGAGTACCTCCAGCAAGCCAAGAGACTGAACCCTCGACAGGCTAGGTGGGCCCTGTTTTTCAGTCGGTTTGACTTCACCCTCTCGTACCACCCCGGCTCCAAGAACACCAAACCTGACGCACTGTCCAGGCTGTTCTCTGCCACTAACAGGGAGAATGAAGTTGGGCCTATTATCCCTGTGTCCCGGATTGTGGCCCCTGTCCACTGGGGTATTGAGCAGGCTGTCCGACGAGCTCAACGCCAGGACCCTGGTCCTGGGACGGGGCCACCAGGCCTCTGTACGTCCCACATCAAGCCCGGGTCAAGGTTCTCCAGTGGGGTCACTCTTCCCCTCTCACCGCCCACCCGGGAGCTCGGAGGACCCTGGACTTCCTGAAAAGACACTTCTGGTGGCCTAACATGGAGAAAGAAGTAAGGTCATTTGTCCTGTCCTGTGAGGTTTGCACCAGAACCAAGAACCCATGACAGCGTCCCCAGGGTCTCCTGCATCCTCTGACCATTCCCCGGCATCCCTGGTCCCATGTGGCAGTCGACTTCATCACGGGTCTCCCTGAGTCACAAGGTAATACTGTCATTTTGGTCATAGTAGACAGATTCTCTAAGGCCTGCTGCTTCATACCACTGTGCAAGCTCCCTTCTGCCCTGGAAACTGCCAAACTCATGTTCACTCATGTCTTCCGAGTTTTTGGTCTCCCACAGGACATCGTTTCTGACCGGGGGCCCCAGTTCTCCTCCCGAGTGTGGCACGGGTTTTGCAAGGTCATCGGAGCCACTGCCAGCCTCTCCTCTGGGTTCCACCCACAGTCCAATGGCCAGATGGAGAGGCTCAACCAGGACCTGGAAACCACCCTGCGAGGCCTGGCTATGGATAACCCGACATCGTGGAGCACCTGGCTGCCATGGGCAGAGTACGCCCACAACACCCTGCAGTCATCGGCCACCAAGCTGTCGCCATTCCAGTGCCAATTCGGGTTCCAGCCACCTCTGTTCCCAGACCAGGAGGAGGACGCGGGGGTGCCCTCGGTCAACCAATATGTGAGACGGTGTTGCAAGACCTGGAGCAAGGTCAGGAAGACCCTCATCCAGACCTCCAGAACCAACCAGACTCAGGCCAACCGCCATAGAAGACCTGCCCACGCTTTCCGCCCTGGGCAGCGGGTTTGGCTGTCCACTAAGGACCTTCCACTGCGGGTGGAGAACCGCAAGCTTGCTCCTCACTACAATGGCCCCTTCAAGGTGGTGCGCAGGGTGAACCCTGTCTCCTACCGGCTCCAGTTGCCCCGGACTCTGAGGATCAACCCCACTTTCCATGTTTCCCTGTTGCGGCCCGTACTTACGTCTACGTATGCCCCTGCCCCTAGGAACCCCCCACCCCCCGCATCTTCCAGGGTCAGACTGTGTTCACTGTGCATCGCCTGCTTGACTCCCGCCGGGTCCGCGGCGGGTTGCAATACCTGGTGGACTGGGAGGGCTATGGTCCTGAGGAGCGCTGCTGGGTTCCTGCTCGGGATGTCCTAGATAAAGAACTGTGTCAGGACTTCCATTCGGCCCATCCGGATCGCCCTGGGAACGTCAGGAGATGTTCCTGGGGGGGGGGGGGGGGGGGTCCTGTTAGGACTAGGACTGTTTTGGCCTCTAGAGGCCGCTGTTATTTCCTTTTCGTGTCATGTTTATTTTGGCCTCTAGAGGCCGCCACTGTTCCTGTGTTTTGTGTTTGTGTTAATTGCCTGTTTAGTCCTGATTATTTTCACTTGTGTTCAATTTAGTTTGTGTATTTATACCCCCTTAGTTCAGTCCTCTTGTCACGGAGTCTATGTGCTTTTATATTTATCTCCAGTTTCCTCTGTACCGTGTTCTTTATTTTGCATTTTGCTTTTCTTTTGGACCTAGTAGTTACTGTGTTTTTTGGATCTTCTGAGCTTTGGTATTTTTGCCTTTTCTTTTCTGTTTTTTTGGCTTTTGTTTTGTACTTTTGGATTTTTATTTTTTTCCCTTATATCTTCTGAGCATTTTTGTATTCTTACTTTTTGTACATATTGTAAATAAACCTTTTTGATACTTTTTCTACTTCCGCCTCACGCCTCTGCATTTGAGTCATCCCCCTGGTGACCTTGTGGGGGTTTGCTGGATTATCACACCAACGAACCAGGTTCGAATCCCAGCAAAACCCTAACAGTGTGCTGTATATCTGTTTTTTATCTTATGTGTTTAAATTATGCATTATTGTTGTTGTTGTTATTATTATTATTATTATTATTATTATTATTTATTCTTACATGGTGTTGCACCTGTTCTTGTCTTGTGTTCTTGGCCATGTCATGACTTCTAATTATTTTTGTCTTTTTGTTATATATACATATACACCTTTCTTTCTTTCAACATTAAAATTCCAGGGACTACAGATGAAAAAAAACTAGTCAGTGATTATTTCTAGTGCATTTACATGTTAATTAATACACACTGATCCTTCTTAAATAAATAATATGATAAAAATGCAATCATTATCTAAAAATAAACATAACCAACACTTCAAAATAATGTTAAACATAACTTAAAATGACTGAAGTGAACATGTGACTGCTTCTATATATGTTCAAACCTGGTGGTGATGGCAGGCTGGATTGTGCCTGACTCTCCTGACTAGTCCCAGGATGAGGGCTGCCAGTGCTGCTGATCTGCTCTGAGCCTGATTTGTTTCTCTTAAAGTAGTTGTAAATCGTGCCTCCCTGTCTTTTCATTCTCAACTGAAAAAAACTGTCTTTGTTACTCCTAGCATGACTTCCCTTATGAAAACAAAATGCAATATTTTCATGTCCAACATAGATATTACATTACAAGGGTTAAAATTATACTCACTGCCTACATCTTTTCTGTCCACCAACTCCACACCCACTTAATGCGTGACCATAAGCTACCATACCAGCAACGCCAAGTAGGTCCAACTTAAAGTCAATAAACTAAGAACCCAAATCATCACACAGATATCTACCGTCTCTCTGTAATCCGCGGCTAGCCTCTACAAATGACGCAAAAGATGCCACTGTTTATTAAGAACGTGCAGAAGGCATCTAGCTTCTAGCAGTAGCACAGTGCTCCGTACACTCTTTCCCTAGCAGAATGGGCATTTTTTGCACTTACAACAAGAAGGTTGAGTGCCACGGTAATAAACACACTCCCTGTACTTCCTTCAAAAGAGGGTCTAGTCTTCAAAATACGCCATGATTTACTTAATTCTGAACATTGTTCATACTGCTAAAGGTCACTTCACATCACACACCTAGTTTTGACTACATCTGCATTTTCACCTTTTCTATTGCCAAATAGAATTGTCAAATCATTCTGATTTATGAAACGAAAATCGATTGGCCAGAAGATCCACTGACTGATCTTATTGAACTCGTGAACTTATTTTGGGATAAACTGCGGTCGTGTACTCACCGATATAGGTCAGTCTTAAAATCCATCTGGCTGAGGAGCAGCTGCCTTTTCTGTTCATTGGTTCCTTCTTCTTCTTTTTCTTCTTTCCCATGTCTTCTATTGTAAATTGGATTGCAACGCCTTGTGGTAGCTTGCATTGTGGCATCTACTGTACAGGAGGAACCTAGCAGTCACAGACTTCAATGCAACTGGCTTTTCTCGTGCGGTGCCGTAACATGTCAATCATCTGGGGGGGCACCTGGGGTAGCCAATCAGATTCCAGGGGAGGCTAGTGCCCCCCCAGCCACCCCTGTAGCTCCGCCCCTATTGTCAAGACAACATGACATCACACATCAGAGATGTAAAACTTCCATGCTAGTGAGCGACTGTGATAATTTGTAAACAAACATGGCCACCAGGTTTGCTTCATTAAATACAGAAGATTTTGAGAGAATTTTGAAAGAGAAAAGACGTGCTGAACACCTGAAAGGAATGTGTATGTATAGTAATAATGGCTGGCTTTTTTTCATGATATATCAGCTATATTCCATTCATCTTCGACTCATTCAATATCATGCTAACTGAATGGAATATTATCTGATATACATAATGATTTATTATACCACTATCTCGTGTCACTCAGGAGAGAATATGCTCCCTGCTGGGTCAAGGATAGGAATATTCATTTCCATCCATTTCCAACTAGTAGGGACATTTGGCTGTTTCCCCCAGGGAGAACTACTACTGTTTCAGCTTCCTTCCAGACTATAGGAGGAACCAAGACTGTACAAGACATTCAATCAATTTCCTCTCCACTGTCAATCATTGCACAATGTCTATGACAGTGTAAAGGAAATTGACTAAAGGTCCTGCAGTCTCCATTCCTCCTATAGTTCCTCCTGTAAGAAGACATGCATTTTAAAGTTCTTTCTCTGTTTCTAGTCACAAATCCAGTTGCACATTTCCCCAACTCATTCCAATGTCCCGAGAATGCTATCCATGAGCCCCAATAATTTCCTCCTTCATGGAAAAAAAAACTTGAATGAGGAGGTGGTCCTTCAAAGAACTGAGCACTATTGCCTTCTTGCACCAATGATCGACCTCTGAGAATCATGCTGTCAGGTTCACCAGAAGAGCATGGACTCAATGAATATTCCTGACAGTCTCATTTTATGTATGCTTTCTGTCTATATTCACTTTTGTAAAATGTTTGGGCTTGTGATTAGATGTTGCAGAACTACAATAGGTGTACAGTGGGTGTATATGGTATGTTTTGTGAACAGCACGCTCCAAATTTAGTCCCCTGTTTGCTGTTGTAATAACCTCCATTTTGAGTAGATTTTCCATTAAATTTTGGAACATGCCTGTTGGGATTTGTGCCCATTCAGCCATAAGAGCATTATGCCTGGTGTACACTTAACTGATTCTTTTTTAAACATTCCAAGACCATAAATGACAGATTTAACTGTTTTTTGATATTTTAAATCATAAGAATGCACACAAGACAATTCAGTCAAGATGCTGGACTACACACTTGGCGATTCCAGGGACTTGAGATTTCACAGAAACGCGTGTGATCCAACATGACTTCAGAGCAAAACAAACTGGTAGACGGGTGTCATCAGCTGGTTGCACAATTGGTGCTATGTTTTACACAGTTCCATTCTGAAGAAGAAATGAAATAAGCTTCATTGTCATGCAGGTACACGACCACATTTAAAAAAAAAAATTCAAACAATTTTATATTTGTAAACCACAAGGAAAAACATGTAACATGAACTGTCCAAACTCTCCCCATCTAGCCATTTTGAAAAAAAAAAGTAATTAAATGTTTTTTTCCCCAGAATTTAAAAGTAAACTGCCTTTCAGATTTTTCAAGTGTAGGTCATAAAAAGAATTTTCCCTGAGACCCAATTATTTTTGTTTAGTGGACCAAAAGCTACTGAATTCAAATCACAGACTTCCAATTTTATTAGGTCTTTTTAAATAACAATTATCTGCTATTTTTTCCTGCTTCACCATGACCCAATTCAAGATACTACGTCATGCATCACGTGGTGGGCTTTTCCTGTGCGCACAAGGCATTGTGGGATACAAATTTGAAACAGGAGAGAAAAATGGAGGATGCGAGTGTGCGAATGAAATGTGAAAGACCGATTACAGTAATGGAAAGCAAGAAGAAAAGACATTATATTGCGAAGGAAAGAAAACACAGGACTAAACTAATAAATACCAGTGGTCAGCAAGCACCTTGGTGTGATCAGCTGTTTGTTTAGCAACAGAATTATGTAAATAGTGCACAGTCAAAGGTAAACCTGTAGATGGCAGTAATGCAAGACTGGATGCCAGCTGCTGTAAAACCCAAAAGAAGAAGAAGGTACACCTGTGCATGCACACACTGTACTTCCTCTGTCTGCTTGAAGTGAGTGATTTCATGCACATTATTTGTTAGTGAATCCCCTCAAATTAAATAACTTCCCACCCACGTAATGGTCTGGGATTTTGAGATATTGCAGAAATAAACATGTCTCACAATGACCAAATTTCAGAGGGAACTAAATTTCACAGATTTCATGAAATTGAAAGGCCGTATAGCTTTAATTTTAATAAATAATACTATATATGGTAACTTCAGGCTACATACTTTAGTCCTAACAAATCCCGAATTCACCAGTGTATATTATATCATAGAATGGAGGTGGAGACGAAGTAGAAAATACAAGTTTTGGTTGATAAAATATTGAAGTGCACAAACCTTACTGTTGTGTCCAGCTTCATGCCTCCAAAGGAAGTAGGTTACTCTAAGGGGCAACATCTGGCTTTTGGTGTAATCTAAAACCTGATTGGTTGAAATTAATTTATGGGAATACAAACTGTCCCAAGTCCCCCATGGAAGAAATATTGTTGAAAAAAAATCTAGTTTTGTGATCCCTCAAAACATACATCTTAATTTTCCAACCACATCCCTCATGGGGCTCCAGAGAATAAATTTTGCAGTGTGAGCTGCTTTTGAGTTACTACAAGCTACTGCTACAGTACAAGCACTGTTATTTGTACACAAGTGGAGGTGAGAGTGAAACCTATGATCATTACAAATGTATTAATTTTTTATACATTCTCTAACCTTCCACTGCCATGAAGATGCTGTTCCCACAAGTACACAACATTCATTTCCCAGTCAGCTTGCACACATTGGCTATTGTGGGTTTCTGCTCAATATTCCATTGAGAATCTTTTCACACTACAGGATTTCAAGTCGTAAATATTAAACTTTTGATAGTTATGTTTCAAAATCTGATCCAGTTGTTGACCTTAAGATTATGTCTTTAAGCCTCTCACACAACAGGATTATTTGGGAAGATATTCAGTTCCAACCAGAAGGGTCAACTCAGACCCCAAATTGGCCCAATTATCCTCTAGTGTGGGGCTAGCCTTAGTGAGTTCAGGTACTGATGTTGGGTGAGGAGGCCTGGGGCGCAGATGGCATTGTGATTAATTTCAAAGGTGTTCAGTGGGGATAAGGGCAGGGCTTTTTGCAGGCCACTCAAGTTCTTCCAATTCAGCCTTGGCAAATCACGGCTTCATGGGCTTTGCTTTGTGTACAGGAGCACGGTCTTACTTGATTTTTTTTTTTTAATGTCTAGAGGCCTTGGGTCCAATGAAGGAAAATTCTAATGCTAGAATATACAAAGACATCCTAGCTAATTGTGTGTTTCCAACTTTGTGGCAACAGTTTAGGTGAGGCTCACATATGGGTGTGATGTGTCCACCTTTGTCTCATTTCTGAGGCAGCATTTGAATTTCTTGTTTCTACCACTGTCTTCTGTAGAGTCAAACTGTATATGTATGGTGTGTCTCCATGCAGTTCATTGCTAACAGTTCACAGCTAACCTGGCTTGGACATGCAGGGTTCTCCCTTGCAACATTAGCAAGATCTTGTTCCTGTCAGCTCTGTCCATGCATGCCATCTCTCCACAACTGACTGATCCAAAATGCACCTGTAAGACTCCCCAAGTTCTGGGTCCGGTTGTTCAAAATATGGTTATTTTAACAGCAGGTTAACCTGTAACCATCTGTTAAAATTTTAACCTGCCATTAGTTAACCAGCCTTTAAAAATAATTTCTTGAAGCCAATTTAACCATACCATTAGCAAACCAATTGGTTTAGCCCTAACCAGTTGGTTATGACATCACACCATATCAAAATCAGTCCCACAATGCCATACCCACCTCTGTGACAAGATGTGGGTACCATCTACGGTACACAGCCAAGGACGTTTGGAAAACCACCAGAAAGGTTAAACCCTTCCTTAATTCGCCACACCTGCATGTCATCACAAGGCCATGTAATGTACTGATTGGACTTGGACACAAGGGCATTTGTCACTTCATTAACCACTCTACTAACAGTTCCTTTGTCGATGCCCATTGTATTGCTGATGATTTGGGGGAAAAAACTGCCGCTTGCATAAAATCTAAGGGCAATGAGCACCTGCTCCTCAACAGAAAATGTATGGCTTCTTCACATTTGGCGTTCCAAATCTTGCAACAAATCAAATATATAATGGAGATATTCTCTACCAAGTCAGTACCAATGTCAAAGTTCTGCATCATTGTATCAAAGTAACTCGTTTGGTCCTCATCTGAATTGTTTTGGATGGCGTGCATTGACAATCGGGAACATGCCAGCAGCGTTCGCCTGTAAGATGAACCCCATTTTGATGTTAACATAACCACTTGGTTAAAAGATAATGGAGGCTGGGAGGTGTGTTAACTTTAACCACTTGGCTAACTTTAACGGAGTTTTGAACAACAGTTTAACAGTAGGTTATATTTAACATACTGTTAAATAGTGATTTAACCATTGGTTAAAAGATAACCATGTTTTGAACAACCGGTCCCTGTCCAATTACCTAATTGCTGTTTTCCCACAATTGTAGCTTCCATATAGTCGCCTAGATCAGAATTAAAAGCACTGATACTTGCCTGCAAAGCCAACATTGGACCTTGAGGATATGTTTATCAAATTCAGCTCTGTGCCACACTCCATTTCAGTCTCTAGAATGGCTCAACTGGATTTACCATCCCTAAAGATACAAGACCTGTAACATGACTCTTCTCCATACTGGCACTTCGATGGTGAAAAACTTCCCTTGGCTTTTTAAATAATTAGGACAAATATAATTAAATATTGTTTTAAAATATTATTTTTTCAAAATCTGTTATCTTTTGAAAGCTTAGCACATTATCTTAAAGTACAGCATCTGATCAGGGGAGCAATGTCTTCTGTCAGTGGTTCTTGGTTAAAGAAATCTTTGGCAATGTTTAGTAAAAGCATCAGCTACTGAAAGTATTACCACTGATATCTCTTGTGTTGGTACCATTTGTACAGATGCTTCACATCAACCACTTTGTTTTGTGCAAAACAGCCATCCTTGCACACTATGGGGTGTGACCTTGGACATCATATTCACAGCTTCCATGCTTTTACTTTATCTTGCAGTGGAAGAGACACCCTGTACAGAGATCACAGCATGTACAACATAACAGTGCTTTTAGCTGTAATTCAAGTGTTTTATTTGTACTTTCTCAACCTGTTAAAGATTGTTGATAGTTGGAAATAAACAGCTGTCAAATTTAGCCAGGATTAAACCCACAAGATAACATGGAGAGCTTATTTGGTTACAAGCCCTATCAAAGGCTTGGAGAGTGAAGATATGGTCTTGTAAAGTTTATTTTAGAATTATCTTTTGCTGGAAACCCTGCTTTATGTTGAAAATGTATTTTCCCAGTCAATACAGCACTCTATAAGGTGTTTGGTTGTGCTCTATGTGTTACTGATAACAAGCTGCAGCTTAGAATCCCAGTAACTGCTGAGCCAGTATTTGGTTTGTACGCTGTGTTCTTGCCATTCACACTTCCCATTCATCGGTCACACTGCAGTCAACTCACGAAGTCCTCTGACTCTTGTCCCACATATTATGATCTTCACTTGACCCTCCTCTCCCTGTCTTTGCATAATGTCTTTACCAGTGGTACATGTGGTATTCTGCCTCTCGGGTAGGGCAGCCTTTTTACTGATGTCTTCTGTCATTTGCACATGTCCCACTGAGTGTTTGTCCTGGTCAAAATTGAGCTTTTTGTAGTTTGAGCCTTTGTGTTCATCTGTCCTTAGCTTGTACTTCTTTGTAACACTTTTTGTTTGGCTGCCACATAGAAAAGACAGCTGGGTTTGTTTGTTTTTTGTTTGATCCCCCCAACTTACTGTAATTCAGTCTCGTCTTTCACATTTATTATTCTAGTGTAACATCTGAATCCACAGTTTCTTTGAAATGTAAACCTGGTACTGATATTATTTACTATTAAGAGCTTTATTTGGGCACTTTTTGGCAAAAATGGCACTATTTGGCCATTTTATGTTACTCATGATAATGAAAGAACATTTCTGCAACCTAACACACTGACCATGAGGGTAGCAGGTGCAAAAACACATGCCAACTTTTTCTTACAAAGTGCAAGCCACTTTACTAACAGTGTCCATGCAAAATTATGCCTTTTACATGACTGAAATATCATGCATTGTCCATTTTGCATATTTGCCTAAATAATTAAGGAACTTTATAAAATAAATGTTCCTTTATTATCATTATCATTTTTCTACCTAAAGATGCAAAATGCAGGGAGCTGTCTAGGCAAGTCAATTAATCTTGCATGTTCAATATAATTTAATGCAGCCTCACAGTCATTTTGGGAACTGCAAGTAGATACACAAATTAGTACATCTAACAGGCAGTTATTAAATTTGCAGGATCCTGATTCAACCAATTATATCATTTCAATAGGTTTTTACACCAGATGCCCTTTCTGACGCAACCCTCCCTAATCTATCCGTGCTTGGGACTGGCACTAAGTATGCACTGGCTTGTGCAACCCCTAATCTGCATGTCTTTCAACTGTAGGAGGAAACTGGAGCATCCGGAGGAAACCCATGCAGACATGGGGAGAACATGCAAACTCCAGACAGAAAGGCCCCCATCAGCCGTGAGGTTCAAACCCGGAACTTCTTGCTTTGAGGTGACAGTGCTAAAAATTGCACCACCATGTTGCCTCAGTTTGTAAATATAAATGAAGTTAGAATTTGATGCCTGCTACACACTCAAAAAAAAGTTGGGACAGAGGGATTATTACCATTTGTGTTACATCACCTTTCCTTTTAATAACACTTTTTAATTGTATGGGACCTGATGGTACTAATTTTTGCAGTTTTGCAATTGGAATATTTGTCCATTCTTGCTTGATACAACATCTTGATACAACATCTGGAAACTCCAACAGCAATAGAAATAGAACATTTTTTTGCCCAGAATTTAACTTTGCAGTCAAGACTTTTAACTGACAAAAGTACAAGAAAATGATTTTCAATAGTTTTACTGACCAACTTCATCGTAGTTTGTAAATACAAACAAAGTTAGAATTTGATGCCTGAAACACACTCAAGAAAAAGTTGGGATAGAGGCAAAATAAAACTGAAAAGTTTATAGGATATCCAAGTAACACCACTGTGGAAGATTCCTCAGTAAGCAGACTAATTAGTAGCAGGTGAGGGTATCATGACTGGGTATAAAAGGAGCAGCACCAAAGGCTCAGTCTTTGCAAGCTGCTCAACAGTCCATAGTTGCTGTTGTCTGATTCTCCTTTTCATGATGCGTCAAACATTCTCAAGAGGAAACAGGTCTGGACCGGCAGCAGGCCAGTCAAGCACATGCACTCTGTGTCTATGAAGTCACGCTGTTGTAGCCCATGCTGAATGCAACTCACCCATACCACGGGCACTGATGCCCCCCATACCATCACAGATGCTGGCTTTTGTACCTTTCTCTGATAAACTGGATGGTCATGTTCACCTTTGGCACAGAGAATTCAACACCCAGTTTTCCTGATAACAAGCTCAAATGTGGACTCATCTGACCACAGCACACATTTGCACAGTTTTTCGGTCCATATGAGATGAGTTCGGGCCAAGAGAAATCGGTGTTGTTTTGGCCTAGAATAAATGAATGGCTTCCTCCTTGTGTAATATAGTTTCAGGTTGCATTTCTGGACACAGCAGTGGACTCTGTTAAGTGACAACAGTTTTCCGAAGTACTCCCGAGCCCATGTGGCTATATTTGTCAAATTACCTGACAGTGCTGCCTGAGGGCTCAAAGGTTAAGTCACACATATTCAACAGTGGTTTCCAACCTTTACACACTGAGATGTCTCCGAATTCCCTGACCCTTTTCACAATATTATGTACTGTAAAGTTTAAATGACCTACAGTAAATTCTCTGCAATCTTGCATTGATAAATGTTCTTTTTGAATTGAATAACAATTCTCTCATGAATTTTAGTACAAAGAGGTGAGCCGTGACCCATCCTTGCTTGCAAAGACTGAGCCTTTGGTGCTGTTCCTTTCATACCCAATCATTATACCCTCACCTGTTACCAATTAGCCTGCTTACTGAGGAATCTTCCACAGTAGTGTTACTTGGATATCCTATAAACTTTTTAGTTTTATTTTGCCTCTGTTCCAACTTTTTGTTGAGTGTGTTGCAGGCATCAAGTTCTAACTTTGTTTGTATTTACAAACTAAGATGAAGTTGGTCAGTAAAACTATTGCAAATCATTTTCTTGTACTTTTGTCAGTTAAAGTCTTGACTGCAAAGTTAAATTCTGGGCAAAAAAAAATTTCTATTGCTGTTGGAGTGTCCAGATGTTTTGCATTGAAATTGAGGAATTGCACTGATAAAAGCATCCTGCATTTTATGATTCTGCAGATTGCAGAAGCAAGTAAGTAACAATATCACATGACCACCGTGGGACATGTTTGACCTACCTTTAACCAAAACAAGTTGGCACTGGCAAACATGGTGGACTCCGCTCTCCCGCCAGTGGAAAAGAAAAGGAAAATGAAATTGAATCAGGTAGAAAGCATGACAGAAAAGCGATAGAAACCAAAAGGCTGTCCGCACGAATTTTTGTGATGGGACAGATTGACCACTGGAATTGACTGAAGGATGAAACAGGTGTAAAATCTGATAAAGAACTTGATGACATGAAATCATGAACTTAGAGAGGCTTTAGTTTCATATTCATTAATTTTATATATTTCACATTACCCACCTAAATCATGAGATCAAGAAGAACATTTTATTTACTCTGAGATGCAAAATGTTGCATTCTGGATCACTCAGAAGGCACTATTTTAGATCGATATTTTAAGAATTGTCCAGGGGAAGATCCCCAGACCCCCTGCCTTTTTTCACATAGTGATGGCTTTGGGTCTGCCTACTACTCTTTTCCAAATACCCCCTGAAAGGGCTGGGACAATGTTCAATTCATAGGGTTCCAAAGTTCAGAGGGAGAAGATTAGCTCTTTTCCTCCAGGTTTTCTCATTTCACTGGTTCCATAACCACCAGTGTTAAGATGTCATTAAAACTATGTCCATTGCTGTTTAAGTGTCTTATCACCAGAAAGGAGAAATCCTTCATTTTGATTGTACAAAGGGGCTTGAAAGGGCATTTCCATAGGAGGGTGCCATTATAGTTGATGACAGTATGGTGGTGTAGTGGTTAGCACTGTCGCCTCACAGCAAGAAGGTTCTGGGTTCAAGCCAGTGGCCAATGGGGGCCTTTCTGTGTGGAGTTTGCCTGTTCTCCCCATGCCTGCGTAGGTTTCCTCCGGGTGCTCCAGTTTCCCCCACAGTTCAAAGACGTGGTTAGTGTGGCAGCGGGGGTGAGGCCAAGCATCGGTCTGTGACCGGAGGGCGGAGTCAGGGAAGGTAAGTGGCAGAATCACTACACCTGTCGTTAATTAATGTGTTTGTGTGTCTTCCCAGTGACCGCGCCCTATTTAAGGAGAGAGAGCGAGAAAAGAGAGAGCTCTCTCCCCACCCAGACGACAGATGTGTGTGCATGTGTCTGAGTGCATGAGAGATTAAAAATAGAAGCTGAAAAGCTAAATAAACAGAGTTTTGTGAACTCAGTTCTGGCCTGCCGTCCTTCTGTGCTCCACCCACCTATACGAACTGTTACAGTAGTGCCGAAACCCGGGAATGAGCACAGAAGAGAACAGCCCCATGGAGTCCTCCCCCTTCACAGACCTGATCCACGCCCTCACCACAGCCCAACAGAGCCAGCACCAGGCGCTGCTCGACCTCTGAAAGGAGCAAGAACAACGATTCGAGGCCCTGGTGCTGGCGCAACAGGAAGATCATCGGGCGTTCCGGCACCTCCTCGCGTCGGCGGGGTCTACCAACACTCCCACTGCGGGCCCGTCCCCCCTCACCCTAACAAAGATGGGCCCACAGGGCAACCCTGAGGCATTCATCACGCTCTTTGAGCAAGTCGCGGAGACCTCGGGGTGGACGATGGATCAGCGCGCGGCGTGCCTCCTCCCCCTGCTAACGGGAGAGGCGCAGCTGGCCGCGCTACAGCTCCCCACCGACCGCCGGCTGGCCTACGCAGACCTTCGCCGGGCTGTCCTCCAGCGTGTGGGGCGAACCCCCGAACAGCAGCATCAGCGCTTCCGCGCTTTGCGCTTGGAGGAAGTCGGCCGGCCGTTCGCGTTTGGCCAGCAACTCCGGGTCGCCTGCTGGCAGTGGTTGAGGGCCGACAACCGCGACGCCGAGGGACTCATCGACCAGGTGGTACTGGAGCAGTTCATTGCACGATTACCAGCAGGAACTGCGGAGTGAGTCCAGTGCCACCGCCCGGCGTCACTGGATCAGGCAATCGAGCTGGCGGAGGACCATTTGGCAGCTGTCCCGATGGCAGGACAGCAGATGACCTCTTCTCTTTTCTCTCTCTCTCTCTCTCTCCCCTCCTCCTGTGTCTCTTCCTCCCATTCCCCCACCGCGGAGACGGGGGCCGGCACCACCCCAGCCGGCCCGCCTCACCCGCGGTGCCCTCCCGTTTCTCCCTTCTGTGTCTGTCTCTCCCCCCCTCAGGTGAGTGAGCCCCAGAGCACTAGTGCAGAGAGGAAGCCCGGGCTGGTTTGCTGGCGCTGCAGGGAGCCAGGCCACCTCCAACAGCAGTGCTTGGTAATGGAGGTGCTGCAGTGGTTCGGATCCCCGACACGCCAGGAGCCGCCCTCGATCGGGCCGGAGCGTATTGCATACTGGTGAGTATCCAAGGGGATACATATCAGGCATTGGTGGATTCTGGTTGTAATCAGACCTCAATCCACCAAAGCCTGGTGCAAGATGAGGCATTGTGGGGAGCACAATTGGTTAAGGTGTTGTGTGTGCACGGGGATGTTCACAACTACCCTTTAGTGTCGGTCCACATTTTTTTTCGAGGGGAAAAATTTATAGTGAAGGCGGCGGTTAATCCTCGCCTTACCCACTCTATGATTTTGGGGACGGATTGGCCGGGATTTCGGGATTTAATGACACACTTAGTGAAGAGTGTGTCCTGCCATTTAACAGGGGGAGGTCCCAGTGTCGCTTTGGCGGGAGCAGCTGTCACAGAGCCGTCTATGTCATCTCTGCATCAGAGTGAGGAGCCGCCGGCCCCTCCTCTCTCTGTTGGGGAATCCCTCTCAGATTTCCCATTAGAGCAGTCGCGAGACGAGACTCTGCGGCATGCGTTTGACCAAGTGAGAGTAATCGATGGTCAAACGCTCCAGCCAAACGCCACCCCGTCCTTCCCCTACTTCGCGATTATGAAGGATAGATTATACCGAGTGACGCAGGACACTCAAACTAAACAGCAAGTCATGCAGCTTTTAATTCTGAAGAGCCACCGGGAATTGGTATTCCAGGCGGCTCACTTTAATCCCATGGCTGGACACTTAGGGCAGGATAAAACACTAGCCCGAATAATGGCCCGATTCTATTGGCCGGGGATTCACGGCGATGTCCGTAGGTGATGTACGGCATGCCATGAATGCCAGTTAGTAAATCCAGCAACCATTCCAAAAGCCCCTTTGCACCCTCTACCGTTAATCGAGACCCCGTTCGAAAGAATTGGGATGGATCTCGTCGGGCCATTAGATCGGTCAGCACGAGGGTACCGCTTTATATTAGTTCTGGTGGACTATGCAACACGATACCCAGAAGCAGTGCCTCTTCGCAATATCTCAGCATGCAGTATTGCGGAGGCACTCTTCCATGTTATCTCCCGAGTTGGAATCCCGAAAGAGATTCTGACTGGCCAAGGCACCTCGTTTATGTCACTTAGACTGAACGAACTGTATGGGTTGTTGGGTATTAAGCCGATCCGCATCAGCGTGTATCACCCACAAATGGATGGTTTAGTTGAACGGTTCAATCGCACCCTCAAGAATATAATTTAAAAATTCGTAAGTGAGGACGTAAGTGAAGAAAAAAGTGGTTCGGGAAGAACTTGAGGCCATGCTCGAAATGGGCATCGTCGAGGAGTCCCACAGTGACTGGAGCAGCCCGGTGGTCTTGGTACCCAAGGCCGACGGGTCGGTCCGGTTCTGTGTTGACTATAGAAAAAAGTCAACGCGGTGTCTAAATTCGACGCGTACCCAATGCCTCGTATTGATGAGTTGCTCAATCGGCTAGGCACGGCTCGTTTTTACTCGACACTGGATTTAACAAAGGGTTATTGGCAGATCCCCTTGACTCCATTATCCCGAGAAAAAAACGGCCTTTTCCACACCGTTCGGCTTACACCAATTTGTCACACTTCCTTTTGGGCTGTTTGGGGTGCCCGCTATGTTTCAGCGGCTGATGGATAGGGTCCTCCGCCCCCACGCCACCTATGCGGCTGCCTACCTCGACGACATTATTATCTATAGTAATGACTGGCCGAGGCACCTTGAACATCTGAGGGCCGTCCTTAGGTCGCTGAGGCGAGCGGGTCTCACAGCCAACCCAAAGAAGTGTGCGATTGGGTGGGTGGAAGTATGGTATCTGGGCTTCCACTTGGGCAACGGGCAGGTGCGTCCCCAAATTAACAAGACAGCAGCAATTGCGGCCTGCCCGAGGCCCAAGACCAAAAAGGGGGTGAGACAGTTCCTGGGGCTGGCTGGCTATTATCGTAGGTTTATACCTAATTATTCGGACGTCACCAGCCTGCTGACTGATCTGACTAAAAAGTGGGCACCAGATCCGTTCCAGTGGACGGAGCAATGCCAGCGGCCTTTTTCTAAGGTAAAGGCTGCACTGTGCGGGGGGCCACTTTTACACTCCCCTGACTTTTCTCTCCCCTTTATGTTACAAACAGATGCATTGGACAGAGGGCTGGGGGCCGTTTTGTCCCAGGAGGGGGAGGGGGAGGACCGCCCAGTGTTGTATATGAGTTGTAAGCTGTCGGTGCGTGAGGGGCGCTACAGCACGATTGAGAAGGAGTGCCTGGCAATCAAGTGAGCGGTCCTCACCCTTTGTTACTACCTGCTAGGATGCCCTTTCACCCTCTGTTCAGGCCACACGCCCCTCCAGTGGCTCCACTGCATGAAGGATGCCAACATGCGGATCACCCGTTGGTATCTGGCACTCCAACCCTTTAACTTCAAGGTGATCCACAGGCCGGGGGTGCAGATGGTTGTGGCAGACTTCCTCTTCCGTCAAGGGGGGGGGAGTTGGCTGCAGGCCAGACGGGCGCCAGGCCTGAGTCGGGCGGTGGGGGTATGTGGCAGCGGGGGCGTGGTCAAGCATCGGTCTGTGACCGGAGGGCGGAGTCAGGGAAGGTAAGTGGCAGAATCACTATGTTAGGGTTTTGCTGGGATTCAAACCCGGGTCGCTGGTGTGATAATCTAGCAAACCCCCACTAGGCCACCAGGGGGATGACTCAAGTGCAGAGGCATGAGGCGTAGGTAGAGTATCAAAAAACAGTTAATTTACAATATTTACAATCTGATGGAAAAAAAAATCCAAAAGCTCAGAAGATGACCAAAAATAAAAATATCCAAAGGTTCAAAGTCCAAAAAACAAAAGGAAAGGCAAAAATGCTGAATTCTCAGAAGATCAAAAAATACAAAGTCCAAAGAAAGCAAAAACATCAAAAACGCAAGGGCACAGGCAAGATACGTGGGACAGCGGAAACTAGCACTAGACGACATAGTATAAAGACTCCGTGACTAGGGGAACAAACAGAGGGGTATTTATACACAAACTCATTAAGGAACAGGGCGGGGCAGGAAACAGGCAATCAAGACAAACACAAAACACAGTGGTGGCCTCTAGAGGCCAAAACAACCATGACAAGATAAACATAACAGCGGCCTCTAGAGGCCAAAACAGTCCCAGTCCTAACAGGACCCCCCCCCCCCCCAGGAGCGTCTCCTGACGTTCCCAGGGCGATCCGGATGGGCCGAATGGAAGTCCCGGCACAGTCCTTTATCTAAAATGTCCCAGGCGGGGACCCAACAGTGTTCCTCAGGGCCATAGCCCTCCCAATCTACCAGGTATTGAAGCCCGCCGCGGACCCGGCGGGAGTCAAGCAGGCGATGCACGGTGAACACAGTCTGACCCTGGAAGATGCGGGGGGGTGAGGGATTCCTAGGGGCAGGGGCATACGTGGACATCAGTACGGGCCGCAACAGGGAAACATGGAATGTGGGGTTGATCCTCAGAGTCCGGGGCAACTGGAGCCGGTAGGTGACAGGGTTCACCCTGCGCACCACCTTGAAGGGGCCAATGTAGCGAGCAGTGGCGATCCTAGAGTGATTTACTCCCCGGGCGAAACCCCCTGCTGGCGCCCCCCCGGCCCAACCCGACAACCACCTCCCACCCACCACCTAAGAAAACACTAACTTTGTCCAGAACACACACGACCCCATACACAAACTCACAACAGCTATTTTCAAGAACAAATTTCCAGTTTTAATGACTAGTGCAATAAAAAATACAAAGATAAACAATAAAAGATAAACAATAAACAAAAAGACTCAATGACTTCGCATTACAGTTATCCACAGCTATTTAAGAAAGCACAACTGCACTACAGCACCACCCGATGGTCAAAATATTGCACAAGTCAGTCAGTTTTACCAACAGAGTGCACAATGAATTATCATAGAGTACCATTCACCATTATTAACAAGAAGACTTAAACCTCCATTAAAGTCGCACCATATAAATAACAAAAGAAGCTAAACAGTTAAAAATCACAATTACAGAATAACATGAAGTGACAAAAGATCTAAAAATACTATACATTAAAGTGGCAAAAATGGTAAAACGCAATCATGTATCATAAATAAATGAACTAACGACAGAGAAGAGGTAAATCCTATACATATTACTGTACACATAAGAAGAAATAACAAACACTATTGTGTATCATAAATAACAAGAAGTAACAAATGAAGTTAACACTCTTTATAGTGGCAAAAATGGCAAACCACTATAATTTGTCATAAATAACAAGACGTGCAAAAGAAGTAAGAGGAAAACAGTCTATATACATTTAAGTGGCAATTATATTCAGGATGCAAAAGTGAAAGCACAACCTAAAAGTTGGCTTTTCTGGCCTTCCTGGATGCAAATTCTTCCACAATGTCTTCATATGAGATTTGTTCCCCTAAGGCATGGTTTATGCTGATCACAGCAAGGCCACTGAACCATTCCTGTGACATTGTTGACCTTAGGTAAGTCTTGATCAGTTTTAGCTTCGAGAAGGTCCTCTCTGCCTGAGCCACAGTGACAGGCAGAAGAGTGGCAGCAATTCTGAGTCCAGTCCAGAAATTGGGGTAGATCTCTGATAGCTCCTTCTCGTGCATGAATGTGATCAGCTCAAGGGGGGGTTACAGTTGCTGACGGCAAGTCAGGAAAGTTCCTGACCTCCTGCACGAGCTCTTTTTTTTTTTTGGGACCTTTTTTTTTCGCGCCCGCGCTCGTGCCGCCCCCCGCGAAGCCGCCCCGGGCAGCTGCCCAGTTGGACCGCCCCCAGGACCGCCCCTGGTAGCGAGGAGCAAGCTTGTGGTTCTCCACCCGCAGCGGAAGGTCCTTGGTGGACAGCCAAACCCACTGCCCAGGGCGGAAAGCGTGGGCAGGTCTTCTATGGCGGTTGGCCTGAGTCTGGTTGGTTCTGGAGGTCTGGATGAGGGTCTTCCTGACCTTGCTCCAGGTCTTGCGACACCGTCTCACATATTGGTTGACCGAGGGCACCCCCGCGTCCTCCTCCTGGTCCGGGAACAGAGGTGGCTGGAACCCGAATTGGCACTGGAATGGCGACAGCTTGGTGGCCGATGACTGCAGGGTGTTGTGGGCGTACTCTGCCCATGGCAGCCAGGTGCTCCACGATGTCAGGTTATCCATAGCCAGGCCTCGCAGGGTGGTTTCCAGGTCCTGGTTGAGCCTCTCCGTCTGGCCATTGGACTGTGGGTGGAACCCAGAGGAGAGGCTGGCAGTGGATCCTATGACCTTGCAAAACCCGTGCCACACTCGGGAGGAGAACTGGGGCCCCCGGTCAGAAACGATGTCCTGTGGGAGACCAAAAACTCGGAAGACATGAGTGAACATGAGTTTGGCAGTTTCCAGGGCAGAAGGGAGCTTGCACAGTGGTATGAAGCAGCAGGCCTTAGAGAATCTGTCTACTATGACCAAAATGACAGTATTACCTTGTGACTCAGGGAGACCCGTGATGAAGTCGACTGCCACATGGGACCAGGGACGCCGGGGAATGGTCAGAGGATGCAGAAGACCCTGGGGATGCTGTCGTGGGTTCTTGCTTCTGGTGCACACTTCGCAGGAAAGGACGAATGACCTCACTTCCTTCTCCATGCTAGGCCACCAGAAGCATCTTCTCAAAAAGTCCAGGGTCCTACGAGCTCCTGGGTGGGCGGTGAGAGGGGCCGAGTGACACCACTGGATAACCTTGGCCCGGACTTGATGTGGGACGTACAAGAGGCCCGGTGGCCCCATTCCAGGACCAGGGTCCTGGTGTTGGGCTTGTCAGACGGCCTCCTCAATACCCCAGCGGACAGGGGCCACAGTCCGGGACACAGGGATAATAGGACCAACTTTGCTCTCCCTGTTGGTGGGAGCGAACAGCCTGGAAAGTGCGTCAGGTTTGGTATTTTTGGAGCCGGGGCGGTACGATAGGGTAAAGTCGAACCGACTTAAAAATAAGGCCCACCTAGCCTGTCGTGGATTGAGTCTCTTTGCTTGCTGGAGGTACGCCAGGTTCTTGTGGTCCGTCCAGACCAAAAATGGGTGTTGTGCTCCCTCCAGCCAGTGCCTCCACTCCTCAAGGGCCAGTTTAACTGCTAGCAGTTCTCGATCCCCCACGTCATACCGGGACTCTGCAGAACTCAGGCGGTGGGAGAAGTATGCACAGGGGTGCAACCTTCCTTCCGAGCATTGAGAGAGGACCACGCCGACGCCGCTGTCCGAGGTGTCCACCTCGACGATGAAGGATTGCAAAGGGTCCGGGAGGACCAGAATGGGTGCCGTGCAGAAGTGGTGCTTGAGGTCTTTGAATGCCTTTTCCGCCTGAGGAGACCAGACATATGATCCACCTGTCCCTTCGGTGAGGTCCGATATGGGCGCTGCTACAGAACTAAAGTTCTTGATGAACTTGTGGTAGAAGTTAGCAAATCCTAAGAACCGCTGAACCTCTTTGACGGACTTGGGGGTGGGCCAGTCCCGGACAGCCAGGGTCTTGGCTGGATCCATCTGGAGTTGGCCTGTCCGTACAATAAAACCCAGAAAGGAGACCTTGGGAACATGAAATTCGCATTTCTGGGCCTTAGCGAACAGATTGTTCTGTAGCAGCCTCTGGAGAACCTGGCAGACATGGTGGCGGTGCTCCTGCATGGTCTTGGAAAAGATTAGGATATCATCGAGGTAGACAAAAATGTACAGGTTAATCATGTCCCTCAAGATGTCGTTGATTAGGGCCTGAAAAACAGCTGGTGCATTGGTGAGTCCGAAGAGCATCACCTGGTACTCGTAGTGCCCTGACGGGGTGTTAAAGGCGGTCTTCCACTCGTCTCCTTGTCGGATACGGACGAGGTGGTATGCGTTCCGTAAGTCCAACTTGGTGAAGACGGTGGCGCCTTGGAGCAGGTCGAATGCTGTGGACATCAGCGGAAGGGGATAGCGGTTGCGCACGGTGATCTTGTTCAGGCCCCTATAGTCAATACACGGTCGGAACCCCCCCCATCCTTCTTGCCGACAAAGAAGAAGCCGGCACCAGCAGGTGAAGTGGAGGGTCGAATGAACCCAGAGACCAGGGCTTCCTTGATGTATTCCTCCATGGCCTTGCGTTCTGGCTGAGAGAGGGAGAACAGTCGGCCCCGAGGAGGAGTAGTCCCAGGGAGCAAGTCAATGGCACAGTCATAGGCGCGGTGTGGAGGAAGAACGGCGGCCCTGCTCTTGCTTTTTAGTTGGTTTTTACCTCTTTCAGATCCCAGTACTCTGTGGGAACTTGAGATAACTCGGTGAGATCAGGAGGCTCAGCAGGAGACACAGGAGAGCTAGAGAGCAGACAAGAGGCATGGCATGCAGGACCCCATTCCACAACCTGGCTTGTTACCCAGTCTTTGCGAGGGTTGTGGCGAGTAAGCCAAGGAAGGCCTAGAATAACTGGGAACTCAGGTGAATGAATAAGGTGCAGGGATATTTCTTCTTTGTGACCTTGAGACTGGAGAAAGACTGGAGAAGTAACTTGGGTGACTCTTCCATCACCTAAAGCTTGGCCATCCAGGGCAGACACAGACAGTGGGACTTCAAGAGGCGCAGTCGGGACATTGATACTTTGGGCGAAGTGGATATCCATAAAGTTTCCAGCCGCCCCTGAGTCTAACAAGGCCTGGCAAGAGCGGACGGACTCACCCCAGCAGATGGAAACCGGGATGTAGATTCCTTGGCCAGGAAGTCCGGGAGAGAGGGTAGGCCCCATCACAACCCTCCCTCGGCTGGACGGGGCGGTCCTTTTCCCGAGAGCTCGGGACATGATGCTCGGAAGTGACCAGGCTTGCCACAGTAGATGCAGCACTTGTCCCTCCTTCTGCGCTCCCTCTCAGATGCGGAGAGGCGAGTACAGCCCACTTGCATGGGTTCTGGACAGTCACTGGAGGAGGTAGACGGGCTCCATGTTGAGGCAGTGAGGCCGGGGAGACTCAGGACTTGGCGGCGTTCTCTAATCCTGTTGTCCAGACGAATGGCATGAGAAATCAGTGTTTCGAGGTCACTTGGGCCTCCATTAGAGGCCAGACCGTCTTTGATGAGGTCAGACAGACCATGGTGAAAGGCTGAAACCAGGGCAGTCTCGTTCCATCCGCTTACTGCTGCGAGCGTCTGGAACTAGATGGCGTAGTCTGCGATGCTTCCTCCTTGCCGGATGGACATGAGCTTTCTGGCTGTGTCTTTGCTGATGTCTGCTTGATCGAAGACACGAAGCATCTCCTCCGTAAACAGCTGGAAATCAGAGCACTCAGGTCCCTGTCTCTGCCAGATGGCTGTTGCCCAAGCTCGTGCCTTACCAGCTAACAAGGTTATCACAAAGGCAATCTTGCGGCGATCCATAGTGTAGGTGGTAGGCTGGAGCTCAAAGGTGAGTTGGCACTGGGTAAGGAACTCCCAACACTCACTGTGCTTGCCGTCATACCTCTGTGGTGCAGGAAGGCTGGGTTCGCGAGGTGAAGGAGGCAGCATGGCAGGAGGCACTGGAGCAGGAGTGGATGGTGGAGCAGAATCAGGCACAGGAGATGGGGGCAGAGAAGTCAGCTGTGCCAGGGTTTTCCCAATTTGCTGAAGCAGTACCTCGTGGCGAGCAAGGGTTGGCTTACAAGAGTCCGTCCATGAGTGTCCATGTTGGATCCGAGGCGTGTTAACACGGCCATCATTCCCTGAAGGTTAGCCAGGTAGACAGTTGAAGAAGCCTCTGCTGAGTCGGTCATGACGGAGTCTTTCTGTTAGGGTTTTGCTGGGATTCGAACCCGGGTCGCTGGTGTGATAATCTAGCAAACCCCCACTAGGCCACCAGAGGGATGATTCAAGTGCAGAGCGTGAGGCGTAGGTAGAGTATCAAAAAACAGTTTATTTACAATATTTACAATCCGATGGAAAAAACAAAAAGAAAATCCAAAAGCTCAGAAGATGACCAAAAATAAAAATATCCAAAGGTTCAAAGTCCAAAAAACAAAAGGAAAGGCAAAAATGCTGAACGCTCAGAAGATCAAAAAATACAAAGTCCAAAGAAAGCAAAACCATCAAAAATGCAAGGGCACAGGCAAGATATGTGGGACAGCGGAAACTAGCACTAGACAACATAGCATAAAGACTCCGTGATTAGGGGAACAAACAGAGGGGTATTTATACACAAACTCATTAAGGAACAGGGCGGGGCAGGAAACAGGCAATCAAGACAAACACAAAACACAGTGGCGGCCTCTAGAGGCCAAAACAGTCCCAGTCCTAACACACTACACCTGTCGTTAATGTGTTTGTGTGTCTTCCCAGTGACCGCGCCCTATTTAAGGAGAGAGAGAGAGAGAGAGAGAGAGAGCTCTCTCCCCACCCAGATGGCAGATGTGTGTGCATGTGTCTGAGTGCATGAGAGATTAAAAATAGAAGCTGAAAAGCTAAATAAACAGAGTTTTGTGAACTCAGTTCTGGCCTGCCGTCCTTCTGTGCTCCACCCACCTATACGATCTGTTACAGTTAGGTTACCATGGGGCAGCCTTGGGCTGAAGTGCCCTTGAGCAAGGCACCTAACCCCCAATTGCTCCCTAGGCACTGTAGCATAGCTGCCCACTGCTCTGGGTATGTGTGTGTGCTCATTGCTCACTTGTGTTTGTGTGTGTGTGTTCATTGCTTCAGATGGGTTAAATGCAGAGGTTAAATTTCACTGTGTGCTTAAGTCTTTGCTTAAGTGTACATGTGAGAAATAAAGCCTTCTTGACTTGACAATGTTGATGCCACTAATCTGAAAGTAAAACTTGGAGTTGAAGCAAAAACAGTGTAATTTGAGCATAAAAATGAGGAGAAAATCTTTGCAGAATGTCAGTGGCTGGGTGCTTTTCCTGTCATGCATCAGGAAATGGCTTTTCTCAATCCATCTTCATTAGGGATGATTGTGTACTGCATTTGATGTCTATACAAAAAGCAAAGGGTTTTTGTGATGGAGAAGCCTTTATTATCACATGTAAACTCAAGCACACAAAACTCCCCTCTGCATTTAACCCATCTGAAGCAATGAACACACAAATGAACAGTGAGCACACACACATACCCAGAGCAGTGGGCAGCTATACTACAGCACCTGGGGAGCAACTGAGGGTTAGGTGCCTTGCTCAAGGACACTTCAGCCGCAATACAGAGGGAGGGGAAAGTGCTGTTCATTCACTCATCTCCCCTCACATTTTTCCTGCCTGTCCCAGGAATTGAACCAGCAACCCTTTGGGTCCATGGCTGCCCCCAGTTTAAGGTTTTTAAACCTACAGTTTGTTTTATAGAAAATAAGAAATTGTGGATAATCCTTGCTGCATTCAGGAGGTATACACCTTCTGAATGAAATAACAGAGCACCATCTACACACATATATTCAGAATTAGGGGTTATTGAACAGAGCTTATCTGCCTACTGCCATGTTTTTGTGAGTTGAGAGGAAATTGTAGGACACAGAGGATTCCAAGATAAAGAATGGTCTATTAAATTAGGCATGTCAGACACTCGCTGGCTGTGCTGTGAAAATTGTGCATGCAGATGCTCATCTAAGTTTCCAAATCTCTCATTGCTTAACTCTTGAATATTTTCTATCATGAATACTCTCATTAAAAAGCTTGTAATCTCTGCATTCTAAAGAAATTTCTCATTAAGATCTGTTCAGTACTTTGGGAGGAGCGGCAGGTTGAAGTTGGTACAACAGAGTAAACTCTCTGCTCGTGGGATGTCGGGAATCTGCCGGTGCTTTTTGAGTCACGGGAAAGCAGTCAGGCTCTCTCTCTTTTGATTGGTTTCCAACTGGATTACTCATGGATATCAATCAGATAACCGCTATAAGGATGCTCTCTCACTCTCACTATTTCTGATGAAGTATGCAGCAAAATAGTCTGCTAGTTTTGATGTTATGATTCACGGGAGACTGTGAAGTGAGTTTTCCTAGCTTTACTTACTTATTTTTCAAATAAAACTGATTCATGTAAATAAATAACCATTTTAGAATATAACTGTAGTTGCTTTGATGAAAAATATTGAGATCTTAGTGGTTGGAATGCTAGTTTAAAAAACCAGAAGTCAGAGACGTGAGTGTCAATTTCAATTCAATTAATGTGAATCGTTTATTGTCTGTAGCTCACAATTTTTCGAGGTTCACCTTGAAAGCTGTGAATATTAATCTCATCTCATCTCATTATCTCTAGCCTTCTACAGGGTCGCAGGCAAGCTGGAGCCTATCCCAGCTGACTATGGGCGAAAGGCGGGGTACACCCTGGACAAGTCGCCAGGTCATCACAGGGCTGACACATAGACACAGACAACCATTCACACTCACATTCACACCTACGGTCAATTTAGAGTCACCAGTTAACCTAACCTGCATGTCTTTGGACTGTGGGGGAAACCGGAGCACCCGGAGGAAACCCACGCGGACACGGGGAGAACATGCAAACTCCACACAGAAAGGCCCTCGCCGGCCCCGGGGCTCGAACCCAGGACCTTCTTGCTGTGAGGCGACAGCGCTAACCACTACACCACCGTGCCGCCCTGAATATTAATCGAAATAATAATTTATATTCTTTCTTATAAACACTAGTCGGTCCTACTTAGAAATAAAAAGGCCTATAGGACACAAAGAGGGTATTAGAAATGATCTTTTATTACTTTTTTTATTGAGTGTACCGATTTAATGGGTTTGCCTAATTAGCAAAATTTATGCTAATCAAAATACTACTCTGCATAATTTCCCTCCATTATCTGTAGCCGCTTATCCTGTGCAGGGTCGCAGGCAAGCTGGAGCCTATCCCAGATGACTATGGGTGAGAGGTGGGGTACACCCTGGGCAAGTCGCCAGGTCATCGCAGGGCTGCAAAATTTGTTTTTACTAATTTTTCAAATGTTGTATTCAGTATACAACCATCTATGTGCCCACCAATTCCCATGTAAATAGCTTGAAAAATAAAAAAGTTATTAAGAAAACACATTTGATCTCATTTTTTAATGAGGCCAATTTTGGACCATGTTATTCTAATGCATAATATTACAGCAGTTTTCTAAAATATTAAGCCATTTTTTCAATCTTTCATTTGTAATGTCTCAAGAACGGATAAACATATTTTAATTCTGTAAAAAAGTAGAGCAGTTTCAAGCAATTTGGATTGAATTTGAATTTTCACCTTATATGCCTCATTAAATATTCTTTCTACAACAACTATATGTTTAATTTATAAGTAAATTAATGTAGCATTTAAAGTATATTAATGACAGTTTATATAAGCTATAGTCTTGGAGATAATCACACACACACACACACACACACACACACACACACACACTAATGAGTATAATCAGTTAGTCTACTATGATAGAGGCAAATTTGACTGATAACTGTGGGAATCCTTGGAGTCTAAATGCCGCCGTTGTTTGATAATTTATTCTGTTTCTGTTCCTGTTAGCTACTGTTTATGCTCAAAGAACACGATAAGTGAGTACAAGGCATGTTGAGCCTGATAACGTTCTTTCCTTTTGATAAATGATTCATGTGCAGTGTGTGTGTGTGTGCTATAGATGCACAGGATGTAAGAAATATACTCTAATCTTATAACACAATGGTATCAGTATCTGCTTCAGGCTCCAAATATATATATATATATATATATATATATATATATATATTTATATTTATTTATTTATTTTTTGTAGTTGTTGTTGTGGGTGAATTAAATTTGAACCTGGAAACAAACACACATGGGGAGAGAGAGAGAGAGAGAGAGAGAGAGGTGTCCGCTTTGTCAGCATGGTGTGTGAATTCTGGCTCTGAAAATTGAGGCCTGTATCAGCTGCATCACTAGAGTTTATACTAATTGGTCTCAACTGGAGATGGTTTTTCATGCCACTCACACAATTATTACTTTTGTTTGCACCTGCCTGCAACATTTTCAAATAAATTTACGTGATTCTTGTAGCACTCTTGTGATTTGTGGTGAAAAATGAGGAACTGGGAGACAGGCTTGCGACAACTTGGGGTGAGTTTTTATTATTTTATTTCAAGTTTTTCACATTAAAGCTTCACACGTGTATGTGCACACACACACACACACACACACACACTGCACTGTGCTGGTTTTCTCTCTCTGTCTGCTCACCAGCTTCTCTACAAGCACACAGAAAAGCATGTTATTGGATTGTTGGTGAATAGACGCAGGTAATGCTCATCACATAGTACCTGACGGTTCTACCTGACTCTTCTCTGCCCACAGCCAATGCTTGATCGCGCCGCCACTGCCACAGTTCTGTTCATGACAATATCAACAATCTAGTTGAAGAAGAAGAAGAAGAAGCCTTTGTCACTCAAGCAGTGAAATTCGTCCTCCACATTTAACCCATCTGAAGCAGTGAACACAGGCATGCACACACAAGTGAGCAATGAGCACACACACATACTCAGGGCTGTGAACAGCTATACTACAGCACCCAGGGAGCAGTTGGGGGTTAGGTGCCTTGCTCAAGGGCACTTCAGCCCAAGGCTGCCCCATGTTAACCTAACCTGCATGTCTTTGGACTGTGGGGGAAACCGGAGCACCCAAAGGAAACACACGCATACATGGGGAGAACATGCAAACACCACACAGAAAGGCCCCTGTCGGCCACTGAGCTTGAACCCAGAACCTTCTTGCTGTGAGGTGACAGTGTTATCTACTACGTCACCATGCCGCCCAACAATAATTATAATAATAATAATAATAATAGGATAAAGCGGCTACAGATAATTAGATGAGATGAGATAATAATATTTGGGGGTGTCGTCTGAGGGAGTTTTTCCTTGCCACCATCACCACAGGCTTGCTTATTGGGGATAGACTAGGGATAAAATTAGCTCATGTTTTAAGTCATTCAAATTCTGTAAAGCTGCTTTGCGACAATGTTTACTGTTAAAAGTCCTATACAAATAAACTTGACTAATAATATCAACAAATGACCACACACTCTTTGGCTCAAACCTTCATATCTTGCCATTTGCCCTCATGTATCGGTACTGCATGCTTTGGCACGCGCATCAGAAGGACTCTCGGGCACGCTCCAGACTGCATATGCCCTGAGCAGACTCTCACAAGTGCTGTTAACGACACACACCTGCGCATGATTAAGGCGCAATCAATGCACCTATATAAAGACTGATTAACGCACGTTCAGTGTGAAGTATTAGGTGACATTTGTACGCCTTACTGAGTCTTATTTTCGTGTACATTTCCTGGTTTTCTGATTCTTGTGCCTGTTCCTCGTTTCCATTTTTATCCCCCGCTGGCCAAAAGGCCCGAAGGCAGATTATGTCATGGCGATTTCTATCCGGGTGTTCACATTCTGAAATCAACTCCTCTCACAATTTTTGGAGGAATTTCACCAAACTTGGCAAAAGGCACTGTTATACAGTGGTGCTTGAAAGTTTGTGAACCCTTTAGAATTTTCTATATTTCTGCATAAATATGACCTAAAACATCATCAGATTTTCACACAAGTCCTAAAAGTACATAAAGAGAACCCAGTCAAACAAATGAGACAAAAATATTATACTTGGTCATTTATTTATCGAGGAAAATGATCCAATATTACATATCTGTGAGTGGCTAAAGTATGTGAACCTTTGCTTTCAGTATCTGGTGTGACCCCCTTGTGCAGCCATAACTGCAACTAAACATTTCTGGTAACTGTTGATCAGTTCTGCACACCGGCTTGGAGGAATTTTAGCCCATTCCTCTGTACAGAACAGCTTCAACTCTGCGATGTTGGTGGGTTTCCTCACATAAACTGCTCGCTTCAGGTCCTTCCACAACATTTCGATTGCATTAAGGTCAGGGCTTTGACTTGGCCATTCCAAAACATTAAATTTATTCTTCTTTAACCATTCTTTGGTAGAACAACTTGTGTGCTTAGGGTTGTTGTCTTGCTGCATGACCCACCTTCTCTTGAGATTCAGTTCATGGACAGATGTCCTGACATTTTCCTTTAGAATTTGCTGGTATAATTTTGAATTCATTGTTCCATCAATGATGGCAAGCCGTCCTGGCCCAGATACAGCAAAACAGGCCCAAACCATGATACTACCACCACCATGTTTCACAGATCGGATAAGGTGTTAGGGGTGGTGGATGTGTGGTGAGATAGGATCCAAAAGCAGAATGCAGACAGTTATCAAATAAATAAAGTGATTTAATCCAGGGAAGAAGGTCATGGCAAAAAGGTAAACAAACAGGACAAAAAAATAAAACAAATGGCAAAAATAGTTCGGGGAAAAAAGAGACAAAAAACTTGACAAAGACACGAGACAAGTAAGGGTAAAAAAACACTAGTGCAAAAAACCATGAACAAGAACAAAGAACTAGAGACCAGAGGTCCAAGCTGTGACACGTGGAAAGTGGGGTGAATACGTTGCATGGTGAGTGGTAATGCCAGTCTGATGGAACATGGATTGATTACCTTGCTGATGAGGAAGGGTCCTAGGTATCTGGGGGCCAGCTTGTGGGAGATGGTTCTGAGTGGCAGATGGCACTAGGAGAGCGTGACTTGCTGCCCCACCCGGTAGGTGGGTGCTTTAGAGCGGCATTTGTCTGCCTGCCTCTTCGATGCTAGGGCGGAGCGAATGAGTCTTCTCCAGGCCAGTGCCCACGTCCTCCTGCAGTGGCATATGAAGGTCTGGGCAGAGGGTACTGCGACTTCCTCCTCTTGGTTGGGGAAGAGTGGTGGTTGGTAACCCAGGGAGCACTGGAAGGGCGAGAGACTTGTGGCAGATGAAGGGTTGTGAGCGTACTCAACCCAAGGTAAGTACTTACTCCAAGAACCCTGGATGACATGCACCTGAGTGCCACCTCCAAATCTTGATTTGCCCATTCCACCTGGCCATTGGTTTGAAGATGGAACCTTGAGGAGAGACAACAGGAGGCCCCAGTTAGTTTGCAGAAGGCCCTCCAGAACTGCGCAGTGAACTGAGGACCCCAGTCAGAGACGATATCAGTGGGGAGTCCATGTAAGTGGAAAATGTGAAGGATGAGTAATTCGGCAGTT
Organism: Neoarius graeffei; assembly: GCF_027579695.1. Lineage (NCBI taxonomy): Eukaryota > Metazoa > Chordata > Actinopteri > Siluriformes > Ariidae > Neoarius > Neoarius graeffei. Next base: position 75,122,522 of record NC_083575.1, on the reverse strand, counting down.
TCTTTAGCTGAGGGAAGCTTGGGCAGGGGGATGAAATGGACTGTCTTGGAGAAATGGTCAATAACTGTGAGGATGCATGTGTTGCCACCTGAGTTGGGGAGTCCTGTGACGAAGTCCAGGGCAATGTGAGACCAGGGTTGATGAGGAATTGGGAGGGGTTTTAGCAGGCTGGCAGGGGATCCGGCTGTCTTGTTCTGGGCACATGTGCTGCAGGCTTCCATGAACTCCTGGACATCTTCCTTGATGGATGGCCACCAGAAGAGCTGTTGGATGAGTGCCAGGGTTTGAGCAGCTCCCGGGTGGCAAGCCAGCTTGGAGCCATGACCCCACTGCAGCACCTGGGTTCACACAAAAGGAACAAACAGATGGTTAGGTGGTATGTTGCTTGAATTACCTTCTCCGGGGTCCTGCTCCAGGGCCTTCTGCACCAATGTCTCTACCTCAAGTAGGGCGGCCCCCACCAGACAGCATGGAGGGAAGATGGTTTCGGGCATACTAGACTCCTCCTGGTGGGCAGAGAATATCCTGGATAGGGTGTCGGGTTTGCTGTTCTTGGAGCCTGGGCGGTAGGAGAGTGTGAATCGGAACCGGGAGAAGAAGAGAGACCATTGGGCTTGTCGTGAGTTAAGGCATTTGGTGGACTTGAGGTATTCTAGGTTTTTGTGGCCAGTCCAGACAAGGAAGGGGAGATCCGACCCCTCAAGCCAGTGCCTCCACTCCTCCAGGGCTAGCTTGATGGCCAACAGCTCTCTGTCGCCAGTATTCTAATTTTGTTCAGCAGGGGACAGCCGGTGAGAAAAGAAGGAGCAGGGGTGGACCCCGTTATCATTGGCCCTCTGGGAGAGAATGGCTCTGACCCCAGACTCGGAAGCATCGACCTCCACGATGAACTGTTTGGTCGGATCGGATATGGTGAGAATGGGTGCTGTGGTGAACTTGCGCTTGAGCATGGAGAAGGCTTTCTCTGCTTCCTCCCCCCACTTGAATGAGGTCTTAATCGAGGTCAAGGCAGTAAGAGGTCTGGCCACCATGCTGAAGTTGTGGATGAAGCGCCTGTAGAAATTGGCGAATCCCAGGAAAAACTGGAGCTCTCATTGCAAGGATGGGGTGGGCCAGTCAGCGACTGCCTCAAGCTTGAGGGGGTCCATCTGGATCCTAGCTTGGGAGATGATGAACCCCAGAAATGAGACAGCGTTCTCGTGGAATTTGTTCTTTTCCACCTTGACAAACAGCTTATTTTCTAGCAGGTGCTGGAGGACCTGCCAGACATGGCCCCGATGTTCCTCCAGGGAGCGAGAGAAGATCAGGATGTCATCCAGGTACACGAGAATGAAGATGTTAAGAAAGTCTCTTAGGACATCATGCACGAGTGCCTGGAAGACTGTGGGCGCATTGGTCAAGCCGAAAGGGACCACGAGGTACTCGTAGTGGCCAGTGGTGGTGTTAAAGGCCGTCTTCCATTTGTCCACCTCCCTGATCCTGATGAGATGATAGGCATTGCATAAGTCCAACTTGGTAAATATCTTGGCTCCCTAGAGTAGTTCAAAGGCCATGGTCATGAGCGGTAGTGGTTAGCGGTTCTTGACCATGATGGTGTTGAGGCCTCAATAGTCAATGCAGGGGTGGAGTGACTTGTCCTTCATCTCCATGAAGAAGAATCCCACCCCTGCTGGGGAGGAGGAAGGGTGGATGATCCCAGCTGCCAGAGACTCGGAGATGTACTTCTCCATAGCTTGCCTTTTGACAGGAGAGAGTAGAGTCGCCCTTTGGGTGGTGCCATCCTGGGCAGGAGGTTGATTCCACAGTCATAAGGTCTGTGAGGAGGGAGGGACACTGCTTGGGTCTTGCTGAAGATGAGTCTTAAGTCCAGGTATTCCAGAGGCACATGAGAGAGGTTGGGAAACTCGCTGGATGAAGGCTGCGGTGGTTTGGCAGGAGGCAGAGTGGAGTTCAGGCAGGAAGCTAGGCAGGAATGGCTCCAGCCTAGGATGGTGTGTTGTCGGCCCAGTTAAGGTGGGGGTTGTGCTGCATTAACCAGGGTAATCCTAGGATGATGGGTATGTGGGGGCTGTTCATGACATGGAGTTGGATGGTTTCAGAATGGTTGCAGGAAATCCTCAGGGTGAGCGGGGCGGTAAGGTGGGTGATGGTGGTCAAGCCAGTGCCATTGAGTGTCAGGACTGTGAGAGGGACGTCGAGGGTGAGTAGTGGGATTCCCAGATGCTTGGCGGTGGTGGAGCAGATCAGGTTCCTGTCCACCCCTGAGTTGACGAGGGCCTGGAGATGGTGATGCTGGTTGTCATGGATGACGATGACAGGGAGTAACAGATGATCAACGGGGAGCTGGTTCTGAGCGTTGCCCACCAGGGCCCCTCAATTTGCTGGTGATCTCGTTCCCTTTAGTGAGCAGGCTCAGCAGATGTGTCCTTACTGACCACAGTAGAAACAGGCCCCTGTGCTCAGCCGGCACTGTCGTTCCTCCGCTGATACCCATACCAGGTCTACCTGCATGGGTTCGACGGACGAGGTGGGAGGTGGAGAGGAGGTGAAGCTGGGGCGGGTCTTCTCTCTCCTCTGTTGCTGGAACCAGGTGTCAATATGGTTGGTGAGGTCCATGAGACTGGAGAGGTCCAATGGCAGTTTCCATGATAGCAGTTCATCCTTAATGGCATCGGACAGGTTATGCAGGAACGTGTCAACCTGGGCGCTCTCGTTCCAACCGCATGATGCCACCAATGTCCAGAACTCGATGGCATAGCCCGAGGTAGACCGGGACCTCTGCCGCAGCTCCATGAGTTCCCTAGCTGCCTCCCGGCCAGACAGAGAGCGGTCGAAAGTTTGCCCCATCTCCTCAGAGAAATCTTTGAAACTGGAGCAACAGGGAGCATCGTCATCCAAGACAGCTGTTCCCCACTCCTTGGCCTTGCTGGTGAGGAGTGTGATGATATATACCACCCGGGAGCATTCTGTGGGGAAGGTCAGAGGTTGCAGCTCCATGATCAATGAGCATTGAGATAGGAGTGATCTGCAAATACCTGGCTCTCCATCATAGGGCTGAGGTGCTGGGAATCTTGGTTTGTGGAAAAAGGCAGTGGCAGGAGCTGAAGTTGGAGATGGCTGGGCAGGGTTAGGCACGGCTTGATAGCGCTGCATCTGTGTGGTGAGGAGGTTGAGTGAGTTGGACAGGGTGGCAAGGTTCTGGGTGATCTGCTGGAGGTCTTGTTGATGGGTCCCAAGGAGAGTCCCTTACTGCTGGATGGCCGTTCTCAGATGGGTGAGTTCTGCTGGATCCATGTTTGGCCAGAACATACTGTTAGGGGTGGTGAAGGTGTGGTGAGATAGGATCCAAAAGCAGAACACAGACAGTTATCCAATAAATAAGGTGATTTAATCCAGGGAAGAAGGGCAGGGCGAAAAGGTAAACAAACAGGACAAAAAAACAAATGGCAAAAACAGTCCGGGAAAAAAGAAACAAAAAACTTGACAAAGACACGAGACAGTGGGCGGCACGGTGGTGTAGTGGTTAGCACGGTCGCCTCACAGCAAGAAGGTTCTGGGTTCAAACCCAGCGGCCGGCGAGGGCCTTTCTGTGTGGAGTTTGCATGTTCTCCCTGTGTCTGCGTGGGTTTCCTCTGGGTGCTCTGGTTTCCCCCACAATCCAAAGACATGCAGTTAGGTTGACATGGGGTGGCCTTGGGCTGAGGTGCCCTTGAGCAAGGTACCGAACCCCTGACTGCTCCCCGGGCACTCTGGGCTGCCCACTGCTCTGGGTGTGTGTGTGTGTGTGTGTGTGTGTGTGCGTGCGTGCACGTGTTCACTGCTTCAGATGGGTTAAATGCAGAGGATGAATTTCACTGTGCTTGAAGTGTGCATATGACGAATAAAGGTTTCTTCTTCAGGTAAGGGCAAAAAATGCTATTGCAAAAAACCTTAGTGCCAAAAAACAGCTGGAGCAAAAATCATGAGATGCAAAAAGGCACAGAAATGGCTCGAGTAGCAAACGAGACATTCTGGCGAAGTCTGAGAACGGCGTATTTATAGGCAGCAGTGAAAACCAGGAAGTGAATACAGGTGAGGTGGAATTCCCAACCCGGATCTGGATCGGCGCTGGCGTGAGAGATCCATAATCTCTGGAGTGGATGTCCGGGGCGGAGCATGACATAAGGTTCTTATGCTGGAATGCAGTGTTTTCCTTTCTTCAAACATAACGCTTCTCATTTAAACCAAAAAGTTCTATTTTGGTCTCATCTGTCCACAAAACATTTTTCCAATAGCCTTCTAGCTTGTCCATTTGATCTTTAGCAAACTGCAGACAAGCAGCAATGTTCTTTTTGGAGAGCAATGGCTTTCTCCTTGCAACCCTGCCATGCACACCATTGTTGTTCAGTGTTTTCCTGATGGTGGACTCATCAACATTAACATTAGCCAATGTGAGAGAGGCCTTCAGTTGCTTAGAAGTTACCCTGCGGTCTTTTGTGACCTCGCTGACTATTACACGCCTTGCTCTTGGAGTGATCTTTATTGGTCGACCACTCCTGAGGAGGGTAACAATGGTCTTGAATTTTCTCCATTTGTACACAATCTGACTGTGGATTGGTGGAGTCCAAACTCTTTAGAGATAATTTTGTAACCTTTTCCAGCCTGATGAGCATCAACAATGCTTTTTCTGAGGTCCTCAGAAATCTCCTTTGTTCACGCCATGATACACTTCCACAAACGCGTTGTGAAGATCAGACTTTGATAGATCCCAGTTGTTTAAATAAAATAGGGTGCCCACTCACACCTGATTGTCATCACATTGATTAAAAACACCTGACTCGAATTTCACCTTCAAATTAACTGCTAATCCTAGAGGTTCACATACTTTTGCCATTCACAGATATGTAATATTGCATCATTTTCCTCAATAAATAAATGACCAAGTATAATATTTTTGTCTCATTTATTTAACTGGGTTCTCTTTATCTACTCTTAAGACTTGTGTGAAAATCTGATGATGTTTTAGGTCATATTTATGCAGAAATATAGAAAATTCTAACGTCAATCCATCTGTCCTTCCTGAGAAGGGTACTGACCTTCTGAAATCAACTACTCTCATAATTTTTGGAGGAATTTCATAAAACTTGACAGGATTCTTTGCTATATGTCGGTAATGCACATATTGCAATTTCATTCAATTCAGTCACATTTTACCAGAGTTATGGCATAGTTGCCAGCGGGGGATATTGTGCTCTCAGAGCACTCTTGTTCTCTGTGCCTGTGTTAGTCTGTTTGTACCTCACCCAACCTTTTGCTCATTTCCTGTTCATGAGATTGCCTGCCAATTTGGACCATTTGCCTGTTTGTCACTAATCATTAATAAAACAATATTCTGCACTTACACTCATCTCCTACCTATCCCTGACATCATGAAAGTGAAAACGTCCTTCTCACTTTCGGTCCTCCTCCCACAACTCCTTTAGTTTCAGTACCAGATTTCTGACAAGCTGTTGAAAAAATATATATAGATAAAAATGTGTCTCCTATTTGTGTCTGTTTAGATCACATCAATCCGAATACAGTATTTGCATTAGACTACAAACCTAATGCTTATACATTACATTACAGGCATTTAGCAGGCAGTCTTATCCAGAGTGACGTACAACATACCTAGAGCAGCCTGGGGAGCAATCGGGGGTTAGATGCCTTACTCACGGGACACGTCAGCCATTCCTGCTGGTCGAGGGAATCAAACCAGTGACCTTTTGGTCCCAAAGCTGTTTCTCTAAACTTAGCTCCTTGCTATCAATGCCCTTGCTCAGAATAAAATTAATTGACGATGTCAACATAGCTGACGTTGGGCCACAACTTCATGTCGTCTATCCATTCCATGAGAGTAGACGGATGGAGCACTTTGATTGTATTTTCCCCAGAGCACATCAGAAAATCAGACCTGTGTAACCACCTTTTAGTCATCTTTGATCTTACCTACATAGCAGTTAGCATTAGCTACAAATGTCAACACAGTGGAGCGGAAGAAAGATACCAGCTCCCGCTATGCTGCAGCAATGAATCATGGGAAAGGTCAGAGTTTGGGAAAGTTGTGTGCTGTGTCTGAATCACTCACTCATTCACTACTCCCTATTCATGATATAGGGAATTACTAGATAGAGGACTATACAGTGAGCTCATTGGTAAAATGAAAAAACACTTTCAGACACTACTCCGCCACATCATTATTTACATTATTACTGTCACACAATTAAAACGTGTCAGATCAGTTGGCTGGTGGGTTTTCAAAATAATAAATACATGCATGTATTTTTGTGATAAATCCATATTATACTGAGCGTATTTCCCACATTAGTAAATACAAAGTACTTTGTGTCTGCTGCATCTTTCAGTTCTTTTTAAAAAAAGGCTCAATACTTTCTTCTTTGCTGCTGCAGTTTATTAAATCAAATTTGAGGCTTTTGATTAATTCCTCGCTCTGTGCTATACCAGTAACTTTTATTTTTGTATTTTATGTGGCTTATTCTATTTTAGCTTATTTTCTGTTCTCTTACTATTTTTAATTGTATTGAATGTCCGTTTATAATGTGTTTCTTCCTCCGTCCATTCACCCCAACACACTACAATATTATTTGTCTCATGTCCGTTGTCATAAGGAAAAACAAACTACTGCTGTACTCAATCTAAAATACTCAACGGTCCTAATGAAACAGCTTTTACAGCTTTTGTTTCAGCGCGACCGCAATGCATGATGGTATATATTGCTTGGTTAGTGACCATCGGTTGTACACTACTTTTCAAAATGCATTGTGGGATACTGAGTCCACTATATAGGGTGTAATAATTTTCACTATACATTCAGACAGCACTACAAAATGGTGAACTTACTATATAGTCCACTATAGATGACTTGCAACCACATGATCAAAATGCGCTATGTCATGAGCGACCGCCATGATGGTGGATATACAAAGATGTTTTTTTAATTGTAATTTTTATTTTTATTGTATTTTTTCATACTTCTTAAATTGCAGTCGCCTTTTGGGCAACCAAACTTCAACTTTTAGTGGCCCTGGTCAGTTTTTAGTCACCACTGGTGACCATGAGACCACCAAGTTTCAACCCTGGGCTCTGTGCGGGCCACTCCCAAGTTCTTCCACTCCAAAACTGGTAATTCGTTAATGGAGCTTGCTTTGTGCACAGGGGCATTGTCATGCTGGAGCAGGTTTGGACCTCTTAGTTCCAGTGAAGAGAAATCTTAATGCTACAGCATACAAAGACATTCTGTACAATTGTGTGTTAAGTCAACAGTTTATAGAAGACCAACATATGGATGTGATGGTCAGATGTCCGCAAACGTCTATATAATAAGGGTCAAAGTTTGTTTGTTTGTTTGTTTGTTTGTCTTGAGCTAAAGTCACCATTTCTTGATGGATTTTCACCAAATTTGGCAAGTAGGTCTGGGGATGACCCAGAATTTTGGAGATATAAACAAAATTCATGTACAGGCCCCTGGGAGGTCCCTGGGGGGCACATCCACCCACCCCCTCCCTCAATGCCTTTCACATTACATTTATCAACACAAACTCTCAATAGATCTTCACTAAACTTGACACGTAGGTACAGGAGATAGCCACAATTTGGCAGAACTCAGAAATTCCATATTTGGGCCCAGGGGGTCCCTGGTGAGTCCCTGAGTGGTGGATGCTTGGATTTTTGTTTGTCTTGGGTTTACGTCACCATTTCTCAAAGGATCTTCACCAAATTTTACATGGAAGTCTGGGGGCAACCCAGAATTTTGCAAAACCCAGGCAATGCTGGGCAACCTGCTAGTTTAACTATGTAGTGTACTTTCTGTGATATTCAAGTCAGGAGACTGTGAATGTCACTGGGAATGCTTTATCTTGCATTTCTGGAAATAGTTCATGGTGGACTTTGAGGTATGCGTTTGATAATTATCTTGTAAAAGCCAATTTCTTTTCCATAGACTGGGGCATTGGTTGTGTTTCACTTCAAAAATCAATAAAATGCACAATTTGGCCAGGGGTGCCCAAACTATAATGCATATATGAATAAGTTTTATTATTTCTGCATGATTTACTTATTTAAGAACTATCAATTCTTAAGTTATGTGTAACATATTAATTATCAATTATTATCCATTGTTTTTTTTATCTTTTTTTTGTCTCTATAGTTTGCATTAACACTGTGTAAGTGCTGTTTGTCTGACATTCTGTTCTCACGAAGCTAGGTGACCTTTATCTAGATGTGCACACAATTGAATAAAGCAGGAATAGTTTTACAGTAATGAAAACAGAGAGAATGGATTTACGTTAATTATGGCCTGCCAGATTTTATATTTTATGAGGTATTCCTCATATGCAGTTGGATTACCACAGTGCATATATCTTTAGAATTAACTCAGCAGTGGGCTTTATAGCTTTACACTCTCGCTTCAATATCTGTGTTGGGCTGTTTTTATCTCTTGGTATGAACCAAATGTCCCAACAAGGATAAATATATCTGGTAGTATTTTTCTATATCATATAAACACGAGTGTTTTACTGGGAAATACGCAACTCATTTTTCATAGGGACATGGAGAACCAAAACTGTGACATATTTAAATAATACTGGCTGGCTTTGAGTGGTGTGTCAGATATATTCCATTCAGCTAGCATGATACTGAATGAGTCAAAGACAAGTAGTTGAATGGAATATATCTGATATACCATGAAAAAAACCAGCCAATATTATCTCATCTCATCTCATTATCTCTAGCCGCTTTATCCTTCTACAGGGTCGCAGGCAAGCTGGAGCCTATCCCAGCTGACTATGGGCGAAAGGCGGGGTACACCCTGGACAAGTCGCCAGGTCATCACAGGGCTGACACATAGACACAGACAACCATTCACACTCACATTCACACCTACGGTCAATTTAGAGTCACCAGTTAACCTAACCTGCATGTCTTTGGACTGTGGGGGAAACCGGAGCACCCGGAGGAAACCCACGCAGACACGGGGAGAACATGCAAACTCCGCACAGAAAGACCCTCGCCGGCCACGGGGCTCGAACCCAGGACCTTCTTGCTGTGAGGCGACAGCGCTAACCACTACACCACCGTGCCGCCGCCAATATTATTATTATTATTATGCATACACATCTGATGGAACAATTTATAGATTTTACAAAAAGTTAAGAACAGGGGGGTAACTTACCAATACTGAATGCTGATTCTGATCGAATGTAATCTGTCAATCCAATGTGCTGTACAAAGTCAAAGTTCTAACAATAAAAATGGTACAAGTCCAAAAAGCCTGAACAACAACTCAACTTATATACAAGCTATATACAGGTCGACAGTTTAAGTTCACAGTTACTTTTGGTAGGCGTTAACTGTTACATTGCAGTTGTTCAAAACAAAAGGGCTTTGCTGAGTGAAGTCCTCTTGTAAAAGTCTCCATCACTTTTCTTCACCTCCAAGTAGAACTTTGACAATATTTCCACTATTGCTCTCTTTTCCAGTTTTTTTAATGTCCATTGGGATGATTTTCTCTTGTAAATATGCATGAAGAATACCCAGTGAAGTTTTGGTAGACTTTTGAGTGTTCAGTGTGTCGGTCTCTTTAAATATTCAGCTTTTAATGAAGCAAACCTCGCAGCCATGTTTGTGTACAAACTGTCTGAGTCACTCACTAGCGCGGACGTTTTACATTGCCGACGTGTCTCTTTTCCAGTTTTTCTATGTCCGTTGGTCTGTTTTTTTCTCTTGTAAATATGCATGAAGAATATATAATGAAGTTTAGGTAGGCTTTTGGGTGTTCAGCGTGTCTTTAGTTTCAGTTTTCAGTTTATTTATTTAGTGCTTAAAGCGAGCGCTGAATTAACCCTGCCTTCTCTCTCTGCTGGCTGACAAAGAAATGATTGTGTGCATACACAGCAGAAAAGTTTTGTCATTGGATCTTCACATGAGCTCTGAAATGTGATGTTGTGTTGTCTTGACAACATGCAATATTATAACAATTTTGCATGCTCATTCTCCATTGGGGAGAGTGGAGTAATACATGGGGGATAAGTGATATGATCACAATATCACATGCCATTAATAAACCCACTAGAAGGGAACAGAATACATGTTTGTATTCCATGGAAAAAGTGGCCTGTATGTATAATAATTAAATAATATTGGCTGGTATTGAGTGGTATATCAGATATATTCCATTCAGCTATCATGATACTGAACAAGTTGAAGACAAGTAGCTGAATGGAATATATCTGAAATGCCATGAAAAAAAAGCCAGCCAATATTATTAGTATGATACATACACATTCCTTTCAGGTGTTCAACATGTCTTTCTCTTTCAAGATTCTCTCAAAATCTTCTGTATTTAATGAAGCAAACCTGGCAGCCATGTTTATTTACAAATTGTCATAGTCACTCACTAATGCGGAAGTTTTACATCTCTGACGTGTGATGTCATGTTGTCTTGACAACCATGCAATATTATAAGCCATATTCAACACTCATTCTCCACTGGGTAGAGTGATGTAATACATGTAGGATAAACGATATGCTAACAATATTGCATACTAACAAACCAAATGAATAAAACCTGCTAGAAGGGAATAGAACACGTTTTTATTCCATTGAAAACGTGTCCTGTATGTGTATTAATTCCCGATATTTCACTCCGATGATGTCACTCCCAGTGTTTTCCCGCTGATGAGACGTGCGTTGTCAAAATGGCGAACCGGTTCAAAATTATTATGATTTTTTTTTAATTAACTTGCATCTTTTTTTGTGGATGTGTCCATATAATATAAAGGATATTGAAAAATATACATTCATCATTTGAAGATAAACTACATATCTTTGTGCCACTGTGTAATATCCTCTATGTTGTGTGTGTGTGTGTGTGTGTGTGTGTGTGTGTGTGTGTGTGTGTGTGTGTAAAGGGTAGTATAAGTTAGTGTGAATGAAACAGTATAGTACAGTATTTCTGATCTCTTGTGATCGATTGAAGGTTTTATTGATGTACCAATGGAATGCAAATTCAGATTTCATATTTCAAGGAATCTGAGGTACACACACACACACACACACACACGCACAAAACAGGGTTATGCAGGATGGCAGAAGGACAGTGATGAACATTTATCTGACTCATTCAGAGGTGTGTAAATTGTGTTACAATTGAGTGAAATGGGATGGTGGGATTATATATAAAAGATGAGCAAGAGCTTTTGAGGGACTGCAATTCAGTTGAAACTCATTTTCAGCAGCATAGACTGAGGTGTTGATGGGAAGTCTATAAAGCTTTGGATTCACTTCCAACTGCATGGGCGCTTTCATTTCCCCAAGGATTACACCCTTTACTTTCCCTGCAACTTTTATCATACAGGGGCAACAAAGATGAAATCCAGAGGGAAACAAAAGGAAGTATTCAGCAAAATAATGAAGAATGCTGTCAGTTGCATCGTGATTAAATTAAATGAAAAAAAAGTTTGTCTTTTTTTACAGATTGAATTACAAATAATTTTTTTTCTCTCTGAACCATTTAACCCAATAAACTCCCTGGAGCCATTGATCTTGACTGAGATCTCTTACTTTTTAACTCTATACACTTCCTATTTGGTGGTGTAGTGGTTAGCACTGTCACCTCACAACAAGAAGGTTCTGGGTTCAAGCCCAGTGGCCGATAGGGGCCTTTCTCTGTGGAGTTTGCATGCTCTCCCTGTGTCTGCATGAGTTTCCTCCAGGTGCTCCGTTTTCCCCCACAGTCCAAAGACATGCAGGTTAGGTTAATTGGTGGATCTAAATTGACCTTAGGTGTGAGTGTGAATGGTTGCTTGTCTCTACGTGTCAGCCCTATAATGACCTGGTGACTTGTCCAGGGTGTACCCAGCCTTTTGCCCATAGTCAGCTGGGATAGGCTCCAGGTTGCCTGTGAGCCTGTACAGGATAAATGGTTGCAGATAATGGACAGATGGATGGACACTTCCTATTTATCTTTCCCTAGTTTGCTAGATTCCCAGAACCAGTACTTTGTTGTGGGTGCTGCTGGATTTCAATCCATACTTCTCCATGCTTGTCCATCAAGGATGAAATTCCTGACCTTTTTAGTTGAGCCTCCTTCAAGTAATTTTTAACTTGCTTGGTCCATGTCTGTTTTGGTGCTGATCACCACACTTTCATTGGAGACATCAGCCAATACAAAGTGTGACATAAAATATGGTAGCAACCTGGTATGCACGTCTCAGTCTCAGTTTTTGTCTCTGTTAGTCAACTATGGTTTGCTGTACACATCATAAACTTAGAAGGTCTTTTTTTCAAAGCATGGAGGAAAACTTCCATTTGTTGTAAATATTTGAAAGCCTTCCAGCTTGTTTACTTGTCACCAATCCATACATCACTTCTAGCAGTATTAGTATTCAAAAGAGATGCAGCTTGGTCTTGATGGATAAGTTTTGTTTTGTTCCACATTCAACACTTTCTTCTCTTTGACCAGTGACCCCAGATAATTGAACTCCTTGACCTGTTTGATTTGGACTTCATCAAGGTACAATGGTTTGAAGTCTATCAGTTGCCAGAACCTTGTTTTTGTCCACATTGATTTTTAAGACTGCACGATATGTTTCAGTGTAGTTATTAGCTCATCCGGCCAACAGGTGATACACTTATGCCATCATGTGTTGTTCATTGTCCATCCGTTGTCCATCCGGCGTCATCCACATTTCACGAAAATCGCTTATTCTCCCTCAATTCTTCACCGATTTTGATTCTTTCTGGCATTAAAGCAGGGCTACCTAGGGTACATATAACTTCTACCCAGATTTGCTTAATTACAATTATTAATGAAGTTATGGACTAATTAATCCTTAATGAGCAGTTCGACAAAAATTGCTTCTTCTTGGTCAATTCCTCGCCGTTTTGGATTCTTTCTGGCAAATAGGTCAGTATTCCTAGGGTGTATATTGCTTCTATATATAGATTGTATATAGTGTATATAGCTTGCAACACTTATTGCACAAGGTGGCCCACTTTAGACTGTTCCTTCTGGACTAGATGAGGCCAGAGTCCGCTACGCCGTCTTTCACAGTCACGTTATTTATCTATCGCGTAAATATACTTTATACAAAATGTACTTTGGCAGTAGTTAATATTCCTGGACGGCATGCCCAAGTAAAGTCTATGTGTGGTAAATACTGTGCAGACGATGAGGAAATTGTTGATAAAAGTAAAATATTTCAATTAAAAACAAAGTGGTTAATTCAATCTTTTGTTTTCCTGGTAATTATTAAAAATAGCCATGAAATATTAGCAACAATTATTGATATGGACTAAAATGAAGCATTTTATCATGATAAATTTTTCATCAATATCACCCAGCCCTAACTGCACCCCGACTTATCTACCTATCTAAAAGTGAGTAATGGTGCTCGCTAAGACACTTCATTTCAAATGAACTTGCCAGCAATAGAAAGGGTGAGTCTAGTATATGCATCAATACACACTTATGTGTGCTTTTCATGACCACTATGGATACCAGAGAAATTATTTTACTTTTTATTTTTTCTCACAGCTGGTCTCAATTCCTCCAAACTGAGAACCTCTGTGTTTGGAGTGAGTTCACTGCAGCTATAGTATTTCTGATGACTGAAGGTAAGATGGATTTAAGTTTAAAAATGCTAGGAATGCATACAATATTGTATGGACTGAGAGTTGAATTAGGTAAGAATATTATGGTAATAGAGGGTTTTGGGGGGAATGGATGGGAAAGTGGAGGTAAAATTTTGGAGGTGGTCCAAAGAGAGTTCTTGCTTAGAACTTCAAATTGTTAGCGTCACAAAGTACATCATTTCAAGTAAGTAAGTAAGGTTTCCTTTTTCCTACAATGGTGCTTGAAAGTTTATGAACCCTTTAGAATTTTCTATATTTCTGCATAAATATGACCTAAAACATAATCAGATTTTCACACAAGTCCTAAAATTAGATAAAGAGAACCCAGTTCAACAAATGAGACAAAAATATTATACTTGGCCATTTTATTTATTGAGGAAAATGATCCAATATTACATATCTATTTATGGCAAAAGTATGTGAACCTCTAGGATTAACAGTTAATTTGAAGGTGAAATTAGTCAGGTGTTTTCAATCAATGGGATGACAATCAGGGGTGAGTGGGCACCCTGTTTTATTTAAAGAACAGGGATCTATCAAAATCTGATCTTCACAAGACATGTTTGTGGAAGTGTATCATGGCACGAACAAAGGAGATTTCTGAGGATCTCAGAAAAAGTGTTGTTGATGCTCATCAGGCTGGAAAAGGTTACAAAACCAGTAAAAGTACAGTGGTACAAAACCACTCCCCAGGAGTGGTCGACCAACAAAGATCACTCCAAGAGCAAGGCGTGTAATAGTCGGTGAGTTCACAAAGGACCCCAGGGCAACTTCTAAGCAACTGAAGGTCTCTCTCACATTGGCTAATGTTCATGAGTCTACCATCAGGAGAACACTGAACAACAGTGGTTTGCATGGCAGGGTTGCAAGGAGAAAGCTACTGCTCTCCAAAAAGAACATTGCTGCTTGTCTGCAGTTTGCTAAAGATCATGTGGACAAGCTAGAAGACTATTAGAAAAATGTTTTGTGGACAGATGAGACCAAAATAGAACATTTTGGTTTAAATGAGAAGCGTTATGTTTGGAGAAAGGAAAACACTGCATTCCAGCATAAGAACCTTATCCCATCTGTGAAACATGGTGGTGGTAGTGTCATGGTTTGGGCCTGTTTTGCTGCATCTGGGCCAGGACAGCTTGCCATCATTGATGGAACAATGAATTCTGAATTATACCAGCGAATTCTAAAGGAAAATGTCAGGACATCTGTCCATGAACTGAATTTCAGGAGAAGGTGGGTCATGCAGGAAGACAACAACCCAAAGCACACAAGTTGTTCTATCAAAGAATGGTTAAAAAAAAGAATAAAGTTAATGTTTTGGAATGGCCAAGTCAAAGTCCTGACCTTAATCCAATCGAAATGTTGTGGAAGGACCTGAGCAGTTCATGTAAGGAAACCCACCAACATCCCAGAGTTGAAGCTGTTCTGTATGGAGGAATGGGCTAAAATTCCTCCAAGATGGTGTGCAGGACTGATCAACAGTTACTGGAAATGTTTAGTTGCAGTTATTGCTGCACAAGGGGGTCACACCAGAAAGCAAAGGTTCACATACTTTTGCCACTCACAGATATGTAATATTGGACCATTTTCCTCAATAAATAAATGACCAAGTGTAATATTTTTGTCTCATTTGTTTAACTGGCTTCTCTTTATCTGTTTTTAGTACTTGTGTGAAAATCTGTTGATGTTTTAGGTTATATTTATACAGAAATATAGAAAATTCTAAAGGGTTCACAAACTTTCAAGTACCACTAATTTCCTAGTTTCTAGTCTTTTTGGTTTCATTTGTCATTTCCTTGGTGTTGGATTTGCCCCTTATTAAACTGCCAGCTGGTGATCTGACTTTATAGACTTTGTAAGTTATGGAACAGGCTAAATAAATCATCTCTGCACTTATGACTCCCTACTGCTGACTCTCTGCACTGAAAAGTGATGCTGAAGTAAGAAGTGTATGCTCTCTTTTTGCATCAATAAAAATATAAAAATATATATTAATGGAAGCTTGACAAATAGCAAGCAATAGTTCCAGAAGCATAAATACAAAAAGCTGCATCACCACTTTTCTTGTGTTTTGCCTGGGGACATTCAATAAGGCAGAACTTGATGACTTTAAATGACTACAGGAAAAAGCTGCCTGAAGTTTTCATCCTACACTAACAGAAGGCTTACGTATTCAGGACACACATCTGTTTCTAAACCATTCTGTACTAGATATGTCTCAGAGGTTCTTTAGGGAAGGCATTGAAGTCACACAGATACACTGTATATCAGTGAAATGCAGAAAAGGGGAATATTTTTTTCCTCACTAGCTTTAATTAAATCACCATTGTCTAAAATATAATTACCCTCAATTTTAAATATTTAATATAAGGAGAGCAAAAGAATTCTTTAAACAGTCTGAATCAGGCTAAACCAGTCTGGAACTTTGTCTCATTTAGGTGTGAATACAATGAGTGTACTTTGTTACTATACTTAATTATTCTATCCACATTCACTGGATATGAACAATCACGTGCTCTGATTGGCTATTCTACTACTAGGCTATCCACGTATATACTGTGAGTAGAGAAAAATAAAATGACGGTGCGTGTTGCTGAACCAACCGAGGACAAAATAAAAACTCTACTCAAAAACAAAACCCTAAAAAATACAAAAAAAAAGCAATAAAATATAGAATAAAAAGTATTTGATGGTAAGAACATACCTTTTTTTTTATATTTTTCAAGAATTATTATTATCGCATTTTTCACAAATTGTTCCTGTCATTTCACTGGTTTGTTTACATTCTAAGCGGAAATGATTTTGCTGGATGTTTTGTATAAAGTTTTTATTTATCAAATTTGCAAAAAATAAAAATGCTGTGTTTCTCAAAATCCAGTGAATGTGGATAAAATAAAAGTTATTCCACTCAGTCTCGTCATACATGGCTTATAGCTCCTCGTTGGCTATCAGCTCATGTATGACTCAATTTTATGGAATAATTGTTAAGTATTACTATTGGTATATTTTTACTTAACTTGAGTATTGTATAAATTGAATACTGTACTTGGCCCAAGCTCAGTAAAAATGTTGGAGTAAATAAACACTTGTACAAAGTCAGACCTCTTTTTTGCCTGCCTAGAAGGCATGAACTATCTCATCTCATCATCTCTAGCCGCTTTATCCTGTTCTACAGGGTCACAGGCAATCTGGAGCCTATCTCAGCTGACTACGGGCAAAAGGCGGGGTACACCCTGGACAAGTCACCAGGTCATCACAGGGCGGCATGAACTATATAATTTGAAAACGCATGTTCATAAGTAATAAAGGTTACATGCAAACATAATATTTTTTACTTAATTTCCTTTGGTAAGATATGTACTTTGTAATTTTTAGTCCTTGAATACATTTAAAAGCAGAAACTTTTATACTTTAATTTCAGTTTTTGTTTTTTTTTGGATACTTCCACTTTTAATTGAGTAAGACTATAACTGGTCAACATAACCTTCATAAAGCAGAGAGCAGAATGTGTGAGCAAAGATAAATCTCAAGGATTTAACTAACCCAAACAAGTAGCAATCAGACCAGCCTGTACCAGTTCAAGAACAAGTAGCAGTCAGACCAGCCTGTACCAGATCAAGTATGCCAAACATATATCATCACTATAGATAATAAAAACATGAGCTATACTTTCAGTGAAGTATAAAAACTAAAATAAAACTAGCAGCAGCTTACATTATGTCTTTTTGTATTTAAACTGCAGAGTAGGGATGGGAATCATGAACCAGGTCCAAATTGTCTGATACATCAAATTGTATGCCTCCAAGATAATCGATTCTTCTTATCAATGCAGGTGTTACAGTTCAACTGGCTTCCGTATTGACTGGCAATGACTGCTTGTTTGATTCACCCATTCACAGACTTGTCTTTTCCTCATATAACCCAGAGACGATCAAAGACAAAACTGCGTAGCCTATTTAAATGTCACGCTTGTCTTTTGTAAACACAGACGATTGTGTAATACATTAGCCTGGCTATTGGGCCTGTTGGTTCACAACAGGAGTAGTCCTGGAACCTTTTGATCACACCTAGTATAGGGATGATATCCATATCATAGAGTAAGGCAATTGTTTTCTTAACAAGCATAATAAATTGATTGCAAGACATAACCTATTGTATCTTAGCCAGTGGTCTAACTAGACCAAAATATCAGCGTAGTGGCACCAGTCATAAAAGCCAGGGGTTCAGAGGCTGTTATGGGTGGTGAGATGTGGTGAGTCCAAGAGCAGAACACAGACCAGTAAATCTAATAATAAAGATTTAATAGGAGTAAAAAATAAAGCAAAAATAATCCAGAAAAAAATAGGGACAAAAAAAAAAAAAACGAGGCAGGCAAGGACAAAAAACGCTAGCATAAAAAATAGTCCAAACAAAAAACTTGAGACAAAAACGTAGCACAACAAACATGAAAAAAGACAAAAATGTAGTGCAAAAAGCTGTGACAAGAAACAGGCAAAACAGAGAGCAAAATCCAAGAAGCAATAATGGCGCAGAGACAATGTGAAAAACCAATGAGATGTTCTGGCAAAGTCCCCTTCTGAGAACGGCCTTTATATACACAGCAGAGCAAACCAGGAAGTGAATGCCAGCAAGATGGAAGTCCCGTCCCGGATCCGGATTAGCGCTGAACTGGGAGATAATAAATCTTCAGAATGGAAGTCCAGGGCAGAGCATGACAGTACCCCCCCCCAAGCATCTCCAGGCGCTTTAGGAAGAGTGTCCAGGTGTTGCCAGTGGAACTCCATGATGAATGTTGGGTCCAGTATGAACCTGGCGGGGACCCAACTTCTCTCTGGGGCCATAACCCTCCCAGTCCACCAGGTACTGGAGACCGCTGCCTCACCACTGCACCTTCAGCAGTTTCTTCAGCAAAGGACTGGAGACCAGAGGTTTAAGCTGAGATACATGAAAGGTAGGGTGAACATGTCACATGGTGAGTGGTAATGCAAGTCTAACAGAACATGGGTTGATTACCTTCTTGATGAGGAAGAGTCCAAGGAACCTGGGTGCTAGCTTATGAGAGACATTCCTAAGTGGCAGGTGGCACGTGGAGAGCATAACTCGTTGACCTAGTCGGTAGGTGGGTGCCTTGGCGCAATGTTTGTCGGCCTGCCTCTTAGATGCGAGTGCGGAGCGAATGAGTCTTCTCTGAGCCAATGCCCACATCCTCCTGCAGCGGCGTATAAAGAGCTGGGCTGAGGGTACGGCAACCTCCTCCTCTTGGCTGGGGAACAGTGGTGGTTGGTAACCTAGTGAGCACTGGAACGGAGAGAGACCTGTGGCAGAGGAAGGGAGAGTGTTATGTGCATATTCGATCCAGGGTAGGTACCTGCTCCAAAAACTGGCATCCTTGGACGCCATGCACCTGAGTGCAACCTCCAAAGCCTGGTTCACCCGTTCTGCCTGGCCATTGGTCTGTAGGTGGAAGCCTGAGGAGAGACTACAGGTGGCTCCGATGAATTTGCAAAAGGCTCTCCAGAACTGTGCAGTGAACCGAGGACCCCAGTCAGAAACAATGTCAGTAGGCAGACCATGTAGGTGGAAAACATGGTGGACAAGTAGTTCTGCGGTCACTTTGGCTGAGGGGAGCTTGGGCAGAGGAATGAAATGGATGGTCTTGGAGAAACTGTCAATAACAGTGAGGATACATGTGTTGCCACCTGAGTTGGGGAGTCCTGTGATGAAGTCCAGGGCGATGTGAGACCAAGGTCAATGCGGAGTCAGGAGGGGTCTTAGCAAGCCGGCAGGGGGTCGATTGGCTGTCTTGTTCCGGGAGCATGTGTCGTAGGCTGCCATGAACTCTTGGACATCCTCCTTGATGGATGGCCACCAAAAGTGCTGCTGGATGAGTGCCAGGGTTCGGGCAGCTCCCGGATGACAGGCCAGCTTGGAGCCATGACCCCACTGCAGCACCTGGGTTTGCACAGGACAAGGAACAAACAGATGGTTAGGAGGAGTGTTGTTGGGTTACCTTCACTGGGGTCCTGCTCCAGGGCCTTCTGCATGAGCGTCTCAAACTCTAGAATGGTGGTTCCCACCAGGCAGCGTGGAGGAAGGATGGTCTCTGGTGGCTTGGACTCCTCTTGATGGGAAGAGAACATCCTGGACAGGGTGTCGGGTTTGCCATTCTTAGAGCCTGGGCAGTAGGAGAGCATGAAGTTGAACCGGGAGAAGAAGAGAGACCAATGGGCTTGATGGGAATTCAGGCGTTTGGTGGACTTGAGGTACTCCAGATTCTTATGGTCAGAACAGACTAGGAAGGGGAGCTCCAACCCCTCGAGCCAGTGCCTTCAGTCCTCCAAGGTTAGTTTAACAGCCAGTAGTTCTTGGTCACCGATGTCGTAATTCCGTTCGGCTGGGGATAGCCGGCAGGAGAAGAAGGAGCATGGGTGGACCTTGTCGTCACTGGCCCTCTGGGATAGTATAGCTCCGACCCCTGACTCAGAAGCATCAACCTCGACAAAGAACTGCTTGGTTGGATCAGGTATGGTGAGAATGGGTGCTGTGGTAAACCTGTGCTTGAGCATGGAAAAAAGCTTTCTCTGGTTCCTCCCCCCACTTGAATTGGGTCTTGGCCGAGGTCAGGGCTGAGAGAGGTCCAGCCGCCATGCTGAAGTTGCGAATGAAGCGCCTGTAGAAGTTGGCGAATCCTAGGAAACGCTGGAGCTCTCGTCTCGAAGATGGGGTGGACCAGTCAGCGACTGCCTCCAGCTTGAGGGGGTCCATTTGAATCTTTACCAGAGCGATGATGAACCCCAGGAATGAGACAGAGCTTTGGTGGAGCTCGCTTTTCTCTGCCTTAACGAACAGCTTATTCTCCAGCAGGCATTGAAGAACCTGCCGGACGTGACCCCGATGTTCCTCCAGGGAGCAAGAGAAAATAAAGATGTCATCCAGGTATATGAAGACAAAGGTGTTAATGAAGTCCCTTAAGATGTCATTAACTAGCGCCTGGAATACCGCGGGTGCGTTGGTCAGGCCAAAAGGGACTACGAGGTACTCATAGTGGCCTGTGGTGGCGTTGAAGGCCGTCTTCCACTTGTCCCCTTCCCTGATCCTAACTCGGTGATAGGCGTTGCGTAAGTCCAGTTTAGTGAACACCTTAGCTCCCTGGAGTAGTTCGAAGGCTGTGGTCATGAGTGGTAGTGGGTAGCAGTTCTTGACCATGATGGCATTGAGGCCTCAATAGTCAATGCAGGGACGGAGTGACTTGTCCTTTTTGATGAAGAACCCCACCCCTGCTGGAGAGGAGGAAGGGTGAATGATCCTAGCTGCCAGTGACTCCATGATGTACTTCTCCATGGCCTGTCTTTCGGCAGGTGAGAGTGAGTATAGACGTCCCTTGGGTGGTGCCGTCCCGGGCAGGAGGTCGATCCCACAATCATAAGGCCTGTGAGGAGGGATGGACACTGCTCAGGTTTTACTAAAAACTGGCTTGAGGTCCAGATATTCTGGAGGCACGTGAGAGAGGTCGGGAAACTCGCTGGCTGAGGGCTGTGGTGGTTTGGCAGGAGGCAGAGCGGAGTTCAGGCAGGAAGCCAGGCAGGAAGGACTCCAGCCTAAAATGGTGTGATCAGTCCAGTTTAAGTGGGGGTTGCGCTGTATCAACCAGGATAGTCCAAGAATAACGGGAACGTGAGGGTTGTTCATGACGTGAAGTTGTACCATTTCGGAGTGATTGCCTGAAATCCTTAGGGTGAGTGGGGTGGTGAGGTGAGTGATGGTGGTCAAGCCAGTGCCATTGAGTGTCAGGACGGTGAGAGGGACCTCGAGGGCGAGTAACGGGATTCCGAGATCCTTGGCAGTGGCAGAGCAGATCAGGTTCCTGTCTGCCCCTGAGTCAATGAGTGCCTGAAGATGGTGATGCCAGTTGTTGTGCGTGATGATAATGGGGAGCAACGGTCAGTCGGCAGGGGACTGGTTCCGAGCATTGCCCACCAGGGTCCCTTGATTAACTGGTGGGCTAGTACTTTTTAGCAGGCAGGCTTGGCAGATGTGTCTTTGCTGATTGCAGTAGAAGCAGGCCCCCATGTTCCATTGGTGCAGTCGTTCCTTCGCTGACACCCATACCCGATCTACCTGCATGGGTTCAACGGACAAGGCGAGAGGTGGGGAGAAATTGCAGCTGAGGTGGCTCTTCCCTCTCCTATGTTGTAGGACCTGAGCATTGATATGATTGGTGAGGTCCATGAGAGTGGCGAGGTCCAACGGCAGTTCCCCAGATACCATTTCATCCTTGATGACGTCGGACAAGCCATGTAGGAACACGTTGACCTGGGCACTCTCGTTCCAGTTGCATGACGCCACCAATGTCCAGAACTCGATGGCATAGTCTGAGGTAGATCGGGGCCCCTTCTGCAGCTCCATGAGCTCCCTTGCCACTTCCTTACTGGACAGAGAGTGGTCGAATGTTTGCCTCATTTCTTCAGAGAAGTCCTTGAAGTTGGAACAAAAGGACACGTCGGCGTGCCAGACCGCTGTTCCCCATTCCCTGGCCTTGCTGGTGAGGACCATGATGACATAAGCTACCTGGGAGCATTCTGTGGGGAAGGCCATGGGTTGTAGCTCCAAGATCAATG
Source organism: Neoarius graeffei (assembly GCF_027579695.1). Lineage (NCBI taxonomy): Eukaryota > Metazoa > Chordata > Actinopteri > Siluriformes > Ariidae > Neoarius > Neoarius graeffei. The sequence continues at coordinate 75,100,233 of NC_083575.1, read as the reverse complement.
AACACAGAGGCAGAAAAGATCTGTAGGTACCTGGTTCCCCACTGTAGGGCTGAGGCGAAGGAAGTCTTGGTTTGTGGCAAGTGGGGGTGGCAGGAGGTGAAGGAGGCGGCTGGGCAGGGGTAGGCATGGCTTGGGAGTGCTGGAGTTGTGTGGCTTGGAAGTTGAGTGAGTCGGGCAGGGTGGCCAGGTTCTGGGTGATCTGCTTGAGTTCCTGTTGGTGGGTCCTGAGGAGGGCTCCTTGCTGTTGCATAGTGTTCTCAGATGGTTCAGTTCCGCTGGATCCATGTTGGCCAGAACGTACTGTTATGGGTGGTGAGATGTGGTGAGTAGGCTCCAAGAGCAGAACACAGACCAGTAAATCCAATAATAAAAAAAGATTTCATAGGAGTAAAAAATAAACCAAAAATAATCCAGAAAAACCTAGGGACAAAAAACAAGGCAGGCAAGGACAAAAACCACTAGCATAAAAAAATAGTCCAGACAAAAAACTTGAGACAAAAACATAGCACAACAAACATGAAAAAAGACAAAAACCTGTGACAAGAAACAGGCAAAACAGAGAGCAAAATCCAAGAAGCAATAATGGCTCAGAGATGACGTGAAAAACCAATGAGACCTTCTGGCAAACCAGAACGTCTGAGAACGGCCTTTTTATACACGTCAGAGCAAACCAGGACGTGAATGCCGGCAAGATGGAAGTCCCGTCCTGGATCCGGATTAGCACTGAACTGGGAGATAATAAATCTTCGGAGTGGAAGTCTGGGGCAGCGCATGACAGAGGCCGCCTTAGGTCCCCGAAAGTGCACGGGTTCTACATGCTTGGAGCTGCATTCCAGTGCATTCCTGGCACTTGCAAGCCTCCCTGAAAGTCACTCTTTTTTGGTAATGAGATTTCTTTGTTTTGCCAAAAGTATTTTCAACTATATTAGTGACATATTCATGTCATAAGAATAAAACAACCAGTTGATGTTCACCAAGTGTCAGCTTCATTTTCAGCTTCAGCCATCCAATTACAATACATGACTATCCAGATCTAACTCATATCATACCTTCCCCTACTGACCGTTACTCCAATGGTTTCAATGCACCATGTTGCATCCTTTTAAAAAAATTGCCTGGGGCCAGCACATATTACATGCATGGTGCATAAGCGTCTCTTAACACGATTGGCACTTTATCATGAACACAGCATGAGGAAGGAGGTAAACTGGACTAACATGATCAGTGACAATCTCCACTCAGGCAGCTATGCACTGGGCTCTTGCGTGGGCAGGGATTGGAGTTTGTCTGAAAGTAGAACATTCACATGGCAGTGTGCTGTCACAGCTATGTGGGGATAACAAAAAAATTAAACAAGATACCACATTTTCAAGATTGACAAGTCTTTTTATGAGTGTAGCAGCAACTTTTACAGGTGTGTCGGCAATATTGTGGGCGTAGCAGTAAGGAAACATTGTGTATCAGCCTGATATGCTGAAAAGCCCTAGTTAGAACCCTGCTTAGCCTAATAGTGTCTGGGTCTAGGCTGCTAAATAAACAGACAAATTATTCCAAGCTGTGCTCTTTATTGTTGAATAGCAGCAAAAAACTCAAAGAACATGAACCAGGATTTAACCCATTTTGACACACAACCTTAGCATCACCCATTTTTAAGTCAGCCATATAGTCAGTATTAGTCTGAATAGCTTCTTCTTTCTGATGAGTTAAATCTATGGATACTGCTTAGGGGAAAAAAACCCTCCGATTATCAATTTTCCCATCATGTATGTGTGTGTGCGTGTGTGTGTCTACATGTGTTTTGTGCTTGAGAGAGAGAGTGGAAAGTGGTCTCATAATCATAGCCGATAATTCAAAGCATATTATATGCAATATTTCTCTGTTATTTATTACTTTAGTCAGTACACTGCTTTGTAACTTTTTGACCCAACTTACCTGAACCCATGATATGTGTCTAGTAAGCTTAGACTGTTGCATGACCTGGCGACTTGTCCAGGGTGTACCCCGCCTCTCGCCCATAGTCAGCTGGGATAGGCTCCAGCTTGCCTGCAACCCTGTAGAACAGGATAAGCAGCTACAGATGGTGGATGGATGGATGGATGGATGGATGGATGGATGTTGCTACACATAGTTCTGAAGCTACAGCCAGTTGTGCAACTCATCCATCAGCGCCCATCCAGCAACACCCTTTTCAGGCTTATTTTAACATGTTGAAATGTTATTAGCCAGACATTCTACACTGTGTTAATGAAACGGCTGTGTTGACACTGAAAACCTTTTTTCCACACAGAAAATTGATCAGGAATTGATAAGGGAATCGATAAAGTATCGGACCGATAAGCAGTATCAATAATGGCTTCTCGATCTGTAAAATCTTATTAATTCCCATCCCGACTTCAGAACAGCTTACAATTCAAAAGTAGCTTAATTTAGTTAGCTAACCAGACAAATTGGCAATTCTAAAATGCTTTTCTGATTAACACGGTTGTAAAGAGTGGCTATTTGAGTAACCGTAGTCTTCCTGTCAGTTCAAACCAGACAAAAAAGATTCACTGAACCTGTACCCATGGTCATATCAGATTCTTGTTCTTGGCTGATAGGAGTGGGCACTCACTGTGGGCTTCTGCTCTTATAACCCATCTGATCAAGGTTTGAGACTCTGTTCTTCATTCTGAGATGCTTTTCTTTTCACTACGGTTGGAAAGATGAGTTATTTCGGTTACTGTAGTATTCCCATCAGCTAGATCCAGCCTTGACATTCTCCTCTGACCTCTCTCAATAACAAGGCATGGGTCTCGGCCCACAGAATTACTGCTTACTGGGTGCTTTTTGTTTTTCACATCTTCTCCAGAGACTGTTATTTGGAAAATCCTAGGAGATCAGCAGTTTCTGAAATATTCCACAAGCCCATCTGGCACCAACAACCATGTCAAGGTCAAAATCACTAAGATTTTCCTCATTCTGATCTTTGATCTGAACATTAACATAAGCCATTAACTTGACTTGTATCTGCATGATTTTACTCACTGCACCACATAATGCTAATTAAAACAATAATCAATGATCAGTCTGGGTGCGACTGGAATAGGAATGAGGAAGAAAACAAGAAAATGCTGTAGCACAATTTTTCTCTTCCATGTGCAAAGCATGCACATAAAAATAATGATATACTGAGTGCACACACAAAAAATTAATTTAAAAAATAACATTAATAATGATGTGAAAATCCAAGAAAGACTGAAATCTCTTGTTACTCAGTGGGATTTATATGCTGTGAGTATTTTCTCTGTATAATCAGTGACACCAAGTCACAGCTCACTCACAGTCTCAGGCATAACGTGTGCATTTCACAAAGCCTACCAACATAAAAACCCATCAAAGCTTTTCTAATACATCTTCATTCTGACCTGCCTCCTCTGCTCACCCTGTGTGACAAGATCCTGGCTGGATGAATAATTAAACCTGTGCTGAATTATTCAATGCTCACAGGGTTTTGGTTTACATTGTACCATCATATGAAAGTATGGAAGTCACTGTGCATGTGTGCAGAAAAGAAGAAGCATCCATCATCTGTTTTGACTATTGTGCTCTGTATTCTCCATCTTCTTTGAGGGATATGATGCAGAAAATTACAAAAGAATGAAAAATAGAAAAGGTTTAGTTTGCTATGTTCTTTTCAAAAATCATGACATACTGATGGAGACAAATTACTTTCATTATAGTTTGGATTCAAAATGCACACACGAGCAGTAAATGGATTCTGCAAAAATTGAACGCATTATATTTATGTTTTTCCCCAAAACACTCCTAATCAGTTATTCAGCTTAATCCATTTATTATGCAATGCATCCAAATGCAAAAATATGTTTCTTCTCCTGAGCCTGCTCTTCTCTTAAATTATTTACATGACCTATGCTAATCTTAAAGCAGATATGCAGAACCTTTATTTTTAAATACATTTCTGAGTGGATAGTATCTCCATCCTTGACTGTCGTATGCTGCATAAATGGGAATAAAAAAAATATTTTTGAGAGTTAAAATCGACCGCAAAGTTGGCATCCGAGCTGCTCCGCTGAGCCAGCCAGCCCTGAGTGCGTGACATCACAGCAGCAAACGGTTTTAAGGCCGAGGCCTTTGACAGCTATAGACCAAAGTCATATAAATAAAAATTTATGGTGAAAGTAAGAAATACCGTTACTGACTTGCTCAACTAAGACTCATTTGACTTCACTGATTGTGGGTTGACTCTCATTAAAACAGGATAGGTGTTATAACTTATGCAACATGCATGTGCATGCATGCATTTTCACTGATAAAACGTCAAAGGCTAATTAAATAATCAGATGAACTGAGACAATCACATTCTGAAGCAAATTAAATAACCTTATACCAGTAACTTAAACACACAATACAAGTTACATGTATTAATCTAAATGCAGATAAACAACGAGTGTTGTTGTTTTGTATCCAAATGAGAGTCGCGTCTTACCCATCTGTGTTCTTGCTTCTTGAAAGCCAAGCTTGTGGCCAATTGTTTTGAAACAATCTGGCTTTCAGTTGTTCGTTCGGTTCTCCGTTCATTCGCTTCTTCCACGTAAGGGCGAGATATTGCTGCTGAGGCAAGCATATCCAGCAGAGAAATCAGACAGCTGGTCCACTCATTCTCCATTTTCTCCATACTGAGTACGCCACCATTACTGCTCGGCTCAGGCAATTGCTAAAACCCAGGACAGGACAAGACGTCACCGGTTTTAGCAACAACTGCAGGGAGGTCAGTGCCCGAGCAATAATATGTCACGTCCCATCCCATTCTGTCTCGAGTTTTACCAACAACCTTTGGCTCACACTCTGGGAGAACTGGTGCAACTGAACTTACTTTCCTTTAAAAATAAATAAATAAAATACTTTCCTTTTCTTGTAGTTTTCTTTCACTTTAATTGTTGATACTGCACCCTCTTTCAATCCAGGCTTATAGCCAACACTCCTCAACACATCAGAGGTTTCGTATGAGTCTTCAGTAAAATGTGCAGAGCAGAGGAGAGACCACTTCATAGGCGCCCAATGTGCCCGTGAACTTCTTGCAAAATGCGTCCAAATCTTTGCAGTTTGAACATTCTTGGGCCATGAATGCAACGTAAATCCACCTTCTGTCGTGTTGCTACACCCGCCATTAACAAACCTATGTGGCATGGTGATAAATTAGCTCAAAATGGAAGCTCGAAGTTACAGTCAGCTCTGTGTTTTAGTATCGCGGAAATGGCGATGAGACCGATTGCCTTCTTGCAGTGATATCACAGATGTCAAGGTCATTCACTCAGACCACTACTTATATGAATCATTTTAATCATAAAAATTACTATATTAGATTTATTGTTAACCCTTAAAATTATTCCTGTGTCATTCTTGAGGTCTCAAGGCATTTATAAACAAAAAATGAAGCCATGGTTCTGCTTATCTCCTTTAATCACACAAAGTTTTTACTCCACTATGTCATTGATTGGGGCGGCATGGTGGTGTAGTGGTTAGCGCTGTCGCCTCACAGCAAGAAGGTCCTGGGTTCGAACCCCGGGGCCGGCGAGGGCCTTTCTGTGTGGAGTTTGCATGTTCTCCCCGTGTCCGCGTGGGTTTCCTCCGGGTGCTCCGGTTTCCCCCACAGTCCAAAGACATGCAGGTTAGGTTAACTGGTGACTCTAAATTGACCGTAGGTGTGAATGTGAGTGTGAATGGTTGTCTGTGTCTATGTATCAGCCCTGTGATGACCTGGAGACTTGTCCAGGGTGTACCCCGCCTTTCGCCCATAGTCAGCTGGGATAGGCTCCAGCTTGCCTGCGACCCTGTAGAAGGATAAAGCGGCTAGAGATAATGAGATGAGATGTCATTGATTGGTTCAAATGTGCTCAGTAAAAAATGGAAGATAAAGAACAGACACAAGAACACAAAAAATTGTGGACACATGATCATCACACCCATATGTGAATCTTGCCCAAACTGTTGCCACAACATTAGAAGCATATAATTGTGTAGAATATTTTTGTATGCTGTACAAACCTATTCCAGCATGGCAATGCCCCTGTGCACAAAGCAAAATCTATAAAGATGTGGCTTACTAAGGTTGGTGTAGAAGAACTCAAGTGGCCTACAAAGACCCCTGACCTCAACCTTACTAAACATCTTTGAACTGGAACATCAACTGCACCCCAAGCCTTCACACTCAACATCAGTGCCTGACCTCACTAATGCTCTTGTGGCTGAATGAACACAAATCCCCACAGCCACATTGTAATATGTAATGGAAAGCCTTCCCAGAAGAGTGGAAGTTTTTATAATAGCTAAGGGGACTAAATCTGAAATGAGGTATTCAAAAAAAAAAAGCACATATGGATGTGATGGTCTGGTGTCTACAAACGTTTGACCATATAATGTATATAAAAAGGCCACATGCAGTGCAAGCCCATTTCCAAAAAAATTTGGGATGCTGTGTAAAATGAAAATAAAAACAGAATGCAATAATTTGCAAATAATGGAAACCCTATATTTAATTGGAAATAATATAAAGACAACATATCAAATGTTGAAAATGAGGAATTTTTTTTAAAAATATATGCTCATTTTGGGGGCGGCACGGTGGTGTAGTGGTTAGCGCTGTTGCCTCACAGCAAGAAGGTCCGGGTTCGAGCCCCGTCGCCGGCGAGGGCCTTTCTGTGCGGAGTTTGCATGTTCTCCCCGTGTCCGCGTGGGTTTCCTCCGGGTGCTCCGGTTTCCCCTACAGTCCAAAGACATGCAGGTTGGGTTAACTGGTGACTCTAAATTGACCGTATGTGAGTGTGAATGGTTGTCTGTGTCTATGTGTCAGCCCTGTGATGACCTGGCGACTTGTCCAGGGTGTACCCCGCCTTTCGCCCATAGTCAGCTGGGATAGGCTCCAGCTTGCCTGCAACCCTGTAGAACAGGATAAAGCGGCTAGAGATAATGAGATGAGATGAGATGAGATGCTCATTTTGAATATGATGCCAGCAACACATTTCAAAAAGGTTGGGATGGGGCAATGAAAAACTGGAAAAGTTGTGTAATGCTAAAAAAAATCTCCTGGTGGATCATCTCACAAATAATTGTCAACAGCTCAGCAACATGGTTGGGTATAAAAACAGCATCCGAGAGAGGCTGAGTCTCTCAGAAGTAAAGATGGGGAGGGGTTCACAACTTGGTGAAAGACTGCATGGGCGAATAGTGCATCAATTTAGAAGAAATCTCTGTATGCAAGGCACAAGTCTGTTCCATTAATACTGAACAATACATACAGGTTTTGGAGCAAGATGCTGCCATCCAGATGACATCTTTTTCAGGGAAGACCTTGCTTATTTCATCAAGACAATGCCAAACCACATTCTGCACATATTACAACTGCATGGTTCCGTATTAAAGGAGTCCAGGTGCTAAACTGGCTTGTCTGCTGTCCAGACCTGTCACTCATTGAAAACATTTGGTACATTATGAAACAAAAAATACAACAAAGGAGGTCCTGAACTGTTGAGCAGCTGAAATCCTATATCAGAAAGACTGGGAAAACAGTTCACTTTCAGAAATACAGCAATGGGTCTCCTCGCTCCTTACAGAGTGTTGTTAAAAGTAGAGATGTTGCAACACATTAGTAAACATGTCCCTGTCTCAACTTTTTTGAAATGTATTGCTGACATCAAATTCAAAATGAGCAATTTTTTTAAAAACAAAAAAAATTCTCACTGTTCAACATCTGATATGTTGTCTTTGTATTATTTTCAAGGAAATATAGGGTTTCCATGAGTTGCACATCATCTGTTTTTATTTATATTTTACACAATGTCCTAACTTTTCGGAAACAGGGTTCTACAATGTTGTATACCGTAGAGTCAAGATCTCTATCTTCAAGAACTCCATATCCACGAGTGCACATTTGATGAGAAGGCACATGTCCATGAAACAAATATAATGAGTGGCATTTGAGAGCAATGATGAACATTCTGCACTGCTCATATCTTAAAATGCATACAGTGGTGCTTGAAAGTTTGTGAACCCTTTAGAATTTTCTATATTTCTGCATAAATATGACTTAAAACATCATCAGATTTTCACACAAGTCCTAAAAGTAGATAAAGAGAACCCAGTGAAACAAATGAGACAATAATATTATACTTGGTCATTTATTTATTGAGGAAAATAATCCAATATCATATATCTGTGACTGGCTAAAGTATGTGAACATTTGCTTTCAGTAACTGGTGTGACCCCCTTGTGCAGCAATAGCTGCAACTAAATGTTTCCGGTCACTGTTGATCAGTCCTGCACGCTGGCTTGAAGGAATTTTAGCCCATTCCTCCGTACAGAACAGCTTCAACTATAGGATGTTGGTGGGTTTCCTCACATGAACTGCTCGCTTCAGGTCCTTCCACAACATTTCGATTGGATTAAGGTCAGGACTTTGATTTGGCCATTCCAAAACATTAACTTTATTCTTCTTTAACTATTCTTTGGTAGAATGACTTGTGTGCTTAGGGTTGTTGTCTTGCTGCATGATCTACCTTCTATAGAGATTCAGTTCATGGACAGATGTCCTGACATTTTCCTTTAGAATTCACTGGTATAATTCAGAATTCATTGTTCCATCAATGATGGCAAGCCGTCCTGGCCCAGATGCAGCAAAACAGGCCCAAACAATGATACTACCACCACCATGTTTCAGAGATGGGATAAGATTCTTGTGCTGGAATGTTTTCCTTTCTCCAAACATAACGCTTCTCATTTAAACCAAAAAGTTCTATTTTGGTCTCATCCATCCACAAAACATTTTTCCAATAGCCTTCTGGCTTGTCCACATGATCTTTAGCAAACTGCAGACAAGCAGCAATGTTCTTTTTGGAGAGCAGTGGCTTTCTCCTTGCAACCCTGCCATGCACACCATTGTTGTTCAGTATTCTCCTGATGGTGGACTCATGAACATTAACATTAGCCAATGTGAGAGAAGCCTTCAGTTACTTAGAAGTTACCCTGGGGTCCTTTGTGACCTCGCCGACTATTACACATCTTGCTCTTGGAGTGATCTTTGTTGGTCGACCACTCCTGGGGAGGGTAACAATGGTCTTGAATTCCCTCCATTTGTACACAATCTGTCTGACTATGGATTGATGGAGTCCAAACTCTTTAGAGATGGTTTTGTAACCTTTTCCAGCCTGATGAGCATCAACAACACTTTTTCTGAGGTCCTCAGAAATCTCCTTTGTTCGTGCCATGACTCACTTCCACAAACATGTGTTGTGAAGATCAGACTTTAATAGATCCCTGTTCTTTAAATAAAACTGGGTGCCCACTCACACCTGATTGTTATCCCATTGATTGAAAACACCTGACTCTAATTTCACCTTCAAATTAACTGCTCATCCTTGAGGTTCACATACTTTTGCCACTCACAGATATGTAATATTGGACCATTTTCCTCAATAAATAAATGACCAAGTATAATATTTTTGTCTCGTTTGTTTAACTGGGTTCTCTTTAGCTACTTTTAGGACTTTACAGTAGGACTGTAGTAATTTACTACTGTAAATTACTGCAGTAGTGTTGCAGTTGAGCGGCACGGTGGTGTAGTGGTTAGCGCTGTCGCCTCACAGCAAGAAGGTCCGGGTTCGAGCCCCATGGCCAGCGAGGGCCTTTCTGTGTGGAGTTTGCATGTTCTCCCCGTGTCCGCGTGGGTTTCCTCCGGGTGCTCCGGTTTCCCCCACAGTCCAAAGACATGCAGGTTAGGTTAACTGGTGACTCTAAATTGACCGTAGGTGTGAATGTGAGTGTGAATGGTTGTCTGTGTCTATGTGTCAGCCCTGTGATGACCTGGCGACTTGTCCAGGGTGTACCCCGCCTTTCGCCCGTAGTCAGCTGGGATAGGCTCCAGCTTGCCTGCGACCCTGTAGAACAGGATAAAGCGGCTAGAGATAATGAGATGAGATGAGTGTTGCAGTTGCTACACAAAGAAATGTACATGATCCTCATTCTTATTTCTTGATGATTTAGAGGATCCTATTTGGCTGAAATTGTAGTATAAAAGACAAGAACATGAGGCTAAATCACTTCTATATATTTTTCATAATGTTTTTATGGCCTATGGGATATAGGTTATTGTTTGGGCACACTGTTCCTACTGAAAAGCTGAGGACATAGTAACATACTGGGAGAAGACAGTGTAGATCCTGATGGCAGCAGGCAGAAAAAAAAACATTCCTAATAGCTTTCTATAACACCTTGGAGGACTGAGCCTGGTGAGAATGGGTAGAATTGTACAGAATGTTCTCTAGTTTTCAATCACTGCCTTCAGTGGATCAATCTTGTGCTGGCGCTGGCTTGCCTGACCAACAAGTCCACTGATGTATGGTGGGAGTTACAGTCACTGTTCAGCTGTCAACAAGCCTGAATGCATAGTGTGCTGGATGGACTGCAGGCAGAAAAGCATGCAACTGTACATTTGGTAAATAGTTCACCAAGGCATCCTCTTCAAAGACATCTGTGTCAGCCTTGTACAGGAACCATAATGGACCATGAGTTGTTTGAGTCTGCAAACGTTTTGACTTTCACTTTTCCCTATGTGTTCTAAACTGGCTGAATGTCATGGCTGTCATGGACAATTCACTGCCAAGCCAACAGAAGGCACCATCTCCTGAGTTTTGAACTTCTTCCTCAGATGTCATTCCAACTTCCCATCCCCAAAGCATCCATCTATCCATTATCTATAGCACTTAACTGTCAGGGTCGCAGGGCGTGCTGGAACCAATCCCAGCTGACTTCATGCAAGAGGTGGAGTACACCTTGGGCAGGTTTCCAATCTGTCACAAGGCTAGCACAGAGACGAACAACCGTTCACGCTCACATTCACACCTATTCTTTACTTTGACATACCCATAATGCTTTGCGCCTTGGGGGGGTAACCAGGCGCTAAGTCAGAACCTCAGCTATTTCTTCAAATTCACATGGGGAAAAACAACTTTTGCTGTGCACCAACTTGTTCAAATAACCATAAAAGGAATCTTGATTTAAAGTTTTCTAGAATCTAAAGAAACTACCGTAAGTGTCGAAAATATGCGGTTAGATAGAATTTGCTGTCAAAATTTTACAATCGACAGACAACACATGACTGTGTTCTGCACACTTCAGTGGTGGAGTAAAGTCTGATGATCCAAGTCACAAAGCCTACAACCCTTATGTCTTTGTGTTTCATCATAAAAAGTGCAAAAACCAAAAAACAAGGACAAGTCAAAGAACTGAAAAGGATGACTTTATTGAAGGATCAACTACCAAAACAAAGCGCAAATGATGCAGTGTAAGTAAGCTTTCATGTTTGTCCCCTTTTAGTGTTTATGTAGGGAGAGTGAATGTAGTATTTGACCTTGTAGTCCTAGCAATTTCCTCTAACAGCCCAAAGACTGTCGTAATCTGGTAGTATATGAGCTCAAATCAGAGTGAAGGAAATTAAAATCAACTTAAACTTACAAAATAAATTTGACTATTCTGCTGTGTTTACTTGACTGAGTGAATTCCTTGCTTGTGTTCTCATGCACAAAGCGTTTTGTATTTTCTCATGGCTTTCTCATTGTAACCAGCACCCACCAAAAACAATTTCACCACGGATTCTTCTATCATCAGTGTTGATCTTTCTCAGCTCTTCTGCCAATCTTTTAACTTCTGCTGGTCAGTAATTGTTGGAACACCCATGTTCACAGACAAAGAAGGCTGCTGACTCACTGTCACCTGAAGTAGAGATGTTCAAAGTGTTCAATACAATATTTACAAGCACTTTTTTACCAATTGATTTCTCAAAGTTCACAGAAAAGGCTTTGCAGATTTCTTTAAGCTTTGGTTTAGTTAGTCTTGACACTTCTTTGAAGGTTTTAGGGTGATTTAAATGTGAAAGATTACTGTCAGTGTGCGACGCTGCGTTGTTTTGGTTTGTTTATATATTGCCCCCCCAAGGTGCAAAGCATTATGGGTAATGTGAAAGTAGTCAGTGGGCAATTTAGAGTAGCCAGCTCACCTAATCCACATGTCTTTTGACTGTGGGAGGAAACCAGACTGCCCAGAGTAAGCCCATGCAGGTATGGGGAGAACGTGCAAACTCTACACAGAATGTCCTGTTGGCGGGGAAGAAAAATAAACACAGCAAACCAACAAATAGAATTTGGGGTTTTTATCTGATCGATTTTATACAAGGCTTTTTAGATTTATGATACAAGATTGAATGGACTGAAAAGATTATACAGTGGTGCTCTTTATTTCTTAGAGTAGTCTTAGGACCAAATGAAATAAAGTTTACCTCTATTCTTGCTCACTATGTAGTACTGAAACCAATTCTCACCATATGTTTATACTTTACCAATAACAATGCTGATACAAAATTAAAATCAGAACACCATCCAAAACAAATGCAGGAGGTTAACATCGAAAAGACAAAAAAAAAAAAATCTATACTGCGGCGAGTTCCCTGCCGAAAGCAGTTAAGATTTCAAAAAAATAATAATAATACCGTGTGAGTTTCAATTATACACGCAAAACGGTAGTGGTGATATTGAAATATCAACCAAATCACAAAGACCATATTAATACACCACATACAATTCCACTTTTCCCTTTTCTATAATGGTAATCTTATGTTCACCACTGAGAGTTATACTTACTGCACATGCTATTGCACAGCATGCATGTTCTCTACACCTCAATACTTTAGTCTAGAAAAAAATAGACACACTATTACAATGACAACTACATGTCAAAAACTGAGTGTGGGTATGACAAGTTAATAGCCAGTATGCATATAAACAAAAACTGCAAATGAGCTTTACTCTGACTGCATGTACACTCGGCTAGCTAATTAAACACATGTTGGTAAATCATTCACAATCCATACACATCCTTCAAAAGAAAATTATTATTTATGCTTCTGTCATCATTAAAGACATAAAACACACTACTGCACCATTTCTTTAGGCAAATACATCAACTTACAAGGAATATTAGAGTACATTTGCCTCCATTCCAACAGCAGTGTCTTGGTCAGGTTTCGCGGCTTCATTCGTCTCTGTCTGCTCCCACAACTCATCTCTCCTTACTACAAAATTACGTCCTTGTAGTTCTATGTCTCTTAAAGAAGACATCAACCATTAAGACTAGCACAGGACATTATGCATAGAAACAAGCCAATATCTTGGCCCAGCTATAGTCCCAAGTCAGTCACCAGGTTCAAACCCAGAACCTTCTTGCCATGAGGCAACAGTACTAACCACTGAACCACTATACCACCTGTTATACAAAGTATATGGATACTTAATCTAATTCCAAATCCTTACCATTTGCTAGTTCAGACAAATAAATGGAGTTCTGAACCGCTGATATATCTTGTTTGATATACAGTGTATAACCATGTCTAGTCCTGTCTTGAGACCTATTTGAATTGCTTTCTGGATTTGTTTGCATCTGATACCTGTGTATTAACTCTGTTTGTGTTTCTGACATCACCTCTTGGAATCTTTTTTGGTTGAATCTGTGATTATTCTGTGTATGACCCAGACTGGTATTTTGGTGTTATTTAGAATTGTCATTAATTCTCTTACTTATGGATCTTAACTGCATGTCTTGAGTCATCTATGTTACATTGAATTACTTCCTTCTGAATTGACAAATCCACAGGCACAGGACTGTTGTGACACAATCAGTGCGTTTACATGCACATAGAGAACATCAAATTTCTGCCGTTGCTCGACTGAAATCGAAGTTCTAAATGCCATGGAAACACCTTAGCTAGGCTGAAATTGAACCGAACTTGATTTCTCGTAATCGAGCTACACGACCTAGATTATGCGATTTTAGCCGAGCTACTTAGTGCATGTATACCCTATCGAGCTACGTAGTCGAGCTACTTACTTCAGCACTGCCCCTTCCGGAAGTGATGAGTGACGAGACCACAAGCAGGAAACACAACAGCCTTGGTCGGCATGACAACAGTAGTAGCGAGCAGCAGAAGAGGTCAGGAGGAGAACGAACAAACGAAGAAGAGAAAATAGTGAGCAGAAACGTGCTCTTCTGGAGCAATGAGGAGACAGAGTTCATGCTCATTCAGCTTAAGGAGTTGAATATATTAAAATTCATGGACGGGAGAAAAACGCGCAATGGAGACCTCTTCAAGAAAGTGGAGGAACGGTTGGCCAGCACAGGCTACAGGAGGACCCCGGAGCAGATCCGTGTACGCTGGAAGCACATGAAACAGGCTTATTTTAAAGCCAAGAAGAATAATCAGACAAGTGGGCAAGCTCCTCAGTCATGCCCTTTTGCAGACATCCTCGAGGAGCTGCTTGGACGCCGAACTTTGTCGCAAGCCACTGAAAACGGTGTGGACATTGGATTCACTCCTCAATCAGGTGAGTTTCTGCAGCTAATTTAGACTGGCGATATTTCGACTGCGACAATAGCCTACTTCCCAGTCGACCAAACTACAACCCCGATTCCAAAAAAGTTGGGACAAAGTACAAATTGTAAATAAAAACGGAATGCAATGATGTGGAAGTTTCAAAATTCTATATTTTATTCAGAATAGAACATAGATGACATATCAAATGTTTAAACTAAGAAAATGTATCATTTAAAGAGAAAAATTAGGTGATTTTAAATTTCATGAAAACAACACATCTCAAAAAAGTTGGGACAAGGCCATGTTTCCCACTGTGAGACATCCCCTTTTCTCTTTACAACAGTCTGTAAATGTCTGGGGACTGAGGAGACAAGTTGCTCAAGTTTAGGGATAGGAATGTTAACCCATTCTTGTCTAATGTAGGATTCTAGTTGCTCAACTGTCTTAGGTCTTTTTTGTCATATCTTCCATTTTATGATGCGCCAAATGTTTTCTATGGGTGAAAGATCTGGACTGCAGGCTGGCCAGTTCAGTACCCGGACCCTTCTTCTATGCAGCCATTGATGCAGTATGTGGTTTGGCATTGTCATGTTGGAAAATGCAAGGTCTTCCCTGAAAGAGACGTTGTCTGGATGGGAGCATATGTTGCTCTAGAACCTGGATATACCTTTCAGCATTGATGGTGTCTTTCCAGATGTGTAAGCTGCCCATGCCACACACACTAATGCAACCCCATACCATCAGAGATGCAGGCTTCTGAACTGAGCACCGATAACAACTTGGGTCGTCCTTCTCCTCTTTAGTCCGAATGACACGGCGCCCCTGATTTCCATAAAGAACTTCAAATTTTGATTCGTCTGACCACAGAACAGTTTTCCACTGTGCCACAGTCCATTTTAAATGAGCCTTGGCCCAGAGAAGACGTCTGCGCTTCTGGATCATGTTTAGATACGGCTTCTTCTTTGAACTATAGAGTTTTAGCTGGCAACTAAAGGCCCAAAGATCATGGGCACCCAGTATGGTTTTCTGGCCTTGACCCTTACGCACAGAGATTCTTCCAGATTCTCTGAATATTTTGATGATATTATGCACTGTAGATGATGATATGTTCAAACTCTTTGCAATTTTACACTGTCAAACTCCTTTCTGATATTGCTCCACTTTTTGTTGGCGCAGAATTAGAGGGATTGGTGATCCTCTTCCCATCTTTACTTCTGAGAGCCGCTGCCACTCCAAGATGCTCTTTTTATACCCAGTCATGTTAATGACCTATTGCCAATTGACCTAATGAGTTGCAATTTGGTCCTCCAGCTGTTCCTTTTTTGTACCTTTAACTTTTCCAGCCTCTTATTGCCCCTGTCCCAACTTTTTTGAGATGTGTTGCTGTCATGAAATTTCAAATGAGCCAATATTTGGCATGAAATTTCAAAATGTCTCACTTTCGACATTTGATATGTAGTCTATGTTCTATTGTGAATACAATATCAGTTTTTGAGATTTGTAAATTATTGCATTCCGTTTTTATTTACAATTTGTACTTTGTCCCAACTTTTTTGGAATCGGGGTTGTACTGTTTCATACCATGCGATTTATAGGCAGAATAAATGTATTTTATATTTACTATATAGCATGCTGTTACAAATGTACTGGTGATGTGGTGCGTAATCTGTTGTTCTATGCTGTAATGCAGTTAGCCTGAAGCTGAATTGCGTTTCAAACTCATAGCACTATGCAGTCTACACTTACATGGCCTATTAGCACCCAATTGTCTACCCTGTGTCCTGCCCATGGGGTCAAGGGACCAAAAACCAGTTTGGCTGGCTCCTGAAGAAGCAGCCAAAGATTATCAAGAGGCTAAACAATGCATACCTAATTCAAACCCATTATCTGGCAACTCCATCTGATTTGTAGAGACAACATTGGAGAGAGAGGACTGCAGTGAGACATTGGAGCCACCATCATCACCAGGCTCTGAGCCAGCAGCATCCCCTTCCACAAGCAGCACAGAGTCTGTGGAGCGTGAGACAGGGGAGGAGACTGAGACTTCGTCCACTACTGCTGTGCCCAGCAGTACTAGCACGCCTGGTGAGTTTATCTATCTGTGAACATGATGAAATTTAACATTATCACAGTACATCATTTTGTGCAAAGTGTACATTAGGGTAATTAATATTGTGTTTTCTATGCAGTGGTCAGGAGACGAAGGCGTGGGACCCCAGCCACAGACGTAGTTTTGGATCGGCTCCAGTCGATGCAGACTGTGTGGATGCAGGCCCTCCATCAAAGCCAGATCCACCAGGAACAGTTGGTCAACAGAATTATGGATGGCACTGACAGAGCAATGTCTAGGCTGATGGACAGCATTGACCGCCTACAGAATGCCATCATGCCATCCACACACACACCACCACCTATGCACACACATCCGTCCACGCACACACCACCACCTATGCACACACATCCGTCCACGCACACACCACCACCTATGCACACACATCCGTCCACACACACACACCACCACCTATGCACACACATCCGTCCACACACACACCACCACCTATGCACACACATCCGTCCACACACACACCACCACCTATGCACACACATCCATCCATGCACACATACCCGCCCATGCACTCGCAGCCGGACAGGTATCGCCACTCGGGTCTGGCACCTGAGGAGCATGGCTCCTCGTACGTAGACCTGTAGTCAGCTTCGTTGGCTGTTATTATTTTTTGTATTATTACTTTGTTTGTACTTTGTTGCAATACTGTTTGTATACACCATATATGAAGACTGCCAAACTTGGTTGAATTTTTTTTATTTTAAATTTTTTTAAATATCTGTGGCAGTCTGCACTGTCTGCATCAAACTCACTTACTGTAGCACATCTGTACACAACATGTACTGTTAATTATGTTAAAAAAACACACTGCCACCATGTCTGTACATAACACTCGGCTGAATCTTTTCTTTTTGTGGCATTGTTTGCACTGTTAAAATTTAGCTCACTTACTGTATCACCAAATACATTTGTACAGCTGTTGCATAGCTGTGAATTGTGTACATAAACAAGTCACTGTATGTGTGTGTGTGTGTGTGTGTGTGTGTGTGTGTGTGTGTGTGTGTCCAACACCTGAAGAATGTCAATAAAAACAAAGCAATTGAACTTTTTGTGTGTTTATTAAGACATAAGTTAAATTGTAAGCAAAAAATGGACTTTAGAAAAATATACAATTGTGCAAAATAAGTTGTCTTAGTGGTCTGTGCAGGACAGTTTGTAGTCATACAGTCTGTTAGAGCAAGCCTAACAGCTTGAGCACCAGAGTCCTTGGGTGCATTCTGGGCCTAGGCAACGAGCTGCGACAAGTGATGTCCAAGGTGGTCCGCTTCGCAAATTGAGTAGACAGTGGTCTAAAACAGTGGTCTGCGCAGAGGCAAGTTTGCAGCCATGTAGTCTGTTAGAGCTTGCCTAACAGCCTGAGCACTAGAGTCCTCGGGTGCATTGTGGGCTCGGGCAACGGGCTGTGGCAACTGGTGTCCGAGGCGGTCCGCTTCATCTATCCAGACAGGATTGACCGTCTCCTTCTGAAGCTCACAGAAATTGTGCAGTGCACAACAGGTGGCAATGACATGTGGTGTGAATGTAAAGTGGAAATCACTCCTCTTCATCAACACACACCAGCGTGACTTCAGTCTTCCGAAAGCGATCTCCACTGTAGTTCTGGCTGAACTGAGGTATACGTTGAAGGACTCTTGCTCAGCTGTAAGTCGTGGTGAATGGGTGTAGCCCTTCATCAACCAGGTCATGAATGGGTATGCGGAATCTCCAAGCAGGAAGAGGTTGATCGACGTGCCATTGATGTCTCTCGGCTCCTATTACATAACACAACACAAATGGAAGTCATTATGCATTTACCCAAAAACACCAAAGATTCAGAGCATGTTAGCAGCGTCTATGGAACTCACATTGAAACGCTATAGGATTATGTATCAAGTCTGTGAAGTGTCATGTTTGTGTAGGAACTACCAACCTTTGGTAGCTGATGTGCCGCAGTAAACAATGCCGACTGCCTGAGGACGTTGGCATCATGCACACATCCTGGCATCTGGCAGTTGATGTTCCAAAACCTGAGAGTATACAGATTACACAGACATACATTGTAAACCTCATGTACAGAATAAGAGCAGATCAGCAGCAGACCAAAGAATGTACATTCATACAAAGGCACAAGCATAATGTTGTCCATGCAACTCACCAGTACATATCATCCACCACCGCTTGGAGTACATAGGAAGGCCACCCTTTTCGATTCACGCAGTCTTTGTAGCCATCACTTGGCGGCAACAGCGGAATGTGTGTGCCGTCGATGCAGCCAACGATTTGAGGAATGAGAAATTTCTCTTCAAATCTTCGTGCGATGGCAGAGGCCTCCTCTGCTGTGGGCACCTTGATTAGTTGGTGGATGACGGTCGCCACCATTCCTTTGCAAAAGGCATAGACAAACTTCTTCACTGTGCTTTTATGTACACCAAACTGGTTGGCTATGAGTCTATATTCTGCACAGCTCACAAGTTTGTACAGAACAATGGCGACTCTCATCTGCAGGGGTATCGGTGCTCGCACAGAAAGGTCGTTGGGTCTCATAACGTCTTGCATCAAGGTGCACAACCGGTTGAATGATGAGCAAGACATGCGGAAATTCTCCTTCCATTCGCTATCTGTGAACTCTTTCAAAACAACCCTCTCCCACCAGTCTTTGCTTCTCACCCGCATCCAACATGAGCGCGAAAAATGGGGTAGGAGTACTTGACGGTTGAGCTGAATAAATGCATCGGTTGTTTGGTAGGCAGCATCCAGTATCATCTGACGATGTCTCCTTCCTTCTTCAACAATCATTATTGCAAGATTTTGCGTATAGTTCAAGTACAACACGATGGTGTACAGAATGTTCAGCAAGTGCTGAGCTGCTTCGTTGTTGTCCATCTTCTCTCTCTCGATGTTGCTGTCCTCGTCCTTCTTGTGAACACGGAACTGATAACTTTGTTTATACTCTTGAATAGCTCTTCTTCATGACGACAACCGGAAGTGTACCAACACGATGGGGCGTGTAGTGCCACCTGTGGCTCGGGTGCACAATGTACCTCACACAATAGCTCAGTTTCCTTGTGTGCATGTAGGATTGGATTTCTCTGACACCCCTGCTGGGACCCTTAGCTCGATTACCGACAGTAGCTCGATTTGGATGTGCATGTAAACGCACTGACTGTGTGTTCTGTCTAATTGCATTGGCCTGGCAAGTAGGCAGCACTTAGGCTACACTGCAAAAAATTATGTCTTAGCAAGTGAAAATATATTGAATATAGTTTAAACGATCTAGCATTTCCTATTAGAAGAATACAAGACACCAATTCTGAGATTATTAAACCTAGTTCTAGTTTGCAACCAACTTATTCCAAGATGTCTTCATCTCATTATCTCTAGCCGCTTTATCCTCTTCTACAGGGTCGCAGGCAAGCTGGAGCCTATCCCAGCTGACTACGGGCGAAAGGCGGGGTACACCCTGGACAAGTCACCAGGTCATCACAGGGCTGACACATAGACACAGACAACCATTCACACTCACACCTACGGTCAATTTAGAGTCACCAGTTAACCTGACCTGCACGTCGTTGGACTGTGGGGGAAACCAGAGCACCCAGAGGAAACCCACACAGACAACATGAAACTCCACACAGAAAGGCCCTCACCGGCCACAGGGCTCGAACCCAGACCTTCTTGCTGTGAGGCGACAGCGCTAACCACTACACCACTGTGCCACACCAAGATGTCTTATGAAGTAAAAATATCTGTCCATGCAGAAATATAATTTCACTAGTATTAAGTAATTTTCTCCTCAAATTCAGTTTTCTATTTTTTTTGCAGTGTACATTCACATTACAAGCCTCATTGTTCAATTCCAATGTTTTGCTCAGATCGGATTTCCCTATCTTGATGATCCACATCCATAATTAGTGACCTGTATCCAACTGTAATGTGAATGCAATGCATCTGTCCTCTGAAATGGCATGCAGGTGCACATTATGTTTTTGCACAAAAAAAGTCATATTTCTGAGATGACCCATGGTATTAAAGCTGATTAAATACCACCCAGGAAGGGTGAAGGCGTATACATGATTTCTCTGAGACATGTGAAGCCAGCCAACAGCATTTTTTTAACTGCTGCTTCTGCTGTGTCACAGGCCATGAATGACTGTGGCTTCAAATTCCCAATCTCTGGATGATAAAAAAAGGTAATTTTATATATCTTTAACAGTTATTCCACAAAATCGAGTCATACATGAGCTGATAGTCAACGAGGCACGTAGCACCGAGTTGGCTATAAGCCATGTACAATGAGATTGAGTGGAATAGCTGTTTTATGCTATCAACAGTCACTGGATTTTGAGAAACAGAGCATTTTTAGTTTTATATTTTGCAAATTCAATAAATAAAAAACTTTATATAAAACATCAGACAAAATAATTTCCGTTTAGAATGTAAACAAACCAGCAAAATGACAGTAGCAATTTGTGAAAAATGCTATAATAATAATTATTTAAAAAAAGGTACGTTCTTACCATCAAATACTTTTATTCCATATTTTGTTGCTTTTTTTGGGGGGGGATTGTTTTTGAGTAGAGTTTTTATTTTGTCCTCAGTTGGTTCAGCAACACGCTCCACCATTTTGTTTTTCTCTATTCACTATATATGACCTGATAGCCTAGTAGTAGCACAGCCAATCAGAGCATGTGATTGCTCATATCCAGTGAATGTGGATAGAATAAAATTAATGATACTGTATCTTCAGATACCATGAAAATGTGCCCAGCACTTCTGGTGAATTGGATCTGGAAGCATGGCCTAACCTGACATAAAACTGTCTTTGTGTTTAGTTTAGTTTAGTTTAGTTTAGTTTAGTTTAGGTTAGTTTAGTTTAGTTTAGTTTAGTTTAGTTATTTTACCAGGGGGTACATATCGCCTATAGCCATTTTTCAATGAGCCCTGGGGGGCTACCAGTAATAAATAAGAAAATATACAATCGTAAATAAAAATATGAAGTCATAACATGAAACATACTGCATACATAAAATAAATGGCAAATGATAATAACATAATATAATGTTACAATAAGTAACTCATAAATAACTAAACAGGTAAGCAACACAAAGTGAAGCAATCCCAAAGAATATGAACAAAGCTTGAAGGAGTTTGCATATTGTTATTTACAATATTTACAGCAGAAATCTTGTTTATATATGCATTTAAAGGCTGAAAGGGAGCTGGCGGATGTTAACTGGGATGGCAGTGTGTTCCACAGTGCCGCCCCACCGTAAGAGAAAGCTCTCGGTGTCTCCTGCAGGCGAGCTTTGGGCAATTGAAGACCTCCTTGTGTTCTGAGGCGAGTGTTGTGTGTACCGGTATGTATGTTAGCTAGCTGGGTGAACAGATCTGAAATGTGTGGAGGGGACAAACCATTAAGGGCCTTGTATACTAGTGTTGCCTTATTCCTTTTTTGTATATCAGCTACCGATGCCCAGCCTAAAATGCCAAGGATAGTGGCAGAGGAGGTGTAGTAATCACATCCTAGTATTACTCTGTCAGCTCTGTTTTGAAGTTTCTGCAGTTTCTCAAGGTACCCCTTACCTCCCTGGTCCCATACTGTACTGCAGTACTGAATGTGAGGGAGGAACAGTGCTGTATAGATTGCGAGCCATGCCTGTCTGTTCAGGTATGGCTTTATACATTTCATGATACCGATGGCCTGTGACAGTTTCTTGGTAACATGGAGATAATGATAAGTCCACCGCAGACCACTGTCCAGAACAACTCCTAAGTACTTAAAAGTGTCCACTTGCTCAAGTTCAGTGTCTGCTAGTGTGAGGTGTAAGTGGCTTTTTATGGCCTTGGCCCTGGGTGACCCTACGAGCATGGCTTTACACTTAGATGGATTCAATGAAAGCTTGTTTGCAGTGAACTACTGCACAAGTCTAACGGAGTCTTGCTGAATGGTCTGTTTAATTGTCTGAATGTTGCGATCTGAAAAGTAAATAATGGTATCATCTGCATATAGTGCCACCTTGCATGCCTGGATACAGTTTGGTAAATCATCGATATATAAAATGAAAAGAAGTGGACCAAGAATCGATCCCTGTGGTACAGGGATTGTGTTCTGGACTGTCAGAGCCTTAATGCTTTTAAAACCTGCATAAAAGCTCTGGAATAAAATTGAATAATTATGGAAAAACCTAGTCAGTCACAAAATGGGTTCGGCACTTGATCGGGTGCATCAGTGAATGATCCAGCTTTGGTTTTGCTAAGGCAGCCTATTACCAGCTCTCAATGCTTTCACTGCTGTTACTGAGCTGCACTTCTGAATTACATCCTGATCATCAGAACACTTCAGTGCTGGGTTAGGGTTAAGGTGGGCTCATTATCTGGGTTCAGAGAATCAGAGGCAGTCACTGAGAGAAAAGCAGGGTCTGTCTATACCTGTATGTATAATTCACTTAATTATACTGTTGCACTATGCAACTCTTGACTGTGGCTTATACCTGCTGCTAACTCAAGTCTGCCTTCCAAATGGAGTAGAGGTATTAATTTTTCCCTTTCTAGGATGATGATCAGTCGAGACTTAGTAATGTCAATATACACTCACTGGCCACTATATTAGGAACACCATCTGCTGTTTTATGCAGTTATCTAATCAGCCAATCCCTTGACAGCAACACAATGCATAAAATCATCTCATCTCATTATCTCTAGCCGCTTTATCCTCTTCTACAGGGTCGCAGGCAAGCTGGAGCCTATCCCAGCTAACTACGGGCAAAAGGCAGGGTACACCCTGGACAAGTCACCAGGTCATCACAGGGCTGACACATAGACACAAACAACCATTCACACTCACAGTCAATTTAGAGTCACCAGTTAACCTAACCTGCATGTCTTTGGACTGTAGGGGGAAACCGGAGCACCCGGAGGAAACCCACATGGACATGGGGAGAACATGCAAACTCCGCACAGAAAGGCCCTCGCTGGCCACGGGGCTTGAACCCAGACCTTCTTGCTGTGAGGCGACAGCACTAACCACTACACCACCGTGCCGCCGCATAAAATCATGCAGATACAAATCAAGAGCTTCAGGTAATGTTCACTTTAAACATCAGAATGGGAAAAGTTGTGATCTCAAAGTCTGACTTTCACTGTGGCATGGGTGTTAGTTTGAGCCAGATGGACTGGTTTGAGTATTTCAGAAACTGCTGATCTCCTGGAGTTTTCACACACAACAGTCTCTAGAGTTTACATAGAATGGTGCCAAAAACAAAATACATTGAGTCAGCGAAAGTTCTGTGGGTGGAAACAAACACCTTGTTGATAAGAGAAAACAGAGGAAAATAGCTAGATTGGTTCAAGCTGTCAACCCCTACGGATTTCCCGTATTTCCTACGGATTTTGGCATTTTAAAAATGGTACGGGCGTAGTGGTATTCAACTACAGATTTTTCTACATTTTCACCTTAAAATTCTTTTGATTTATTACCATCAAAAAAATCGTCATGAAATATGAAAATGCATGGGAGCCGCCATTTTCTACATTTAGAATTACTCAACCGGTATTTCCGCTAGTACCAACAAGCCATTCCGAATGTCTGAGCATGCGCAATTGTGATTTTCCTGCACACTGAGCGGGAAATAACAGCACATGTAGTGTAACAATAGACAGGTCAAGAGGTCAAGATGTCGGCACCACCGAAGAAAAAACACAAAACATCTAAAACTGGAGTTCGCTTTCTTCCCGAATGGACAGAAATATTCAATGGAATAATTATCGCTTCCAAAATGGGTGCTGAGTATGTCAACTGCACAATTTGTTGTAGAGACGTGAAAGTGTTTGCCTCTGGAATTTACGACGTGAGGGAACACATGAAATCTCAAATGCATGTGAAGAATGCAAACCAGAAAAAGAGACAGCCGTCAATTAATTTCTTCACGCAAAAGCAATCAGGAACATTGCTGAACAATGTGCCAAGTGAACCCCAAATTATTGGATTATGTGAGAAGAGACACTAAATTTTGTTGAACTGATATAGGGTTAAGAAAACAATGACTGTTGTTTAATTGAGTGTTAACAGTACATATGGATGTACAGAAATAAACCAGTGCATATATTAGGTAAGATCTGATACATTTTTATTATGCATGAAATATTACTATGGATTTGGTATGGAAATTATGGATTTCTTTACCAGGGAGTACAGGTGAGAGCCGTGAGGGGTTGACATGTATGGAGCTGCCAGGAAGGATATAGCAACTCATAGCAACTCTTAACAGCCATGGTGAGCAGAAAAGCATCTCAGCATGTAACAGCAGAAGACCACATTGGGTTCCACTCCTGCCAGCCAAGAACAGGAATCTTAGAATCAAGAACAAGTTCCTATTAAAGTGGCCAGTGAGTGTATAATAGATAACTAATAGAATTACCATCACAAAAGGTATACATCAATAGATACTCATTTAACAATAGGAAAATAACAATAACCAAATAATGATCACAAAATCACAATCTCAAATCCCAATGATACAGAGAGCCAAGGGAGCAAAATTGGCCATGTTCTCTGGACAGGAGGGATGGCATTTTCTCTCTCCCCTTTCAATCACACCAGCCATCACAGGCAGGGCCGGTTCTGCCCTAATCTGGACCCGGGTGCAACATCGCACAACCACCCCTCCCCCAAAAACACACACACACACACACACACCAGTCTAAATCAGGACAACCATCACATAACTATAAACATTTTACATCAACTATTTTAACTAAATGGGCTATAATAAATAAGCCTGCAGCCACGGTGGGCTGCCTTAAAAAGTAACCATTTGTCCTACCTTAAAACTGTATGCGTCGTGTCTTGGCTGTCACAAATCTGGTGATGATGTCTTATGGTGATGATACACGGGGCAACTTTTTGGGGAATGTTGCCGAGCAATGTTGCTGGGCAATTGCGTTTTGACTCTTTTCTATTGAGATTGGGCAACATTGTTTCTTTCTGAATGGTTTTGATAATCTCTGGCAACTTTTTGAGATAAGCCAATCAGAACGCAAGTATCGAGTCATGTGACCTCCGGTGAGGTTCGGATCAGAAATTTCAAACAAATATGGCGGCCGCTCAGTGTCAGTGGAGTGAAGAGATGGAGAGACTCTTCATCTGTTTTTACGCCAGTAAGTTGTTATTTTAATATTCTATATGGAGGAATTTACCTCACCAAAGCTCTAAAAAACAACAGACAGCTTGATTAAATGGTCACAGCAAAAATTAAGACATCGATTTTTTTTTTTTAGCTAACTGTAAACTGCCGTTGCTAACTGTTGTTGCCCATTGTTAGTTGCCCTGAAAAGTTGCCCTGTGTCTCACCTAGTTGCCCGTTGCCAGCAACATTGCTCGGCAACATTGCCCAAAAAGTTGCCCTGTGTATCATCACCATTAGTCTAAGCCAAGAAGTATATACTTGTTTTGCATTTTCTGCCTCCTTTTTTGTATTTTCGACCCTGCGTTTATTTTCTTTCCTTTTCTGAAAACCCGATTTGTGTCCAGACATTTTGTTCTGCTACCAACGAACTAACTCGTCAGGTCTCGTCTCTCGAGCCCACGATGATTCACGTGGGAAGGGCAACAATTGATACATTTTTACAAACAACCAATAAACAGCCAATAGGGAGGTTGCAACGTTCAGGCTCTCCTTTGCTCAGAGACACTCAGTAATGCACTTATTCAGGAACAGAGAGAACTCTTTATTTTTTATTGTTGGGTTCACCCAGAAAGAGACCCCGATTCCTTCGTGGGCCACCCTCGGCCGAGGACGAGAATGATCAGGTCGAGAGAAACAGACAATCAGAATCAGAGATTCACATGTCAGTTTATTCGCACAGTCACTTCGTCAAAATGAAAACATCTTTGGAAACGTCTTATAGTGTTTCTGTGTTTATGTTTTGTCTTCATGTGTGTGTGTGTGTAATGGGTGTGTGTCTATGTGGAAGTGTGTAATGATCTTGAATCAATCATAATATAAAAACATATTTCTGATGACAGTAAGGTACAGATAGATATCAGCATGGAATGTCTAAACACAGAATGTCTAGTCTACGGAGTCTATTCAGAGAAGGTCAAAGACACGTTTGCACAGAAAGGATCTAATAATTTAACATAACTCCTTAACACATAAATGTGTGTTAAGTCAGTAAATTACATCTTGATTTCATCAACATAAGCAAAATAACAAATAACAATATGTCTAAAACAATGCTAAAACAAAGAATGTTATAAGAAAATAAACATTAAAAATAAGAACAACTTAACCACAAGAACAATGAGAATATGTCTGAAAGAGAGAGAACAATTAAACAACTAACAGGATTAAACTCATAACTAAATTAGGTTAATGCTTTTAAACTAAAAACCCTTAGAATCATAAGATCTTAACTATAATTATAATGTCATTATGAAACTAATCTAAAACTATAAAACTAACATTAATCACGGAATGCATTCATTAATTACGGGATCCAAATCACTACCATAGTATATTTCAATATATTTCAGTATATTTCATAGCTTTTATGAAGCTATGACCTAAGTTTCAACTGAATGGATTAACATAAACATGAACTTTAATTCTACCATTTCAGGGTGTGTGTGAGTCGATCTGACACCAAAACAGACCTTCAGACACTTCTCTGTTCAAAATACACATTTCATAAACAAAATGTTCCCAAACAATGTCCAGCTGGACCTAAGGTCGTTTCAACTAATATAATTTTGACACAGAATAATTTTGCTGAATTATTGGCCAAGAATTAATACTTATATAAACCTAACAATCCCCCCCTTTGATAATAGTATCACTATTATCAAATCCTAGCATCCTATTTGATCATTATCACCTCATGATCATATATGTGATTACATCGAGAATTAATTCTGAGTTAATCTTTGCCCTTCTTGACGTATATTGGTGCTCAGAGGGCGGGCATGCCCAATCAGCCCTCGTCCCACCTCACCGGAGCTTAGAGAAACTCAAAACCTCTTAATTCCCAGATACACGCTACTTCCTTCAGAGTGATTTGTTCTAAAACAGTGAGGGAAAAATGAAATTAGAAGGCATATCGACCTATAGTGAGAACAGAGTCCTGTAAGAATACAGAGTTTTAGAGCATAGAGATGTGTAATAATAGTAGAAAACGGCATCAGATGAAAGACATAACACATTCGTGTGGTCCAGTTAGCGAAGTTAGTCCAGAAGATGTTGTCTCGAAGTCCAGCTCGAGCGGGTAACCCTGCTCCGAGCAATGAAGTGGTCCTGAAGGCTCGGGCGGGTAACCCTGCCCCGAGCAATGATGAAGTCCAGAAGGCTCGGGCGGGTAGCCCTGCCCCGAGCAACAATGAAGTCACGAAACCCGTGATGAGGACTGTCATGGTTGTAGTGAGGATGATTGGTTCCAAATGGGGCGCAAGATCTCTTCCCCTCTTTGTTCACAACATCTTGAGGATTCTCAGTCAAATCTGTGTAGAGCTCAGAAATAGAGAGAGAGAGAGAGAGAAAACTGGCCAGAGAGAGACTAGATAGGGACACAAAAAGCGTTAATAGCAGCAAACTTGTTATTGTAACACAACTTTGTTATGGAGCCTTCTTCAATCGAGTGGCATGGATCCACTGTGGAAAAAGATCAGTTAAAACAGCAGTAAAAGTAATGGCGAATATGTCTGCAGGCCCATTATATTGTTTTCCCAATTGTCCAAATCATTACTTTAAAAAAAAAGATCACACCAGCACCTGTCTCCCACGTGAAAGGGGTGTGTGGTGGAGATAATATTGTATTATTGACCTTGGTA
The DNA here is from genome assembly GCF_027579695.1 of Neoarius graeffei. NCBI lineage: Eukaryota > Metazoa > Chordata > Actinopteri > Siluriformes > Ariidae > Neoarius > Neoarius graeffei. Next base: position 75,071,892 of record NC_083575.1, on the reverse strand, counting down.
CAAATTTTATGCAACTTATCTATAAGGGCTGCAGAATACTCATCCATATGCATTTTCAAATCAGAGGTACTCGGAGCCGGAGTTCTTCCAGGGGAGAATAATTTCTTGGTGTCACACGAATTTCAGCCAGAATGAATTATGGATTACAGAACCAAACCTGTGTCCTGCATGACCTTAATTTGTCTTTCAATGTTCGATTAGTATGTTCTACGATACCAGAGGATTTAGGAGTGTGAAAACACCAGTTTAGTTTAGAGATGCTTACAAAGGTTTTGTGTGACTTTTGAGGTAAAACGGGTACCCTTGTCTGAGTCTATGGCATTTGAAACCCCATAACTATAACAATAATTATTATTATTGATTTCTTATTATTTTATTGTAGTTGTTTTGTTGTTCTGCTTTTATTGTTTGTCTTTCTTTTTTACTGTCCAGTGTTCTTAGGTACTTTGAAAGGCACTTATAAATAAAATTAAAACGAGTAACTACCTTCGTGTTCTCTCGAAAACAGGGAAAAACTTCTACCCATTTAGAGAATTTGTCCACAATCAAGATGACAAAAATCAAATGAGAAAGAAAGAGCGTATGTCTCATGCAGAATATCAGGCTGATATATTGATTGAACACAGAATAACCACAGAGGTGTGATATTATAAATTATAAAACAAGAACCGTCTGAGGGTTTAGAACAAGAACCATTAACAAAGATCCCTAGAGGGCTGGAGGGAAGAGATCAGACCTGATACTAGTAGTATGTACGATTTTTAGACAGACAATATCAGTCATCCCAAGTATCATCCCGAGAATTAAGGAGGCGTGCGAGAGCGCGACCTACATTATCAAAAGAGGATGTGACACGAATTTCGAGATTGTTAGTAGAACAGAGAATAAATAGTCATATGTTAATTTAATTATCTATTAAATTACTGATTAATTAATTTAATGGGTCTGTAAATTTTACCATCAAACCATCAAAGCACATGCGGAGACAGCCCCCAGACACGCAGGTAAGCCTTGAGCAACAATGTTTTGGATAAAAACGCACAATGATGCATTTCCCCCCCCTCACGTTCCCCAGAGGCCGTGCCCCGGTGTCCACAGGCATAGAGGTGGAAGGGCTTGAAGTGAGCAGGTGACCCAGGGGCGGAACAAAGGGTGCTTCTGAGGGAGTGATAAGTGACCACTATAGCGTCAGTCCAGGTCAAAGGATGTTGCAGTGGAGGAGGTTTTGTGTCTAGAATGACAGCCTTGAGAAAGTTCAAAACTTAAGTGTTCTGGAAACCTTAAAGCCCTTATGCACCAGATGTTGAAGCAGGCGCAAGTGTCAGTGTCTTGGCAGATTTCTGGTGACTCAGCAGACACCAGAACACACAGCCCACAGAGTCCCGAGGGAGGGAGAAGGTCACAGAGCGCGTTATGAATTACAGCTGAAAAAAACAGCAGGAGAGTCAAATGAAACCTTGAGTCCAAACGCTATCTCCTCATGTGCGTGGAAAAAAAAGACAGAACAGAGATCATTAATGGCAGGAACCTGTGATATTACAGAAGAAGCAATCAATTCATTAATCTTGTGTAAAGTGTCTCGCCACGCCTTGCTCGAGAAGAGACTGTAGGATGACATCCAGAGAGAGAGGTATTGCTTATTAAATCATATTTTGTGTAGTTTCATGTCAATTTAAGTGCGGAAAGGTTCAAGGACAATGAATACTTAATGTATAAACCCAAGTCTCCGATTTATAAACAAAAAGTTATTCAAGTAAACGTTTGTTAACTGTTTCTTGCTGAAAGAAATTATGGTTAACTAAATACATTAACCTATCCATTCCATATCCTCTGTGGTTTTTAAAGGCAAAAGTATGGAGCAAACAGTTAATCAGAGCATTTCATATCAATAGTTCGAAATTAGGAGGAACATAGTTAAGCTTAGCCTCATAAGTAGCAAGTAGTTTAAAGAAAGATAAGGAGATAAATTAAAAAAAAAAAACGGGGCAAATTGAAATGACAAACAATTTCACTGAATGTAATTTGAATAAAATTGAATAGCTGATAAGCACTCTTTGTTGGATTCGATATGTGACAGAGACTGAAAATACATTTTTAATTCAATTAACAGTATTAATGGGAATGAGAATTGGTTGTATTGGACATTTTGACTTTATGTATATGGAATTTACCTAATAATATAAAGAGATTACTTATTAAATTTATTATTGTGAGAAAGCGCCAAAAATAATGATTTTCTCTGCCCATTGCAGATTTCTGTGTCCTTGCCTGCTGTTCTTGCATGAGTTGTTTATATTATAGCTATCTGTAACAGTCTGGGAGTCTTATCTCAATGTTCACTGAGAAAGAGACAGAGCATATTGCTACGGAACAATTATTCAAATATTATTTATATTAAATATTATGACGACAATTATTCAAAAAATGTCAAAAATGAAGTAAAAAGCGGGTTAGCTCGCTGTTGAACTAGTTGCATGCTTCCCAGACAAGACAAGTTCGCTAAAACGCGTCAGAAACAGGAGTATATAGGATATTTAAAGGTTAGAATTACATATGATTAATAAAAATCCCACTACACCAGCGGCGGTGAGAGCGCCGAATCCTAACCACTAGACCACCACACGATCAGTTTAAAATGTTTTAGATCAACATTAAACATTAGGTTAAACATTAAACTTTTCGGCATTTCCCTTCACACGTAGGGTAAATATATTTGGTGCCTTTTATTATACCTTTAAACAGGAAGTGGTATAATACTCGATATTTTAAAAATGATTCCTGATAAATATCTTCAAATCTGAAAGTGATATTTGATTTGGCCTTAAATATATTTCTTCTGTTTTTACCATGTCTGTTTAATTTAAGTGAATGTTTTAAAAATGGTTTTTGTGTTGTATTTGCTTGTACAGTTATTTCATTATTTAAGGTCTGAACGCATAATTGCCCAAAAGAGCTGCTTTTTCTTTCATCCAGTGCGCATGCCCAGTTCACAAGCATCATGGGAACTGGAGTTCTCATAATTTTGAAAACTTCGTATTCATCATTCATTCATTAAGACATGAAACTGCATTAATAGCTGCACTATTAATTATTAAAACATTAATAGTCTTGTAGAGTGCTCGCGGACCTGTTCAGAGATCACCTCACAGACCACTCGCGACTTTCCTGATAACTTTCCAGTTACAAGTTTCAGACTATCAACACACAATGAATATAAAATAAAATGCAGATGATCTACTCACCAAACGCTGAAACTAACTGATTAAGAAGCAGATTTTTTCCTCTGATGATGTTAAGGGAAGAGGATCTCTTCTCTTGGGTTTCTAACAGTGATGAGATTCACAAACGATTCGGATCTTTTTCGGGAAACATAAATGACTCGATCGAGCGAATCGATACAGACGCATGGACTGCATTTGTTGAGTTCATGCACACGTAATGGGTTGAGGAAAGTTCATACTTTAATTTCATGCAGCATGAAAGTGTGATTATTGTTTACAATTTGAAAACAGGAATACAAATAAGGTTTCCGTAGTTTCTGAAGAATCAAGAGTGAATCAAGTAAATTGATTCACACGCATGCGAGTTTGTTCTAAAGAATCGATTCAGTAAAGCTTTCGTTGAGATCATAATGCACAATACACAGAATGTCCGTATTTTATACGGATTTGATTCAATAAACATAGTATATGGGCGTACAAATAAAGTTATACGGATTCTTTTTAACAAAAAAAAACACTTCAATATTTATTTAGAGCTATAATCAATTCCCACAATGATAAAAGAGCACATAACATTTACTTTGTAGTTTTTTGTCAAACATTGAAGCTTTGTATTCATTCTTAAAGTTTATTATTAAAAAGTACCTGGGATATATCATTGTTAATTATCATTCAAATTTTAGGTAAATCATTTTAATTTGCATCTTATAAGGACTTTATAAAGGGAATAAGGACTTTGGAAGTTGGTTATACAGGTTTGATTGACCAAAGGTTTCACATTTATGCACACCAGGAACACAGTTCTAACTGTTCATGTCCAGAGTACTGATTTGTTGTTTCATTATTTTGTGCATATCCAGTAATGCCTTATATAAATGCTAAAACAATTAAAGATACATTACACAGCTCCTAGAGATTGCAAATACCTGGATGAGGATAAATCAAAACTGAGCCGGCCAAATTGTCTAGAATCTGTGTAGAATGCTAAACCACATCCAATCCCGTGGGTTTTTTTCTCGGGGTCCGGGTACCTTAATACAATAATACAATTAATATAATACAATTAATATAATACAATTAATATAATACAATTTTTATAATACAATTTTTCCCCCCATGGTGGCTGCACGAAGGAATCAAAGATTAAAAGCGCGCTCTTCTCGTGACAGTTCTCCCCCTTGAAGTGTCTTCACGAGGCTCACCGTCCCGTAAACAAATTACGAGGTTTACCAGCCCAATCCCGTGGCTCTACCAGCCCCGTCTCGTCCCGTAAACAAGAGTCTAAAATAAATAAAGGTGTCTAATCTAATCTTCAGTCTACGAGGTTCCTTACGTCCCGTGCCTCCACACGAGGATTACCAACCTGAATTTACGGGTCTCTATTTTTTTTTTTTTTTGAAATTACTACCAACCAGGCGGTGACCAATCAATAACCAATTATAAAATTCAAATAATTTACTCACCTGGTTGGCAGTATCCCACTTCTGACACCAAATTGTTGGGTTCACCCAGAAAGAGACCCCGATTCCTTCGTGGGCCACCCTCGGCCGAGGGTGGCCCACGAAGGAATCGGGGTCTCTTTCTGGGTGAACCCAACATTTATTTTATCTTATTTTTTGGGGCCCCTCTCCACACCAGTCCCGGGTGCAAATGCTACCGTTGCTACCCCTCCAGAACCGGCCCTGATCACAGGCATAGTGAGGAAAAAGGTAGACAACAATTTCCTCAGTGTTTTACACTGCCTTGTGATGCAGCATGAACATGCGCATGAACAACAGTTTGAATATTGTTGGGTTTCACATGACGTCACATCCGCCTCATTAGTTATTCAAAACTTTAGCTGGTGGTCTACCAAAGCTCATCTGACAAAGCATTTGTACAGAGAAGATGCATTGCTTGCATCAAAAATGCCTTATGCTTGCGTTGTTTTAGGTTGTTCGAATCGATCAAACTGTGAAATTGAAGTTTCTTCAGGGTTCCCCATGAACTAATAAAAAAGGGTGAATGAACACAGGATTTCACAAAGACGTCGAGAAGGGTGGCTTTTGAACCTCTCACTGAAATCGAAGGGAGCCGACTCGAAGCATGCTTGAGTTTGCAGTAATCACTTTGTGAAAGGTTTGTATATCCCTCTCAGCTATGTCCTTAGTGTTTGTGAAGTACTTTTCTTGCTATGTGTTGTTATTCCACGGTACTTTTTTTAGTCCTGAAGTGTTAAAGTCCCCAGCTGTTTCTTTGTTTCCTCCTCACCCCTCACAAACTCCATAGGGGACAGCGGGGTAAGATGAGCCAGGGGGTAAGATGAGCCACCCCCTGTTTCTAAGAAACAGTAAACAAATGTGACCATGTGACCACATTCAAAGGGGGGCGGGACCATTTACTTACACTTGTGGAGAGGAGCACCACATGTCAAACTAGGTGAGGGACATATTTATAAAAATGTGTTTTTGTGCTTTCTAAGTCAATTCCATGTTTGTCCACAGTGAAGATGATTGAGAGAAGACAAAAGTAGAATAATATTTAGACACATTAGGGTTAAGTTAGTGGCTTTCTAAGCTATGATATGAATGCTAATAAAAATAATTTTGATTAGCCTAATCCCCTTTTTAGCATTTTTCTACAAAATGGTGGCCACGGGGTAAGATGAGCCATTAGATGTGGGGCAAGTTGAGCCACTGGCTCAACTTACCCCATTGGTGGCTGAGCTTACCCAATATGGATGACACTTAAGTTTTCACATTTACTGGTCATATATGACAACAACATATATATGACATCAGATGAGGAAGACCAGTTGTTAGATGTGGGGGATTATGCTGTGGCAAAATACACAGGGAAGAAGAAAGTGCATTTCTTCATTGGCCAGATAATCAAATTGGATGTCTTCGAAATAGAGGCAAGATTTCTCAATAGAAGCTGGTCATGCCATGGCTCTGCAAGAAAGCCAACCTTTGTCTTCAAAGAGAAAGATAAGGCTGTCCTGTCAAGACAGGATATTGTGAAAAAATTGCCCCGCCCCTTTACTGTTGGGGGGACAGCACGGAAGGAGAGGCAAATGGTGTTCCCTTGCAATTTGAACGCTTGGAACATTGAATAATGATGAAATGATTGAATGATTGATGGAATGATTGCTGCATGTTTTAGCAATGTTTTAACCTACTGAAAGAAATAAGATTTTTTGGCACTGTTCTACTGTTTTAGTAATTTCTATAATATAGTATATCTCTCATTCCCTCTCTAACCATCCCTCTTTCTATCTATCTATGCATCTCTCTCTCTCTATCCATCTATCTATCCCTCCCTATCCCATCTCATTATATCACCTCTCTCTTCATCTCCCCTTCTCTATGCAACGGCTCTATCCCCCACTTGATTGACTTGACTTGATTCATTGATTGCATTTCTAATAATAAAAGTTGTTTACTTTGTTAACCTAACATGTTTTGTTTTGGCTCAATTTACCCCACACAGTGGCTCATCTTACCCCGTGCATGGGGTAAGTTGAGCCACTTGACATTTTTTTTTCAAGAGGTAATATCACTCTAACCATAAGAGCTTATCAATTATGTTTTGCTCAGATAGTAACAGTACACTTTGAAATTTGGTATGGTGTGTAGACTGGAAGCAAAAATGGCTTTAACATGTAGTTATGATGAAAAATGTAAAAAGTGGCTCATCTTACCCCACTCTCCCCTATGCATGAAGGTCTTGACAAAATGCTTACCCAGCCGTACCATTACAATGCGCCATGATCACTTCTCCGTCTTGTTTAACTAAGATACAGGTCTTTAAAGGGGTTTCTGATTATCTTTGTGAATGATTTACCTGAGAGATAAGCGCCAACACAAGTGAGAATCAAGCCAACTGTTTGTTTACACTTCAACTTGCAGCACTTAATTGTAAAGACACGAATGAAAAGCTTAAAAAAAACATACTTACATGGGCAAAAACAATACAAGATTCATTCAGCAGCAACTTGATACCGAGGTCCTTTACCCAGCCACATACAAAAAAGTTGTAAGCCTCCAGACTCTTCCACACTTTCATCTGTTTTGCGGTGTAGAAGGATGTCTGCAACACCAGATAGTTTGAGATGTCGGGGAACTCGACTGAAGAGTAATTTTCAAGATCGTATGATAAATCCTTCTTTCCCAGACTGTAGGTTAGGTTCCATTGCACATAGCAATCTTCTGAATATATCTAAAGTGAACAGTGGCTTCTAGATTATGAGCATACTCAGATAAGTTATCACTAGTTGTTTGCACTACGACATCCGTTTAGACCACCAGCTATTTCAATTCCATTAAAACTGCTAAGAAAAGTCATGTGACTGAAACCCAGCAATACGGGGTTGGGTGGCTTCAGATAAGCACGTTAGTCTTTACCCTTCACACTTGGCACTTGTTATATGTACCAAAGTGCTGGCTAGTGGATGAGAATTTTCTCCAAATTGTGGAGAAAAATGGGGACAAATATACTCACCCATTCTCCTTCACTTCAAAAAAACAAATGATTAGGTGCCCTCTCAGCAAGACAAGAATATGTAAGAGGACAAATGTGAGGATATACAGTGGTGGTTGAAAGTTTGTGAACCCTTTAGAATTTTCTATATTTCTGCATAAATATGACCTAAAACATCATTAGATTTTCACACAAGTCCTCAAGGTAGATAAAGAGAACCCAGTTAAACAAATGAGACAAAAATATTATACTTGGTCATTTATTTATTGAGGAAAAGGATCCAATATTACATATCTGTGAGTGGTAAAAGTATGTGAACCTCTAGGATTAGCAGTTAATTTGAAGATGAAATTAGAGTCAGGTGATTTCAATCTACGGGATGACAATCAGGTGTGAGTGGGCACCCTGTTTTATTTAAAGAAAAGGGATCTATCAAAGTCTGATCTTCACAACACATGTTTGTGGAAGTGTATCATGGCACAAACAAAGGAAATTTCTAAGGACCTCAGAAAAAGCGTTGTTGATGCTCATCAGGCTGGAAAAGGTTATAAAAACCTCTCTAAAGGGTTCGGACTCCACCAATCCACAGTCAGACAGATTGTGTACAAATGGAGGAAATTCAAGACAATTGTTACCCTCCCCAGGAGTGGTCGACCAACAAAGATCACTCCAAGAGCAAGGCATGTAATAGTTGGCAAGGTCACAAAGGACCCCAGGGTAACTTCTAAGCAACTGAAGGCCTCTCTCACATTGGCTAATGTTAATGTTCATGAGTCCACCATCAGGAGAACACAGAACAACAATGGTGTGCATGGCAGGGTTGCAAAGAGAAAGCCACTGCTCTCCAAAAAGAACATTGCTGCTTTTCTGCAGTTTGCTAAAGATCACGTGGACAAGCCAGAAGGCTATTGGAAAAATGTTTTGTGGATGGATGAGACCAAAATAGAACTTTTTGGTTTAAATGAGAAGCATTATGTTTGGAAAAAAGAAAACACTGCATTCCAGCATAAGAACCCTATCCCATCTATGAAACATGGTGGTGGTAGTATCATTGTTTGGGCCTGTTTTGCTGCATCTGGGCCAGGACGCCTTGCCATCATTGATGGAACAATTAATTCTGAATTATACCAGCGAATTCTGAAGGAAAATGTCAGGACATCTGTCCATGAAATGAATCTCAAGAGAAGGTGGGTCATGCAACAAGACAACGACCCTAAGCACACAAGTCGTTCTACCAAAGAATGGTTAAAGAAGAATAAAGTTAATGTTTTCTAATGGCCAAGTCAAAGTCCTGACCTTAATCCAATCGAAATGTTGTGGAAGGACCTGAAGCGAGCAGTTCATGTGAGGAAACCCACCAACATCCCAGAGTTGAAGCTGTTCTAATGGGCTAAAATTCCTCCAAGCCGGTGTGCAGGACTGATCAACAGTTACCAGAAATGTTTAGTTGCAGTTATTGCTGCACAAGGGGATCACACCAGATACTGAAAGCAAAGGTTCTCATATTTTTGCCACTCACAGATATGTAATATTGGATCATTTTCCTCAATAAATAACTGACCAAGTATAATATTTTTGTCTCATTTGTTTAACTGGGTTCTCTTTATCTACTTTTAGGACTTGTGTGAAAATCTGATGATGTTTTAGGTCATATTTATGCAGAAATATAGAAAATTCTAAAGGGTTCACAAACTTTCAAGCACCACTGTATCATTTAGAGGGGCTGGCATGGTGGTGTAGTGGTTAGCACTGTTGCCTCACAACAAGAAGGTCCTGGGTTTGAGCCCAGCGGCTGGCGAGGGCCTTTCTATGTGGAGTTTGCATGTTCTCCCGGTGTCTAAGTGGGTTTCCTCTGGGTGTTCTGGTTTCCCCCAAAGGCATGCAGGTTAGGTTAATTGGTGACTCTAAATTGACCATAGGTGTGAATGGTTGTTTGTCTCTGTATCTGCCCTGCGATAACCTGGTGACTTGTCCAGGATGTACCCTGCCTCTCACCCATAGTCAGCTGGGATAGGCTCCAGCTTGCCTGTGACCCTGTAGAACAGGATAAATAGCTACAGATAATAAATGGATGGATATCATTTATAGGCTATGTGATGTCAGAGTCATGAGGTAATGACTTTGATATTGGTACTCAACAAGGAAACAAGCGCACAGGAAAATCACCCGAGAGGCCTGGAACATAAGGAAGTACAATTATATTTCTAAGTGACTATTGAATTTATTGTTCCGTTTTCTTTTGGCATACTGCATTTTTCTTTGTGACAGATGTGTAATGCGAGGGTGTGTATATGACAGGCTTTATTTATGAGAGCTACTGTACACCTGCAGTAAATAATTGTCATGCATGTAAGTGCAGATTTTATACTTTATAATGGTGAAATTATAAATGTGGATTTTTTTTATTCTTGTACATATTTTTTGAGAATTGTGTGAGCAACTGAGAAAAAGCTGTAATAGCATAACATAGAACTTTGCAAAGCAAACATCTATCAAAAGATAGAATTTATGACAGTAATTATCTTTTGCTTATTTGGATATTCCAATATTTTCCCCATTATTTCACAACAGATGTGAAAAGTGGTCCTTTAAGACAAACTTTATTTCACAGTTGAATTGTTGTGGAATACTTGACTCGCCAGAAAGGATCTGGATCCTTTTGTGGATAACAGTCTAATAAATAGACTCTCCACTATTGTATTATCCTCAGTCAAGCATAAGGTTTTAATTTGTCTACATTGATTTATATTCTGGAAACAGTTATGATTACTCCTGTCTCAGTGTGCATTTAAATCTATAGTTCTTGTCCCACCTAACATCACAGCTTCATTTAGGGTGCAGTTGAGATGAGGAAAGACTGTGTGAAAATCAATGTTAACATAATGTTAATTGAGCATCAGGTGGTGGACTGTAGGCATGGGGTTTGAGGGTGATTCAAGGCTACAGACAGTCATTCTGTTAAATGGGCCAGTTACATTGGACATTGTTTTTTTTTTTCCATATGAATGGATTTACAGAGGTCTATTTAATATCACAAACCTGGAGCTGTGCATACAGATGTGCATGTCTTTTCTTCAGCCTCGCTCCTAGGAACTCCATCTATCTCTTCCTGCATTACTATGTTCTTGTTCTCCAAACTCCTCTCTCTCTCTCTCTCTCTCTCTCTCTCTCGGCTCATTGATTCGCTCCCATCTGATTCTGTCAGACTTTCTGCACGATTGTCTTTCTTATTTGCAAGAAGTACACTCTGTTTTCTCTTCATTTTGCAGTGAATTATAGAGCAAAAAAAAAGTGTCATTCCACCACCATGTATTTTCTAATTATGCGCAAATGCGATATTCTGAAAAGAACTTGACTGTGTTAGAATGATATAACTAAAATAGTATGATGGACTAGTCAAAGTATGTTCAAAACATTTTGGCCACTTATATTTCCTTTTTGCTGCTTCTGTCTGTCTGTCTGTCTGTCTGTCTGCCTTGCATGTAATTTGTCTCATGTCAGTTGTGCCTCATTCCTAATTCTTCCTTTCAATCCAAACAAAATTCTTGGTCTACTGCCTTAAGTAGTCAGAATAGAACCTACCTTGTACCTTGGTTAGGTCTGTAGCCGCTCAAGAGAGTAGCTCTGCCTGCTCATTATTTTGCAGGTGTGCCAGAGAACAGGACAGGAGGTGATGCCACTTGCATCTGCTTTAGCACAGCGTATTCCCATGTCCCAGACACAGGAATCCCCCAGAAACACCTCCACATCATGGTCCAATGAGTACCGCAGATTTATTCAAGGGCAGCCTACACTATGATAGCTGTGGGAAGGTGTCCAGTTAAGCAGATCTTTTGGAAGCCAATGGTCCACATGATCAAAGTACCAGAGGCTACAGTGACTTTTGATTGTCCTGATCTTACAGCAGCCAGTTTGGCTTTTAACCACATGGTCTAGGAGCCTTCCATTCATCTATCCATCCATTATCTGTTGCCGCTTATCCTGTTCTACAGGATAAGCGGCTACAGACATCAAGTCAGCTTTTGAGCTGGTCATGCCCAACTCATCTCATTATCTCTAGCCACTTTATCCTTCTACAGGGTCGCAGGCAAGCTGGAGCCTATCCCAGCTGACTATGGGCGAGAGGCAGGGTACACCCTGGACAAGTCGCCAGGTTATCGCAGGCCTTCTATTCAAGATACGCCAAAGGCAGGAATGGTAGAAACTCTCTAGCTGTTGTTTAAAGGATAATGTAACACATCCATACAGAAGCTGTGTTAACCCTTCTGTTATGTTGTGGGTCAAACTGACCCATTTTAAAGTTAAAAATCTATTTTAAAAAATAGTTAAAAGTATTTTTTCGGTTTGAAACTTCTTCTGCTTGGCTTAATAAGTGAAATCAACATATAAAATGAAAATGGTTCATTTCACATATTTGCAAACACCCCCCACATGTTTATATTATATAAATACTGTTTGGGTCAATTTGACCCGGCAGTTAAAGTGGAGGCTAAACGGGGTCAGAAGTGTCAAATACTATTAGTTTCTTTGCAACTGTGAGACAGACATCAAGTCAGCTTTTGAGCTGGTCATGCCCAACTCGTCTCATTATCTCTAGCTGCTTTATCCTTCTACAGGGTCGCAGGCAAGCTGGAGCCTATCCCAGCTGACTACAGGTGAAAGGTGGGGTACACCCTGGACAAGTCGCCAGGTCATCACAGGGCTGACACATAGACACAGACAACCATTCACACCTACAGTCAATTTTAGAGTCACCAGTTAACCTAACCTGCATGTCTTTGGACTGTGGGGGAAACCAGAGCACCTGGAGGAAACCCACACGGACATGGGGAGAACATGCAAACTCCGCACAGAAAGGCCCTTGCTGGCCACGGGGCTCGAACCCGGACCTTCTTGCTGTGAGGCGACAGCACTAACCACTACACCACCGTGCTGCCCCATGCCCAACTCAATACAGAAAATCATTCTCGAAATGACTAATCTAGAAGGAAGGCATATTTTGGGGGAGAAGTGGAAGGAGCTGGATAAAATGCATTGACGTATATTTGAGGGTTCTCATCCTGGCTGGGGTCTATAAGTCAAAGGATGAATCAACAGCCAGTCTGTGGGATGCAGAGACAGGCAGGGCTATATTTCGTCTCACAATGTCTCTGGAGACTTTTCAAATTTTCTCCAGAGTAATCTGATTTGATAATCGAGAGACAAGGGCTGTCAGACAGGAGAGAGACAAGCTGGCAGCTATGAGGACAGTGTGGGACAAGTGGGTAGAGCAACTGCCACTACTGTCTAACCCAGGCCCACAGTGGATGAAAGGCTAGTGGCATTCAGAGGTCGCTGCCCATTTAGGCAATATATGCCTTCCACGCCATCTAAATATGGCATAAAAATCTGGGCAGTATGTGATGCAAACACCAGCTATGCATTGAACATGCAGGTTTACACTAGAAAGCTGGTTGGAGGAGCCCCAGAGAAGAATCAGGGTACGAGGGTTGTGCTTGATATGGCACATGGTCTTGGGGCCACAACATAACCTGTGACAATTTTTTCACAAGCTACAACTTGGGTCAGGAGCTTCTAAAGAGAAAGCTCACAATGGTCAGAACGGTCCAAAAGAACATGGCTGAACTCCCTAATGAGCTGCTGGTAACCAAGAACATGGCCCCTCAGTCTTCCATGTTTGCCTTCACAGACACCACAGCCCTAGTGTCTTACTGCCCCAAAAAGGGGGAAAATGTGCTTATGAGCACTTTGCACAAAAATGCTGAAATCAGCACATGAGAGAACCAGAAACCAAGTATGATCCTAGACTACAATGCCACCAAAGGAGAGGTGGACAAAGTCATGGGGTCCTCCAGCACCAAGTGAATGACTGAGCGCTGGCCGCTGGTCATCTTTTACAACATGATTGATGTATCAGCCTACAACACATTTGTCATTTGGACGGAGATCTTTCCTGAGTGGAACATGTCAAAGCTGTACAAGAGGTGCATCTTCCTTGAGGAGCTGGGGAAGGCGCTTGTGGTACTGCATATATAACAGAGGCAGCACATGCCAAGGACCCCAGCCACTGCAGCTACACTGAGGGAGATCCAGGAGAGGACTTCGCCTAGTACACCAGTGCGTGAGGTAAATAAGTAAGTGTGTGTGTGAGAGAGCATGTTGTGTGTGTCCTTGGGATCAGCAAAAAAAACATAGTAATCATCATCCTCTTCTTTCTTGGTTGCTGCTGGGGGGAAAAGGAAGAGGAAGAGGTGCCAGGTCTGCAAGCACATCGAAGTGTGATATCTCTGTTGTTTTCACAGAAGGAGACATCTCATTTCTTTCCAACTTTAGTGATAATTCCTTTCAGCCAATCTGATGGCACTTGCTCTAGATTCCAGACTTTCTCAAAAAGAGGCACAAGTTTTCCACAGAGGCCTCCCCACCAAAGTGCAGGTCCTCATTACTAATCAAATCAATGCCACCTGCCTTATGATATTTCTGTTTTGATAGTGCTTTACAGATTTCCTCTTTTGAAAGAGGATGCATCATGAGATCTAGGAAGAAATTGTCCTCTACTGGATCAGAGGGTGGAATTTCTGCTTGCCTGTCTGTGGGAGGGTTTAGTAGTTCTTCAAAATTATTCCTCCATCTATCAAGCTGCTTCTTCTGGTCCATGATAAAATTCCCATCCTTGTCATGTACTGCAGAAGTAGTCTTCTGTTTTTCCCTGACAGGACTTTGCTATTGTGCCAAACTTTGTGTTGGTTGCTCACATTCAATACATCTTGGAGTTTGTTGGCAACATTAGAAGCCCAGGTCTCATCATCCTTCTTCACACTCTTCTTCATCTGCTGATTGAGCTTGGAGTACAGGATGCAGTTGCTTTCAGTCAGCTTTGACTTCAAGCGGTTACATTTACCAATGAAAATGATTGATTGTTTCAAGGGAAAGAAGTTTATCGTGAGCTTTCTTTGGTCTTGGTCCCAAAACTTCATGAGATGCAAAGTGATAAGCATTCTTGACTGGTCTCAGTCATCATCAAGTAGCGTATCAGATGAGATCACCACTGAGTTGCACTGAAGAGACTGTTGGAAGTCTTCCACTTTCTCATCTGTCCTGAACAGATCCAAATTAGGTAAAGGGGCTCTCCTTTCCTTTCTCTGATTAGAAAATTTCAGACTTTTAACAAGGCAATGATTGATATTGATGCCAGCTCCACAGAAGCTTCTGACATCTAAAAGGGAGCATCTCCAATGCTTATTGATACACGTGGGATCAATCTGGGTGGTAGCGTTACCTTTTGGAGAGGTCCAGGAGACTTTATGAATTTCTTTATGTTCAAATAGACTGCCACCAACGACATTATCCTGGAGGGTGCAGAAGTCAAGGAAACATGTTCCATTGTTGTTGGCCTCAGTATGATAGGAGTTCTTACCAAAAACATATTCATGCAGGCATTGAGTAGAATAGAAATGAACTAGAATGTGTGTTTTATTTTCTTTTGAGTTTTGCTTTGCCACCTTATGCCACTCACCCACATCTGCAATTTATCTTTTCAATCAGGTACATTTCCAGACAAAATGAAAATTGCAAAAGTGATACCATTGTTTAAAACCGGAGATAGACACTATTTCACAAACTACAGGCCTGTTTCTTTACTCCCCCAATTCTCCAAAATACTCGAAAAACTTTTTTCAGATAGACTGGACAAATTCATTGAAAAACACAACCTCCTTACAGACAGTCAATATGGATTCAGAACAGACAGATCAACATTGATGGCACTAATGGAACTAATAGAGGAAATCAAAAAATGTATTTAAAATAAAAAAATAGCAATTGGAGTATTTTTATTAAAATAAAAAAATAGCAATTTGAGTATTTGTGGACCTAAAAAAAGCATTCGATACCATTGATCATAGTATATTATTAAGTAAACTAGAAAAGTGTGGTGTTAGGGGAGTTGGGTGGAGCTGGCTGTCGAGCTATCTAAGAAACAGGCAACAGTTTGTGCAGATAGGTGACCATAAATCTGATTTCATGAGCATTATATGCGGGGTACCACAGGGGTCAATATTAGGTCTGAAATTATTCATATTATATATCAATGACATATGTAGAATTTCGCAAGTACTGAAATTTGTTTTGTTTGCAGATGACACTAATATTTTTTTTATTCCAGTGAGAATTTGCAGCAGACTTTAGAGACAATCACAACTGAAATAAATAAACTAAAACTATGGTTTGACAAAAATAAATTATCATTAAATCTAAGCAAAACAAAGATCGTGTTGTTTGGGAGACACAAAATAGATTGTAATGTAGAATTGATAATAGACAATACTAAGATAGAAATGGTACAGGAAATTAAATTTCTTGGTGTGATTTTGGATCATAAAGTCTGCTGGAAACCTCATGTAGGATACATAAGAGCAAAACTGGCAAAGTGCTCGGCGATACTGTGGAAAACAAAACACATTCTTGATTGTATATCTTTGCATACTCTATATTACTCATTATTTTTGCCATATCTGACTTACTGTGTCGAAGTCTGGGGAAACACCTACAAAACCACTCTGCAGCCGATATGTACAATACAGAAAAGAGCAAAAAGGACAATAAAAAAAACAGGATACAGAGATCACACAAACTCACTATTCATAAAATCACACATGTTGAAATTTATGGATCTGGTCAAATTCAGAACAGCACAAATAATGTACAAAGCGAGAAATAATCTATTGCCAAAAAATATACAAGGAATGTTTAGTGAGAGAGAGGGGGGTATAATCTAAGGGGAGACCTAAATTAAAAAAAAACCCAAAGGTTCGAACAAATATGAAAAGCATGTGCGTATCGAGCTGTGGGGTGACTTTATGGAACAGACTGGAGACAGAAATAAAACAAAGTGCAAATATAAATCTGTTTAAAAAAAGGTACAAAAAATATTTTTAAACAAGTATATAGAAGGCGGCATGGTGGTGTAGTGGTTAGCGCTGTCACCTCACAGCAAGAAGGTCCGGGTTCGAGCCCCGTGGCCGGCGAGGGCCTTTCTGTGTGGAGTTTGCATGTTCTCCCCGTGTCTGCATGGGTTTTCTCCAGGTGCTCCGGTTTCCCCCACAGTCCAAAGACATGCAGGTTAGGTTAACTGGTGACTCTAAATTGACCGTAGGTGTGAATGTGAGTGTGAATGGTTGTCTGTGTCTATGTGTCAGCCCTGTGATGACCTGGCGACTTGTCCAGGGTGTACCCTGCCTCTCGCCCGTAGTCAGCTGGGATAGGCTCCAGCTTGCCTGCGACCCTGTAGAAGGATAAAGCTGCTAGAGATAATGAGAATGGGATGAGAAGTATATAGAAGAGGAAGTATGTTAATGGAGAATGATGAGGGATAAATAGGGTTGATTGTTATATTAGAACTAACTTGGTATATGTATATATGTATTTATTGGGATAGTTTATATCTTCATATTTACAGGGATAGGTATGTAGTAGATATTTATTTTTGTAATTATATATTTATATAGATATTTATGAAGTGTATATATGGTATATAGTGTATATATATATATATATATATATTTTTTTTTTTTTTGTAATTATATATTTATATGAGCCCTGTGATGACCTGGCGACTTGTCCAGGGTGTACCCCGCCTTTCGCCCGTAGTCAGCTGGGATAGGCTCCAGCTTGCCTGCGACCCTGTAGAACAGGATAGAGATAATGAGATGAGATGAGATGAGATGAGATGAGATATATTTATATGGATATTTATGAAGTGTATGTGTGGTATATATATATATATATATATATATATATATATATATATTGTAATTATATATTTATATAGATATTTATGAAGTGTATATGTGGTATATATATATATATATATATATATATATATATATATATATATATTTTGTGTGTAATTATATATTTATATAGATATTTATGAAGTGTATATATGGTATATAGCAGGGGTGTCAAACCTGATCCATAAAGGGCCTTGTGGCTGCAGGTTTTCATTCCAGCCATGCAGCAGCACACCTGACTTGGCTCATTCAATCAACTGAACTGTCTTCACACAGTCAAATACTTGCAGCCACACCCACCCTTGATTAAAGGGTGGGTGTGTCAGTTGATTGAATAAGCCAAATCAGGGTGCTGCTGCATGGCTGGAATGAAAACCTGCAGCCACATGGCCCTTTATGGATCAGGTTTGACACCCCTGGTATATAGTATATATATATTTTTTTGTAATTATTTATTTATATAGAGGGGCGGCATGGTGGTGTAGTGGTTAGCACTGTCGCCTCACAGCAAGAAGGTCCGGGTTCAAGCCCCATGGCCGGCGAGGGCCTTTCTGTGCGGAGTTTGCATGTTCTCCCCGTGTCCGCGTGGGTTTCCTCCGGGTGCTCCGGTTTCCCCCACAGTCCAAAGATATGCAGGTTAGGTTAACTGGTGACTCTAAATTGACCGTAGGTGTGAATGTGAGTGTGAATGGTTGTCTGTGTCTATGTGTCAGCCCTGTGATGACCTGGCGATTTGTCCAGGGTGTACCCCGCCTTTCGCCCGTAGTCAGCTGGGATAGGCTCCAGCTTGCCTGCGACCCTGTAGAAGGATAAAGTGGCTAGAGATAATGAGATGAGATGAGATATTTATATAGATATTTATGTAGTGTATATATGGTATGTAGTACATATTTATTTTTGTAATTAAATATTTATATAGATATTTATGAAGTGTGTATATATATGGTATGTAGTATATATTTTTGTAATTATATATTTATATAGATATTCATGAAGTGTATATATGGTATATATTTTTATAGGTGTATTAAAGGGCTGATGACACGAACATGACTCTATGCAATTTCTAAATAAACTATACAACATGGCAAACATGTTAGATTTCTGTTATAATTACGTGAAAAGAAGCTGTTGTTACGCGAATATCCAACTTTTAATTGCACAGCGCAAGAAAACTGGGTCCGTGGCTCGCGGCCATGTTGTGACGTCAGCGGAAGAACACGCTGCGGTTCACTGGCTGTCTACTCAATGGAAATGGCGCATGAAAACGCCAGTGAACTCTCTAGCTCTTCCTCTTCTGGGAGTCTAGAATTGTGTTGTGAGTGGGATAGATCGGAAGAATCAAGTGATGACGAACACGGGTGCATCCAACCATACAGGTTTGAACCTATTACTGTGCAATCTGAGAGCGACTCCGACCCCGAGATGGACAGCGGACAGGCAGACAGCCCAGCATTGAACACCACAAGGTTGGATAACAAGGATTGGTAGGTCAACCCGTATTTGTTCAAAATGTTACGGAATCAATATTTTAATATTGTGTATTGTTGTCTTGCATGTGTAAACACTGCTTATATCATGTAAGCCGTATGCTACACTGAATACATAGTTCCTAATGGAGCATGCAAACGGCTAACATAATAAGCTTACGACTATGCCTGATCCGTGATACATTTAGGATAATATTGGCAGGCACGTCTTCTAGTTTATGGCTTCTTAGTTTTATCCTTGAATGAAGCAAAATATTTGATAACCTACATCAGCGTAAGCAAATGACAATCTGTAGCCTACTTGTCTGGCTAAGTTAGCTTTCCCTCAGTGTTTGCTTTGAGAAACAAGCTTTCACAAGCAAATACATGACTGATATCATGCCGACTTTATGATTACATTTATGATTATCATGAATGTGTACTCTATGGTGTGTACTCTATGAGCGCTCTGGAGCGAGTCACTTCCAAGATGGCCGCGCAGACCGCATGGTTACTATTTTTAGCATCATGTCGGAGCACTCTATAGCTCTATACGTACTTTTATCTTATGTCGTTTCTCAACACATGTTCTGACAGTTGGACTGTCTTTGGAGGAGTCGCCTTGTCCCAGGCGACTGCTGGATCCGGCATAGCTACTAGTAGACCCCCTCCGGAATACTGTAGGCACTGCTGATGGTAGCAGCACACGTTTGTGCTGAACTGAACACCCAAGAGATTCCTTTAAGCTGGGAAGGGTGTCAAAACAATCCAAATCGAAGTGTTCAGAGCACAGGACGGATGTTGGTGAGGGCTCCCACTTGTCACGAGTGCGCCTGACTTGCTTCACCCACTTCGCATTCAGCTCGGGATCTCTGGGAAACTTGAATAAACTTACCCCATCCTTGTGGGTTTTGGAGCAAAAGCCGGCAACACAACGCGAAGGCATAATAACTATATATATATATATATATAAAATGTATAATAATATATAATAAAAATACTAATAATGATAAACTGAACACCTGCCACATCAACAACAAACTGGTAAATTAGGAGGAAGGTTCTTTCGCTGACATCATATAGCTCCTCCTCCTCCTTCATCTCCTGGGTGCTGCAGCCCCATCAAATTTGCCCAAATAGCTGCGTTTTTTATCATAACTTGTAAAATAGGCGCCTTCGTGAATTAATATATGGATCATCATGAATTACTTTTTATGTTATAAAACATCGCCAAAGATGTCAAAAACATGTCATCAGCACTTTAATGTAGTTTGGATTTCGGGGTAGTTAAAAAGGGGTGGGAAATTAAAAAAGTATTGTACTTCTTCCCACTCCTTTTTCGAACAATGTGCGGTGTATTGTAATGTCTTAGCTCTTTATGTTATTTTATTTAGTTATTTTTTGTCACTTTCTCATTGTCTTTCTTTTGTATGTACAAATAGTTACATACATTTTTTTATACATGTTCAAAATAAAAATAAATAAATTCATTCATTCATTCATTCATTCATGCTCACAAAAAGTCACCAGGCTTTTGGTGGGGAGGGGGCAAACATATTGTCGTAGAGACACTGACTCATCACAAGGGTACTGGCTCACCAGGGTCCTCCGCAGAACAACCTGACCATTGAGCCTCTGTTAATTCAGTTGAGAGCCAAACTGCAGGGTGTAACTCTTCCTGATTGTGTTTGTTCTTTTAAGTTATCAGCTTACGCTGATGATGTGACCATTCTGGTTGGTAACCAAAGGGATGTAGACATTATGGTTGAAGTTTTCGATGATTTTAACATTTTATCTTCTGCCAGAGTTAACTGGGGGAAGAGTGTGGCTTTGTTGGCCGGTAAGTGGTCTCATGGTGCACCATGCCTCCAGGAGGCTTAGCATGGTCCAGGGATGGATTTAAATATCTGGGGGTTTTCCTGGGTGATGAAAATTTCATACAGAAAAATTTTGAGGGAACTATTGAAAAGATTAAGGGCCGTCTCAGTAGGTGGAATTTCTTGGTTAAGAAATTGTCCTATAGAGGGCGTGTTCTAATAGTAAATAACCTGGTGGCTTCATCCCTTTAGCATAGGCTTGCCTGCATAGACCCTCCAGTACAGTTTTTGTCCAAGGTGCAATCAATATTAGTTGATTTTTTTTGGGATGGTCTACATTGGGTTCAACAAGGTGTACTGTTTTTGCCTAAAGATGAAGGTGGACAAAGGCTGGTTCACCTGCAGAGCAGAACTGCAGCCTTCCGGCTCCAATTCATACAGAGACTTCTGGATGGCACTGTAGACTCTAGCTGGAAAGTTGTGGCCTGTGCGATCCTGAGGACATTTGAGGGCCTGGGATTGGACAGAACCCTTTTTTGGATGAACCCTACTATGATGGATTTAAATAAGTTCCCTGTTTTTTACCGGAATACTTTTAAGGTTTGGAACTTTTTAAAGGTCTATAGACCTCTTAATACAGATTCTCTGTTTTGGTTACTGAAGGAGACGCTTATATATGGCTCACTCCTGGACTTCACACAAGAGAAGCATTTTCCTTCTTTTTCTGAGATGTTTTTAAAGGCTGGGATCATCACTTTGAAGGATCTCTTGAATCTGGCAGGGCCAGGTTTTGAGAATCTGGAGGTAGTGGCTGAGCACCTGAGAATGAGATCCATTTGTGTAGGTGTAAGATTCCTTTTAGAACTGCAGTCCCATTTGACAGAAGGGAGTTTAAGGTTGCTGGATCAGTACAAAAAGGATCTACTTAGTCCTAATAAGTGTGATCTAATACCATGTTTTACTGTATCTTCTGAAGTTTCAAATGCTTTTTTGAATAATGATGATGTCATGTTTCTGGGGCCACATCGAGCGTCTGGAAAAATATTTCATAATCTTTGTGTGAAATCTTTGAATAGTAAGTGTCTTGAAGCTAGAGTGGATACACCTTGGCATGCTGTTCTACAAGTAGAACAGCAAGTCAAACCACACCGGAGAGCACTTTACAAGTCTCCATTAAATAAAAGGGTTGAGGATTTGCAATGGAGAGTTTTACATGGTGCAGTTGCTGTCAATTCTTTTATTTGTGTTTTAAATTCTGAAGTGAGTCATGATTGCCCTTTTTGCACACAAAGAGAAACTGTTTTTCATGCTTTCATGCATTGTACATGCTTGGAGTCTTTATTTTCGATTTTAAGAAGATTGTTTTTTTTAATGAACAATTTTCAATGGAAATTTTCATTTTTGGTTTTAAATACTCAAGGAAGCAAAGGAATAAGTGTCAACTGCTGAATTTCATCACTGGGCAGGCTAAAATGTCTATTTATGTCAGTAGGAGAAACAAGGTAGAACACAATTCAGGGTTTGACCTTGTACTGGTTTTTGCTACTTTGGTGAAATCAAGAATTTTAATTGATTTTCGTTTTTATAAAGAAATGAGAGATGTTGAAACCTTTGAAGACATATAGTGTCAGAACAATGCTTTGTGTGCGGTCTCAGATGATATTGTGCAATTTAAAAATGTATTACATGTCAATTGATATATTTTGTTCAAACTTCTGTGCGCTATTTATTTATTCAATTTCATTTATTCATGCAAACTCACTCAAAAGTGATTCACTTTTAATGTAATCTAAAAATATCACAATTATATTTTTTGTATGTCTTTTAAAGTTCTTTTGTAATAAAGGATATTTTGAAAATTAAAAAAAAAAATTCTCTCTCTCTCTATTTGGCATGTCACTACAGTGATGTGGCTGCTCTGATGGCTTTTCTTCCAGCCATCAAAGTTTCAAGGGAACATTACAGTAGTGGTTTCCTGTTGCCTTCTACTGGATTATTATTGAGGTTTTCTCCTCTCAGCCATTGCATTTAACTCATCTCATCATCTCTAGCCGCTTTATCCTTCTACAGGGTCGCAGGCAAGCTGGAGCCTATCCCAGCTGACTACGGGAGAAAGGCGGGGTACACCCTGGACAAGTCGCCAGGTCATCACAGGGCTGACACATAGACACAGACAACCATTCACACTCACACCTACGGTCAATTTAGAGTCACCAGTTAACCTAACCTGCATGTCTTTGGACTGTGGGGGAAACCGGAGCACCCGGAGGAAACCCACGCGGACACCATGCAAACTCCACACAGAAAGGCCCTCGCCGGCCCCGGGGCTCGAACCCAGGACCTTCTTGCTGTGAGGCGACAGCGCTAACCACTACACCACCATGCCGCCCGCATTTAACTCAATTTATTAAATATTTATATTTTTAATGAAAGAAGTACAGAAGTACTTCTTGTTCATGTACTTTGATGTCGCAATACTGTTAAATTCACACATCTGCTGTGGTATAAGAGAAATAAAACACTACAGGACATGCTGTTAAAGGAAACTCATCACCTTCTGGTATGTAACATACTCTTCATTGATTATTTTCCTTTAGTATAAATAAAGGAGGTAATTATAGGAACTCATATGTGCTGATTGAAGCCATGGCTTAAAGCCAGTATCTCACTGGGTTGCGACAGCTTGCAACAAATTGTGAATGTCATTCGCGAGAGTGTTTCAAAAGTGTCTTGAAACATTCGCGGGGCTTCTCAATTTCCTCACATGAGTCGCAAAGTGTCACTCCTTCGCCGCTGAAATTTTGAACATGTTCAAAAAATTAGTGCGACAAAATTTCTCTCAAAATAGCCGCAAATGCGTCGCTGGTGTCGCAAAGCCGTCACGAACCCTTCTCAAGTCAGTTTCCGTGAGACAGGAAGTGCGAGTTCAGCCAGTATCTCACTGGGCTGCGGCAGCCTGCGACAGCCTGCGACTAGTTGGAGACAACAATTGCGATAAAATATGCGAATATCAATTCAGTGTGATTCCAAGTGAAAATTGTCGCTAAATAAGGCACCTGCTTCTTAGGCTGCTCTGGGTATGTTGTATGTCACTCTGGATAAGAGTGTCTGCTAAATGCCAGTAATATAATGATTGGTTGAGGGATTTGGACTATTTCTTGATGAGCAACTCTGCAAAATGATGGGCAATCAATTTGTCACCATAAGTGAGGAAGAATTACAAATGATGAAAGAAAGCGCTGTTCCTAAAAGCACGAAAGACATGAAGTTTAGTCTAAAATTATTCAAAGGTAAGGTGGAATTGTGATTTATTATGTGTTTGTTGCAGGGATGGTGGAGCATAAAAGAAGGGGGAGAGCAGAGAAGAGGTTTCTCCCCGACCAAAACACGTGTGTGTGACTGTGAGCAATTAAAGCTGAAAAACAAAGAAAATAAAGGAAAATAAAGCGTGTGTGTGAAATCAACTCCTGCCTGCCGTGCTTATGTGCTCCACCCACATCAGGGAACTGTTACAAAAGAATTTTATGTAAATTGGCATAGATAAGTGACACAAGCCTGTGCGCACCTTTACTACGTTTGCGTTGAAATAAATGTTTTTTTTTTATACAATTTTTTTTAATAATCACCTGTGTTTTATATGAAAACAATTATCTGCCTCAGGCTCAGTGTATAATAACCTCAACTTTGTCTCTGTTATTATTCACTTCGCCTTCGGCGAATAATTGTTTAATAACAGCACTCTGTCATTTTTGCTGATACATATAACATCTTAAGGGAGCCTATTTATGCATCCATTCATTATCTGTAGCCACTTATCCTGTATAGGGTCACAGGCAAGCTGGAGCCTATCCCAGCTGACTATGGATGAGAGGCAGGGTACACCCTAGACAAGTTGCCAGATCATTGCAGGGCTGACGCATAGAGACAAACAACCATTCACACCTACGGTCAATTTAGAGCCACCAATTAGCCTAACCTGCATGTCTTTGGACTGTGGGGGAAACCAGAGTACCCGGAGGAAACCCACGCAGACATAGGGAGAACATGCAAACTCCACACAGAAAGGCCCCCATCAGCCACTGGGCTCGAACCCAGAACCTTCTGCTGTGAGGCGACAGTGCTAACCACTACACCACCGTGCCGCCCCTCTATTCATGTATTATTATTATCATTATTATTATTGATACTGACAGAAAACCATATTTTATGGGTGCTGTAATAATCTTACACAAAGCACAAAGAGGTAAAACAGTTTTAAAGCAGGGTCATTAAGTTGTGATTGCATCTACTGACTGAGTAGTTTTTATCTGATTTTCTGAAAGGCTTTAAAATGTTCTGAATTGATTCACTGTTTGAAGCATTTTTCTCTGGCTCAGTAGTTTACTTTTTCGCTCAGATACACTTGCGCAGCAGAAGTGTTTAATTTCCAAGTCATGTCCCCGTTATTTATAGAGCCCATCTAAAGCAAGAGATGTTCACTAAATGAGTTGCAAAGTAAAATCAAAATGAATTAACCTAACAAAAATATGAATAATTTAAACAATTAAGGGAAACAAAGTAATTACAAATGCAATGCAATGAAAGCCACTGAATGCATATCAAATAATGAAATTATAATTCACAAGTAAAGAGCAGGGAGTGCATGACACACGAAAAATTTTCACATTTTCGGTATGAGTTGTGTTCAAACAGGATGATAAAATACTTGTTACAAGTCAAAGAACACGTTAATATAATTTCTATATGCTATACTCAGCAAAACCATGAGTCAGCAATGGAGAAAGTACAAAATAATTATTCATCCTGAAGCTGATCCAATGACTAGACATAAGAAATTAATTGGGGAAATAACACTTTCTGGATGTTTTTTTATGCTTCCGCCACCGTAAGGTGCAGGAGGCATTATGTTTTCAGGTTGTCCGTCTGTCTGTGCGTCCGTCCCGAAACCTTGTGAACGCAATATCTCAAAGGCTAATGAAAGGAATTTCACCAAACTTTCACCATTTGTGTGCTTTGGGACGAACATGAACTGATTAGATTTTGAGATCAAAAGATCTAAGGTCAAGGTCACTGTGAGGTCAAATGTCTGTCTGAAAACCTTATGAACACAATATCTCCAAGGCAGATGAAAGGAATTTCACCAAACTTTTACCATTTGTGCATTTGGGGACAAAGATAAACTCATTAGATTTTGAGATCAAATGGTCTAAGGTCAAGGTCACTGTGAGGTCAAATGTCTGTCCGAAAACCTTGTGAACACAATATCTCCAAGGCTAATACAAGTAATTTCACCAGGTCAAGATTACTGTGAGGTCAAATGTCCATCCCCAAATCACAACTTAATAAGGCATGTAGTCTACCAGGCAGAGGCATCCCCATCGACGCCATTGGCGTCGAGTTCTATCTCATTTTGTTTTGTTTTGTTTTGTTTCGTACAGTTGTGGGAAATCTCTGGAGACTATTGTGTGAAAATCCCAGCAGATCAGCAGTTTCTGAAATCCTTGAACCAGCCTGTCTGGCAACATCAACAATGCACCAGCCAAAGTCACTGAGATCACTGTCACTGAGTCACTGTATGTTTTTCCCCATTTTGACATTTAATGTGAACATTAACTGAATCTCTTGACCTATATCTGCATGTTTTTATTTTTGCACTGCTGCCACATGATTGGCTAATTGGATAATTGTATGGGGTGACATGGTGGTGCAGCAGGTAGCATTGCTGCCTTTCAGTTCCAGGGTTCCCAGTTCTACGTATCCTGAGCTCCAGTTATCGTCTGTGTAGAGTTTTGCATGTTCTTGGGTTTCTTCCAAGTTCTCCAGTTTCCTCCCACCACCCAAAATCATCTCAGTAGGTGTATTGATCTTTGCTATATTGGTCCTAGATGCATGAGTGTGTGAATGTGTATGTATTTACATACTCATGCACCTGTGTGTGAATGGACTGTCATTCCACCCAGGGTGAATTCTCCTGCTTTTGGTCCCAGTGCTATCCACTGTAATCCTGACCAGGATAAAGCTGTTACTGAAGATAGGTAGAAGGGTAAGAAGAGTCCAGGAGACAAGTACCTATTAAAGTGGTTGTTGAGTTTATACAGTGGTGCTTGAAAGTTTGTGAACCCTTTATATTTTCTATATTTCTTCATAAATATAACCTAAAACATCATCAGATTTTCACACAAGTCCTAAAAGTAGATAAAGAGAACCCAGCTAAACAAATGAGACAAAAATATTATACTTGGTCATTTATTTATTGAGGAAAATGATCCAATAGTTTTTTTTTTCATCTTTATTGGATAGGACAGTGTAAAGACAGGGAGGGATCGGGAAATGACCTTGGGTTGGAATCGAACCCGGGTCCCTGGATTTATGGCATGGTGCCTTATCCAACTGAGCCACAACTCCCCCAAATGAGATGTTTAGTTGCAGTTCACATTCTTTTGCCTCTCACAGATATGTAATATTGGATCATTTTCCTCAATAAATAAATGACCAAGTATAATATTTTTGTCTCATTTGTTTAACTGGGTTCTCTTTATCTACTTTAAGGACTTGTGTGAAAATCTGATGATGTTTTAGGTCATATTTATGCAGAAATATAGAAAATTCTAAAGGGTTCACAAACTTTCAAGCACCACTGTATATATGCTATGCATATGATAAACTAAAAGAATCATTTTAAATTTGCACAGTTAAGTTCACTATTATGTATGTGTGTCAAGTTTGACTTGCCACCTTATTAAAATGACACAGGTTGATGTGCTGGTTCAGGAATCATTTACTCCACTCCCCTCTCTGAATTGTTTGAGCTGATACCCATCTCCATCGCTGGTATGCACCATCTTTTTTCAATACATTTTATTTCCTAATGTGGGGAGTCCTAACCATGTGTTAGTCTGTTTACAAACCACTCACTCAGTAGCCAGTTCAGAAAAGTCATGTGAGGTCATGCACAGGTCAGAGGTCATGACCGCGGAGCCACAGCAAATACGGCGGATTGCCCATGATTTGCCAAAATCAAGACAAAAAACAATGATTTTAAGGAAGTATCCAACATTGTCAGAGGCAAAACACACCAGAAAAGAGAGGGGAAAAAACATGGGAGACAAGCCGAGTAAATATTGCTGGCCAGCTTTCCCGATGGAGGGCCGAAAAGGCAAAATCAAATGCAGCATCTGATGCCACCTTTGCCAAGATACTGCTGGACAGGTGGGTGATAGGCAATGAGAGCTTACAAAATAATGCTCATTGGTATCTTTACTTCTTACATCAACTTTTATACAGGTTAGAATTGAAATATTCCAAATCTAAATGCACTTGTGAGCTTGAAGGCTCTTGAGCACTCACTTCTGTGTTGGAGGCGCCGGTACTGCCATGTTTGTTGCGACCTTGCTCATTATAATGAGGATAAACTTCAGCCATTTCCATACCCAAGTGTAAACATTTTAGTTTGATGGTTATTTATGTTGTTCCAAATGTTGGAAGAAAAATTATAGTTAGTGCAGATTGTCTTTTTTGTAGTTGTTTTTTTTGATTGTTGTTGGTTTGAGATGCTGAAAGGGGGGCTCATCCAGGACACCACACAAGCTAGAACTGCCACTGAAAACAAAAAACTATTTGAAACGTGTGCATGAAACAACAAGGGCTGGTTTAGACTTGTGGATTAATGTCTTGTTGAATGAACTGTGTGTGAAAATGTGACTCGACCCTCATTGTGCTTTTGTCCTTGTGAACATATTGCCAGCCCTATTGGCTTTGTGAACTTGATACATTCAGTTGAACAGTGTGGCAGCGGGGGCGTGGCCAAGCATCAGTCTGTGAATGGAGGGTGGAGTTAGGGAAGGTGAGTGGTCATGTCACTACACCTGTTGTCAGTTAACGTTTGTTTGTGTGTCTCCTCCAGTGACCGCGCCTGATAAAAGGAGAGTGAGAAGGGGAGGCCGGTGCTGAGGGCTTGCTTGTAGCCTGTGTGTGTATGTGTGTGCACAAGCAAGAGAGAGTTTTTGAGTTTTGTGCTGAAAAGCAGCAATAAAGAAAAGAACTAAGATACAAACAATCGCCTGCCATGCTTCTGTGCTCCACCCACATCAGGTTCTTTCTACAGTGGTGCTGAAACCCGGGAAAGTGCAGAAGGGAACAGCCCCATGGAGTCCTCGCCGTTCAAGGAGTTGATATTACATAGGAATAACATCCATGAAATGTATCAGTCAGGATTTAGACCTCATTATAGCACAGAGACAGCTTTGGTTAAAGTAGTAAATGACCTACTGTAAGCGTCTGATCAGGGCTGTGTCTCGCTGCTTGTGTTGCTTGATCTTAGTGCAGCATTTGATACCATTGATCATTCCATTCTTCTGGATAGACTAGAAAATGTTGTGGGAGTTAAGGGAACGGCCCTCTCATGGCTCAGCTCTTATTTAACTGATTGCTATCAGTATGTTGATATAAATGGTGATATTTCTAGACGTACTGAGGTAAAGTTTGGTGTTCTACAAGGTTCTGTCTTGGGTCCACTGCTTTTTTTCTTTATATATGTTACCTCTGGGTGATATTATTCGTAAACATTGTGTTAGTTGATGACACACAGTTGTATGTTTCTGCAAAACCTGATGAGAGACACCAGCTTAATAGAATTGAGGAATGTGTAAAGGACATTAGACACTGGATGCTTATTAACTTCCTTCTGCTTAACTCTGACAAGACTGAAGTATGTACTTGTACTAGGACCCCATGCAGCTAGAAGTAAGTTTTCTGATTACACATTAACTCTGGATGGCCTTTCTGTTTCTTCATGTGCAGCAGTAAAAGACCTCAGAGTGATTATTGACCCCTGTCTTTCATTCGAAACTCACATTGATAACATTACTCGGATAGCTTTCTTTCATCTCAGAAATATTGCTAAGATAAGAAATTTAATGTTACTACATGATGCGGAAAAACTAGTTCATGCTTTCGTTACCTCCAGGTTGGATTATTCTCAACACAGAGAATTAGACACAGTCTCAGTGTTTAAGTCTAGGCTGAAAACATATCTGTTTCATCAAGCCTTTTGTTAACGGTGTTTGAGGTAAAGGTGTAGA
This sequence comes from Neoarius graeffei, assembly GCF_027579695.1. NCBI lineage: Eukaryota > Metazoa > Chordata > Actinopteri > Siluriformes > Ariidae > Neoarius > Neoarius graeffei. The sequence goes on along the minus strand of NC_083575.1, from coordinate 75,042,053 downwards.
TCTGGAGGGTCCTCAGACATAGAGAGTTTTGGTAAACTGGGATGTATGGATGCTGTCAGTCCCCACTCACTTGCTCACTCGAGTTTGTTGACGGTGTAGTGGCTGGCTGCTTTATGTCCTGGGGCTCCCTCATGCCCGTGTTACCTTCTGGCTCTCCCCTTTTAGTTATGCTGTCATAGTTAGTTGCCGGAATCCCTGCTTGTACTCAGTGCAATATGTATACTGTTCCTACTTATTCAGGTGACATTGGGCATACCTGACAACCTGTGTTTTCTCTCCCCCCCAAATCTGTCCCTCTGAGTTACATGTTGGTCCTGGGATTGAGATGCTGACCTCTTCTGCTCCTCGGACCTGCCTGATCCATCCTGGTGCCCTGTGTCTGGTTGGAGTCTCGTCGCATCACTCCTGTGAAGGGCGGCCCCATGTGGACAGTTGGGGGTCACGCCTGGAGGATGCTCTGGACTCTTGCAGTGGTGCTTTTGTGGCTGGGGACTGCAGTTGACTTGCTGACTTTAGGACTGCAGTTGAATTACTGACTTTGGGACTATGGTTGTCATGAACGGTTTTGCGCTCGGGTTTCCATCGGTGGGGGGTTTATAGCATCAATGAAGCTGACTTTGTTAGGACTGTTAATGTTATAGTCATGTTGTCTGTTGTTGCCTGGATGGGGATGGGTTCCCTTTTGAGTCTGGTTCCTCTCGAGGTTTCTTCCTCATGTCATCTGAGGGAGTTTTTCCTTGCCACCATCGCCATAGGCATGCTCATTGGGGATAGATTAGGGATAAAATTAGCTCATATTTTAAGTCATTCAAATTCTGTAAAGCTGCTTTGCGACAATGTTTACTGTTAAAAGCGCTCTACAAATAAACTTGACTTGATCCATGCCCTCGCCACAGCCCAGCAGAACCAGCACCAAGCGCTGATTGCCCTTCAGAAGGAGCAAGAACAATGGTTCGAAGCCTTGGTGCTGGCCCAACAGGAAGACCGTCAGGCGTTCTGGCACCTGCTCATGTCGGGGGGCCCATGACCACCAACAGAGAGGACCCTCCCCACCTCACCCTAATGAAGATGGGTCCGCATGACGATCCAGAGGCCTTCCTCGTGCTCTTTGAGCAAGCAGCAGAGGCCTGGGGTTGACCGGTCGACCAGCGTGCGGCGCACCTCCTCCCTCTGCTGACAGGTGAGGCGCAACTGGCCATGCTACAGCTCCCCGCTGACAGACAGTTTGTGTACACTGACCTCCGGCGAGCCATCCTCCAGCATGTTGGCCGCTCCCCGGAGCAACAATGGCAGCGCTTCCGCTCGCTGCTTTTGGAGGAGGTCGGCCGACCATTTGCGTTTGGGCAACAACTCTGGGACACCTGACAGCGGTGGCTGAGGGCAGACGACTGCGACGCCAAGGGAGTGATTGACCTGGTGACACTGGAGCAATTCGTCACGTGACTTCCAGAAGGAACAATGGAGTGGGTCCGGTGTCATCACCCGGAGTCGCTGGACCAAGCTATCAAGCTGACAGACGACCACATGACGGCAGTTCCGATGGCAGGGAGGTGTGTCTCCTTTTCTCCTCTCTCTCTCCCTCTCCCTCTGCTTCCCATCCTCACCCCATTCCCCCACCGTGGAGGCGGGGGCCAGCTCCCTCCCAGCTGGCCCGGCACACCCATGGTGTCCTTCTGTTTTCCCCTTCCTTGTCTGTATCTCCTTCCCCCCAGGTGAGTGATTCTGGTAACACCAGTGCAGAGGGAGAGCCTGGGCTGGTGTGCTGCCACTGCAGGGAGCCGGGACATCTTCAACATCAGTGCTCCACGATGGAGGTGGGCGCATTGGTGTGGGTCCCCGATGCACCAGAAACTGCCCTTGATTAGGTCAGAGCATATCATATTCCGGTAAGTGTCCAAGGGGATACGTACCAGGCTTTGGTAGATTCCAGCTGTAACCAGACCTCAATCCACCAAAGCCTGGTGCAAGGTGAGGCACTGGAGAGAGCACGAGTGGTGAAGGTGTTGTGTGCACATGGGGACGTTCTCAACTACCCTTTGGTGTCCATCCACATTCTATTTCGGGGGCAAAAGCAGAGTGTAAAGGCAGCGGTTAACCCTCGTCTCACCCACTCACTGATTTTGGGGACTGAATGTCTGGGTTTTAAAGAGCTAATGATACACATAGTGAAGAGTGGGTCCTGCAGTAATCATTCTGGGGAAAGCCCCAGAGTAGCATTGGTGGGAGAAGCTGTCACAGAGCTGTCTACGTCAGCACCGTGTCAGGGCGATATGTGGAGTGAGGAGTGCCCCACCCCTCCTCCCTCTCTCAGGGATTCCCTTGGGGATTTCCCATTAGAGCAGTCATGAGACGGGACTCTGCGGCATGCATTTGACCAAGTGAGAGTGATCGATGGTCAAATTCTCCAGCCAAATGCGACACCGGCCTTCCCCTACTTTGCTATTATTAAGGATAGGTTATACTGAGTGACGCAGGACACTCAAACTGGTGAAAAGATAACACAGGTATTAATTCCAAAGAGCCGTCGGGAATTTATATTCCAGGCAACTCACTTTAATCCCATGGCCAGACACTTAGGGCAGGATAAGACACTAGCCCGGATAATGGCCCGGTTCTATTGGCCAGGGATTCGCGGGGATGTCAGTCAGTGGTGTGCAGCATGCCGCGAACGCCAATTAGTAAATCCCGCAGCCGATCCAAAAGCGCCTTTGCACCTTCTCCCTTTAATCGAGACCCCTTTTGAAAGAATTGGGATGGATCTCGTCGGGCCATTAGATCGGTCAGCACGGGGATATTGCTTTATTTTAGTCCTGGTAGACTATGCAACACGATACCCAGAGGCAGTGCCACTTCGCAATATCTCAGCATGCAGTATTGCAGAAGCACTCTTCCGCTGTATCTCCTGGGTCAGGAGAAAGAAATCCTGACAGACCAAGGTACTACATTCATGTCACACACACTGCACGAGCTGTATGAGTTACTGGGGATTAAGCCTATCCGCACCAGCATCTATCACCCACAAACGGATGGCTTAGTGGAACTGTTTAATCAAACTCTCAAAAATATAATTCAGAAGTTTGTAAGTGAAGATGCACGTAATTGGGATAAGTGGCTCGAGCCCCTGTTATTTGCAGTACGAGAGGTCCGGCAAGCCTCCACAGGGATTTCACTGTTTGAATTGTTATATGGGCATAAGCTGCATGGCATTTTGGACATGCTACGTGAAAATTGGGAGGAGGGACCTTCACCTTGTAAGAATGAAATTCCATACATTCTCAACCTGCGCGCCAAACTCCACACACTCACAGACTTAACTCAGGAGAATTTGTGGCAGGAGCAAGAACGTCAAGTCCGACTGTATGACAGGGACACGCACCTTAGGGAGTTCACACCAGGAGACAAAGTACTTGTATTACTGCCCACGTTGAGCTCCAAATTGGTCACCAAGTGGCAAGAGCCCTTCGAGGTCACACGGCGAGTTGGGGACATCAACTATGAGGTGAGCCAAATGGACAGGGGTGGGGCATCACAAATTTACCACCTCTATCTATGAAAAAGTTGGAATGAGGAGGTCCCCGTGGCATTGGTGTTGGTAATTCCAGAGAAGGTGGAGCTGGGGCTGGAGGTTCAAAACAGAAAATTGACATCACCCACCGCTCCGGTCCCCTGTGGAGACCACCTCTCCCCGACCCAGCTCACGGAGGTAGCCCAGTTGCAGAAAGAATTTTCTGACATGTTTTCACCTCTGCCCGGCTGCACCCACCTCATAGAACACCACATTGAGATGCTCCCAAGGGTGGTAGTGTGCAGCTGCCCTTACCGCCTGCCCAAACACAAAAAAAAGGTGGTCTGGGATGAACTTGAAGCCATCCTCGAAATGGGCATAATTGAGGAGTCCCACAGTGACTGGAGCAGCCCAGTGGTCCTGGTCCCCAAGACCGATGGGTCGGTCCGGTTCTATGTGGACTATAGGAAAGTCAATGTGGTGTCTAAATTTGACATGTACCCAATGCCTCGCATTGACGAGTTGTTCAATCGATTAGGCACTGCTTGTTTTTATTTGACACTGGATTTAATGAAGGGATATTGGCAGATCCCCTTGACTCCTCTGTCCTGAGAGAAAACGGCCTTTTCCACACCGTTTGGCTTACACCAATTCGTCACACTTCCTTTTGGGCTGTTTGGGGTGCCCGTTACATTTCAGCAGCGTATGGACAGGGTCCTCCGTCCCTACGCCACCTACACAGCTGCGTATCTCGATGATATTATCATCTACAGCAATGACTGGCTGCAGCACCTCGAACACCTTCGGGCCATCCTAAAGTCGCTGAGGCGGGCGGGTCTCACAGCTAACCCAAAGAAATGTGTGATTGGGCGGGTGGAAGTATGGTATCTGGGTTTCCACTTAGGCCATGGGCAGGTGCATCCCCAAATTAATAAGACAGCAGCGATTGTGGCCTGCCCGAGGCCCAAGACCAAAAAGGGGGTGAGACAGTTCCTGGGGCTGGCTGGCTACTATCGTGGGTTCATACCTAATTATTTGGACGTCACCAGCCTGCTGACTGAACTCATTAAAAAGGGAGCGCCAGATCCGGTCCAGTGGACGGAGCAATGCCAACAGGCTTTCTCTAGGATAAAGGCTGCACTATGTGGGGGGCCACTGTTACACTCCCCTGACTTTTCTCTCCTTTTTATTTTACAGACAGATAAGTCAGACAGAGGGCTGGGGGCCATTCTGTCCCAGAAGGTGGAGGGGGAGGAGTGTCCCATGCTGTACATTAGCTGGAGGCTGTTGATGTGGGAAGGCAGGTACAGCACGATCGAAAAAGAGTGCCTAGCCATCAAGTGGGCGGTCCTCACCCTCTGGTACTACCTGCTGGGATGCCCTTTCACCCTCTGTTTGGACCCAGGATGCCAACACGCAGATCACCCGTTGGTATCTTGCACTCCAGCCATTTAAATTTGAGGTGGTCCACAGGCTGGGGGCGCAGATGGTGGTGGCGGACTTCCTGTCCCGTCAAGGGTGGGGGGTGGGGGGGAGTCAGCTTCAGGCCGGACAGCTCCCCAGCCTGAGTCAGGCGGTGGGGGTATGTGGCAGTGGGGGCGTGGCCGAGCGTCAATCTGTGAATGGAGGGCGGAGTCAGGGAAGGTGAGTGGTCGTGTCACTACACCTGTTGTCAATTAACGTGTGTTTGTGTGTCTCCTCCAGTGACCATGCCCGATAAAAGGAGAGTTTGTAGGGGAGGTCGGCGTCAAAGGCTTGCTTGTAGCCTGTGTGTGTATGTGTGAGTGCGTGAGTGAGAGAGAGTTTTTGAGTTTTGTGCTGAAAAGCAGCAATAAAGAAAAGAACTAAGATACAAACAACCGTCTGCTGTGCTTCTGTGCTCCACCCACATCAGGTTCTTTCTACAAACAGTTATTGATCTTACTCATGAAATAGCTGCAACTGCACATTTAATCTTTGTTTTGAAGATGCCTAATGTTGCTGCTCTTAAGTTTAGAACTGGTTTTCCTTGACAACTCATTGTATTTTCTTTTTAACCTTATTACACTAGCACACTCCAATTTACAAATGGTCTGCAGTTGCTTTCAACTTCATTAACTTTGACAGTTTGGGTCTTTAGCTGCAAGGTTGAGAAGAAGTACTGCACCTTTACAACCCATTTAAGTTGCTTCACTGAATCAGTGGAACAATGGACCATGGATATCCAATAAATTTCAAGTACACATGCATTATCTGTCCACTGGGACTGTCAGATATCATAGAAGCAGTGTAGGGAAGCTACAAAATATGGCCAAAAGTTTGTGGACACCTGACCATCACACCCATAAGTCTGCCTTCTCCAAATTGATGCCACAAAGTTGGAGGCACATAATTGTCTAGAATAGCTTGTTCCAGCATGACAATACCCCTGTGCACAAAGCCAGGTCCATGAAGACATTCACAAGGTTGGTGTGGAAGAACTGGACTGTTCTGCACAGAGTCCTGTCCTCAACCCCACTGAACAGCTTTGAGATGAACTGGAAAACTGATATCAGTGTTTGACTTCATTAATGCTCTGGTGGCTGAATGGGCAAATTGCCACAGCTACACTCCAAAATTTAATGGAAAGCTTTACCAAATAATTGGAGGTTATTATACCAGCAAATGGGGACTATATCTGGAATGGCATGTTGAAAAAGCATAATGGGTGTGAAGGTCATGTGTCTACAAACATTTGGCTGTAGAGTGTACTTTGCAATTGTAACTTGTCAAGTTACAAATTATTCATGACATAAAAATATCATTTTACCTAATTTTGATAAAGCAGCTAGCTATACTTCAAACTACTATGAAAAAGTAACTTCACTGCAGCTCCTTTTTCTTTCACTGAAGCTACTTAGTCAAAGTGAGGAGAAGCAACTGACATATTTTTGTGTAGCTAATTTGTTTCACAAAATATACATTTTCACACAGATTTTGTTTTTTTCTATTTTTAAACCTCTGTTAGTAAGAAGCAGTTATCTGTGTAACAGTAAACAGAACAGCCTTAATCCACTACTCTTGGTTCAATTTGTTTCTGGAAATATCTCATTAGTTCAAGATAGGAGAGGTAATTTTGGAGAAACCATCAAGAATAAGCTAGAGTTTGAAAGTATCCACCAAAAAAATCCCACCCCTTCTCTTCTGTTCTTCCCTGAAAGCCACTCCTCCAAAACATGTGAACGTGCACTGCCTGATTACTGCCTGATTACAGCTGGAAGACGAGTTCATGAGAGAGAGAGAGAGAGAGAGAGTTGGGGGGAGGAGCATAGCATGACATTGTCATATTCAACTGTCTCATGTCTCATTCACATGTAAGAAAACACCTAATATTATTTTAAAGAATGTAAAGGATCATGACTGTCATTTGTACTGTCAACTGTTGACTAGCTCACTAGCTTTAGCAATATGTCTGCCTAGCCTTGTGGAAGACTCCAGTCAGGCAGGCAGATAGGCCATCCAATCATTTCATTGCATCATGCTTCTAAAAATTACTGACCCTAGCATTAACAAGCTGACTGTGGCCAACAGTGTATGCTCCATGAAAAACAATGATAGGCATAAGTAAGTAAGTCTTTAATAACTAAATTGCTATGTGCCGTAAAATAGCTTATTCCTGGAAAAGCTACATTACTTTGAAAACAATTCAGCTACTACCACACTATAAAAATGTAGTTAAACCAAACAAAACCCAAAAAATAAACTCCTTTATACTGACCGATAATATCCATACAAGACATGTTTGATTATTCATTTGTTCATGTTTGTACCCAAATACTCTGTACAGATTGTTTATCTTTTAAAATAAAACTTCCCTGGGTACTGCCATCTTACAGTCAAGCTGGAAAGTCTACAAACCCCTTTCACCTTCTCAAAGTTTTATTTTGTTTACAGACTTATTCTACAATAGATTGAGTTCATTTTGTCACAAAATTCTACACAAAATGGGCCATAATGACAAAGTGAAAGCAGGTTTTAGACATTTGTGCTAATTTATTAAAAATCAAAATGTAAAATATCATATGTACACAAGTGTGCACACCCTTTGATATGACACCCAAAAGTGAGCTGAGGTGCATTTTGTTTCCAGTGATACTGCTTGAGATGTTTCTACAACTTAGAGTCCACCTGCGGTAAATTCAATTGATTGGACATGATTGGGGATTGCCAACACCTGCCTATATACTGTCCCACAGTTGACAACGCATGTCAGAGCAAATTCCAAGCCATGGGGTCAAAGGAATTATCTGCAGACCTCAGAAACAGGATTGTGTCAAGGCATAGATCTGGAGAAGGGTACAGAATAATTGCTGCAGCTTTACAGGGCCCAAAGAGCACAGTGGCCACCATCATTCATAAATAGAAGAAGTTTGGAACCACCAAGAATCTTCCTAGACCTGACCACCCTGCAAAACTGAGTGATCGGGGAAGACGGGCCTTGGCCAGGGAGGTGAGCAGGAACCCGAGGGTCACTCTGACAGAGTGCCAGCATATCCTTGTTGAGATGGACCTTTTCAGAAGCTCAACCATTCAGGCAGCACTCCACAAATCAGGCCTTTATGGTAGAGTGGCTAGACGGAAGCCACTCCTTAGTAAAAGGCACATGACAGCCCGCTTGGAGTTTGCCAAAAGGCAACTAGAGGACTCTCAAACCATGAGAAACAATATTCTGTGGTCTGATGAAACCAAAATTGAACTTTTTGGCCTGAATACCAATCATCATGTCTGGAGGAAACCAGGCACCACTCATCACCTGGCTAATGCCATCTCTACAGTGAAGCATGGCAGCATCATAATGTGTGGATGTTTTTCAGCAGCAGGAATGGGGCAACTAGTCCTGATAGAGGGAAAGATGAATGCAGCTAAATACACTAAGATCCTTAAAGAAAACCTGCTCCAGAGCACTCTGGATCTCAGACTGGGGTGAAGGTTTACCTTCCAACATGACAAAGACCCGAAGCACACAGCCAAGAGAAAAAAGGAATAGCTTCGGAGAAAGTCTGTGAATGTCTTGAGTGGCCCATCCAGAGCCCAGACCTGAATCCAATTGAACATCTGTGGAAGGAGCTGAAAATGGCTGTGTACCAATGCTCCCCATCCAACCTGACGGAGCTTGCAAAGATATACCAAGAGGAATTGGCAAAAATGTCTAGAAATAAGTGTGCCAAGCTTGTAGCTTCTTTCCCAAGACACCTTGAAGCTGTAACTGCTACCAAAGGTGTATCAACCAAATATTAGGCTAAGGGTGTGTACAGATATGTAACCCCTAAATAACCTATTTTTGTCAGTAAAATAAAACTGCATATTTTCTAAAAACCTGTTTTCACTTCATAATTATTAGTGATTGTGTGTAGATGTTTGAGGCAAAAAAATTAACTCAATCTATTGTAGAATAAGTCTGTAACGTAATAAATTGTGGAAAAGGTGAAAGGGGTGTGCAGACTTTCTGGCTTGACTGTACTTCCTCTAAGGTTCAAATATCATACTCTGAGTGCAAATTACACGAGAGAATCTACAATTGTGACGTCACTTACATGCTACATGACTTACCGAGGCTGAGATCTAGTGAATCCACCGCTTCTAAATTGTTGTAAACAACCCTGAAAATGTCTGAGTGTCAAGTGTTTAGCTGATTAAATAAAAAAAAAACACCATAAAGGGATTTTTTTTTTTTGCCATCCGCAATCCTGTGTGACACCGTGGTGTCATGGTTATCAGTGTCGCGTCACAGCAAGAAGGTTCTGGGTTCGAGCTCAGTGGCCTATGGGGGCATTTCTGTGTGGAGTTTGCATGTTCTCCCTGTGTGCTCTGGTTTCCCCCACAGTCCAAAGACGTGGTTAGATTAACATGGCACAGCCACAACCTGAAGGTTGGGCTGAAGTGCCCTTCAACAAAGTACCTAACCCCCAACTACTCCCTGGGTGCTGTAGCATAGCTGCCCACTGTTCTGGGTATGTGTGTGTGCTCATTGCTCATTTCTGTGTTGTGTGTACATGTGTTCATTGCTTCAGATGGGTTGTGCTTAAGTGTATGTGTGATAAATAAAAGCTTCTTCTATTACTTTGAAGGAGCAAGTGGCGAAATGGCTGTATTTCATTGCTTCTGGTATCGCTGGAATTACTTTCATTGTTTGTTTCTTCCTCCCCGGGCTGATATTCTGGTTCAAACATATACAATTGAGTCACTTTTTGTTCAGGAACATTTTCCATGTTTGCACAGCAAAACTACAAAAAAATTACAGAAAACTTCTGAGTCAATGGCTCTGTGTTACTAAGGCTACATCCACACGACAACGGCAACGAGATTTTTTTTTTTTTTTAAATATCGCGTCCACATGGGCAATGGATCAGTAAAATTTCAGGTTCATATGGCAACGCAACGCTTGCTGAAAATGATGCAATACACATGCCACACCACTACGTACGCTGTAAGACGGTCCCATCGGAGACACCAGAACAATAGAAGAAGTAGACGCATGCGCATAAACCCCTTCTTCTGTAGTATTTAGCATTAGCCACATAAAGTTTTGATTATTAATCAGTAGCGTAAAATGAAAGACGCGGAAAGAGGAATGAATGGGGGTAGATGGAAGCCGGTACGCCAACATTCTGATATCCTCCAGAATTCTTTAATGGTTTGGAATAAATTGAATGCTACACGTTAATGGATTACTTTGTTCTTCTACGCCCTTTTTGAGGAATGTATTGTCGGACTTAAACCAACATCTGAAGAGGTGAGATCACTCCTTTTTTTTTCCTATGTTTGCTGGCGGGATTGTTTTTGTTTTTGGAAAGCGCACAGGCAGTGCGCAGTTTGGTACTGCTTCCGCAGTGTTTGGACTAAAGACTCTGCCCTAAGGGCTATTCTCTCTCTCTCTCTCTCTCTCTCTCTCTCTCTCTCACTTTGCACCATTACACAATAAATATTCACAGTGAAAATATTTTGTAGGCACGCTTCATGAACCAAGTTATAGGATTTGTTGACAACTCACATCGAGTTCGTTACACTTCTACCCAGCGTGAAGCACTGACAGTCATGTGGTTGTGATGTCATCATAAACAAATCCGTTCTACTCATCCAGATGACTTCGCAACGGCGCCGTTGGCAGATTTTTTCACTCTGGAACCCGTTCTCAAAAGATTTCGTTTTGGGGCACCCAAAACGCCGGTGCCGTGTGGACGCCAGGCCGAAACGATAAACAATTTTATCAGATCCACCTGAATCCGTTGCCGTGTGGACAGGGCCTAAGGCAAACAATATACTAGTGTGTAAGCAACGTCACAAGCGTATATCCGGTTTCAGTGCAAATGGCCACATCTAGGTAAGCCTATATCTAGCAATATTGCAATTTTTAAAATTGATAAATTGTTGTTAAGTTTTATTTTTAATTAAAACATGTGGGGGTGAAGGGCACACCAGGGCACTTGTCATGATCAGCAAATGGAGTTTATTTTTGGGGTTTTGTTTGGCTTTAAGATAGTAGCAATCTAAGGGGATATTTGTTTGTTTGTTTTTTGTTGTTCTTTTTGTGTGTGTGTAGCGACCATGCTAGCAAATTAAAGTTTTCTCAAGACTGTGTGTGGAATTGTGGTTATTTAACATGCAGTTTAGTAGCATTGAAAATGCATGTGTTCATACATAGTGCCATAATTTTTCCAATAACCAATACAGAATTTATTAATTAGTGTGTTCTGGAAGGCAGCACAGTAGTGTAGTGGTTAGTGCTCTCGCCTCAAAGCAAGAAGGTCCTGGGTTCGAGCCCAACGGCTGGTGAGGGCCTTTCTGTGTGGAGTTTACATGTTCTCCCCATCTCTACATGGGTTTCCTCCAGGTGCTCCGGTTTCTCCAGCAGTCCAAAGACATGCAGGTTAGGTTAACTGGTGGCTCTACGTTGGCTGTGAATGGTTGTTTGTCTCTATGTGTCAGCTCTGTGATGACCTGGTGACTTGTCCAGGGTGTACCCTGCCTCTCACCCATAGTCAGCTGGGATAGGCTCCAGCTTGCCTGCAACCCTGTACAGGATAAGTGGCTACAGATAATGGATGGATGTGTTCTGGAGGTAATACTTGTCGTGCTAATGTTTCAGTTGGAGGAAAATGTTGGGGATAGTGGTGGCTTGCTGTTTTACTGTGGAATTAGGATACTTAAAAAACAGTGGTTGCAACACAACAGTCTCCTTTTTTTGGATGAAGCATGAGGAGGTGTAAGAAGTATGGATTTGTGTCAGTATGTGAGCTTCCTGTCTCTTCTGTACATGCTATAATTGGGCTCCTGATTAGAGAGTAAAACTAACCTGAAAATTCCTAACCATGACAACACTTATTTTGGAGAAACATACTAGCATTTCATTGGATTCATACTGAAATATTGTGACATCTGCCTACTGCCAATTAGATTTGCCCTTCTGTTATTTCCACCTAATATAATACCAATTAGGCGGCACGGTGGTGTAGTGGTTAGCACTGTCGCCTCACAGCAAGAAGGTCTGGGTTCGAGCCCCAGGGCCGGCGAGGGCCTTTCTGTGCGGAGTTTGCATGTTCTCCCCGTGTCCGCGTGGGTTTCCTCCGGGTGCTCCGGTTTCCCCCACAGTCCAAAGACATGCAGGTTAGGTTAACTGGTGACTCTAAATTGACCGTAGGTGTGAATGGTTGTCTATGTCTATGTGTCAGCCCTGTGATGACCTGGCGACTTGTCCAGGGTGTACCCCGCCTTTCGCCCATAGTCAGCTGGGATAGGCTCCAGCTTGCCTGCGACCCTGTAGAACAGGATAAAGCGGCTAGAGATAATGAGATGAGATGAGATAATACCAATTAATACAACCCCGATTCCAGAAAAGTTGGGCTGCTGTGTAAAACATAAATAAAAATAGAATACAATGATTTGCAAATCCTTTTCAACCTACTGAAGATAATTCAGCAATGTTTCTGGATGTTGTTGATATATGGCTTTTGCTTTGCATTTGTCATTGCAGTGACAAACTGTGTTTACTGACAATGGTTTTCTGAAATGTTCCCGAGCCCATATAGTAATGTCCTTCATATAGTCATGTCAGTTTTTAATCCAGTGCCGCCTGAGGGATCGAAGGTCATGGGTGTTCAATGTTGGTTTTCATCCTTGTCCCTTACGTGCAGAGATTTCTCTGGATTCTCTGAAACTTTTGATGATATTATGGATTGTTGATGGTGAAATCCCTAAATTCCTTGCAACTGTACTTTGAGGAACATTTATTTTTAAACTGTTAGACTATTTTGCCCACGCGGTTTTTCACAAAAGTGGTGAACCTCACCCCATCCTTGCTTGTGAATGATTGAGCTTTTCCAATTACCATTTAACCTGTTTACCTGTAGAATATTCCAGACAGGCATTTTGTTGTTGTTGTTGTTGTTGTTGTTTTTAGCATTACACAACTTTCCCAGTCTTTTGTTGCCTATGGCAACTTTTTTAGAACATGTTGCAGGCATCAAATTTAGAATGAGTGAGTTTTTTTTATTTTTTTTAAGTTTATCAGTTTGAACATTAAATATATTTTCTTTGTATTGTATTCAATTGAATCTAGGTCAAAAAGGATTTGCAGATCATTGCATTCTGTTTGTATTTATGTTTTATCCTTCCTCTAGTGTTCGGGTCGGCACCGACCCGTTTTTAGGTTTAGCATGCATAAAAGTACTACATAAATTTGTTTATTGCATCAAGACTTTTTGACTTTGTCAGGAACTTCTATTTAAACAAAATACAATCCAAAAAAAAATTTTTACTAAATTATAAAATGCTCTGGTGAAAATTGTGACCTTTGTGTTGTTAGGGTCAATTTCGACCCAGTTAAAATACAAGATTATAAAACAATAATAAATGCCAAAACTGAAATCATAAACACACAATCAGCCAACAGCCTACAGCCAGCTCTTCCTCCAACCACCTGAGCTTCAGTCAGGGGCTTTTCTCTTTGCCTGTTTGACAAAACAAACAAAGACAGACATGTCCAGGCATGTAAGGCCAATTGAGTTTAGAGTTGGTGACTTGCAGAGTACACATCTACAATTTACAGCATGCAACAATGAGAAGAGGACTGAATGTAAGCCAAGCTCTGGATCATATTTTTGCTGATAATGAGGCAGAGGACACAGAGCAGTATAGCGATGGAGATGAGCAGGTCTCTGAGGAGGAAGATGATGTGGCATTTCAACCGGAAGACACAGACACATCTGATCAGTCTGATGAGGAGGTCACCGGTGCTGAAGCTGCTCCTGCGGAAACATTCAGATCCAAAAGTGGCAACATCTGTTGGAGCTCAGTACCTCCTGACGTACATGGCAGGACAGCTGCTGCAAATGTCATCAAAATGACCCCTGAGATCACAAGGTTTGCTGTGACGAGAGTAAGTGACATCAAGTCATGTTTTGATCTGTTTATGCCATTGTCACTAAAAAAAAGTCATAATTGCTATGACAAACTTTGAAGGAAAAAAAGTCCATGGCAACATGTGGAATGGCATTGATGAGGAATGCCTGGATGCCTACATTGGTCTTCTTCTCCTTGCTGGAGTGTAGAGATCCAGCAATGAGGCCACTGATAGTCTCTGGGACGCATCGACAGGCAGGAATATTTTCCGGGCAACAATGTCACTTCAGACCTTTCAAATGATATCAAGAGTCCTCAGATTTGACAACAGAGACACCAGAGCAAAATCTGACAAGCTTGCTCCCATCAGGGATGTCTGGGAGAGATGGGTGCAACTCCTTCCACTGATGTTCAACCCAGGGCCAGAGGTGACAATAGATGAACGTTTTCTCCCTTTCCATGGAAAATGCCCATTCCGGCAATACATGCCCAGTAAGCAAGGCAAATATGGCATAAAAATCTGGGCATGTCTGGATGCCTACATTGGTGTTCTTCTCCTTTCTGGAGTGTACAGATCCAGCAATGAGGCCACTGATAGTCAACAGAAAAAAAAAAGACTTATTTTTTGCCCTTTTCTTGAAGTAAATATATATGGGTCGAAATTGACCCAAAACACCATAGATGTTACTATAGTTGATAATATTAAAATTAAAATCTTTTTTTTGAACATTTAAGAGATGTGATCTAATACCCCTCAGTAATAGTCAGGTAACAGAACAACCTTTTATTTGTTTACATTATTCTCTTGAGGTTCATTTGACCACTTTTTTAGATTGAAAACAAGGGGTATGCTGTTAAAAGAAAGGCCCAGGAGGCCACAACAAAAATATTAAAACCAATCTTTTCATGGATAAGGGAGCCTAACAAGGTAGCCAAGAGGTAAGAAACAAATTGGATGATAAATAATTGTTTTTAGGGTATTTTATGGCTGATTTAAGACACGGGTCAAAACCAACCCGTTAACATAAGAGATAGTAACAGAAAACTAACACCAGAGGAAGGTTATGCAGCATTCCAACTTTTCTGGAATCGGGGTTGTAGATCTTGGGCAGTGACAACAGTTTAATACACATCTAATTGCCTACTGTATTAAATGAGCATGAATGTCTGACATTAAAGATGTCAAACATGTCATTTTAACCCTTTGGTGACTGACCCCTTGAAAATGGTTCCTCCAGGAACGATGACGTTTCAGTTGTCAAGACAACGGAAAAACTAAAATACAAGAGCATTTTGTTTTGTGCACAAGAGCATTGTGACGTATCTTTCTGTTTTTGTATTTTAGTTTTTCCGTTGTCTTGACAACTGAAATGTCATCGTTCCTGGAGGAACCATTTTCAAGGGGTCAGTCACCAAAGGGTTTTAAGCATATGTGCTATTAGTGATGTATTCAAATTATTAATAGAAATATTTATTTGGATGAAGATAAATATTTTGACTTAAATATTGAACCTTATGCAACAGGAGGACACATATGAAAGGTTAAGTAATAATTTTGGGACAATCAAGTGTGAGTGGGCACTCTGTTTTACAAAATTTAAAGAACAGGGATCTATCAAAGTCTGATCTTCACAACACGTTTGGGGAAGTGTATCATGGCACGAACAAAGGAGATTTCTGAGGACCTCAGAAAATGCATTGTTGATGCTCATCAGGCTGGAAAAGGTTACAAAACCATCTCTAAAGAGTTTGGACTCCACCAATCCACAGTCAGACAGATTGTGTACAAATGGAGGAAATTCAAGACCATTGTTACCCTCCCCAGGAGTGGTCGACCAGCAAAGATCACTCCAAGAGCAAGGCTTGTAATAGTCGGCAAGGTCACAAAGGACCCCAGGGTAATTTCTAAGCAACTGAAGGCCTCTCTCACATTGGCTAATGTTAATGTTCATGAGTCCACCATCAGAAGAACACTGAACAACAATGGTGTGCATGGCAGGGTTGCAAGGAGAAAGCCACTGCTCTCCAAAAAGAACATTGCTGCTCATCTGCAGTTTGCTAAAGATCATGTGGACAAGCCAGAAGCCTATTGGAAAAATGTTTAGTGGATGGATGAGACCAAAATAGAACCTTTTGGTTTAAATGAGAAGCGTTATGTTTGGAGAAAGGAAAACACTGCATTCCAGCATAAGAACCTTATCCCATCTCTGAAACATGGTGGTGGTAGTGTCATGGTTTGGGCCTGTTTTGTTGCATCTGGGCCAGGACAGCTTGCTATCATAGATGGAACAATGAATTCTGAATTATACCAGTGAGTTCTAAAAGAAAATGTCAGGCTATCTGTCCATGAACTGAATCTCAAGAGAAGGTGGGTCATGCAGCAAGACAACGACCCTAAGCGCATAAGTCGTTGTACCAAAGAATGGTTAAAGAAGAATAAAGTTAATGTTTTGGAATGGCCAAGTCAAAGTCCTGACCTGAATCCAATCAAAGTGTTGTGAAAGGACCTAAAGGGAACAGTTCATGTGAGGAAACCCACCAACATGCCAGAGTTGAAGCTATTCTGTCTGGAGGAATGGGCTAAAATTCCTCCAAGCCGGTGTGCAGGACTGATCAACAGTTACCGGAAATGTTTAGTTGCAGTTATTGCTCTACAATGGGGTCACATCAGATACTGAAAGCAAAGGTTCAAATACTTTTGCCACTCACAGATATGTAATATTGGATCATTTTCCTCAATAAATAAATGACCAAGTATAATATTTTTGTCTCATTTGTTTGACTGGGTTCTCTTTATCTACTTTTAGGACTTGTGTGAAAATCTGTTGATGTTTTAAGTCATATTTCTGCAGAAATATAGAAAATTCTAAAGGGTTCACAAACTTTCAAGCAGCACTCTGTCACTCTCAGGTCACTGACCCCCCCACAGGGGACTATTAGGACTGTCAGTAAACACACATCTAAAGCTCCGCGAGTTTTTGTGCTAGAAACATTCAACTAACATAGGGTGACCAGACGTCCCGGTTTTACCGGGACAGTCCCGATTTGGGGTTGTGTGTCCTGAGTCCCGTCAAAAGTCTGTCGGGACATGGATATGTCCCGGTTTTCGCCACTCGCGACGTTTGCGACTGAGCAGCGTGGGAATCATTAGCGGAGAAATGTCTGCATTTACTATTTTGATGAATTGACAGGAATCGCAAACTTTCCTGGTTACTGCCCCCTGGCCCTGTGGCATGGGTGTTTATTTAGCCACATTATTCCACACAACAGAACGTGTTGCCATTCAACAATAAAATAAACATTAACTGGCGAGAATGTTCTTTGTCTAGCAGCTAGCAGCAGTAATGCCGCAGCAATTATGCTGAAAAGAAAATGTACCTTTTCCAAAGATTTACAGGGCACCTACCCCTTCCTCCGAGAGGTGGAGAACAATGGGCACGAAGCCTACTGCACACACTGTAAGTGTTTTGTTCTTGTACTGAGTTGGGTAGCCTATGTTGCAAATGCTATGCGCTCCTGTGGGGGCTTTCCTCGGGCTGTCTCCCCTCTCCTCCTTTACTGCTGTTTTGTTTGAGTGTATATTTATGGAAGCCGAGAGAGGCCCTTCATATAATCTTTTTTTATTCACCTTGTTATCCTGAGATAACGACATAATTAATTCAGGATCCCGAGAAAACAACACAACTAATTAGAGATCTCGAGAAAACAAAACCGTTATTCCATGATCTCGAGAAAACAAAACAATTATTTCATGATCTCAGCTGGATCACTGTATCTCCGTCAGTAGAGACGAAGCTGGGCCAGTCTTCTGCGGAGGTGCCACGGACTAATTTTGAAATTATCCCTTATTAAAAGACTTAATGCAATCTCTCCCTGTGTCAACCCCTGATCAAAATATTGCCTTATTAGGTGATCGATTATTCCAGACATTCTAATGACCAAAGTTGCGTCTATACAGAATGAGAAATAGCCCCAAAGTCAGTATATCGCAAGTCTCTTGGCGCACCTGAATGAACCATTTCTCAGCTGTTTACTCGAGATCATGAAATAATTGTTTTCTTTTCTCGAGATCACGGAATAACGTTTTGTTTTCTCGAGATCTCGAATTAGTTGTGTTGTTTTCTCGAGATCCTGAATTAATTATGTCATTATCTCGGGATAACAAGGTGAATAAAAAAAGAATTATATGAAGGGCCTCTCTCGGCTTCCATAGTATATATTCTCAAATCACTTGTCTCTTTTTTGTTTCTGTTTAACATACCCTTCTGACCATTCTGTTGAACAGCTTGTTGCACCTTCCATTAAAGTGTTCACTTTTGTACACATCTTCTTGCTTTATTCACTCAGTTGTGGGGAATGGTTAGTAAGGTTGATTCTGACCTAGGCTATGTTGAGGTCACATATCTACTTTTTAAGTTCATGCTATAGTGCATACAATTTTAGAGATATAGCCTACATGTGCATATGCATTCTTCTTGGTGTTCTCACAAACAGGTGAAATAAATCAGTTTAAATTTGGCCTATGGACATAGCCTGGCCTATTCTCAGCCATTACAAAATCTGTTGTCTGACCATAATTTGATCTGTATACCACTATGCTACTAGATAACAAAATGCCTGTTTGTTTTATTTCATGTGAGATGTTGATAAATGTGAGCTTCAACAAAATGATAAGAGCACCTCTCTGAGTGTCACGTTTACGTAAAAAAAAAAGGTGTGCATGCATGAGCATGGTCGTGCGCAAAAGTGTCCCGGTTTCAGACTAGGGAAATCTGGTCACCCTAAACTAACACCACTAGAAACCTTGAATCTTCTAATTTTCAATAATATACATTTATCTTTAAAACAAACTTTATCTTTAGCACTTTGCAAAAAGAATAAAAACAAATCTTACGAATTTCAGTACTTCAGCCAGCTGCAGTCTCTTAACGACACACCCATCAAATGTGAAGGCTCACAAGCCAATTTGTGGGATTGAGCTGAACACAAATGGGAATAGGGCCGGTGATGGTCGCAGAGCCTGTGTGTACTGCAGGTTGCAGGGAAGGAAAACAAAAACCCTGTGGAAGTGCAAAATGTGTGATGTTTTGCCTTCAACCTGACATGAACTGTTATGATGCTTGGCATCCAGATGAGGACTGAGATGTGGCTCTCTGACAGCAGAGAGTAATCTCTGCTCTACACAAATACTCGCCCCGTTTTCCAACGGCGACTTAGTATAATGTTATATAGTATACTATTGATTTCTCGCTTCGATTTTAATATCCACAGGATACAGTGCCAAACTGAAGATAATAGATCGGGTGCATTTGATTTGTTTCCCTCTTTGGAATTTTTCCTCATGGTTTCCACCTCAAAACCCAATGCAAGTTCACTCCCTCATGCAAACACTAGCCTACAGTTTTGAGTTCACGCAACCATCGGCTTGGATTCTCATGTTAGTTGATTGTTCTATGCCATAGATCGTATTTAAAGCTATTTTGCTGGGTTGTGTCTGAGGGTGAAATAAACTTGCATTGTGTTTTGAGGGGAAACAGGAATTTCAAATAAAGAACCACATCGAATGCTTCACCACCATTTTTGTTTACAAATTCGGGGGGTATGGCGCGAAGCATTCTGGGTAGTAGGCAAAGGTGCAAAGGAGATTGTACGGTAATAACTCAAGAATTTTTTTTATCCTGTTTATGTCTCAATAACTGTACATACCACCACACAAAGGTGGCCAACATTCTTCTGTTACACATTTGCTTTGCTTTCCTGCTCTATTGAACGTGATGCTACTGATGCCATATGTCAATGCATATTCTTATCGCATTCGCAATTTTTACCCTATGTTACCCAATGTCTATGTGTCATGCAAGTATGGTTGTAAGCTGAAGCACTGAGTAATTTTTATGTTTTTAATTTTGTCTTCAACTTCACTTCACTTTTCATTACAACAGGTAGGCATCATCAAGTAGGCATCATAGGTCAAGTCATCTTACATAGTTTGGCACTAACATCTTTACAGAATAACCTGTTGCAAGTTATGTGACTGGTCTGATGGGTTCTTGTACCTTTTTCAGGTCGGCAGATGCCTCCACCCCCATCATGTAATTTTTTTTTTTTTGGTCAGTTGTGTGATATATTTGTTAGAGTTTTGCTGGGATTCAAACCTGGTTCGCTGGTGTGATAATCCAGCAAACCCCCACGAGGCCACCAGGGGAATGGCTCAAGTGCAGAGGCGTGAGGTAGAAGTAGAAAGGTATCAAAAACAGTTTATTTACACTATGTACAATCTAAGGGAAAAAACAAAAAGAATAATCCAAAGCTCAGAAGATAAACCAAAAATAAAAATATCCAAAGGTACAAAGTCCAAAATCCAAATAAGAAAAAAGGCAAAAACTCAAATGCTCAGAAGATCAAAAAGGTCAAAAACAAAATCCACAAAGTCCAAAAAGAAAGAAGCAAAAACCAAGAATACAAAGACACAGGCAAGGTACATGGGACAGAGGGAACTAGGACTAACAGCATAACATAGGAAAAAGACTCCGTGACAAGGGAACAAACAGAGGGGTATTTATACACAAACTAATTAAGGACAGGGCGGGGCAGGAAACAGGCAATAAGACAAAAACAAAACACAGAACACAGTGGTGACCTCTAGAGGCCCAAAACAAACATGAGCAGAAAAGGAAATAACAGTGGCCTCTAGAGGCCAAAACAGTCCCAGTCCTAACAGGACCCCCCCCCCCAGGAGCGTCTCCTGACGTTCCCAGGACAATCAGGATGGGCTGAATGGAAGTCCCAACAAAGTCCTTTATCGAGTATGTCCCGAGCTGGGACCCAGCAGCGCTCCTCAGGGCCATAGCCCTCCCAGTCCACAAGATATTGGAGGCCCCCGCGAACCCGGCGGGAGTCCAGCAGGCGGCGCACGGTGAACACAGTCTGACCCTGGAAGATGCGGGGGGGTGGGGGGTTCCTAGGGGCAGGGGCATACGTGGACGTCAGTTCAGGCCGCAACAGGGAAACATGGAATGTGGGGTTGATCCTTAGCGTACGTGGTAACTGGAGCCGGTAGGAGACAGGGTTTACTCTGCGTACAACCTTGAAGGGGCCAATGTAGCGAGGAGCAAGCTTGCGGTTCTCCACCCGCAGCGGAAGGTCCTTGGTGGACAGCCAAACCCACTGCCCAGGGCGGAAAGTGTGGGCAGGTCTCCTATGGCGGTTGGCCTGAGTCTGGTTGGTACTGGAGGTCTGGATGAGTGTCCTCCTGACCTTGCTCCAGGTCTTGCGACACTGTCTCACGTAATGGTTGACCGAGGGCACCCCAGCGTCCTCCTCCTGGTCCGGGAACAGAGGTGGCTGGAACCCGAATTGGCACTGGAACAGCGACAGCTTGGTGGCCGATGACTGCAGGGTGTTGTGGGCGTACTCTGCCCATGGCAGCCAGGTGCTCCACGATGTCGGGTTATCCATAGCCAGGCCTCGCAGGGTGGTTTCCAGGTCCTGGTTGAGCCTCTCCGTCTGGCCGTTGGACTGGGGGTGGAACCCAGAGGAGAGGCTGGCAGTGGCCCCGATGCTCTTGCAGAAGCCATGCCACACTCGGGAGGAGAACTGGGGCCCCCGGTCAGAGACGATGTCCTGAGGGAGACCAAAAACTCGGAAGACATGAGTGAACAACAATTTAGCAGTGTCAAGGGCAGAGGGGAGTTTGCACAGTGGAATAAAGTGTCAGGCCTTGGAGAATCTGTCCACTATGACCAATATGACAGTGTTACCTTGAGACTCAGGGAGACCCGTGATGAAGTCGACTGCCACGTGGGCCCAGGGACGCCGGGGAATAGGCAGAGGATGCAGGAGACCCTGGGGATGCTGTCGCAGGTTCTTGGTTCTCGTGCAGACCTCACAGGACAGGACGAATGACCTCACTTCCTTCTCCATGTTAGGCCACCAGAAGCGTCTTTTCAGGAAGTCCAGGGTCCTCCGAGCTCCCGGGTGGGCGGTGAGAGGGGAAGAGTGATCCCACTGGAGAACCTTGGCCCGGACTTGACGAGGGACGTACAGGAGGCCCGGTGGCCCCGTCCCAGGATCAGGGTCCCGGCATTGAGCTTGTCGAACGGTCTCCTCAATACCCCAGTGGACAGGAGCCACAATCCGGGATATAGGGATGATAGGCCTGACTTCACTCTCCCTGTTAGTGTCAGAGAACAGCCTGGACAGTGCGTCAGGTTTGGTGTTTCTTGGAGCCGGGGTGGTACGATAGGGTGAAGTCAAACCGACTGAAAAACAGGGCCCACCTAGCCTGTCATGGGTTCAGTCTCTTGGCTTGTTGGAGGTACTCCAGGTTCTTGTGGTCTGTCCAAACCAGGAATGGATGTTGCGCTCCCTCCAGCCAGTGCCTCCACTCCTCAAGGGCCAGTTTGACCGCTAGCAGTTCTCGATCCCCCACATCGTACCGGGACTCCACAGGACTCAGGCAGTGGGAGAAGTAAGCGCAGGGGTGCAGCTTTCCTTCTGAACGTTGAGAAAGTACCACTCCAACACCACTATCTGAGGCGTCCACCTCTACGATGAATGGTTGGGAGGTGTCCGGGAGGACCAGAATGGGTGCCATGCAGAAGCGGTCCTTGAGGTCTTTGAATGCCTTTTCCGCCTGAGGAGACCAGACATAAGATCCACCTGTCCCTTTGGTGAGGTCCGACATGGGTGCTGCTACAGAACTAAAGTTCCTGATAAATTTGCGGTAGAAGTTAGCAAATCCTAAGAACCGCTGAACCTCTTTGATGGACTTGGGAGTGGGCCAGTCCCAGACGGCCAGGGTCTTGGCTGGGTCCATTTGGAGTTGGCCTGTCCATGCAATAAAACCCAGAAAGGAGACCTCGGGAACATGAAATTCGCATTTCTGGGTCTTGGCGAACAGATTGTTCTGTAGCAGCCTCTGGAGAACCTGGCGGACATGGTGGCAGTGCTCCTGCATGGTCTTGGAAAAGATAAGGATGTCGTCGAGGTAGACAAAAATGTACAGGTTAATCATGTCCCTCAAGACGTCGTTGATTAGGGCCTGAAAAACAGCTGGTGCGTTGGTGAGTCCGAAGGGCATCACCTGGTATTCGTAGTGCCCAGACGGGGTGTTGAAGGCAGTCTTCCACTCATCTCCCTGTCGGATACGGATGAGGTGGTATGCGTTCCGTAGGTCCAACTTGGTGAAGACGGTGGCGCCTTGGAGCAGGTCGAATGCTGTGGACATCAGCGGAAGGGGATATCGGTTGCACACACTGATCTTGTTCAGGCCCCTGTAGTCAATACATGGTCGGAGCCCCCCATCCTTCTTGCCGACAAAGAAGAAGCTGGCACCAGCGGGTGAGGTGGAGGGTCGAATGAACCCAGAGACCAGGGCGTCTTTGAGGTATTCCTCCATGGCCTTGCGTTCTGGCTGAGAGAGGGAAAACAGTCTGCCACGAGGAGGGGTAGTCCAAGGGAGCAAGTCGATGGCACAGTCGTAGGCACGGTGCAGAGGAAGAACGGCGGCCCTGCTCTTGCTGAAAACTTCCTTAAGATCCCAGTACTCTTTGGGAACTTGAGATAACTCGGTGAGATCAGGAGGCTCGGCAGGAGACACAGGAGAGCTAGAGAGCAGACAAGATGCATAGCAAGCAGGACCCCACTCCACAACCTGGCTAGTGACCCAGTCTATATGAGGGTTGTGGCGGGTCAGCCAAGGGAGACCTAGAATAACTGGGAACTCAGGTGAAGGAATCAGGTGCAGGGATATTTCTTCCTTGTGACCTTGAGACTGGAGGAAGACTGGAGAAGTTACTTGGGTGACTCTTCCATCACCTAAGGCTTGGCCATCCAGGGCAGACACAGACAGTGGGACTTCAAGAGGTGCAGTCGGGGACATTGATACTTTGGGCGAAGTGAATATCCATAAAGTTTCCAGCCACCCCTGAGTCTAACAAAGCTTGACAAGAGTGGATGGACTCACCCCAGGAGATGGAGACCGGGATGTAGATTCCTTGGCCAGGGAGTCCGGGAGAGAGGGTAGGCCCCGTCACAACCCTCCCTCAGCTGGACGGGGCGGTCCTTTTCCCGAGAGTTTGGGACATGATGCTCGGAAGTGACCAGGCTTGCCACAGTAGATGCAGCACTTGTCCCTCCTTCTGCGCTCCCTCTCAGATGCGGAGAGGCGAGTACGGCCCACTTGCATGGGTTCTGGACAGTCACTGGAGGAGGTAGACGGGCTCCAGGTAGAGGCAGGGAGGCCGGGGAGGCTCAGGACTTGGCGGCGTTCTCTCATCCTGTTGTCCAGACGAGTAGAATGTGAGATCAGTGTTTCGAGGTCACTTGGGCATCCGATAGAAGCCAGACCGTCTTTGATGGGGTCAGACAGACCATGGTGGAAGGCTGACACCAGGGCAGTCTCGTTCCATCCACTTACTGCTGCGAGCGTCCGGAACGAGATGGCGTAGTCAGTGACGCTTCCCCCTTGCCGGATGGACATGAGCTTTCTGGCTGCGTCTTTACTGATGTCTGCTTGATCGAAGACACACAGCATCTCCTCAGTAAACAGCTGGAAATCAGAGCACTCAGGTCCCTGTCTCTGCCAGATAGCAGTAGCCCAGGCTCGCGCCTTACCAGCTAACAAGGTTATCACAAAGGCAATCTTGCGGCGATCCGTAGTGTAGGTGGTAGGCTGAAGCTCAAAGGTGAGTTGACACTGGGTAAGGAACTCTCGACACTCACTGTGCTTGCCATCATACCTCTGTGGTGCAGGAAGGCTGGATTCGCGAGGTGAAGAAGGCAGCATGGCAGGAGGCACTGGAGCAGGAGCAGATGGTGGAGCAGGAGCAGAATCAGGCGGAGGAGATGGGGCAGAGAAGTCAGCTGTGCCAGGGTTCTCCCAATCTGCTGAAGCAGTACCTCGTGGCAAGCAAGGGTCTCACGTTGGCTTGCGAGAGTCCATCCATGAGTGTCCATGGTGGATCCGAGGCGTGTTAACGCAGCCATCGTTCCCTGAAGGTTGGCCGGGTAGACAGATGAAGAAGCCTCTGCTGAGTCGTCATGACGGAATCTTTCTGTTAGGGTTTTGCTGGGATTCAAACCTGGTTCGCTGGTGTGATAATCCAGCAAACCCCCACTAGGCCACCAGGGGAATGACTCAAGTGCAGAGGCATGAGGCGGAAGTAGAAAGGTATCAAAAACAGTTTATTTACACTATGTACAATCTAAGGGAAAAAGCAAAAAGAATAATCCAAAGCTCAGAAGATAAACCAAAAATAAAAATATCCAAAGGCACAAAGTCCAAAATCCAAATAAGAAAAAAGGCAAAAACTCAAATGCTCAGAAGATCAAAAAGGTCAAAAACAAAATCCACAAAGTCCAAAAAGAAAGAAGCAAAAACCAAGAATACAAAGACACAGGCAAGGTACATGGGACAGAGGGAACTAGCACTAACAGCATAACATAGGAAAAAGACTCCGTGACAAGGGAACAAACAGAGGGGTATTTATACACAAACTAATTAAGGACAGGGCGGGGGAGGAAACAGGCAATAAGACAAAAACAAAACACAGAACACAGTGGTGACCTCTAGAGGCCCAAAACAAACATGACCAGAAAAGGAAATAACAGTGGCCTCTAGAGGCCAAAACAGTCCCAGTCCTAACAATATTAGCATAGGTTTATGTTTTTAAATTATATTCATAAGAAGCCCACCATAAAAGACTGACATTTGTATCATCTTTATTTTCAGACATGTCAACGCCTCAGATGTGCATAGGCACCAGTCCATCAAGGCCTTCCTATTCCAGTCGACCACCAAGCCGGTTGACATGGGAAGAATCCCTAGAGGGATCATCATACCCACCAGTTCAAGGTACATTTGTTTCGAATTTTACATTTACAATCTGATTACAAGTTCCTTACCAAGAAAGCAAACACTAACATTTTTCTTTTCAAAAACTCCAGAAAGGACCCATGGTAATGAGGAGGGGGCTTCAGTCTTGGACATCATAAAGAAACGTAAGTACTTAAAAAACACTTTAGATGTTCACATAGGGAAAGTATATTGAGTATAAAAACTATAATGAATTTCATCTCAATTCTCCTTGTAGTGCTGGAGGAAAGAGTTATGGAGAGGTTTGAGGACCTGGAGAGAAGTAAGTACTTTATACACATTTTTATACACAGATTTTCACATATGAGAAGTATATTATGTACAAAAACTAAAATGAATTCCATCACAAATCTACCTAGCTGCAGAAATACACATGGAGCGGCTAGGAAGAAGAATGGAGGCCATGGAGAGGAAGATGGAAGAAATGGAGGGGACTGCCCTGACATCCTCTCAGAGTGTGCAGGAAACTGTGCTGTTGGCCCCCTGCAGCACAGTGGAGGAGCTGGAGGAGCTAGACAGGAGTCTGGCTTCAACGGAGAGAAGAAATCAAATGGTAATTAATTGGCCATAACTATACATAACATAAATTGTCATTGGTAAGGTATTGATTTGCTTAATGAAAGTAGACCATATAAGCTCTCCACATTCATTTTCATTGTCTCGTCTCGTCTCGTCTTCTTCCGCTTATCCGTGACCGGGTCGCGGAGGCAGCAGTCTAAGCATGGAAGCCCAAACTTCCCTTTCCCCAGACACCTCGGCCAGCTCCTCGGGAAGAACACCAAGGCGTTCCCAGGCCAGCTGAGAGACATAGTCCCTCCAGCGTGTCCTGGGTCTCCCCCAGGGCCTCTTCCCGGGGGAACATGCCTGGAACACCTCCCCAGGGAGGCGTCCAGGAGGCATCCGAAAAAGATTCCCGAGCCACCTCAGCTGATTCCTCTCGATGTGGAGGAGCAGCGGCTCTACTCCGAGCTCCTCCCTAGTGACTGTGCTTCTCACTCTAAGGGAGCACCCAGCCACCCTGCGAAGGAAACTCATTTCGGCCACTTGTATCCGCAATCTTGTTCTTTCGGTCATTACCCAAAGCTCATGACCATAGGTGAGAGTCGGAACGTAGATCGACCGGTAAATTGAGAGCTTCGCCTTTTGGCTCAGCTCCTTCTTCACCACGACGGACCGGTAAAGCGACCGCATCACTGCGGAGGCTGCACCAATCCGCCTGTCGATCTCACGCTCCATCCTTCCCTCACTCGTGAACAAGATCCTGAGATACTTAAACTCCTCCACTTGAGGCAGGACTTCTCCACCAACCTGGAGAGGGCAAGCCACCCTTTTCCGGTCAAGAACCATGGCCTCGGACTTGGAGGTGCTGATTCTCATCCCAGCCGCTTCACACTCGACTGCAAACCGCCCCAGTGCATGCTGAAGGTCCTGGTTTGAAGAAGCCAACCGGACAACATCATCCGCAAAAAGCAGAGATGAAATCCTGTGGTTCCCAAACAGGATTCCTTCCATAAAAATTATGAACAGAACCGGTGACAAAGGGCAGCCCTGCCGGAGTCCAACATGCACTGGGAACAGGTCTGACTTACTGCCGCCAATGCGAACCAGACTCCTGCTCCGTTCGTACAGGGACCAGACAGCGCTTAGCAAAGAGCCCCGAACCCCATACTCCCGAAGCACCCCCCACAGAATACCATGGGGGACACGGTCGAATGCCTTCTCCAGATCCACAAAGCACACGTGGACTGGTTGGGCAAACTCCCATGAACCCTCGAGCACCCTATGAAGGGTATAGAGCTGGTCCAGTGTTCCGCGACCAGGACAAAAACCGCATTGTTCCTCCTGGATCCGAGGTTCGACTATTGGTCGAATTCTCCTCTCCAGTACCCTGGAGTAAACCTTCCCTGGGAGGCTGAGAAGTGTGATTCCCCTATAATTGGAGCACACTCTCCGGTCCCCTTTCTTAAAAAGAGGGCCCACCACCCCAGTCTGCCACTCCAGAGGCACTGTCCCCGACCGCCACGCGATGTTGCAGAGGCGTGTCAACCAAGACAGCCCTACAACATCCAGAGACTTGAGATACTCAGGGCGGATCTCATCTACCCCCAGTGCCTTGCCACCGAGGAGCTTGCAAACCACCTCAGTGACTTCGGCTTGGGTAATGGACAAGTCCACCTCTGAGTCATCAGCCTCAGTCTCCTCAGTGGAAGACATGACGGTGGGATTGAGGAGATCCTCAAAGTATTCCTTCCACCGCCCGACAATGTCCCCAGTCGAGGTCAACAGCTCCCCACCCACACTGTAAACAGTGTTGGCAGAGTACTGCTTCCCCCTCCTGAGGTGCCGGATGGTTTGCCAGAATTTCTTCGAGGCCGACCGATAGTCCTTCTCCATGGCCTCCCCGAACTCCTCCCAGTTCCGAGTTTTTGCCTCCGCAACTGCCCGAGCTGCAGCACGCCTGGCCTGCCGATACCCATCAGCTGCCTCAGGAGTCCTGGAGGTCAACATGGCCCAATAGGACTCCTTCTTCAGCTTGACGGCATCCCTTACTTCCGGTGTCCACCACCGGGTTCGGGGATTGCCGCCATGACAGGCACCGGAGACCTTGCAGCCACAGCTCCGAACAGCTGCGTCCACAATGGAGGTAGAGAACATGGTCCACTCAGACTCAATGTCCCCCGCCTCCCTCGGAAGCTGGGAAAAGCTCTCCCGGAGGTGGGAGTTAAAGACCTCCCCAACAGAGTGCTTGGCCAGACGTTCCCAGCAGACCCTCACCATACGTTTGGGCCTGCCAGGTCTGTCCAGCTTCCTCCTCTGCCAGCGGATCCAACTCACCACCAGGTGGTGATCAGTTGACAGCTTAGCCCCTCTCTTCACCCGAGTGTCCAAGACATAGGGCCGGAGATCAGATGAAACGACTACAAAGTCGACCTCCGACCTAAGGTGTCCTAGTGCCACGTGCACTTATGGACACCCCTATGCTCGAACATGGTGTTCGTTATGGACAAACCGTGACTAGCACAGAAGTCCAATAACAAAACACCACTCGGGTTCAGATCGGGGAGGCCTTTCCTCCCAACCACGCCCCTCCAGGTGTCACTGTCATCGCCCAAGTGAGCATTGAAGTCCCCCAGTAGCACAATGGAGTCCCCAGTCTGAGCACCCCTCAGTACCTCTCCCAGGAACTCCAAGAAGGCCAGATATTCTATACTGCTATTTGGCCCGTAGGCACAAACAACAGCAAGAGCCCTCTCCCCAATCTGAAGGCGCAGAGAGGCGACCCTCTCGTTCAATGGGGTAAATTCCAACACATGGCGGCTGAGCTGGGGAGCTATAAGCAAGCCCACACCAGCCCGCCACCACTCACCACGGGCGACTCCAGAGAAGTGGAAAGTCCAGCCCCTCTTGAGGAGCTGGGTTCCAGAGCCCAAGCTGTGCGTGGAGGTGAGCCCGACTATCTCTAGCCGGTACCTCTCAACCTTCCACACAAGCTCAGGCTCTTTCCCCCCCAGCGAAGTGACATTCCATATCCCAACAGCCAGCCGCTGTATCCGGGGATCAGGTCGTCGAGGCCCCTGCCTTCGACTGCCACCCAATCCACACTGCACCAATCCCCTACTGTTACCTCTGTGGGTGGTGAACCCACAGGAGGTCGGGCCCACGTCACCTCTTCGGGCTGAGCCCGGCCGGGCCCCATGGGCAAAGGCCCAGCCACCAAGTGCTCGCATACGAGCCCCAACCCCGGGCCTGGCTCCAGGGTGGGGCCCCGGCTGAATCATACCGGGCGACGTCACGGTCCTTGCTTTTTTCTCCATAGGGGTTTTTGGTGAACTGCTCTTGGTCTGGCCTGTCACCTAGGACCTGTCTGCCTTGGGAAACCCTGACAGGGGCATAATGCCCCCGACAACATAGCTCCTAGGATCATTCAAGCACACAAACCCCTCCACCACAATAAGGTGGCAGTTCTAGGAGGGGCATTTTCATTGTATACTAATTTTTTTTTTTTTGCAGCAACATTTCCTTGCAAGCCTAGGAGGGGCTAACCTGGGAGCAGCCATTCGGCAAATTCTTTGCCGAGTGGCGACCAATGCTGTACTGGCCGAGTATAGCTTGAGGGGGAGAAGAGCCAAAAGGCCCTTCCAGAACCTCACTCTGTGCAAAATTGTAACGGGTAAGTGTTTATATTATTCACATCAGTGTTATGCCAAACTTGACTTAGATTTAGATGTGTAACTTTTTTTTTTTACTTCTACTTGTAGCTGCCTGCATGCAAAACTTCCCTGGCCAAAAAGAAGTGGACATCGAGGAGTGCATCGGGCACGCCCTAAAGTTCGCGCCACACAGACGGTAAATTAAATTTTATCAATCGCTGAATATTCACAATAATTAAATAAAATGTTGTGGTCTGTACTAGGGTGTATTTAAAGTTTTTGTTTCTTATTCTTTTTAGGTCAGCTGGTCCTCAAGAGTAAAGACCCTGGAGACCCAAGCCACACTCACTTGAAGACCCAAGACACACCCACTTGAACACACGATCCAACACTTTATTTTTAAAAGCATTTTTTATTATTTTTTATTGTTATTATTATTCTTTTTTTGTTTTAAATTATTTTATATATCACCGTTTTTACATTGTTTTTTAATATATTGCTTTTTATTGCTCTGGAAGGTTTTTGAAATGTCCATTTTAAATTAAACTTTCATGTCCTGCAAAATTTGCCTGGTTATTCATCACTGATTACATTGACAGTATTATGGTAACATTGAGGGAGCCAAACATGCAACAATGTTGAAGGAAAGTTAGGGGAACACTGAGGGAACCAAAGGTTACAGGAATGTTGTGGGGGAACCTTGTGGGAACCAACACACACAATGAACAAGGTTGGGGGAAAGTTAGAAGAACGTTCATGGAACCAAAAATGTAACCACAAATGTTATTGGAAAGTTACTGCAATGTTGCAAACAGCTAACGTTTAGGGAACAAGAAAAAAAACTTTCCAAAAAAACCAAATGACAACCTTCACACAACCAAAAGTTACTTTCAGGGAACGTTCTGGGAAATGTTTTTTAAAATTGTTAGTAGGGATAGGTGTATAGAGGCCCATTTCCAGCAACTATCACTCCAGTGTTCTAATGGTACAATGTGTTTGCTCATTGCCTCAGAAGGCTAATGGATGATTAGAAAACCCTTGTACAATCATGTTAGCACAGCTGAAAACAGTTTAGCTCTTTAGAGAAGCTATAAAACTGACCTTCCTTTGAGTAGATTGAGTTTCTGGAGCATCACATTTGTGGGGTCGATTAAATGCTCAAAATGGCCAGAAAAATGTCTTGACTATATTTTCTATTCATTTTACAACTTATGGTGGTAAATAAAAGTGTGACTTTTCATGGAAAACACAAAATTGTCTGGGTGACCCCAAACTTTTGAACAGTAGTGTACCTCATCAATATTCATTTGAAAGGGCAACTGGCTTTAGAGAAAACATAGGTAGTCTGAAGTTTCTACAATTAGTATTGAAACTACATACCATTTCTGAATGCTGTTCTTACTTTTATGTAGCCAACACCTATGTTTACAAGGTTCAGACTTCAAAAGTCTTGTGCAGATATATTTATAGTGTGTTTTTTTACAAGGTTTGAAGACTCTGAAAATAGTTTTTTGTAAGGTTGTGTTTGCACTTAATTTAAATAAAACAAATTTCATTACATTCATTTTACTCTCATATTATTATTGCTGAGGGTGTCCAGAATATAACCATGTGTGTCACTTTTGCATGGATGTTTTTAGTTAGATGAAATACTTAAAAATGTCAAGGTTTATCAGACTGCCACAGAGTGTCTGACAGGCCCAGGACCTCAGAGTGTTAAGTGACTAGAGGAGTTGAGGCTTTTGACATTTTGGGATTTCTGTGATTTTTATTTTTTCCGTATTTCCATGGCAACCAATTCAACTTAGGAAAATTTGGAGTGGGGTTTTATGTGGGGGCCGGGGGGATATGTCATCTCCTGATATAGACACTTGCTGTCTATATATTGCTCGCCTTGTAGCCATAGTTCCTGTTTGGGCTCCTAGTTTTGATGTTGTTCATTTTTGATCATGTTGTAAATTTTTCTACTTGATTCCAACTTCAATCCCTGACATCCCCCACATGAAATACAGTGATTCGGCACCTTTCATGTTCTCATATAAATTGTATTCTTATATTGTTTCATTTTTTGGTCATTTTCTACAAAATAAAACACTGGCCTTTCTTGTATCTTAGGAATGTACCCTATTTGTAGAGGACAGCCCCATATGGGCCGTCGAAAGTCGCACGTGGAAGATGGCTCTGGACACTTACAGTAATGCTTTTATGGCTGAGGACTAGAGTTGACTTGCTAACTTTAGGACTGCAGTTGTCATAAACAGTTTTGCACTCAAGTTTCCATCAATGAACAGTTTATAATATCAACAAAATAGACTTTATGTTAAAACTGTTAAAAATGTTATAATCACACTATCTGTTATCACCCAAATGAGGATGGGTTCCCTTTTGAGTCTGGTTCCTCTCGAGGTTTCTTCCTCATGTCATCTGAGGGAGTTTTTCCTTGCCACAGTCACCACAGGCTTGCTCATTGGGGATAGACTAGGGATAAAATTAGCTCATGTTTAAAGTTAAAAAAATTCTGTAAAGCTGCTTTGCAACAATGTCTATTGTTTCAAGCACTATAAAAATAAACTTGACTTGATTTAATCTAAATCTCTCGATAAATGTCACTTGTCCAGTTGTCCTACATATTCAAGTCCAGGTTCCTTTCAGTTTTTGTCCATAATTGTTATAATTGGGAATTGAGACTTGACTGTTCACAAAGTTGATTTGTACGACTGTTAAAGCTGCTATATTAATTAACTGAAATTGATATTATGTGCTGGCTGGAGCTGAAATAATATTATATGCTGATTTAGATTAAATTCAAAAAGGATTATGCATTAATATTATCCATCTGTGTTTCTTCTGCAAATTATCTTTAACATTCTGCCATTGTCTTCTGAACAATTAAAAAAAAAATCAGCTGTTGCTGATTTACTGCTGATCTTATCACGACTCAGTAGTCATTGTGTGGGAGAAATGCTGATATCCAACCTTTTCTTTTTGCTCAGCAGATATGAATGCCTTTAGCAATTGGATGTAATTATGAAATATTAAGCCCATCAAGACAATAAGAGAGAAAAGTCACAGTATGCAAGTCTGAAAAAAAACCCACCATTGTTATGGCATCCATTATTACTGTTCATTTCCATATCATACCGCAGTAATACAGAGGAGACTGAACATGCCTGCTTATTAAAGGACATTTATGCTGAACAGGTCTCTCATGGGAAGCCAACAGAGACATCACAATACAACTAATACCACACACACACACAACCCTGTGAGACATGTATGTACTGTACATTGGCATTTAAAGAAAAAATAAGAGGCAATGGATATACAGAAATGTCATGCAGATATTCTTGAATAAAATAATACACAAACAATACACATAAAATATTGCATTTGGAGTTCTGATGTGTTTTCATGGAAGTTTTCCAGCCATATGCCACAAAGATAAAATATAAACCCTGGCAGCCTTTAAAATAATGCACTTTCCTTTTAGTTTATCAAAGATTCCAGTTGCAAGCCATCTAGGAGATTAACTTAAATCCAAACACGTATTTAATCAGAATCAAGCTGAGACATGTAGTCTTGAATCTTGTACATGGGCTCAACTTGACAGGAAAATGTACCAGTTTACAAATAAACGTTTCATTTCATACCATATGTAATATGTAATATAGTGGTATACAGTGTTGTGCAAGTTCACACTTTTTTTGAACTAGTTCAAGTTCAGTTCAAACATGTTAAAAGTGAACTAGTCACGTTCATAGTTCACAGTTTTAATTCTGAACTAGTTCAAAGTTCAGTTCATTTTACTTTTAGGCGGGATATAAAAATAAAGATTAAAATCATATGCTACATTCTAGCTCAAAACTACTCACATATTATAGATATTATATTCTATCACACAAAATGGAAGTTATTGTACATACTATATATGGAAAAAGGACAAAATATTTTGATTTCTTCACTGACTCAACCACTGCACCAAAACGTTACACGTGACTTCAAACAAATGCTTTCAGTTTCAACTAACAGTAACTTCTAATAAACTAGTCTGATGAACGAGGATTTCTCAACTTTGCTTAGTGGTTGTAAATCTTCCACAATGTAGTCAATAATCAGTTTATCTACCTGCTGCTGGGAGACAGTGGTACTCTTGAAGGCTGCAGGCAGTGTGACTTGGATTTTGGGATTTTGGCAGGGGATCTTCTTGCCCTTTCCCTTCTGATCCTCGAGGACTTGCATATATGCTTTGAAACTGGACAGATGCTTCAACTCAATGTGTCGTTTCAAATTTGAGAACGACGTTGTCGATGTTCTTACTTGTTTTTTTCAGGAAAGGTGGACAGAGCTTACACAGAAAGGTAAGGTTTTTACCGTCTGAGTCTTTGTGTGAAATTGTGTAAAATTGCTGTAAATAACCATGAGGAGAATCCGTCTCATCTGTGTTCTCCGTGCCGCTACTTGAACTTTCACTGGCCATGTTGCTGTGAGTGTGCGCCGGCTGTGGTGTGCGCGCTGTCTGCTGCCTGTAGCTAGGGAATGCTGGGTTACGCCTACTCTGCTCTGCTGCATTATGGGTAACGTAGTATGGAGCCAAATCATAGAGCCATCCACTATCTCCGGCTTCACACTACGTTATCCATGATGCATTGCACACACGCGGCACCTCAGGGCAGTGAGTGACAACAACATCAGACTGACAGTGAAGTAGTAGAACGTAAAATATCTTGCAAGTAGACGTGCCACTTGATTCATCAGGTTTCATGTTTCATTCATCTTCATGTTTGTCGTTCATGTCGCATAATTTGAACGAATTCACATTCAAGTTCTTTCATTACAAAGTTGTTGCGTTCAGTTCAAAGTTCATGGAAAAACGAGCGTGTTCAATGAACGTGTTCTTTTGAACGCGTTCATGCACAACACTAGTGGTATACATTTGTAGTAAAACATCATGATTTATTCTATCCACATTCACTGGATATGAGCAATTGTGTGCTCTGGTTGGCTACTCTACTACTAGGATATCAGCTCATATACCATGAGTAGAGAAAAACAAAATGGTGGAGCATTTTGCTGAACCAACTGAGGATGAAATAAAAGCTCTACTTGAACACAAAATCCCAAACATGTGTTGCCAGACAAAACAAACCTCACCCAGC
The DNA here is from genome assembly GCF_027579695.1 of Neoarius graeffei. Taxonomy (NCBI): domain Eukaryota; kingdom Metazoa; phylum Chordata; class Actinopteri; order Siluriformes; family Ariidae; genus Neoarius; species Neoarius graeffei. The sequence continues at coordinate 75,007,007 of NC_083575.1, read as the reverse complement.
AGCACTTATCTTATACCTATATGTTGATAATGGTAATATTTCTCAATCATCAGCTGTCAGGTTATAGTCCTATGAAAATCCATGACCTTAAGTATGACATTTCAGAGCCATTCAAGGTCAAAGGTTATGATGCCAGATGAAAGCCCATATGACACTTCCTATAAGTTGATAATGGTAAACATCTGTCTACAATCAACCATTTTCAAGTTATAGCCCTCTGAAAATCCATGACATTGAGTTTGACCTTTCAAGGTCACTCAAGGTCAAAGATCATGGTGTCAAGTGAAAGGCCATATGGGCGTTCCTATATGCTCATAATAGTAAACATTGGTCTATTGGCAACCGTTTTTAAGTTATCATGGAAAATGTTATTTTGACAGAAAGGCTGACCTTTCCGGTGACCTTGACCTTCACCTTGACCCAATTACCCCCAAATTTTAATTAGGTAATCGACAGACCATTTGCCTAACTACTGTGAAAATTTGAAGTCAATCAGTGCAACCAATGCTAGATTGTTAACAGACATACACACCCACATACAAACAAACAAACAAACAAACTGATTACAATACCTCACCCCGCTTACTCCATTGCGGGCAAGGTAAAAATACAAAAAAGCAACAAAATATGGAATAAAAGTATTTGATGGTAAGAATGTATCTTTTTTTATTTTCAAGAATTATTATTACTATAGCATTTTTCACAAATTTCTACTGTCATTTCGCCGGTTTGTTTACATTCTAAGCAGAAATGATTTTGTTGGATGCTTTGTATAAAGATTTTATTTATAGAATTTGCAAAAAATAAAAATGCTCTGTTTCTCAAAATCCAGTGAATGTGGATAGAATAAAAGTTATTCCATTCAGTCTCGTCATACATGGCTTATAGCCAACTTATGCATCTTGTCAGCTATCATCTCATGTACAGTTAGGTCCATAAATATTTGGACAGAGACATCATTTTTCTAATTTTGGTTCTGTACATTACCATAATGAATTTTGAACACAACAATTCAGATGCAGTTGAAGTTCAGACTTTCAGCTTTAATTCAGTGGGTTGAACAAAATGATTACATAAAAATGTGAGGAACTAAAGCATTTTTTAAAACACAATCCCTTCATTTCAGGGGCTCAAAAGTAATTGGACAAATTAAATGATTGTAAATAAAATGTTCATTTCTAATACTTGGTTGAAAACCCTTTGTTGGCAATGACTGCCTGAAGTCTTGAACTCATGGACATCACCAGACGCTGTGTTTCCTCCTTTTTAATGCTCTGCCAGGCCTTTACTGCAGCGGTTTTCAGTTGCTGTTTGTTTGTGGGCCTTTCTGTCTGAAGTTTAGGCCCTGTCCACATGGCAACGGATTCAGGTGAATCTGATAAAATTGTTTATCGTTTCAGCCTGGCGTCCACACGGCACCGGCGTTTTGGGTGCCCCAAAACGAAATCTTTTGAGAACGGGTTCCAGACTGGAAAAATCTGGCAATGGCCCCGTTGCGAAGTCGTCTGGATGAGTAGAACGGATTTGTTTACGATGACGTCACAACCACATGACTGTCAGTGCTTCACGCCGGGTAGAAGTGTAATGAACTCGATGCGAGTTGTCAACAAATCCTATAACTTGGTTCATGAAACGCACTTACAAAATATTTTCACTGTGAATATTTATTGTGTAATGGTGCAAAGTGAGAAAGAGAGAGAGAGAGTGTGAGAGAATAGCCCTTAGGGCAGAGTCTTTAGTCCAAACACTGCGGAAGCAGTACCAAACCGCGCAACGCCCGTGCGCTTTCCAAAAACAAAAACAATCCCGCCAGCAAAAATAGGAAAAAAAAGGAGCGATCTCACCTCTTCAGATGTTGGTTTAAGTCCGACAATACATTCCTCAAAAAGGGCGTAGAAGAACAAAGTAATCAATCAACATGTAGCATTCAGTTTATTCCGGACCATTAAAGAATTCTGGAGGATATCAGAATGTTGGCGTACCGGCTTCCATCTACCCCCATTCATTCCTCTTTCCGCGTCTTTCGTTTTACACTACTGATTAATAATCAAAACTTTATGTGGCTGATGCTACAGAAGAAGGGGTTTATGCACATGCATCTACTTCTTCTATTGTTCTGGTGTCTCCAATGGGACTGTCTTACAGCGCACATAGAGGTGTGGCATGTGTATTGCATCGTTTTCAGCAAGCGTTGAGTTGCCATGTGTACCTGATATTTTACTGATCCGTTGCCCATGTGGACGCGATATTTAAAAAAAAAAAATCTCATTGCCATTGTTGTGTGGATGTAGCCTTAGTCTTTAACAAGTGAAATGCATGCTCAATTGGGTTGAGATCAGGTGACTGACTTGGCCATTCAAGAATATTCCACTTCTTTGCTTTAATAAACTCCTGGGTTGCTTTGGCTTTATGTTTTGGGTCATTGTCCATCTGTATTATGCAACGCTGACCAATCAGTTTGGCTGCATTTGCCTGGATTTGAGCACACAGTATGTCTCCTAATACCTCAGAATTCATCCGGCTGCTTCTGTCCTGTGTCACATCATCAATAAACACTAGTGACCCAGTGCCACTGGCAGCCATGCATGCCCAAGCCATCACACTGTCTCCGCCGTGTTTTACAGATGATGTGGTATGCTTTGGATCATGAGCTGTACCACACCTTTGCCATACTTTTTTCTTTCCATCATTCTGGTAGAGGTTGATCTTGGTTTCATCTGTCCAAAGAATGTTCTTCCAGAACTGTGCTGGCTTTTTTAGATGTTTTTTAGCAAAGTCCAATCTAGCCTTTTTATTCTTGAGGCTTATGAGTGGCTTGCACTGTGCAGTGAACCCTCTGTATTTACTTTCATACAGTCTTCTCTTTATGGTAGATTTGGATATTGATACGCCTACCTCCTGGAGCGTGTTGTTCACTTGGTTGGCTGTTGTGAAGGGGTTTCTCTTCACCATGGAAATTATTCTGCGATCATCCACCATTGTTGTCTTCTGTGGGCGTCCAGGTCTTTTTGCATTGATGAGTTCACCAGTGCTTTCTTTCTTTCTCAGGATGTACCAAGCTGTAGATTTTGCCACTCTTAATATTGTATCAATTTCTCAGATGGTTTTTTTTTCTGTTTTTACAGCTTAAGGATGGCTTGTTTCACCTGCATGGAGAGCTCCTTTGACCGCATGTTTTCTTCAAAGCAAAATCTTCCAAATGCAAGCACCACACCTCAAATCAACTCCAAGCCTTTTATCTGCTTAATTGAGAATGACATAACGAAGGAATTGCCCACACCTGCCCATGAAATAGCCTTTGAGTCAACTGTCCAATTACTTTTGGTCCCTTTAAAAACAGGGTGGCACATGTTAAGGAGCTGAAACTCCTAAACCCTTCATCCAATTTTAATGTGGATACCCTCAAATGAAAGCTGAAAGTCTGGACTTTATGTCCATGTCCATTATATAACTATAACTTGAATATGTTTCAGTAAACAGGTAAAAAAAAAAAATTGTCAGTGTCCAAATATATATGGACCTGGAATAACTGTTCAATAGCAGACAGGGAAATGGAATTGTGGAACTGTGAATATCATTGCCGGTTTTATGATGTATGGCCCATCACATAGTTGAATTTAATACAAATACAAGAAGTGTTGCCAGGCAAAACAAACCTTGCCCTGTAGCACTTATGATGAATATGAAGGAAGATATAGCGAAAAAAAAAAGTTACCCTATGGGTCCATGTGGCTACTGCTTATGGTAAGCAGTTCTATATGAGTGGGTGGAGCACAGAGGATGGCAGGACAGAGGTCAGGTTTACAAATAGCTTTTATTGCCACACTTTTCAGTCTAACAATATCTTAAACCAATAGAGACACAGATGCAACTGGCGTCTAGCTTGGGGATGAGCTCCTCTGCTCTCTGCTCTCCCTCTTTAAATAGGGCACGGTCACTGGGAAGACACACCCAAACACAGGTTAATTGACATCAGGTGTAGTGATTCTGCCACTTACCTTCCCTGACTCCGCCCTCCAGTCACAGACCGGCGCTTGACCATGCCCCTGCTGCCATTATACCCCCACCACCCGACCCAGGCCGGGCGGCCGTCCGGCTTGCAGCCGACTCCCCCCCCCCTTGACGGGAGAGGAAGTCCGCCATGACCATCTGCGCCCCCGGCCTGTGGACCACCTAGAAATTAAAGGGTTGGAGTGCCAGATACCAAGGGGTGATCCGCACGTTGGCATCCTTCATGCGGTGGAGCCACTGGAGGGGCGCCTGGTCCGAACAGAGGATGAAAGGGCGCCCCAGCAGGTAGTACCGGAGGGCGAGGACCGCCCACTTGATGGCCAGACACTCTTTCTCTATGGTGCCATAGCGCCCCTCACGCACCGACAGCTTCCTGCTGATGTAGAGGATGGGGCGGGCCTCCCCCTCCACCTCCTGGGACAAAACCGCCCCCAGCCCTCTGTCCAACGCGTGAGTCTGCAACATAAAGTGGAGAGAAAAGTCAGGGGAGTGTAAAAGTGGCCCCCCACACAGTGCAGCCTTTACCTCAGAAAAAGCCCGCTGGCATTGCTCCGTCCACTGGACTGGATCTGGTGCCCCCTTTTTAGTGAGATCAGTCAGCAGGCTGGTGACGTCCGAATAATTAGGTATAAACCTACGATAATAGCCAGCCAGCCCCAGGAACTGTCTCACCCCCTTTTTGGTCTTGGGCCTCGGGCAGGCCGCAATTGCTGTGGTCTTGTTAATTTGGGGACGCACCTGCCCGTTGCCCAAGTGGAAGCCCAGATACCGTACTTCCACCCGCCCAATCGCACACTTCTTCGGGTTGGCTGTGAGACCCGCTCGCCTCAGCGACCTCAGGACGGCCCTTAGGTGTTCGAGGTGCCTCGGCCAGTCATTGCTATAGACGATGATGTCGTCGAGATAGGCGGCCGCATAGGTGGCGTGGGGGCGGAGGACCCTGTCCATCAGTCGCTGAAACGTAGCGGGCGCCCCAAACAGCCCAAACGGAAGGGTGACGAATTGGTGTAAACCAAACAGTGTGGAAAAGGCCGTTTTTTCTCGGGATAGTGGAGTCAAGGGGATCTGCCAATATCCCTTCATCAAATCCAGTGTCGAATAAAAGCGAGCCGTGCTGAGTCGATCGAGCAACTCATCAATACGAGGCATTGGGTACGCGTCAAATTTAGACACCGCGTTGACTTTTCTATAGTCCACACAGAACCGGACCGACCCGTCGGCCTTGGGTACCAAGACCACCGGGCTGCTCCAGTCACTGTGGGACTCCTCGATGATGCCCATTTTGAGCATGGTCTCAAGTTCTTCTCGAACCACCTTTTTTTTGTGTTCAGGTAGCCTGTAAGGGCGGCTACGCACTACCACCCCCGGGGGCGTCTCTATGTGGTGCTCTATGAGGTTATTGCGACCAGGCAGGGGCGAGAACACATCCGAAAACTCGGTCTGCAACTGGGCGACCTCCGTGAGTTGGGTCAGGGAGAGGTGGTCTCCACAGGGGACCGGAGAGGTACGTGATGCCAATGCCCCTTTTTGAACCTCCGGCCCCAGCTCCGCCTTCTCCGGAACTACCGACACCAAGGCCACGGGGACCTCCTCATTCCAGAGTTTAAGCAGATTGAGGTGGTAAATCTGTAGCGCCCCACCCCTGTCCGTTCACCTCACCTCGTACTCAATGTCCCCGACTCGCCGTGTGACCTCAAAGGGTCCTTGCCACTTGGCGATCAATTTGGAGCTCGATGTGGGCAACAGTACGAGTACCTTATCTCCCGGTGTGAACTCCCTAAGGCGCATACCCTTGTTGTACAGGCGGGCTTGCCGTTCTTGGGCCTGCCGCAAATTCTCCTGGGTTAGGTGGGTGAGCGTGTGGAGTTTTGCGTGCAGGTCCATAACGTATTGAATTTCGTTCTTACTTTGTGAAGGTCCCTCCTCCCAATTTTCCCGCAGCACGTCTAGAATGCCGCGTGGCTTACACCCATATAATAATTCAAATGGGGAGAACCCCGTGGAGGCTTGGGGGACCTCTCGCACTGAAAACAACAAGGGCTCGAGCCACTTATCCCAATTACGTGCGTCCTCACTTAGGAATTTTTTAATGATATTTTTGAGGGTGCGATTGAACCATTCCACTAAACCATCCATTTGTGGGTGATACACGCTGGTGCGGATCGGCTTAATCCCCAATAACCAATACAGTTCGCGCAGTGTCCGTGACATAAATGTGGTGCCTTGATCAGTTAGAATCTCTTTCAGAATTCCAACTCGGGAGATAATGCGGAAGAGCGCCTCTGCAATACTGCGTGCTGAGATATTACGCAGAGGCACTGCTTCCAGGTATTGCGTTGCATAGTCCACCAGAACTAATATAAAGCGGTACCCTCGTGCTGACCAATCTAATGGCCCAACGAGATCCATCCCAATCCTTTCGAACGGGGTCTCGATTAATGGGAGAGGGCGCAAAGGCGCTTTTTGAATGGTCGCTGGATTTACTAACTGGCATTCGCGGCACGCCATACACCACCTACGAACATCGCCGCAAATCCCCGGCCAATAGAATCAGGCTATTATTCGGGCTAGTGTCTTATCCTGCCCCAAGTGTCCAGCCATGGGATTAAAGTGAGCCGCGTGGAATACCAATTCCCGGCGGCTCTTTGGAATTAAAAGTTGCGTGACTTGCTCTTTAGTTTGAGTGTCCTGCGTCACTTGGTATAACCTATCATTCATAATCGCGAAGTAGGGGAAGGATGGGGTGGCATTCGGCTGGAACGTTTGACCATCGATTACTCTCACTTGGTCAAATGCATGTCGCAGAGTCTCGTCTCGCGACTGCTCTAATGGGAAATCTGTGAGGGATTCCCCAATAGAGAGAGGAGGGGCCGGCGGCTCCTCACTCTGCCGCGGAGATGACGTAGACGGCTCTGTGACAGCTGCTCCCACCAAAGTGACACCGGGACCTCCCCCTGTTAAATGGCAGGACCCACTCTTTACTAAGCATGTCATTAAATCCTGAAATCCCGGCCAATCAGTCCCCAAAATTAAAGAGTGGGTAAGGCGAGGATTAACCGCCGCCTTCACTATAAATTTTTCCCCTCGGAAAAAAATGTGGACCGACACCAAAGGGTAGCTGTGAACGTCCCCGTGCACACACAACACCTTCACCCCCTGTGCTCCCCCCAATGCCTCGTTTTGCACAAGGCTTTGGTGAATTGAGGTCTGATTACAACCAGAATCCACCAACGCCTGATATGTATCCCCTTGAATACTCACCGGTATGCGATACGCTCCGGCCCGATCGAGGGCGGCTTCTGGCGTATCGGGGATCCAAACCACCGCGCCCACCTCCATTGCCGTGCACTGCTGTTGGAGGTGGCCCGGTTCCCCGCAGCACCAGCAAACCGGCCCGGGCTTCCTCTCTGCACCGGTGTTCGGGGGCTCACTCACCTGGGGGGGGGGGGAGATAGACACAGAAGGGAGAAACGGGAGGGCACCACAGGTGCGGTGGGCCGGCTGGGGTGGTGCCGGCCCCCGCCTCCGCGGTGGGGGAATGGGGCGAGGACGGGACACAGGAGGAGGGAGAGAGAGAGAGAAGAGGAGAGAAGAGAAGAGAAGAGGCGGTCTGCTGTCCTGCCACCGGAACAGCCGCCAAATGGTCCTCTGCCAGCTCGATGGCCTGATCCAGCAACGCCGGGCGGTGGCACTGGACCCACTCTGCGGTTCCTGTCGGCAAGCGCACAAAGAACTGCTCCAGCACCACCTGATCGATGATCTCCTCGGCATCACAGTTGTTGGCCCTCAGCCACCGCCAGCAGGCGACCCGAAGTTGCTGGCCAAACGCGAACGGCCAGCCGACTTCCTCCAAGCGCAAAGCGCGGAAGCGCTGGCGCTGCTGCTCCGGGGTGCGCCCCACGCGCTGGAGGACGGCCCGGCGGAGGTCCGCGTAGGCCAGCCAGTGGTCGGTGGGGAGCTGTAGCGCGGCCAGCTGTGCCTCTCCCGTTAGCAGGGGGAGGAGGCGCACCGCGCGCTGCTCCATCGGCCACCCCGAGGCCTCTGCGACTTGCTCGAAGAGCGTGATAAAAGCCTGGGGGTCATCCTGTGGACCCATCTTGGTTAAGGTGAGGGGAGACAGGCCCACGGTGGGAGCATTGGTGGACCCCTCCGACGCGAGGAGGTGCCGGAATGCCTCCTGGTCTTCTAGCTGGGCCAGCACCAGGGCCTCGAAGCGCCATTCTTGTTCCTTTCAGAGGGTGACAAGTGCCTGGTGCTGGCTTTGCTGGGCTGTGGCGAGGGCGTGGACCAGGTCAGTGAATGGGGAGGACTCCATGGGGCTGATCGGCTGCTGTGCTCCACTATTTCCCGGGTTTCGGCACCACTGTAAGCAGTTCTATATGAGTGGGTGGAGCACAGAGGACGGCAGGACAGAGATCAGGTTTACAAATAGCTTTTATTGCCACACTTTTCAGTCTAACAATATCTTAAACCAGTAGAGACACAGACGCAACTAGCGTCTAGCTTGGGGATGAGCTCCTCTGCTCTCTGCTCTCCCTCTTTAAATAGGGCGCAGTCACTGGGAAGACACACACAAACACAGGTTGATTGATGTCAGGTGTAGTGATTCTGCCACTTACCTTCCCTGACTCTGCCCTCCTGTCACAGACCGGTGCTTGACCACGCCCCCGCTGCCACACTTATAAATAAAATTGTTTTCTGATCCCATGTCCATATAGTAAATACAGCATATATATTTACTCTATGAGGCAGTAGCCACAAAAATGAAGCGTAATCCAAAAATGAACAATTTAAGAATCACAGAAGTAAAATATACCAAGTGTCTGTACTTTATATTATTCTACTCTTACCTCTTAGAGTTTTCAAAACTGAAACCTCCGAACCGAGGTGGACATACGCTGTTGCCATAACCCAAACTCTTATTTCCTGGAAATGGCCCAGTGCTAGAGCTCAGTGGAACGCACTTTTTCTCTTTAATATGCATGAACATGTCTGAAAGCGATTTCTTTAGTCTAGTCCATTTATTTCGAATGGTGAACCGAATTGTATACACTCACTGGCCATTTTAATCAGAACATGTGCATGCCCAGTGCGCGACTGTTACACTCTTACATTCTTATAGCACAATGACATAGTGGCTAGCACCTGTATATGAGGCAGTAGCCACAACAAAAACGATTTTGACCTTTTTGGTGACCTTGACCTGATGACCCTCAAAATGTTGGAGGTTCTATTTGAGACCAATGCCCATCTATCCTGAAAGTTTCATGAAGATTGGTCCAGTTGTTTTCCCATAATCTCGTTAACAAAAAAAACAAGAGACAAACAAAAAATAACCCAACCGAAAACAATACCTTGCCCCCTGGTAGACTCCATCCTGAGCTAGATAAATATCTGTATCATTCTATAATAAATTATCTGTAATATATGTATTTAATACAAATAAGTATCCCCATACTGTCACCTTCAACATGGGCTTATTTTTTTTTCCCCACTGACTCATGTATTGGCCATGGTGTGTTTAAGTTTCTTAATTAATTTGTGAAGTTGTGTGTAGATGTTTTCATAGAACTAGTATTCCCGCCAGATTTACAAAAGTTTGGTCATAATTGTTCTCTTTGTACATGTGCATATTTTTATAAATCTCAGTGAGCTGCAAATGATCAGGCATGCTCATGGCTATTTTTAGTGATGCCCACTCACAAAACTCCATAAACAGTCAAATTCACAGAGAGCTGAAAACAATAAAATGACTACTAAACAATGAAGAACACATCCGAAGGGCAGTATGCTGTAAATCTTTCAGTAATGCAGCTTGGTTACTGCAGCACATTGGCTACCGACACACAATAAATCAAACTACACTGTAAAAAAAAAAAATTCTCAATTTAAAAATATCTAAAGTACAATAGCACTTCCTCTTATTTTACTCAACTTTTTATGGGTTCATTCTGCTAGTGACAAAAATCCTTCTTTACGAAACAAGCTGCACTGTTGTATTGAATAATAAAGTGAAACTGTTCAACTTAATTGTCAGCATGGTGGTGTAGTGGTTAGCACTCTTGCTTCACAACAAGAAAGTTCTGGGTTCAAGCCCAGTTGCCGACAGGAGCCTTTCCATGTGGAGTTTGCATGTTCTCCCTGTGTCTGCATGGGTTTCCTCTGGGTACTCCGGTTCCCCCAAAGACATGCAGGTTAGGTTAATTAGATAGATAGATACTTTATTAATCCCAGAGGGAAAGTCAAGGTATCCAGTAACATTTCCTCATTGCACAAGATCAATACAAAAACTAAATAGCATTATACAAGGAGGTCGTATAAAAAACTAAAATACAAAATACCAAAGAAATAAAACATTACCAATAAGAGCAAATAATACAACCCCGATTCCAGAAAAGTTGGGACAAAGTACAAATTGTAAATAAAAACGGAATGCAATGATGTGGAAGTTCCAAAATTCCATATTTTATTCAGAATAGAACATAGATGACATATCAAATGTTTAAGCTGAGAAAATGTATCATTTAAAGAGAAAAATTAGGTCATTTTAAATTTCATGACAACAACACCTCAAAAAAGTTGGGACAAGGCCATGTTTACCACTGTGAGACATCCCCTTTTCTCTTTACAACAGTCTGTAAACGTCTGGGGACTGAGGAGACAAGTTGCTCAAGTTTAGGGATAGGAATGTTAACCCATTCTTGTCTAATGTAGGATTCTAGTTGCTTAACTGTCTTAGGTCTTTTTTGTCATATCTTCCGTTTTATGATGCGCCAAATGTTTTCTATGGGTGAAAGATCTGGACTGCAGGCTGGCCAGTTCAGTACCCGGACCCTTCTTCTACGCAGCCATGATGCTGTAATTGATGCAGTATGTGGTTTGGCATTGTCATGTTAGAAAATGCAAGGTCTTCCCTGAAAGAGACATCGTCTGGATGGGAGCATATGTTGCTCTAGAACCTGGATATACCTTTCAGCATTGATGGTGTCTTTCCAGATGTGTAAGCTGCCCATGCCACATGCACTAATGCAACCCCATACCATCAGAGCTGCAGGCTTCTGAACTGAGCGCTGATAACAACTTGGGTCGTCCTTCTCCTCTTTAGTCCGAATGACACGGTGTCCCTGATTTCCATAAAGAACTTCAAATTTTGATTTGTCTGACCACAGAACAGTTTTCCACTTTGCCACAGTCCATTTTAAATGAGCCTTGGCCCAGAGAAGACGTCTGCGCTTCTGCATCATGTTTAGATACGGCTTCTTCTTTGAACTATAGTTTTAGCTGGCAACGGCGGATGGCACGGTGAATTGTGTTCACAGATAATGTTCTCTGGAAATATTCCTGAGCCCATTTTGTGATTTCCAATACAGAAGCATGCCTGTATGTGATGCAGTGCCGTCTAAGGGCCCGAAGATCACGGGCACCAAGTATGGTTTTCCGGCCTTGACCCTTACGCACAGAGATTCTTCCAGATTCTCTGAATCTTTTGATGATATTGTGCACTGTAGATGATGATATGTTCAAACTCTTTGCAATTTTACACTGTCGAACTCCTTTCTGATATTGCTCCACTATTTGTTGGCACAGAATTAGGGTGATTGGTGATCCTCTTCCCATCTTTACTTCTGAGAGCCTCTGCCACTCCAAGATGCTCTTTTTATTCCCAGTCATGTTAATGACCTATTGCCAATTGACCTAATGAGTTGCAATGTGGTTCTCCAGCTGTTCCTTTTTTGTACCTTTAACTTTTCCAGCCTCTTATTGCCCCTGTCCCAACTTTTTTGAGATGTGTTGCTGTCATGAAATTTCAAATGAGCCAATATTTGGCATGAAATTTCAAAATGTCTCACTTTCGACATTTGATATGTTGTCTATGTTCTATTGTGAATACAATATCAGTTTTTGAGATTTATAAATTATTGCATTCTTTTTTTATTTACAATTTGTACTTTGTCCCAACTTTTTTGGAATCGGGGTTGTAGAATATACAGCTCTCAGTGTGGGAGGCAGTGAGGTAGTGCAGTTGGCAGTAACCAGTCACAGTGCAAATAAGATGTAAGTGCAAAAAATGTAATGAGCAGTGCAAATACTTTGTGGACAGTTACATACATGTGTAGTGTGTTTAGTGGTATATGGTAGATAAAAGCATAGTATATTACATGATAGGCATAGTTAAAGTATATATCAGTGCATATAGTATACATAATAGTGTGATAGTATATGATATATAATGTTAGTATATAAATATTAAGTTAGTGTATATATAACAGTATGTATAATATATAAGTAAGTAGGTACATTATAACAGTATATAATAATAAAGTATATAATAAGGTAAAGTACAACATACCGGCTTATCTACAAATATCTGTATATACCCATCTATGCATATAATGTACATCTATGTAAGCAGCAGAAAAGTGCAATGGACATGAAATGAGCAGTGTAACTAGTCCTGAGTACAGCAGAGTCACAGAGTCTTATTTTTGCTGAGCCGGGAGGAGTTGAACAGTCTAATGGCCTGAGGGACAAAAGACTTACTGAATCTATCCGTGGTGTAGGGCAGGGACAACAGTCTGCCACTGAACAAGCTCCTCTGCCTGATGATGGTGCCGTGCAGAGGATGGTGAACATTGTCCATGATTGAGAGCAATTTGCTCAGGGCCCTTCACTCTGCCACTGATGCAAGGGACTCCAGCTCAGTTCCCAGCACAGAGCCAGCTTTCCTTACCAGCCTGTCGAGCTGTCCAGTGTCTCTCTTCTTAATGCTGCCTCCCCGACACACTACAGCACAGAAGAGGACACTGGCTACCACAGACTGGTAGAACATCAGCAGCAGTTTTCGGCAGATCCTAAAGGACCCTCCTCAGGAAGTAGAGTCTGCTCTGACCCTTCCTGTAGAGGGTGTCAGTGTTCACTGTCCAGTCCAGCTTGTTGTCCAGATGTACACCCAGGTATTTGTAGGTCCTGACCATCTCCACATCGACCCCCTCAATAGAGATCAGCTGCAGAGTTGGCCTGGACCTTCTAAAGTCCACAAGCATTTCTTTTGTTTTGCCAATGTCCAGTTACAGGTGGTTGGATTTACCCCACAACACAAAGTCCTGTATCAGGCTCCTGTACTCCTCCTCCTGTCCATCATGAACACATCCCACAATCGCAGTATCGTCCGAGAACTTCTGCATGTGGCAAGACTCCGAGTTGTATTTGAAGTCTGATGTATAGAGAGTGAACAGAACTGGAGAGAGCACAGTCCCCTGTGGTACTCTAAATTAGTGGCTCTAACTTGACCGTAGGTGTGAATGATTGTTTGTCTCTGTGTGTTAGCCCTGTGATGACCTGGCGACTTGTTCAGGGTGTGCCCATAGTCAGCTGGGATAGGCAACAGCTTGCCCACAACCCTATACAGGATAAGCGGTTACAGATAATGGATGGATGTTTAAATTAATAATGAGTTGTTCAGCTGAATCTATCTAAGAAACTCAGACACTGAGTTGAACAGGATGAATATAATTAATTATATTGTGCAAAATCAACATGCTTATTGTAATCATGGAGGGCACTGTATCTTATTAACAGTCATTCATTATGAAGGATGTACATGCAGTCTGCCCATTACATTACTGGCATTTAGCAGACACTTTTATCCAGAGCGACATACAATATACCCACAGCAGCCTGGGTTTACGTGCTTGGCTTAAGGACACTTCAGCCATTCCTGCTGGTCCAGGGAATCGAATTGGCAACCTTTTGGTTCCAAAGTTACTTCTCTAACCATTAGGCCATGGATTCCCCAATATTTGACATGCAAATATTCTTCTCATTTTTCATTGCTTTTTCTTCTTCTCGGTTTTATCAACATTCAATGTGCACCTGAAGCACTCGTACTACTTACAGTACATTGGTTGTCATCAAATGTAATTTATCAGTTAGTTCTGATGTTTTTGTACTTTAGGTAGCACTTATATTGCCTAATATTGTATGTTGCATTGTAATCTGCTACAGATTTTCAAAGAGCTTATGTTGCACCTTTTGAGAAATGTACCTGTATCCTATCTCTGTTGTACATTGCTTTTGCAAGCTCACAAGTATTTTTCCTCCTCTAATAAAGCCAGCTGATGTTGCATACTGAGGACTGAGCAGGCAAGGAGTCACACAACATTTCTGTTTTGTCACATCAGTGTGTATGTGTGTTGGTTTGTCTTACTTACTCACTGCTTGCTTAATGGCACAAAAGCCTCTGACACAACGATTTCCTGGGGCACAGGGTTATGCTTTCCATTGTGCAGGTATTTAAGCTCTGTAAGTCACTGACAGGTGTTATTTTGTATGTCACATTTATTTTTTCTCTTAGAATGTCAAACAAATGCGACAAAGAAAAACTTGAGTGGATGGTCCTCACAATGAAAGTACAATGAATTTCCTTTTTTCTTTTTTTTACTCATAAAGAACTTTGTGTTGCAAGGTCCTAATGACCCCCAATTTATGTTCCAGTGGGTGGTGAGAGTCGAAAAGTAGGTACTGGTCTGCGTACATTACAAGACAGAGACCAGTACCTACTTTTCGACTCTCACCACCCACTGGAACATAAATTGGGGGTCATTAGGACCTTGCAACACAGGGCTCAGAACATTCCTACAACGATAGAGGGAAAAGAGAAGGAGCAGAATCATATCAAGAAAGCACTTCAGAATTGCGGTTATCCCAACTGGGCTTTCCTAAAGAGCATAAAAAGGAACATAACGGACAAGGATGATAACAGGAACAAACGCAAGAACATTGTCATTCCCTACATTTCTGGTCTATCTGAGAAACTCAGGAGGATATTCTACAAACACAACATTCCGGTATATTTCAGACCCAGTAACACCCTGAAGCAGAAACTGGTCCACCCTAAGGACAGAATACCCAGACACAAACAGGACAATGTAGTGTATGCAATTCAGTGCAGTGAGGAATGCACGGACTCGTATATTGGGGAAACAAAACAACTGCTATAGAGATCTTGCATGTGACGTCACAGCCGATCCAGATTGTGACAGACGCTATCGTGTCGGTCAAACGCCATATTCCGCCTTCTACTTCTACTTTTACTTCTACCTTTTCTTCTGGAAAACCCTACTATATACAATTCTACTACAACGGCTGCGGCTACAAGCTCTCCCTACCTGTGCACGTTTTTTATGTTTTTTGTGTGTATTTTTGCGTGTTGTTCGTCTGTACCGGACTTCAATATCCACTACAACCGTATGGACTTACTGGACACTGGTTTCCAGCAGAAAATGACGGTTTGTAGCGATTTCCATTGCATGCACAACATTCCGGATGAGGAAAAAAAAAAAAAACATTCCGGACGAGATGGCGAGACCAGCGGGGTCTCCGTGGATTGTTATCGGAAGCAAAGCGAAGGAGGCGCGCCGGGAGCAGAAGCAAAAGTGAGGCTGCAGAGCCGGCCTGTTGACTAAGCTCAGAAAACAGCTACTCAAACCTCCACTGCCAAGCCTCTACCTCTCCAATGCCAGATCCATGTAAACAAGACGGACGATTTGGAATTACAACTGGAATTACCTTATTCTATTCTATAATCAGCTGGTCAGTGCTATACTCAATACTTACTTACCCATCCAGTGAGGATCATTTTCTTGTTTACAAGATGCCACATCTGAGTCGCTGACAAATCCTGAATTTCTGTAAAGATAACTGTCCAGAGATTTATAAGCACGCAGTGCTTCACCACTGAACAGCGAGGGAAAGTTGATGAGGTAATCATACACGTCCGGGTATTCTGCTGGCAGTTCAAAATCCGGTCGTGAAAACTACATCCGGTAAGCCATAAGGGTCACAAATCTGTAGATCATTTATTTTAGACATATATCTAGTTATCTGTTCATTAGAAAAATGAGCCGTGTAGTCTGTCGGTTGAAATTGATCCATTCTGCACACAAGTGCAGCAGTATTCAGTGGTGTTTTTGACCGACATGATGGCAGTTGTGTACTTTCCGGTCACGTGACTGCAAGATCTCTATACAGGCGCTTGGTTCAACACAGGAGAGCCAGCTCCTCAGGCCAGGAATCGGCTGTCTACATTCATCTTAACAACAAAGGACACTCATTTCAAGATTGTAACGTACGCATTTTAGCCAGAGAGGATCGTTGGTATGAGCAAGGAGTTAAAGAAGCCATTTTTGTCAACTTGGAATGGCCATCACTGAACAGAGGTGGGGGTCTAAGACATAATTTATCAACCATCGACAATGCGGTCTTGGGCAGTCTTCCCAGATGGCTGGGTGTACGCCAGGACCCAGCTGTGTTAGGTGACTCACAGGAGGACAGAGAGAGTCAGCTTTCCATTGATCACCCTAACGGGCAATCCTTTGATCACCCTAATGACTCACCGTTCACACCCAGCCTCCAGTGACCCACACCAACATGATGCCTCAATGACACCTTAGAAGAGCTTGTCATCAGAATTCTGATTCTGATCCATGAGAGGATAAATATCTGATACTCCTTATTAGTCAGACAGAACTGAGGAAGCCTTTTGGATGAGAGGTGAAACGTTTTCAAGAATCTTCAAGCAAGTCCAGTTGCCCTTTTCTACCACCCACACTTTGAGGTTGTGCTACATTATACCTACTTTAGTTTAAGGCAAATGTCAGATAAATTATTTACTAATAAGAACACACCTAAAGGATTATTGTGTCGCATTTTTGGACATACAGTGGTGCTTGAAAGTTTGTGAACCCTTTAGAATTTTCTATATTTCTGCATAAATATGACCGAAAACATCATCAGATTTTCACACAAGTCCTAAAAGTAGATAAAGAGAACCCAGTTAAACAAATGAGACAAAAATATTATACTTGGTCATGTATTTATTGAGGAAAATGATCCGATATTACATATCTGTGAGTGGCAAAAGTATGTGAACCTTTGCTTTCAGTATCTGGTGTGACCCCCTTGTGCAGCAATAACTGCAACTAAATGTTTCCGGTAACTGTTGATCAGTCCTGCACACCAGCTTGGAGGAATTTTAGCCCATTCCTCCATACAGAACAGCTTCAACTCTGGGATGTTGGTGGGTTTCCTCACATGAACTGCTCGCTTCAGGTCCTTCCACAACATTTCGATTGGATTAAGGTCAGGACTTTGACTTGGTCATTCCAAAACATTAACCTTATTCTTCTTTAACCATTCTTTGGTAGAACGACTTGTGTGTTTAGGGTCATTGTCTTGCTGCATGACTCACCTTCTCTTGAGATTCAGTTCATGGACAGATGTCCTGACATTTTCCTTTAGAATTCACTGGTATAATTCAGAATTCTTTGTTCCATCAATGATGGCAAGCCGTCCTGGCCCAGATGCAGCAAAACAGGCCCAAACCATGATACTACCACCACCATGTTTCACAGATGGGATAAGGTTCTTATGACAGAATGCAGTGTTTTCCTTTCTCCAAACATAACGCTTCTCATTTAAACCAAAAAGTTCTATTTTGGTCTCATCCGTCCACAAAACATTTTTCCAATAGCCTTCTGGCTTGTCCACATGATCATTAGCAAACTGCAGATAAGCAGCAATGTTCTTTTTGGAGAGCAGTGGCTTTCTCCTTGCAACCCTGCCATGCACACCATTGTTGTTCAGTGTTCTCCTGATGGTGGACTCATAAACGTTAACATTAGCCAATGTGAGAGAGGCCTTCAGTTGCTTAGAAGTCACCCTGGGGTCCTTTGTGACCTCACCAACTATTACACGCCTTGCTCTTGGAGTGATCTTTGTTGGTCGACCACTCCTGGGGAGGGGAACAATGGTCTTGAATTTCCTCCATTTGGACACAATCTGTCTGACTGTGGATTGGTGGAGTCCAAACTCTTTAGAGATGGTTTTGTAACCTTTTCCAGCCTGATGAGCATCAACAACGCTTTTTCTGAGGTCCTCAGAAATCTCCTTTGTTTGTGCCATGATACACTTCCACAAACATGTGTTGTGAAGATCAGACTTTGATAGATCCCTGTTCTTTAAACAAAACAGGGTGCCCACTCACACCTGATTGTCATCCCATTGATTGAAAACACCTGACTCTAATTTCACCTTCAAATTAACTGCTAATCCTCGAGGTTCACATACTTTTGCCACTGACAGATATGTAATATTGGATCATTTTCCTCAATAAATAAATGACCAAGTATAATATTTTTGTCTCATTTGTTTAACTGGGTTCTCTTTATCTACTTTTAGGACTTGTGTGAAAATCTGATGATGTTTTAGGTCATATTTATGCAAAAATATAGAAAATTCTAAAGGGTTCACAAACTTTCAAGCACCGCTGTAGTCCAACCTGTTCTTCTTGTGATCCTGATAAATAAAACTCAGCCATTGTTGTCATAACCTTTAAGTTAGGGAAAGAAAAGAAAAAGCAAGTAAGTGTGAGGCTACACATGCTATAATAAGAACTGGGTGTTCCTATGACAACCCAAACATCCAGTTTATGAAAACCTCATATGGCGAGGATTATTTGGCACAGTTTGATATATGGGTAAAGGACTTAGAATTCCCTGAGAAGGGCAGTTTTAGTCCCAGGCAGATAGAATGGTTAGAAGAAAGGTTGAAACAGAAGGGAAAAGAAGAGTCTGCAGATAATGTTAAGTTCTTAGCGGACTGGAGGGCATTTTCTGCATGAAAAGAAGAAACACTTAAGAGAGAGTACAAAAGAGAGAAACGACAGGCAGGGCTCTCACCCTCTTCTCAGTGTTTGAAATTTCATATGGACCCTGACCTGGAGTCTGACCCACTACCCCGACACACACTGTCTCCTCAACAAGGCGGAGCATCACTCCCACAAGCACTTCACCCACAGAAAGGGGGAGAAGTCGAGACAAAGAAAAAAAAACTGAGCCTCTGGAATCTCTCCCAGCCTACCAGCCACCTCCAGCATCAGCGCCTCTCAGCGCTTCTCCATCACACACGAGATCCGGTCTTGCATATGGCGATGGAAGAGACACCCTCCTGGACCTGACCACGTGCTCACCAGTGGGTCCACAAGGCCATAATCTAAAGTCTGAAGTCCTTCATCTTCCAATGATGGAAGTGGCTGGAGCTGATGGCGTACTTTTAGTCCACAGACCCTAGATGACAGCTGACATGAAGGAAAGCATGGCTTCTCTTCCCAATGTGAGAGAGGTAGGATGAAGGAGATTTGGTAATGAGCTGTTGATATTTTGCAGAGAATTCTGACCGACCACCCATGAACTTCGCCGTCTAATCATGACCAAGATGGGTATAGATTGGAACAAGCTTTCCAGAGAGTGGCCGGAAGCTGACCAGCGAATGACTACACCAGACTGGAGCGTGGCTGGCAATGGTGAGTATAGAGATACCATCACTGCTCTCTGTGCTCATCTGGACAGTGCTTTCCCTTGAACATAGACATTACTAAGATCAGTATGTGTAAGCAAGAAGATGGTGAAGTGGTGTCAGCGTTTCTCGCCCATCTCACCGCCGCGCATGAGAAAAAAACACAGTGGCCTGACCAGGCCCATGACCCTGGCTGCAGTGGAGGGCACTCCTGAGCCTCACCAAGATCGAGCAGTATGCTGTGCATGCAGAAAAGCTGCTGAAAGAGAAGGAGAAGACAAAGTCGGTACAAAGAGACCAAGACCTACACGCTGCCACTCTCACTCTTCTCCAGACTGCTCAGCCTGGACCTAGAGGAAGAGGTTGAGGTAGGGGCTGAGGCAGGACGACCTGGGGTGACTCATCCTGGATAAAAGGTGCAACCTGCTACAACCACAATGAGAAGGGACACATTGCTCGAGATTGTCTCCACAGAAGCAGCCAGAGGCCCTGTGAGGAGTACAGCAAAGCAGACTGATGGGCGGACTCCGGGAACAGGCCCCACACAGAGAACAGGGGAGGTAACACACACACACACCTGATGATACACATAGACAGGAGCATTCACATAACGTTAAACACATTAGTAGCAGCACCTGCATGCAACAGCAAGACTACACAGAAACGCCCGATACACCAGTCCAGATAGATACACCTGAAGTTGCATTAAGTTTGTTAAAATACACAACTACTCCCTTCTCTAAACTCCCTTGTATGCCCCTCACTGTATGTGGGCATGTGTTAACCTTTTTAGTAGATTCTGGAGCAGGACACTCAGTGATACAACATGGGGTACTTCCAGTAGACCCACCGCTCAGCTCAAATTCTATTCAGACAATGGGCATCTCAGGACGACCTGTAACCGAAACTTTCTCAGTCAACCTCCCATGTGAAAGCAAGGGAGGAATAGTTACGTCCCACTCATTTCTCATCTCACATATATGTCCAGTAAATTTGTTAGCACGTGAGGCCATCCTTAAAAAAAAATCCGTTTCCTGTCCACCAGGTGAGCAAAAAAATTTTCAGTAGGGAGGGAGGGATTTTTTTTTTAAATGGATGGGTAAGAAATCGCAATGCTGTGTTTGCTTTTTCTTTCAGTACTTTTTTATTACAAAAGCAGACACATTTAATAAAATGACAGTTTAATCAACTGAAACTTGTACAAAAACTTTAAGTTAGCATTTTAAATGCTGACTGCAACATTTCCAAAACTTTTACAAAGGTACTTAAAATGTCCGACACACGGACTTTTTGTAATTCTAAATCGACCGTTAGGCCTACCGGTAGTTCGGATGAAATTACACTATTAAAATGATCACTGAAGGATTTGTTTTTCTGAATCTTTACTATTTTGTTGTTCGCTAGAATACCATTTTGCGATTTCACACTTAAGCAAATGTTTGAAAACTCCGGATCTCCTTCCTTCATGGTGGCTGCCATTTTTTTGTGCCGCACAGCGCATGCACAGAGCTGATTCGACAGGGCTTTCCACAAGCGCCGGCTGCCACCATACAGCCAACTACACAATTAAGTCCAGCCAGCTACTTTAATGACTATTATTTTTGTAGCCCACAGGCTCTAAATATTAATTTTCAATTTTAATAAAATTAAATGTTTATCTAACGGACTGACAATAATGTCAAACTGAACCGCACTCATTTAAGTTGTGATTCGCGCTGTTTGTACCGATAATAACCACTCATCCGCGGCCCCGACATGCGGTGTGTGCGCGCGCACTCGGCGGAGGCAGTAGTGTGTCGGGGCTGTCGGAGGCGACATCGGAGGGAACAGAAGCAGAGATAACGCTTATTTTGTCTCTGGTAAACCAGTCTTCTCTCATTCAATTACGTGCTGGCATCAAAATACACTGTTGGTTGTAAATGAAACCAAACTGAGTCGTTGGAGTGTATTTGCATACACAAATGGAGAAATGTTCGCTGAGTGTTTAAGGCCAAGTTTACATTAGACCGTATCTGTCTCGTTTTCTTCGCGGATGCACTGTCCGTTTACATTAAAACGGGTGGAAACGCCGGGAAACGGGAATCCACCAGGGTCCACGTATTCAATCCAGATCGTGTCTGGTCCGGTGCTGTGTAAACATTGAGAATACGCGGATACGCTGTGCTGAGCTCTAGCTGGCATCATCATTGGACAACGTCACTGTGACATCCACCTTCCTGATTCGCTGGCGTTGGTCACGTGACGCGACTGCTGAAAAACGGCGCGGACTTCCGCCTTGTATCACCTTTCATTAAAGAGTATAAAAGTATGAAAATACTGCAAATACTGATGCAAATACTGCCCATTGTGTAGTTATGATTGTCTTTAGGCTTGCCATCCTTCCACTTGCAAGTGGTAAGTGACGCGCATGCCCGATATGCACTGGGATCACACACACAGCGGCTCAGTCCCGAATCACTGCTCGTGCGCTTCACTCGCGCACTCTGTGAGCTGCGCAGGGCCGGAGTGCACACCCTCCAGAGAGCACTCGCTGTTCAGGGCGGAGTGATTTGGAGCGCAGGATGCCTGCGGAGCCGAGCGTATCAGTGCATTGGTGTTGCTGTGTGCACGCGAATCGTGTATTGGCGTTGCTGTGTGCATGCGAATCGTTTTAAAAACGTTAATCTGATGATCCGCTGATATGGTCTAATGTAAACCCCACCTAACTGTGTAGCCCCACTGCAGACCGTTGTCGTTGTTAATTCATAGCATGCTCAGTTGCGTGAATGTGTCATGCACCGAAAATAAGAGATTTACAAGCCAGGAACGCCTCATGATGCAATACGCAAGAAAAGAAAGATGATTTACTGCCATTTTACTTTGTATTTGAGTAAAGTGAATAAATAAATGGTCTGTGGAAAATACATTTAATCCTGGGAACTGCGTGCACAGGAGTTTATTATTAGTGATGCAGTGCTATGCAGTGCAAACTATTGACTCCCATATAGGGAGCAAAGCACAGCAAACTCTTGTTCTTCTGTTTTTCATCTTCCGTACAAATTTCGATTTCGAATAACCCAATAACCGTACATTGCACACAGACAAACAATACATCAAAACGTGTGGCTTGATCGGACTTGCTATGCTATTACTTTGTTCAACATTCTACGATTTTTTTCGTGACGTAGTCGTGAAAAAATCACACAAAATTTCCCATTCATTTTCTATGGAATTAATTGAAAAAATCGCACATTTTCAATGTTTTTCTAACATCCGCTGCTCTGGCATGCTTTCACCTAGAGATGATTCAAACTTTAAAATGTAGACAAACTTCTCCTGTGTGGATCTGGCATTCAACTTTTTTGCTAGGTTCTATACTTTTTGATCAGTCACAGATCAAACACTATATGCCAACCTGCAGAAAATCAGGCTTTATAATGGGTGTCTATTGCATTACACACCAGTGGGGCTCAGGAATTTAGAGTGTAGGCAGCTTGAACAAAAAAAGCTCTAACTTTCTCATTTAAACTGTGTTTTCAGCCACAATTTTCACTCTACACACATAATTTTCTCAAAAGTAGTAGTCACACTTGTCTTGATTCACACAATGTGTCTACCTGAGCAATAGGATTTACAGTTTTTGAATGAGAAGCCTGAAAGTAAGGAGAGGACAGGCGCGTTGCCCCATAGACTCCCATTATAAACCTGGCAGCGTGTTGACTGCAAAATCAGAAAAGTCACTTGTTTTTAACTCGCTCTATTGTCCACATTTTTTACACTAGGGACAAACAAATTACATCAATGTGTTCATGGGAGCCTTGTAGCACTCAATGTGAAAATTTTGTGAGTACCTCCTTTCGTTTCTGTGTAAATCACCGTTGTTCGAGGAGAGGGAACTCTGAGAAAAAGCGCTCTTTGCTTGTCATATTGTGTCTCTTCCCTGCACCTGAGCACCATTACCAAGGCAACGAGCTCCACTCAGGGAGCAGAGAGGGGAGGGGCTGCTTGCTCTCTCAAACACACACTCCCCCCCCCCCCCCCCCCCCTCGGCTGGCTACTTATTTGTCATGGCTGGCTGCATAAATGTCAAGTTCGATTTTAGATTTACGAACCCGAAAAAAATGTCGGAAAACCGGCGTTAAAAAAAAAAAATTTCACCCGGACAAACAGCACTCACCCGGCCAGTGGACCGGAAACAGAACATTTTTTAATAATGGCCTGATTTAATGTGCAAATTAGGAGTAAATCTCACGTCCACTCCAGATGGACTAACTATTGAAGTAAGTGAAATGTGCAGTGTGCAGTATGGGTTTGGAAGCCCTCTGTATGTGTATGTCTGGCGGCTCTGCTCAGATCAACTCACACAAACTCCCAAACACCTTGCACAGCTCGCATACTTGAACACCTCATCAGTTGACACAGATTATATGAAAGAGGAAGATTTGCATTGTACAGCACATGTTCACCAAGGGCAAGATGTAGAGTTTGAAAAGACTTGGTTTGCAGACCCCCATGCACATGAAAGATTGACCCTCAAACTATGTATTGGTCTAAACATTATTGTGCTGTTCAGGTCCACTTTACTCGTTGTCCAAACAGCTGCATCATTGTTCATCGCAGTGTTCTCAAAACATGTTATACGCGGCCTCGTGTCAGAGGACTCTGAGGTCGGCTGCTGCCAACATGATTTCTTGACATCATTAATTCTATATCCCATGTCTCATTAGCAAGGCCACAAGCCGCCCATTGGAAAGATGTGGGGAAATGGGTTAAGAAGTGCGCAGTCAGTGGCAATAAATGGTCCCAAACAGAGGACCCTAGTGTGTTGTTTTGCCAAAAGCTTGGGGTCTACAAAGTCATGCTATGTGTGTATGTTAAGCGCAGCGTAATATTAGCCACTGATGACCAGGGTCCTGGGGACCTCGGCCATAGTGGCCTGTTTGTCTCTGTTTCCACAGGCATAACTCCAGCAGAGGTGCACCCCAAATTGGCGGGAGTTCCAAATTCCGTTTGGGCGAAGGGTAAACATGATGTAGGCCTAATAAAGAATGCTGAACCAGTGGTGATCACCCCCAAATCAGATTTTAGGCCTAGACAGACCCAGTACCCACTCAAACCAGAAGCAATTGCAGGTATAAGACCGGTCTTTGATTCGTTGCTGAAGGCAGATGTAATTGTCCCTTGCCAGGACTCTCCAGTGCGCACTCCTATTTTTTCCAGTTAAGAAGGCAAGAAAACCGTCCCACCCCGATGAGTGGAGGTTTGTCCAAGATCTGCAAGCAGTCAATGCTGCGGCTGTCCCGCGCGCGCCTGACGTCCCTAAAGAGCGCTCTGCAGACCACACCCACTCTGGGACTGCCTGACCCCAATAAACCATTTGTTCAAACTGTAGATGAAAAGAAGGGTTTCATGACCTCTGTTCTTTTGCAGAAACACGGGGATAGATTG
Organism: Neoarius graeffei; assembly: GCF_027579695.1. Lineage (NCBI taxonomy): Eukaryota > Metazoa > Chordata > Actinopteri > Siluriformes > Ariidae > Neoarius > Neoarius graeffei. Next base: position 74,982,215 of record NC_083575.1, on the reverse strand, counting down.
AGACCTGTAGCTTACTTCTCCAGCAGGCTGGATCCAGTGGTGGCTGGACTTCCTGTTTGCCTGCGTGCAGTTGCTGCAGCTGAAAAGGCAGTAACTGCCTCCAGAAATATTGCAGGGTATTCTAACCTCACCCTTTTGGTCCCACATGCTGTCTCCCTGCTTCTGTTGGAGAAAAAGACATCACATTTGTCAGCACAGAGATGGTTGAAGTATAACACTGTCATACTTGATATGCCTAACATCATTGTGAAATGTTGTTCTGTTCTGAATTCTGCCTCTCTTCTCCCTACAGAGGACGATGGAGAGCCACATGACTGTGTTGCTCTCAGTAATGATTTTTGTTCCCCCAGGGCAGACTTAAAGAGCAACCCTTTGGAAAATCCAGACATGGTCCTCTATGTGGATGGTTCAGCCTCCAGAGACCCAGAGACGGGAAAGAAAAAAGTAGGTTTTGCCGTAGTCTCAGATCACGAAGTCCTCAAGGCGTCGTGTCTGTCCTCAAACCTGTCGGCGCAGGCCGCAGAGCTCTGTGCCCTTATCGAGACGTGCAAATTGGCTGCAGGGTGATCTGTCAATATTTTTACGGACAGTAGGTACACGTTTGGCGTTGTGCACGATTTTGGCACTATTTGGAAACACAGAAATTTTCTCACTAGCCCAGGATCTCCCATTGCACATAATACACTGGTCTCTGAGTTGTTGGATGCTATTCTACTCCCTAGAGCCATTGCTGTGTGTAAGTGTGCTGCCCATACTAACAATACTGATCTTGTGTCTCAAGGGAATGCCAGGGCAGACGCGGCAGCTAAGTGTGCAGCCTCAACTTCCAGTTCACCCTCTAACCTTGCCTTTCGCCAGGTTCCTATCCCCTGTTTACAGGTAGTGGACGTTCAGAGCACTGCCACCCAGGACAAGAGACGAGTCTGGAAACAGGCAGGCTGTATCTTTGCAAACTTGGTCTGGGTTTGTCCCTCGGGCCGTCCCTGTCTACCAAAATACATGTTTCCTTTCTATGCAAAATTGGCACATGGGCTCACCCATGTGTCAAAAGGGGGGATGGTAGCAGAAGTAACAAAGAGATGGTTCACAGAGGGGTTTTCAAATTATGCTGCGAACTTTTGCAAGCAATGCTTGATATGTGCACAACATAATGCAGGTCAAGGTATCAAACTAACTCAAGCAGCACACCCAATACCAGACAAACCATTTGATCATCTCCAAATGGACTTCATTGAACTGACACTTAGAGAGGGAAAATGGGTCCCTTAAAATAAACTAAGCAAAGCTTGTGCAGAAACAGGGCTAGGATGGACAAAGGTCCTCCCTGTAGTACTCACACAAATGAGGATGCAAACTACACCTAAACATGGGTTAAGCCCATTTTGAAATTCTGTTTGGATGAGTACCCAACACAGGGATAGGGCCAGTTCAAGGAACACTGCCGGACACCACACTGTGTGATGATGCAATGTTGAATTACTGTGCAACGTTGTCCTCTGCTTTGAAATCTATCCACAAACAGGTAAAAGAAGCACTTCCCAAACCCGCTGAGGGACCTCTGCATGATCTGCAACAACCAGGGGATTGGTTCGTGGTGAAGGACTTCCAACAAACCAAGTGGAACAAGCCATGGTGGAATGACCCATTCCAGGTCCTGCTCACGACCCCAACGGCAGTGAAGGTCACAGGCAGAGTGATGTGGATCCATGCTAGCCACTACAGGAGGGTTCCTGAACCGGCTGAGCAGGAGGAAGAGGAAGGCCTAAGTGACCAGACGCTGACTAAAGCTCGTGAGGAAGAAAAGCATCACTGCATGGAACAGTGCAAGTATCACATCAATCACGTATGCACCCTCAATAGGGAAGAGTATTTCAGTGTCTAGCCCAGGGGTGGCCAACCAGTCGGAGCCCAAGAGCCACAATTCTTACTGTGTTACGGCAAAGAGCCACATCGGCACATGAACATGGGCACACAAATATTACCCTTCCTTCTGCGCACGCGGACACACACACACAGCCACATTGATGTCACACTCCAACTTAACCAATGCCCCACACCAACATGATAATGATACATTTACTGCAGTACCAAGACCACAGGCCAGTCATTTTCAACAGTGGCGACTGGTGAAGAAAATTGTAGGTGGGGCACAAAGGCAGACATTGTTTACATGTGGGGATTCCCCCCATTGGGGGGGTTCCGGGGGGCCTCCCCCGAAAAATTTTGGATTTCTTAGATGCAATTTCCTGTTTTCTAGTGCATTTTGGAGTTACCTGTTTAACATCGAAAATGCAAAAGCCATTTTGATTCAGCTTGAATTCTCAATTGCATGACCTGCATTCAAATAAATAAGTATTCAAATAAATACAGTCAGTCGGAAAATGGAAATTACAAAGTGCTAATTTAATTTCCTCAAACAGTACAAGCTCAGTTATGCATTTTTTAACGAAGTCCCCTTCATGGCTTTTTAGCCCGAGCAATGTTCCAAGCCAGTTTATATGATGCATGTGTTACTGTCTCTGATTGTTTTGTAAATTTTTTGAAGAGCTGTACCTGCTTTTGTGATTGACTTTTTAACGTGATTAACTTGTGTTTACGAAGTTCACTCCCTTTCGGAAAGTCCTGGTCGATTTTAGCATGTAGTGAGCTGAAGTGACGCTGAAGATTTGAAGCCTTGAAATGCGACAATGACGACTGACATAGAAGGCAGAATGGCTTGCCATAACGTTCAACGAAAAAAATATAAATCCTCCCACTCTGTTAAAAACGTCCTGTTTTCATCTTCATATTTTCTTTTTGAAGTGCATTTTTTCCCTGCCATTTTGAGATCTGAAATTTAGCATATCATCTCACGCACCTGCGCATTTGTTATGATGTGAAAATACCGTAATGAAACCAAGCGAAGCACCTTTAATAAAATAACCGTAATTAACTGCAGTGAAGTGAAAACGCACATAAAACCACAAACGAACACCAACTTGGACGTGAAGGTGAGAGCCGCATGACACCAGGCAAAGAGCCGCGGGTTGGCCACCTCTGGTCTAGCCGATAGACAAGTCTTAGGGTTTCGAGTTTCCTCCAAGTCCCGGTGAGGTGGGACGAGGGCTGATAGGGCGTGCCTGCCCTCTGAGCACCAATACACGTCAAGAAGGGCAAGGGTTAACTCGGTAACATAATTGAGGCACTGAACAAGATGCGCAAGGTTTCTGAACAATTACAAGCAGATGAACATGGAGGAGTGAAGACAGCTGATTGTGTTAGTTCAGTGGATGGAAGACTCTGATTCTATCCAACATACCGGTCCTGGGCTTAGTGATTGTGATGCTATGTTTGCTCCCTGTTTGCTGTCAATGTTGTATGTCTGTGTTTCAGAGGCAGCTGACAAATATCGGTTACCAGATGGTGAAAATAGACTCAGACGACTTGCCTGACTGGCCTCCAAACTCACACGAAGACTATAACCCACCGTTCGATGACATCAGCACAGTTGACATGAAACTAGTCCTGACTTAAAACACTTTTTCATTATGATTGTTTCCTGTTCTATTATTCCTGATCTATGTATATGGCTTGCTAGCATTTATTTAAGACGTCTATGTCTTATAAAAAAAACAGCCTTAGCATTATCCCTGTACACTCAATGACGTATTAAGTCGAATCTCTCTGGGAACTCTTACCACTGAAATTGTGTACATTTTTTTTCTTTTAGCAATTATTATCCTGTAGGATAAAAAGGGGGGAGAATGTGAGGGAAATTTAATGGACGAACGTTATTATTCTCTGTGTTTCTGTATGTTGAGCTAAAGTGGCTTAGTTACTGAGAAGAGATGTTTTTCCACATGCTGTAATCGCTTTTCTGTGGCCTTGGTGATAAGCTAGAAGTAAGTTTTCTGATTACACAGTAACTCTGGATGGCCTTTCTGTTTCTTCACGTGCAGCAGTAAAAGACCTCGGAGTGATTATTGACCCCAGTCTTTCATTCGAAACTCACATTGATAACATCACCCAGATAGCTTTCTTTCATCTCAGAAATATTGCAAAGATAAGAAATTTAATGTCATTGCATGATGCAGAAAAACTAGTCCATGCTTTCGTTACCTCCAGGTTGGATTATTGTAATGGCTTACTGTCTGGATGTTCCAATAAGTGCATAAACAAGCTCCAGTTAGTTCAAAATGCAGCAGCAAGAGTCCTTACTAGAACTAGAAAATATGACCACATCACGCCTGTCTTATCCACACTGCATTGGCTCCCAATTAAATTTTGTATTGATTATAAAATACTACTATTGACCTTTAAAGCACTAAATGGTCTTGCACCACAGTACCTGAGTGAACTTCTGCTCCTTTATGACCCACCACGCCTACTTAGATCAAAAGGTGCAGGCTATCTGCTGGTACCTCGTATAGTGAAGGCTACATCAGGGGGCAGAGCCTTTTCTTACAAAGCCCCACTGTTATGGAACAGCCTTCCAAGTAATGTTCGGGAATCAGACACAGTCTCAGCATTTAAGTCTAGGCTGAAAACATATCTGTTTAGTCAAGCCTTTTGTTAATGGTGTTTATGAGGTAAAGGAGTAGATCTGGAGGGTCCTCAGACATAGAGTGTTTTGGTAAACTGGGATGTATGGATGCTGTCAGTCCCCACTCGCTTGCTCACTCGAGTTTGTTGATGGTGTAGTGGCTGGCTGCTTTATGTCCTGGGGCTCCCTCATGCCTGTGTTACCTTCTGGCTCTCTCCTTTTAGTTATGCTGTCATAGTTAGTTGCCGGAGTCCCTGCTTGTACTCGGTGCAATATGTATACTGTTCCTACTTATTCAGGTGACATTGGGCATACCTAACCACCTGTGTTTTCTTTCCCTCCCCCCCACCCCAAATCTGTCCCTCTGAGTTACATCGAGTCAACAGGAAATCTTTTGGTGGAGAGGGTGGAGACCTCGACTGGCTATCGTAGCCTGCAGGGAATCGGCCGTCAGACATTCTGTCGCATGTCCCAGACCCGGTGAAATGTAACTGAATTGTCTTGGCCAGCCCTAAGGGTCCCATCTGCATCTCATCATTGCTGAGGAGTGTGCTCCCATCACCCAATCAAGCATCCAGCCAGAGCAGGTCATGATATATTTTACCATATTAACATGCCATTGTTGTGTGTTATGCCTGATGTAAAGACTCTCGTCTCTGCGAGCCTACCACACAGATTTAATACTTGTCATTTTTAGGGCATACCTAACAACGTGTTTTCTTTCTCTCTCTCTCCCCCCCAATCTGTCCCTCTGATTTACATGTTGATCCTGGGATTGAGATGCTGGCCTCTTCTGCCCCTCGGACCTGCTTGATCCATCCTGGTGCCCTGTGTCTGGTCGGAGTTTTATCGCACCGCTCCTGTGAAGGACGGCCCCATGAGGACAGTTGAGGGTTATACCTGTTAAAACTGTTAATATTATAGTCAGGCTGTCTGTTGTTGCCCAAATGAGGATGGGTTCCCTTTTGAGTCTGGTTCCTCTCGAGGTTTCTTCCTCATGTCGTCTGAGGGAGTTTTTCCTTGCCACCGTTGCCACAGGCTTGCTCATTGGGGATAGATTAGGGATAAAATTAGCTCATGTTTTAAGTCGTTCAAATTCTGTAAAGCTGCTTTGCGACAATGTTTATTGTTAAAAGCACTATACAAATAAACTTGATTTTGATTTTTTTTTGATAAGCAGGGTGCCTGAGTTCTCCATAACTACGCATCCGCCTGCACATACCAGAGCATGCCATGTGCACGCTTTAACAAAGCTTCATAGAAAATCTTGAGCCAATCACCTGAAGATGCAAGCAGTAAGCGAATGCCTTTAGAGTATAATAGATAACAGCCACTAAAACACAACTCAGAGTGCACATACTCTCGGCATCAGAAGTGGTGTCTTCTCTTCTTTTCTTCTTTCCCCTCCTATTTTATATATCTGTTTATATGATCTACTATAATAAATAACTGAAAAGACGACTGCTAAGCATTCTGAAGTGTTTATTAGAAATTTCCATTACACTTTGGACTGTGGGGGAAAGCGGAGCACCCAGAGGGAACCCACGCAGACACAGGGAGAACATGCAAACTCCATGTTCCTCATTGGCTGCTGAGCTCAAACCCAGGACCTTCTTGCTGTGAGGCAACAGTGCTAACCACTACACCACCATCCCACCCAAGTTAAAACCATATATAAACAATATCCAGAAACACCACCTTCTCTGGGCCTGAGCTCTTTTACGATGGACTGAGGCAAAGTGGAAAACTGTCCTGTGGTCTGATGGGTAAAAATTTGAAATTCTTTTTGGAAATCATGGACACCATGTCCGTGCCCGGCAACAAACTAACCTAGTTAGTTAGTTGCCAGAGTCCCTGCTTGTACTCAGTGCAATATGTATACCATTCCTACTTATTCAGGTGACACTGGGCATATCTAACAATCTGTGTTTTCTCTCTCTTCCCCCAAAATCTGTCCCTCTGAGTTACATGTCGGTCCTGGGATCGAAATGCTGACCTTCTGCTCCTCGGACCTGCCTGATCCATCCTGGTGCCCTGTGTCTGGTTGGAGTCTCATCGCATCGCTCCTGTGGAGGGCGGCCCCATGTGGACAGTTGGGGGTCGCGCCTGGAGGACACTCTGGATTCTTGCAGTGGTGCTTTTGTGGCTGGGGACTGCAGTTGACTTGCTGACTTTGGGACTACAGTTGTCGTAAACGGTTTTGTGCTCAGGTTTCCGTCGGTGGAGGGTTTATATCATCAATGAAGCTGACTTTATGTTAGGACTGTTAATGTTATAGTCATGTTGTCTGTTGTTGCCCGGATGGGGATGGGTTCCCTTTTGAGTCTGGTTCCTCTCGAGGTTTCTTCCTCATGTCGTCTGAGGGAGTTTTTCTTTGCCACCATCGCCACAGGCATGCTCACTGAGGATAGATTTGGGATAAAATTAGCTCATATTTTAAGTCGTTCAAATTCTGTAAAGCTGCTTTGCGACAATGTTTATTGTTAAAAGCGCTATACAAATAAACTTGACTTGACTTGACTGCAGGCTAAAGAGGAGAGGGACCATCCGGCTTGTTATCAGTGCACAGTTCAAAAGCCAGCATCTGTGATAGTATGAGGGTGCATTAGTGCACATGGCATGGGTAGTTTGCATATCTGTAAAGGTATTAATGATATATATAGGTTTTGGAGAAGCATGCTGCCATCCAGATGACATCTTTTTTCAAGAAAGGCCTTCCTTCTTCCAGTAAGACAATGCCAAACTGCATTCTGCACATATTAGAACAGCATGGCTCCATAGTAAAAGAGTCCAGGTGCTAAACTGCCCTGCCTGCAGTCCATACCTGTCTCCCATTTCAAACATTTGGCGCATTATGAAGTGCAAAACACGACAAAGGAGACCCCGAATCGTTGAGCAACTGAAATTGAATATGAGGCAAGAATGGGAGAACATTTCGATTTCAAAACTACAGCAATTGGTATTCTCAGTTCACAAACATTTCACAGTGTTCAAAGTAGAGGTGATGCAACACATTGGTAAACATGTCCCTGTGCCAACTGTTTTGAAACTTGTTGGCATTAAATTCAAAACGAGCATATATTTTTCAAAAAAACAGTAAAATTTCTCAGTTTCAGCACTGGATATGTTGTCTTTGTACAATATTCAATGAAATGTAGGGTTCCTGTGATTTGCAAATCGTCATGTTCTGTTTTCCATTACATTTTACACAGCATCCCAACTTTTTTTGGAATTGGGGTTGCAAATATATTTCTATATGTGCAGGTATAATGATTATATCTTGTATAGTAGAAGATCACTTTAAAACAGGAGGTCCAACGAATTAAATTACAAAATTATGAGGTTACTGATATCAATGATACTACTCATGTCATACTTTAAATGTTAAATATGATTTGAATAATCAGGATCATGGTCTTTTCCTGCATAAAGCATACAGAATACTGTCTCGCTTCTCTCCTGTTTCAAACTTTAGAGCCTGTTAATGTTTTTTCAGTACAAGGCTGTTTTCCATGCTCTCATTCTACACTTCTAGCATTTTATGCAATAGCTTTTCTTATGCACTAGTGTTGTTTGTGCCATAGGCCTTACTCTCTAAACCAGTATAGGTTACAGGTTCTAATTATCTCTTGCTGAATGGAATACACTGTAAAAAAAAAAATGTAATGAAATTACATCCACAAGTATGATGAATGGAGTGCCACAGGGCTCGGTATTCAGCAACCAGAGGAGCCTGTTCAGTGACAGAATGCTCCTTCCTAAGTGCAGGACTAACAGACTTAAAAACTCCTTTGTCCCTCACACCATCAGACTGTACAACTCCTCTCTGGGGGGGAGGAGGGGTAACAGGAGGACAGAGGACAGGAAGGAGCATTAGCCTAGCCTGACAAAAAGCAATACTGGACAATGTGCAATATAAATGAACAATATAATGTGCAATACCTCTCCTGCTGGACTTTTTTCATATTTTTTTATATTTGTATATGTAAATACTTAATTTATCTAGAAGTTTTCTCTATTTTCTATTCTCTGTTTATCCTGTAATGATGCTACTGGAATTTTAATTTCCCTGAGGGAACCACCCAAAGGGATCAATAAAGTTCTATCTAATCTATCTATCTAATCTAATTCTGGATCTGCATAATTCACTGTATCTGAAAGAAGAATATGGAAAAACGAAATAAAAATGCATTTAATTCATGTGACACAAACATATTTCAGTGCCAAGCTGCTGTAGAGGAGCATAATGTGTTAGTATTGAACTTTGCCATAATATGCATAAATGAATTTAAAGAAATACAAATTGATATGTGCGGGTGGCACGGTGGTGTAGTGGTTAGCGCTGTCGCCTCACAGCAAGAAGGTCCGGGTTCGAGCCCCATGGCCAGCGAGGGCCTTTCTGTGAGGAGTTTGTATGTTCTCCCCGTGTCCGCGTGGGTTTCCTCCAGGTGCTCTGGTTTCCCCCACAGTCCAAAGACATGCAAGTTAGGTTAACTGGTGACTCTAAATTGACCGTAGGTGTGAACGTGAGTGTGAATGGTTGTCTGTGTCTATGTGTCAGCCCTGTGATGACCTGGCGACTTATCCAGGGTGTACCCCGCCTTTTGCCCGTAGTCAGCTGGGATAGGCTTCAGCTTGCCTGCGACCCTGTAGAACAGGATAAAGCAGCTAGAGATAATGAGAGATGAGATGAAATTGATATGTTCTTAATTTGAACTGATGACAGTATTTCTATTTAAATTGTACTATTATGCTTTTACTTAGCAGACTGCATGGTATAGCTGCATTGCATTTTTTGGACTTTGCATACAATGTTTCCTGTCTCCAATATGTCTACATTGGATTTCTCATTAATATGATGTTGAACGTTGCTGGAAAATGGTGAGTGAGAGAAGAAACTCTTGCCCTTTGGTTTTCAGAGCTAACAGCGAAACCTGACTGATCCCTAATGTCTGGGATGGCATATTAGGATTTATATTCTAAGTAGTTGCTGTGAGTAAATGTGGTGATATTCTCACCAGTTTGCGGGGGGGTGTTTGATAGTCTTTTTACCAGTTTCACTTTATGATTGAGTTAATTGATATTTTTCCTCCTATTTATCACCATTGTATCTGTGCTAGGAATGTCCTCCTTGTTAGCATGGCAGACCTCTGCTCACTTCTCATGGGAGTAATGAAAATATAACATTACAAATTAGCACCAAAATTACCAAACATATCACAAATACTACAACCCCAATTCCAAAAAAGTTGGGATGTTGTGTACACTGTAAATAAAAACAGAATGTGATGATTTGCAAATCATGGAAACCATATATTTCATTGAAAATAGTACAAAGAAAACATAAAATGTTGAAACTGAGAAATTGTATTGTTTTTTGAAAAATATATGCTCATTTTGAATTTGATGTCAGCAAATTCACCATTTCAAAAATGTTGGGACAGGGGCATGTTTACCACTGTGTTGCATCACCTCTACCTTTAACAACACTCTGTAAATGTTTAGGAACTGAGGAGACCAATTGCTATAGTTTTGAAATAGAAATGTTGTCCCATTCTTGTCTGATACACAATTTCATTTGCTCAACAGTTCGGGGGTCTCCTTTTTTATGTTTTTTAATTTCATAATGCGCCAAATGTTTTAAATGGGAGACAGGTCTGGGCTGCAGGCAGGCCAGTTTAGCACCCAGACTCTTTTACTACTGAGCCATGCAGTTTTAATATGTGCAGAACGCGATTTGGCATTGTCTTGCTGAAAGAAAGAAGGCCTTCCCTGAAAAAGACAAACAGGGTCAAAACCAGAAAAGCAATACAAAAAGAAGGCTTTCGCAACACACAAGTCCATGTGTTACTGAGAGTCCTTGTATGTACTGTATGTATGTGCTGTGATTGAGCTTTAATCAGAAACAGGTGCATGCTAATTAGTCCTAATGGAATGCACGTGCTTTGCACTCTGTGGCTGCGTGCTCCGAGCACTAATGCATGTGGATATGAAAGATGGAACCAGACTGTTTGACAGATCAAGTTTGATATTCGATCGTTAATATATAGTAATGATGTAAAGTGAAAGCACTGGTGCCTGCTATCCACCAGGCACCCAGTAGAGTCACACCGTAATAAATGTCATGATGTTGTTTCTGGCACCTGGCATGCCATGACAAAGAAAGGAATAAATATGTATTTATACCTGTGATGCATCTCTCATTATTGGTATCACCGTCACAAGAAGATGCAGCAATGTATTGGCATGAAATACATGACATTTCACAATTCATTGGTTCATATGATTCAATATTATTATTCCATTCAGGTTGATTTTGTGCCCTTGTAAATATTTTGCTCATAAACTCATCAGGAGCTCCACTTTTAGGCAGTACATAAATGTACATATTTAGTTTTGGAGATTTGTTCATAATGCAAGAAATGTTTTTAATGGGAGACAGGTCTGGGTTGCAGGCAGGCCAGTTTAGCACCCAGACACTTTACTATGAAGCCATGCAGTATTAATATGTGCAGAAAGCAGTTTGGCATTGTCTTGCTGAAAGAAGGAAGGCTTTCCTTGGAAAAAAAATTATCTGGATGGCAGCATATTGCTTTGAAACATGTATATATCATTCAGCATTAATGATGCCTTCCCAGATGTACAAGCTACCCATGTCATGTGCACTAATGCACCCTCATACCATCACAGATGCTGGCTTTTGAACTGTGCACTGACAACAAACTGGATGGTCCCTCTCCTCTTTAACCTGGAGGACGTAATGTCCATCTCATCTCATCTCATCTCATCTCATCTCATCTCATCTCATCATCTCTAGCCACTTTATCCTGTTCTACAGGGGCGCAGGCAAGCTGGAGCCTATCCCAACTGACTACGGGCGAAAGGCGGGGTACACCCTGGACAAGTCGCCAGGTCATCACAGGGCTGACACAGACAACACACAGACACAGACAACCATTCACACTCACACCTACGGTCAATTTAGAGTCACCAGTTAACCTAACCTGCATGTCTTTGGACTGTGGGGGAAACCGGAGCACCCGGAGGAAACCCACGCGGACACGGGGAGAACATGCAAACTCTGCACAGAAAGGCCCTCGCCGGCCACGGGGCTTGAACCCGGACCTTCTTGCTGTGAGGCGACAGTGCTAACCACTACACCACCATGCCGCCACGTAATGTCCATGATTTCTAAAAAGAATTTCTACTTTTGATTCATCAAACATTGGGACATTTTTCCATTTCACCTCAGTCCATCGTAAAAGAGCTCAGGCATGGAGAAAGCGACAGTGTTTCTAGATATTGTTTATACAGTGGTGCTTGAAAGTTTGTGAACCCTTTAGAATTTTCTATATTTCTGCAAAAATATGACGTAAAACATCATCAGATTTTCGCACAAGTCCTAAAAGTAGATAAAGAGAACCCAGTTAAACAAATGAGACAAAAGTATTATACTTGCTCATTTATGTATTGAGGAAAATGATCCAATATTACATATCTGTGAGTGGCAAAAGTATGTGAACCTCGAGGATTAGCAGTTAATTTAAAGGTGAAATTAGAGTCAGATGTTTACAATCAATGGGATGACAATCAGGTGTGAGTGGGCACCCTGTTTTATTTAAAGAACAGCGATCTATCAAAGTCTGATCATCACAACACATGTTTGTGGAAGTGTATCATAGCATGAACAAAGGAGATTTCTGAGGACCTAAGAAAAAGCGTTGTTGATGCTCATCAGGCTGCAAAAGGTTACAAAACCATCTCTAAAGAGTTTGGACTCCACCAATCCACAGTCAGACAGACTGTGTACAAATGGAGGAAATTCAAGACCATTGTTACCCTCCCCAGGAGTAGTCGACCAACAAAGATCACTCCAAGAGCAAGGCGTGTAATAGTCGGCAAGGTCACAAAGGACCCCAGGGTAACTTCTAAGCAACTGAAGGCCTCTCTCACATTGGCTAATGTTAATGTTCATGAGTCCACCATCAGGGACACAACAACAATGGTGTGCATGGCAGGGTTGCAAGGAGAAAGCCATTGCTCTCCAAAATGAACACTGCTGCTCGTCTGCAGTTTGCTAAAGATTATGTGGACAAGCCAGAAGGCTATTGGAAAAATGTTTTGTAGATGGATGAGACCAAAATAGAACATTTTGGTTTAAATGAGAAATGTTATGTTTGGAGAAAGGAGCACACTGCATTCCAGCATAAGAACCTTATCCCATCTGTAAAACATGGTGGTAGTAGTATCATCGTTTGGGCCTGTTTTGCTGCATCTGGGCCAGGATGGCTGCCATTATTGATGGAAGAATGAATTCTGAATTATACCAGCGAATTCTCAAGGAAAATGTCAGGACATCTGTCCATGAACTGAATTTCAAGAGAAGATGGCTCATGCAGCAAGACAATGACCCTAAGCACACAAGTCATTCTATCAAAGAATGGTTAAAGAAGAATAAAGTTAATGTTTTGGAATGGCCAAGTCAATGTCCTGACCTTAATCTAATCGAAATGTTATGGAAGGACCTGAAGCGAGCAGTTCATGTGAGGAAACCCACCAACATCCCAGCGTTGAAGCTGTTCTGTATGGAGGAATGGGCTAAAATTCCTCCAAGCTGGTGTGCAGTACTGATCAACAGTTACTGGAAATGTTTAGTTGCAGTTATTGCTGCACAAGGGGGTCACACCAGATACTGAAAGCAAATTTCACATACTTTTGCCCCTCACAGATTTGTAATATTGGATAATTTTCCTCAATAAATAAATTACCAAGTATAATATTTTTGTCTCATTTTTTTAACTGGGTTCTCTTTATCTACTTTTAGGACTTGTGTGAAAATCTGATGATGTTTTAGGTCATATTTATGCAGAAATATAGAAAATTCTAAAGGGTTCACAAACTTTCAAGCACCACTGTATATGGTTTTAACTTGCATTTGTGGATGCAGTAATGAACTGTTTTCACAGTGGATGGGTTTCTGAAGTGTTCCTGAGCCCATACAGTGATTTCCACTACAGACACATATCTGCTTTTAAAGGTCCCATGGCATGAAATTTTCACTTTCTGAGGTTTTTTAACGTTAAAATGAGTTCCTCTGACCTTCTTAAGTCACCCCAGTGGCTAGAAATGTCATAATGTGTAAACCAAACTATGACCAACATTTGAGAATGGCGCGTCAAAACGGCGCGTTGATAAACTCTTCCCTTGCCTACGTCAGCAAGGGAGATGATCCCCACGCCCCCCCCTCTGGATTCCCACCCACTGTATGGATTGCCCCGCCCAGCTCAAAAGTTGCCACCAAACATGGAAGTTGTGCTGTACATGGATGTGACAACACAGAAAGGAGTCTGTTTTTACTGCCAACGGGAGAGCCCCTGAAGATGCAGTGGCTTAATTTTATTTACTCCAATAATATGCCGTCGAGTCTACCTAAGATGGTGTATGTTTGTCAGAAGCATTTTCCTGATGAATGTTTCCACAACTTGGCCAGTACAGGGCAGGTTTTGCACATCAACTGTCACTGAAGCCTGGGTCCGTACCAAGCATCCCTGCCGCATCAGCCACAAACACCGAACAAGTAAGTGTATAACTGTTAAGTCGTTTTGCCGTGTTTTAAAATCGGTGCCACGTTAGCCTTGCAATGGCTACATTAGCTGTGCAGCTAACCGCTTCCTGCAGTTAGCCAGGTACTCTGCGCTACAAAACCAAAAAGCATGCAGCATGCTCTGTTAAACTGAGTTTAGTCTGGAAATTGACTGTAACTTATGAGCTTATGTTTTGCCGTGTTTTAAAATCGGTGCCACGTTAGCCTTGCAATGGCTACATTAGCTGTGAAGCTAACCGCTTCCTGCAGTTAGCCAGGTACTCTGCGCTACAAAACCAAAAAGCATGCAGCATGCTCTGTTATAATAGCAAATCAAAACAGTTTTTACAAAGACACCCACATTCTTTTTTTAAGTCACTTGTTCATTTTATTTGTTTGTTTGTTCAGTAAAAACCCAAACATTTGTTGAATTTATTTTATTTCCTCGCGTCGCACCTTAATGACGTCAGCGCGCGGTATTTTTCCCTTCGCGGTTTGTTCCTTCTCTCTCGCCATAGTAAGACACCCACATCCGCTTGTTCTGACCCACTGGAGGTAGCGTCACAGTGCTGTTAGCCAATCAGAGGTAACACGTTTACATGTCATGAATATTAATGATAAGACCCGCCCCCACCCTCTACCCTTCCCCGCCTCCTGCTTCTCATTAGCAAAACGACGCACTGGGAAAAGCACTGAAATGGGGCTTTCTCCCAGGAGGCTATATCTACGTGCCGAGGGTTCATTTCAAGAAAGGCTGTGGATATAACATCCAGAAACCTCCACGAGCCCGTTTAAAGCATCAACAAACCACCATGCCATGGGACCTTTAATGCAGTGTTGCCTGAGGGCCTGAAGCTCACAGGTATCCAATGTCAGTTTTCAGTTTTGTCTCTTGCATACAGAGATTTCTCCAGATTCTTTGAATCTTTTAATGATGTTATATATAATGTGTGTGTGCGTGTGTTAGCTATTTACCAGCTGGGAGGTCCGTATCGTGAAATACCGTGACTGAGGTCCTGAAAGTACTGACCAAGGCCCTCTGGGCCGAGGGCAGTATTCAAGGCCGAGGTCACGGTATTTCACCATACGGACCGACCTTAAGCTGGTAAATAATATATTTCTTTTTTTCCAAATTCTAACAGAAAATGAGAGCACCCAAAAGGGAAAACTGAGCCGAGGCGAGCCACCATGTTGAATCCTCATTCACAGCTCTCATACAAATGGCTTCCTCCTCGGTATACAAGTGCACTTCCATGGCAGGAAAAAAAACTACATTTTGCCGCCTATGTAGTCCCCTATTTATACAAAATTGAGTCATTCAGGATTCAGCGATGTTTCTGCTCATTGTTCGCCACAGTTACAGGTTTTCTAGCTTTCTCCTGAAATGTTTTCTTTTATTTCTTCTTCATCAGTGTAGTAAAACTCGCTTTCGCTGTGAGCACTGTCGTTATCACTATCCATGCTGTAAATTTCATACTATTCTCCTGAGAAATGCAAAAATAAATGTTGACAAAAATTGCTACTATGTTTGTTGTTGATGCTGTGAACAAGCAAGTCGCCAGAGGTCTGTTTCTGGGGTCTGTAACTGGGGTCCGTATTGCTCGCCAGCCAGTCAAAGTGCAGGATTTGATGGAAACCGGACCGCGAAAAAAATAAATGATGTTATCCCCAAATTCTTTACAATTTTACACTGAGGACCATTATTCTTAAACTGCTGCACTGTTTGCCCACTCAGTCTTTCACAGAGTGGAGAACCCCTCCCCATCTTTACTTCTGAGAGACTCCGCCTCTCTGGAATGCTCTTTTTATACCCAATCATGTTAATGACCTGTTGCCAATTAACCTATTTAGGTTTTTGTTTGTTTGTTTGTTTGTTCTTTTTTTAGCATTACACAACTTTTTTCAGTTTTTTTTTTGTTACCCCATCCCAACTTTTCTGAAACATGTTGCTGACATCAAATTCAAAATGAGCATACATTTTTCAAAAAACAATAAAATTTCTCAGTTTCAACATCTGATATTTTGCCTTTGTACTATTTTCAATGAAATATAGGGTTTCAATGATTTGCAAATTATCACATTCTGTTTTTATTTATGTTTTACACAGTGTCCTAACTTTTTTTTTGGAATTGGGGTTGTACAAATATAATAGTCAATATTTCAATGTGTTTCATGATGGAAATGATCTTTATGGCCATTACTGGTAATAGGACAAACAGGCAATAAGACAGTTCTACTACTCTACTATTTTACTACTGCAGAAAAGTTTTATGTCATTCTACCAAAAAGGTGAGAAATGTACAGATTATTCTAAAAATGAAATTCTGAATAGGACCACAGTGACACATGTGGAATTCAGGTTTAGAAATATTTTAGCGTTCACTGGCTAAAAAAGCACTTATTCATAGTTTATCACCACAACATGTCTTTTTGTTGTATGTCCTGCCTTGCTGATCATGCCTCCCTTTGTGTTTGTCCTCTCAAAGGTGAAACACGTATGGATTATGTATAATTCATACGAGCATTGTAGTCTGACTGCACATTGATAGCTGCTCAGACAGATGTCTGGAGAAGAGTTAACGAGGTCAAGCGACTCTAGACCAAATGCCCTCTGCCCACACATGCAACTCCCATCAAGCAGACAGTATCACTTTGGAAACAGGCAATACAAGCACATGTATTTAAAAATTGCACATTTTGAAAGAGGTGTTTGAAAGAGCAAGCCAGATTTAGCATTTCTAATGGCTTAATTAATATTAAATTCAGTATGATTTATTTGTACAGCACTTTTACCAACAGATATTGTGACAAGACAGATTTACAGAAATATAGATCGAGACACCAAATGAGCCATCCAAAGTGGCAGGTAAAAGCTCCCTGAGAGAGCTAAAGGAGGACATCATTGAAAGGATTCAGACATAAAGGGAAATCTGTTCCAATTTGAGTAACAGCAGGCACATTAAGCTTGGGCTGAAATGCAGTGTAACAATCCTCAGGTCATAGAGATGAAATACCGTATGTGTGTGGCAGTCTGACAAAACCTGTCAAATTTCACTGTTTGAAGTCAAGTCAAAGTCCCTCTCACACCAGGATCTGGTCTTCCCAGGCAGTCTCCTGTCCCAGTACTAACCAACTCTTTAAGGCGTATGGGTGTGGTGCCGATCTCCATTTCCATAGCCCTCAGCCTCTCGCCTATACAGCTACAGTGGGGTTACAGTGGGGGCTAGTCTTCTGGTAACCGTGAGAGTTTGACTTCCCTACTTGCATCTTTATTGCAGCATGCCTTGCCAGATGGTAGTAGGTAACATTTTTATGATGGTCTTTGGTATGACCCGACCGCGAGTAGAACTCGTGATCTCCCGGTCCAGAGGCGGACACGCTAATCACTCTGGAAGGAGTACATGCCTAAATTGTTATTTTTTCTGACTATAACATGCTTTGACGTTGAAGCTTTAAGAAACAATTTATATATTTTACCAAAATAATGTGGACATTTTTATTTACTTTCTAATTTTGCAGGCTTTCTGTGTACATCGGTCATGTTAGGAGCCAGTTCAACAAACACTAGGAAAAAAAAAGTCAGTCTGTCTAAAATATTTCTAGTTAAATCTGATTTTATCAAGTTGTCAGATAGGTACATGTCAAAGTGAAAGACATATGCCTAATTAATTAATGTTGTAATCAGATACTGGATGTTAAATTTGTCAGCCATCCAGAGCCACATATTTGATTTGGCATAGGTTATACACTGGATGGCGGCACGGTGGTGTAGTGGTTAGCACTGTCGCCTCACAACAAAAAGATCCTGGGTTCGAGCCCTTTCTGTGTGGAGTTTGCATGTTCTCCCCGTGTCTGCATGGGTTTCTTCCCATGTCTGCTCTGGTTTCACCCACAGTCCAAAGACATGCAGGTTAGGCTAATTGGTGGCTCTAAACTTGACTGTGAGTTTGTCTCTGTCAGTACGTTTACATGCACATCCAAATCGAGCTGCTGTCGGTAATCGAGCAAAGGGTCCCAGCAGGGGTGCCAGAGAAATCCAATCCTACACGCACACAAGGAAATCGAGCTATTGTGTGAGGTACATTGTGCACCCGAGCCACAGGTGGCGCTACATGCCCCATCGTGTTGGTACACTTCCGGTTGTCGTCATGAAGAAGAGCTATTCAAGAGTATAAATAAAGTTATCAGTTCCGTGTTCACCATAGATTTGGTGTTCACAAGAAGAGTGTTTGTAGTTTGTATGTACGAACAGAAGTGTTCCTAATAAAATGGCCACTAAGTTGAAGTTGATCTGTAATGGTGAACATATTAACTGTTAGCCTGCTAACATGCTAATAACTTACCAACTAATTGGAAATGGGTGCGTACATGCCCAGACACAAGTGTTCCTAATAAAGTGGCGGCTAAGGTGAAGTGTCATGCCGACCGAGGCTGTTTTTTTTTTTTCCGACCGAGGCTGTTGTGTTTCCCGCTTGTGGTCTCGTCACTCCCGGAAGGGGCAGTGCTGAAGTAAGTAGCTCGACTACATAGCTCGATAGGGTTTACATGCACTAAGTAGCTCGGCAAAAATCGCATAATCTAGGTCGTGTAGCTCGATTACGAGAAATCAAGTTCGGTTCAATTTCAGCCGAGCTAAGGTGTCTCATCCCATCTCATTATCTCTAGCCGCTTTATCCTGTTCTACAGGGTCGCAGGCAAGCTGGAGCCTATCCCAGCTGACTACGGGCGAAAGGCGGGGTACACCCTGGACAAGTCGCCAGGTCATCACAGGGCTGACACATAGACACAGACAACCATTCACACTCACATTCACACCTACGGTCAATTTAGAGTCACCAGTTAACCTAACCTGCATGTCTTTGGACTGTGGGGGAAACCGGAGCACCCGGAGGAAACCCACGCGGACACGGGGAGAACATGCAAACTCCACACAGAAAGGCCCTCGCCGGCCCCGGGGCTCAAATCCAGGACCTTCTTGCTGTGAGGCGACAGCGCTAACCACTACACCACCGTGCCGCCCGAGCTAAGGTGTTTCCATGGCATTTAGAACTTCGATTTCAGTTGAGCAACGGCAGAAATTCGATTTCCTCTATGTGCATGTAAACGCACTCTGTGTCAGCCCTGCGATAACCTGGCGACTTGTCCAGGGTGTACCCCACCTCTCGCCCATAGTCAGCTGGGGTAGGCTCCAGTTTGCCTGCGACCCTGTAGAGCAGGATAAGCGGCTACAGATAATGGATGGATGTACACTGGATGCCCTTCCTGACACAACCCTCCCCAATCTATCCAGGCTTGGGACTGGCATGCACTGGTATGCACTGGCTTGTGCAACCCCAGTGGCTGGGCATTTTTATATAATCTGCATGTCTTTGAACTGTGGGGGAAAACCAGAGCAAACCCATGGAGAACATGCAAACTCCACACAGAAAGGCCCACGTCGGCCATGAGGCTTGAACCCAGAACCTTCTCACTGTGAAGCAACAGTGCTCACCACTACACCACCGTGCCATCCCAGAACTACATACAGTAGAATACATTTCAAATTGTATGCCCAAATTTCACTGTCTGACAGGTTTTCTCAAGTTGCCACACCTAAAAACGCTTCTGATTGTATGGAAATGATCCAGGGTTTTAGGTATGAGCATTTCATGAGTAAAACTCTTAATATGAGCATAGTATAAGACAGAGTTAGGTGGACTGCAACAACTTTTACATATAGCCACTAGTCCTGAGAAGTCTCTGAAGAATCCAGGTGAGATTATTCACTGCAGCAAGACTGCAACAGAACTCAAATTGGCCTGAAGCAGAAGAAACCAGAGTAAGAGTAGTATATCAGGGTCATGCATCAATTTCATGCATTTCTGAAGGGCAAAAGAGAACACCGCAGCAGCTGTGTGTATCACAATCTTGCACCAGCATCACACTGTGTTGTATGTGTAACTTAAGAGACAGAAGAAATTGATTGTAAGGCATGATAGGAGCATAAATATCTTAGCACAGGATGTATATCACATTGCAAGCAGGAAGTCCAGCAGACCAACTCACTGGCAGCGTGATATACATTCTGTGATTCATCCATTCATTTCCTATGCTGCTTACCCATCAGGGTCATGGGGAAAGCTGGAGCCAATCCTAGTTGACTTTGGTAGAGAGGCAGGGTACACCCTAGGGGTAGGGGTGGGGTGTCACTATTTTATCTCACACCTCTGGGCAATTTCAATGACCCTAACCCATAACTACGTCATCGTTTGTTTACTGCAATCCATTATGGGCGATACCTGTGCTCAGTTCCGCTGTATTGTTTATTTTCGCCTTTGTTAAAGGAACAGTCCACCGTACTTCCATAATGAAATATGCTCTTATCTGACTTGAGACGAGCTGCTCCGTACCTCTCCGAGCTTTGTGCGACCTCCCAGTCAGTCAGACGCGCTGTCACTCCTGTTAGCAATGTAGCTAGGCTCAGCATGGCCAATGGTATTTTTTGGGGCTGTAGTTAGATGCGACCAAACTCTTCCGCGTTTTTCCTGTTTACATAGGTTTATATGACCAGTGACATGAAACAAGTTCAGTTACACAAATTGAAATGTAGCGATTTTCTATGCTATGGAAAGTCCGCACTATAATGACAGGTGTACTAACACCTTCTGCACGCTTCGACAGCGCATTGATACTGAGCTCCGTATCAATGCGCTGTCGAAGCGCGCAGAAGGTGTTAGTACGCCTGTCATTATAGTGTGGACTTTCCATAGCATAGAAAATCGCTACGTTTCAATTTGTGTAACTGAACTTGTTCATGTCACTGGTCATATAAACCTATGTAAACAGGAAAAATGCGGAAGAGTTTGGTCGCATCTAACTACAGCCCCAAAAAATACCATTGGCCATGTTGAGCCTAGCTACATTGCTAACAGGAGTGACAGCGCGTCTGACTGACTGGGAGGTCGCGCAAAGCTCGGAGAGGTACGGAGCAGCTCGTCTCAAGTTAGATAAGAGCATATTTCATTATGGAAGTACGGTGGACTGTTCCTTTAAACACTGCATTGTTCTGTCTAACCAGTTTTAACCATGCCTAAAGTGAGTTGCTGTGTGCCTTACTGTGTTTCTATAACAAAGAGAGCACCTAATTTGAGCTTTTATTAGCTGCCATTTGAGAAGAAGAGAAGAAAGAAATGGATAAGTTTAATCCACAATGAAAACCTTCGAACTGAATCGAAATGGACAAGTGTTTGTAGCTTACATTTCTCTGGTGGGAAAAAGACATACTTAAACTGTGACCCAGCAATATTTCCATGGTCTGCAGAACGGCCTTTGGTTATAGAAGATTATAATAATTGACACTGTTCATCGTCTGAAACTAGCGATATTGCAAAGCCTGTAAAACAAATAAGCATTCTTCGGCCTTTGCCTCTCAACATACTGAAGCACTTGGCAGCCGAACGAGCCTATCGGACTCCAAAACCCTGAAGGGTTCTCTTTCAGGTATCTATAATGTTCAGTGTACCTTATTGAAGAAAATGTATTTATACTGAGCACGACATGGCAGATCAGCAGGTTTCCAAACTATTTTTTTGTAATGTTTCCTCATATCAAGTTTGATTTAACGAATCACTCATTTATCACTCAGACCGTTATTCACCCACGAATCCCCCCGCGAGAGCACTGCCCCGCGCCAATTCCTGATATTCAGATAGATTTGTTTTCTTGATAAAGTTTAACTGGTGCAATATACTTCCTCAGAAATAAGACATTCTGAGATTTGATGTTGTTGTACAGTGTGGTAGACTCGGTCTAGACTCTTACTTTCTCACACCAGGCTTGATTTGGATTCCAATTTTCCTGCTGTAAACCATTGACGTCATCCACCTCTTTAAATCATCAATTTCATTGTCTTCCACCGCAGAGCATGACAAAATTGCTCCTCTCACATAAAATTAATCTGACATCCATCATATCGCTCAACTACCAACCCTGATTATCCCCCACAATGCATTGCGGTAAACACATGATGATGTACTGTAGTTATGCTTGGGCTATCGGCCATTCGACCTAATCCACAAGTCTTTGGACTATAGGAGGGAACTGGTAGAAACCCATGCATGTACAGGGAGAACATAAACTCGACACTGAAAGGCCCCAGTTGGCCATGAGGTTTGAACCCAGAACATTCTTGCTGTGAAGCAACATTGCGAACCACTGCACCACCCCACATTCTCTGATAGCTTAACTAAAAAGAGAGGCATAAGAGCACTGTGAGACATCAGCACCAGGCCAATAAATCAGCGAAATAAAGGTGTGTAGCAACACTAACACACCAGTTCACCATGATTCTGACTTTCCATGAACCATTCAGGTTGACGTCAGAGAGAAGCTGTTAGTAAAGACCTGGCTAAGATCACAAGACTTCCTGCTTCTCTTCTCACCATCCAGACCTGCCCAAGACAACAGTGAAGTATGATCCTGATGTTCTACTCTGCTTCTGTTCCACACACCTTTTGTTTTGTTTCATCATCTTTCTGTTGTACTGAATAAGCTCAAATCGACACCTGAGATCAGACCTAAATCACCCGTGGTCCAGATTTCAGTGAATCAAAAACAAACACTCAAAAAGTACAGTAGCAGAACTTATCAATATATAATAAAACAGCTCAGAGGTCAGCAACTCCAGTTATTTAAAAATTAATTATTGCGACTTCTGTTGCAGATGCTCTATTGCAGCCAATCAAATTAAATAATGTGAATTTTAATTATTTACCTGATTGCAGCTCATTCAGAAACAAGTTTAGACTTTGCCTTTTCAAGGAAAGGAAAGGCAAATTTGTTTGTATTGCACAATTCATACACAAGAGGTCTTTCAGAGTGCTTTGCATAGAGAAAAATAAGAAACTAAAAGGTATGCCAGTTCAATTTAATGAAAGGTAATCATAGAAGACAATAAGTTCAATAAAATAGATTTAAAGAGAGATGAAAAGTGCTCCACTAACAAAGTGAAAAGATTAGAATGCAAATCTTCCAGCTTAGTTTGAGGCAAAAGAGAATAGAAATGTTTTTAATCTGTATTTAAATACATTAACATTCAGGATACATCTAAGGTCTTCTGGGAGTTTATTCTAGTTGTGAGCAGGAAAAAAGCTAATTGTTGTTTCACTGTGTTTTCGTATAAATGTAAGTATCTGAAGATGCTTAACTTTCAATAAAAGCTAAAAATAAAGTTCTAAATTTTAAATAACAGTCTTTATTCTATCCACAGTCACTGGATATGAGCAATCACATGCTCTGATTGGTTACTGTACAGTACTACTAGGCTATCAGCTCATATACCATGAGTAGAGAAAAACAAAATGGCGGCCCGTGTTACTGAACCAACTGAAGACAAAATAAAAACACTACTTGAAAACAAAACCCAAAAAAATACAAAAAAAGCAACAAAATATGGAATGGAAGTATTTGATGGTAAGAACGTGTCTTTTTTACATTTTTCAAGAATTATTATCATCAGATTTTTCACAAATTGCTACTGTCATTTCACCATTTGTTTACATTCTAAGCGGAAATCATTTTGTCATACATTTTGTATAAAGGGGTGGCACGGTGGTGTAGTGGTTAGCGCTGTCGCCTCACAGCAAGAAGGTCCGGGTTCGAGCCCCGTGGCCGGCGAGGGCCTTTCTGTGCGGAGTTTGCATGTTCTCCCCGTGTCCGCGTGGGTTTCCTCCGGGTGCTCCGGTTTCCCCCACAGTCCAAAGACATGCAGGTTAGGTTAACTGGTGACTCTAAATTGACCGTGGGTGTGAGTGTGGGTGTGAATGGTTGTCTGTGTCTATGTGTCAGCCCTGTGATGACCTGGCGACTTGTCCAGGGTGTGCCCCGCCTTTCGCCCGTGGTCGGCTGGGATGGGCTCCAGCTTGCCTGCGACCCTGTAGAAGGATAAAGCGGCTAGAGATAATGAGATTTTGTATAAAGTTTTTATTTATTGAATTTGCAAAAAATAAAAATAAAAATGTTCTGTTTCTCAAAATCCAGTGAATGTGGATAGAATAAAACAGTTATTGTACTCAATCTCGTTGTACATGGCTTATAGCCAACTCTGCACTACGAGCCTCGTCAGCTAGCAGCTCATGTATAGCTCATGGAATAACTGTTAAGTATCTGAATTTGTTGATATTATGAAATTTTGAATTTTCTCACAATAATGTTTAGCATAGATAGATAGATAGATAGATAGATAGATAGATAGAGTGGTGCTTGAAAGTTTGTGAACCCTTTAGAATTTTCTATATTTCTGCATAAATATGACCTAAAACATCATCAGATTTTCACACAAGTCCTAACAGTAGATAAAGAGAACCCAGTCAAAAAAATGAGACAAAAATATTATACTTGGTCATTTATTTATTGAGGAAAATGACCCAATATTACATATCTGTGAGTGGCAAAAGTATGTGAACCTCTAGGATTAGCAGTTAATTTAAAGGTGAAATTAGAGTCAGGTGTTTCAGGTGTGAATCAGGTGTGAGTGGGCACCCTGTTTTATTTAAAGAACAGGGATCTATCAAAGTCTGATCTTCACAACACATGTTTGTGGAAGTGTATCATGGCACGAACAAAGGAGATTTCTGAGGACCTCAGAAAAAGCGTTGTTGATGCTCATCAGGCTACAAAAGGTTACAAAACCATCTCTAAAGAGTTTGGACTCCACCAATCCACAGTCAGACAGATTGTGTACAAATGGAGGAAATTCAAGACCGTTGTTACCCTCCCCAGGAGTAGTCGACCAACAAAGATCACTCCAAGAGCAAGGCGTGTAATAGTCGGCGAGGTCACAAAGGACCCCAGGGTAACTTCTAAGCAACTGAAGGTCTCTCTCACATTGGCTAATATTAATGTTCATGAGTCCACCATCAGGAGAACACTGAACAACAATGGTGTGCATGGCAGGGTTGCAAGGAGAAAGCCACTGCTCTCCAAAAAGAACATAGCTGCTCGTCTGCAGTTTGCTAAAGATCACGTGGACATGCCAGAAGGCTATTGGAAAAATGTTTTGTGGATGGATGAGACCAAAATAGAACTTTTTGGTTTAAATGAGAAACGTTATGTTTGGAGAAAGGAAAACATTGCATTCCAGCATAAGAACCTTATCCCATCTCTGAAACATGGTGGTGGTAGTATCATGGTTTGGGCCTGTTTTGCTGCATCTGGGCCAGGATGGCTTGCCATCATTGATGGAACAATGAATTCTGAATTATACCAGCGAATTCTAAAGGAAAATGTCAGGACATCTGTCCATGAACTGAATCTCAAGAGAAGGTGGGTCATGCAGCAAGACAACGACTCTAAGTGCACAAGTTGTTCTACCAAAGAATGGTTAAAGAAGAATAAAGTTAATGTTTTGGAATGGCCAAGTCAAAATCCTGACCTGAATCCAATCAAAGTGATGTGAAAGGACCTAAAGGGAACAGTTCATGTGAGGAAACCCACCAACATCCCAGAGTTGAAGCTGTTCTGTATGGAGGAATGGGCTAAAATTCCTCCAAGCCGGTGTGCAGGACTGATCAACAGTTACCGGAAACATTTAGTTGCAGTTATTGCTGCACAAGGGGGTCACACCAGATACTGAAAGCAAAGGTTCACATACTTTTGCCACTCACAGATATGTAATATTGGATCATTTTCCTCAATAAATAAATGACCAAGTATAATATTTTTGTTTCATTTGTTTAACTGGGTTCTCTTTATCTACTTTTAGGACTTGTGTGAAAATCTGATGATGTTTAGGTCATATTTATGCAGAAATATAGAAAATTCTAAAGGGTTCACAAACTTTCAAGCACCACTGTAGATAGATAGATAAGTGTTTATGAGTGACTTTTCCAGCCTGGAAATGTTATGGAGCCTTTTTCCTTCTTCCCCACCAATCTGTGAACACACACTAGTGTGCTGCTGTCAGATCTGTTTTGCATACATCAGGGTTAGAGGCTTATTGATTTGGCTGTCTGTGTCATGGCGCCCACTGCACTGACCTCCCAAGCCCAGACTCATGCAGTACATACCAGAACCGCTCTAAATCCCCATTCTGTCATTGATAAATTGGCTAATGCATCATCACATGGTGGGTTTATGGATGAAAATGATAACAATGTTAGTGTAATCTGATTAATTATTTCCTTGCTGTCACACTGACAAAGATGAAGATAATCTGGTTTAGAAAATCCTACGCCTTTGATTTATAGCATCTGTGGCTCTGAAAAAAAAAAAAACCCGGCCCACGCTCAATGGTATATAAGAAGTGCAGACTTTGCTTGCAGTAGGTAAGAGTAAATAAATCCATGTGCTTTACAGAATTATATTGGATTGCTAAATGTGAATTGAATTACAGTGTTAGCACACAGGAGCACATGCTGTAATAGAATACAGTGCTTGGTGGAAGACTGAATACAAAGGCTTTCAGTGCCATAA
The DNA here is from genome assembly GCF_027579695.1 of Neoarius graeffei. NCBI lineage: Eukaryota > Metazoa > Chordata > Actinopteri > Siluriformes > Ariidae > Neoarius > Neoarius graeffei. The sequence continues at coordinate 74,955,660 of NC_083575.1, read as the reverse complement.
TACTCTTTTTATGTTACAGTGCTGCTGAATTCTCACATCTGCTGTATCAGAAGCTTTCTAGAACAGAATCAGTAGTTTGGCTGTGTAGTTGTTGACATGGTGAAGGTTTCAGTGAAGACACTAATTCAAAATTTTTGCAAGGAGTCTCCAGTGTTAGCATTTTATAACTGTCAGAGGTAAACTTGTTCTTTTAAGTTTTCCTGACATTGGGAAGTCTTAAGGACGGAGGACTTTGTTAAAACTGTTAATGTTATAGTCATGTTGTCTGTTGTTGGCTTTTGAGTCTGGTTCCTCTCGAGGTTTCTTCCTCATGTCGTCTGAGGGAGTTTTTCCTTGCCACTGTCACCGCAGGCTTGCTCACTGGGGATAGATTAGCGATAAAATTGGCTCATGTCTTGGGTCATTCAGAGTCTGTAAAGCTGCTTTGGGACAATGTCTATTCTTAAAAGCACTATACAAACTGACTTGACTTGACTTGATTTGACTTTGCTCTTTCCAGTTTCTCAGTAATGTGTCAAGTTGTTGGGTTTTTTTTCTTAATCTTATGAATTAAAGATATAGAAAAAAATAAAGGCCAGCATGGGAACAACTGTTTATACCTGTTAACATAAGTAATAACTGAAACTAATTTGTTACATGGACATTTCACACCATTAGACGTCACTCAGTGTGTATGAGGTACGTCAGGAGGGATAGTACCTCTGGCCAGGTGGGCATGTCGCGTCCTTTCAGGATGGCTCGTCTGCCTTTGGTTCCCACTGTCACCCAGCTTTCACCTGTGGCTCCAAGAAGCTGTTAGCATGTGACAGCAGCCACAGCCCAGCAAATGGCTTCGACAAGCTGGCAAAACAAGGTGAGGGTAGCCGATGGGTCTGAAACCCTCGGTCAGTTAGGGCTTGCCTACTCTAGTATGTGAAGCCTGGACTCAGTGGACCGTGCAGAGGAAACCAGCTATTGGCTCAATGGGCTGAAAGGCATTTACCGGCTAGGCACCGTGTGGTGCCCAGAGCACATCAAGGCACGGAAGGCGACATGGTCACCCACTGCATTCCAGTCTGTCTCCAGCCATCTAGACTCCATCTTGCTACTGGACCCAGGCAGACAGGGACAAGAGAGTGAGGCTGACGACATGGTGAAACTCCCCCTTACTTTAAACAAATTCTTGCGCCAGTCATGACTTCATCCTCCATCCTCATTTCCCTGTCCCCTATAACAGACATTTCAAAGCAAGGATCGGTCTCTTCAACCATCTTTGCACCCATACCAGCCAGTAATACCCGAAGTCATGATCCTCGCCAGCAAAGGACGAACATCATTAGACGTCACTATAAACTGATAAATTGTACAACGAGTCATTCTTTAAAAAATATATATATAATCATCTATTCTTTAAAATATAATCATCTTTGGGGTGGTAACTGTAATGCTGCTTCATGTTAGGCTGCATCACACCACTGCATCATTGATTATTTTCATATAACAGAATGCCTCATCATGTTTCATCCTTAATTTTTATTTAATACAAATTAGATGTAATTCAGTGCAGTTCATTTCATCTAACTTTGTCTATGATGTTGTTTGTTGGTAATTTAATAGTGGAATGGAACTCCTTGCATGTGCTTTGCATGCACAGAGCAGAGCCCCATACTTAGCAGAAATGCATCGACCTGATTTTCGATGGCTTTGACCATACGACATCCATACCGTACGTACGCACAAACAATGAACAACAAGCGTATACCACCACATGATACCTGACTGCAACTGCAAGGTAATGTATCTCAAATGAAATTTGTATCTTTATTTACATAAGATAAATGGATTTTTATCCAGCCATTGTTTTTAATTTGCTTTTCTTAAAGATAATGTGGGGTTATTTACTAACACATTGTACGGAAAATATTCAAAAGATTCATATAAAACTAGTTAAAACAGTTTTATGAGCCCACTAGCTTGTTGAACAGTTGACAGTTTCTGTCATGTAAGCGGGTAGATGGATGTAATTGCAAGAAGAGTTTTACTGGAAACAGGCTAATAAACAGATTCAAAATGGAGACAAAGGCAGAGTTGAAAAATAGGCAGTGGTCAAGTGAGGTACAGACAGGAAATCAGAGGTAATACAATACTTGCAGTCCAAAAACACAACCAGGGTCAAAAAATAAAAAAGCGATACAAAATACAATGCTTTCTCAAATCCTGAGTGTTACTGAGAGTCCTTATATGGATATGCTGTGATTGAGCTAAGAGCAGGGTCAGGATCAACAACTCTTTCAGTGACAACTTTGAGGTGAAAGCTGTTTTTCACCAAGGCTCAGTGCTGAGTCCCCTGTTATTCATTATTGTACTTGAGGCTCTGTCGCGGGACTTTGCCTCTGGTGCTCCCTGGGAACTTCTATATGCAGATGATCTTGTAATCATAGCTGAGACACTAGAGGAGCTCAAGGAGAAGATTCTACTGTGGAAGAATGGCCTGGAGTCTAAAGGACTGAGAGTGAATATGGCCAAAACCAAAGTGTTGATATTTGGCCCAAACCTTAACACCTTAAGGGACTCTGGTCAATACCCATGTGCTGTCTACAGGAAAGGCAGAGGCTGCAACTCCATCTTCTGTAATGGTTGTCAACACTGGCTGCACAAGAAGTGTACCAGCATCAGTAGCAGACTCTCTGCAGATCCATCCTTCAGGTGCAACAGATGTCTTGGTCTTGCCTGTCCAATTGATGCCAGGCCTTGTAACCAAGTTCCTGTTGGTGAACATGTCCTAGATGCAGTTGACTCTTTCTGTTACCTTGGTGACACTTTATGCCCTGGTGCAGGATGTGAGCTAACCACGATCATGAGAACCAGAGCAGCCTGGGGAAAGTTCAGGGAATTGCTCCCCCTCTTGTCTTACTTTCCATACTCATGGCCACATCTATAGCTGCTGTGTAAGTAGTGCTATGCTGTACGCTAGTGAGAGTTGGCATCTGAGAAGCGTGGATGTGAAGTGCTTGTAGAGGAATGAGAGAGCAATGCTGAGATGGATGTGTAGCATGAAGCCCAATGATGTGGTCAGCTCTATCTGTCTTCATCAGAGACTTGGCCTAGTGGAGCTTGATGCTGACCTTTGATATAAGCACGTACAGTGGTTTGGCCATGTCCGTCGGTGCAACTCTTGTATTGGAAAGGTCATGTCCCAGCAAGTGGATGAATCAAGGAAAAAGGTCTGCCCCCGCAAGACCTGGTGTGAGCTGGTCAACCGGGACCTCAAGATGTGGTGCCTTACACCCAAAGATGCTTTAGACAGGGACTTCTGGAAGAAGGAATTACGGACTTGCCGTGCAGCGTACAACACACCAGTGGTGTTTACATGATGTTAAACCAGATAGTGAGCGAGTGAGTGAGTGAGTACCGGCATTCTGCAACCAGAGGTGTGACATGTCATAATGCATCAGGGTCTAGGGTGGAATATATAGATGTTGGAAATATGAATATCCCAAGCATTCCAGTGTTGCTTTCAAAACAACAGCAGGTGAACTGAATGTTGAGCTGCCTTTGTTAGCCATACACATTTACACCACTCTTCCAACACAAGCAAAGTTGCTGAGCATCATATGCAACATGAGAGAGAGAGAGAGAGAGAGAGAGAGAGACTTGTGCAAGCAACATGTTTGTGCGAGCAGAATTATTTTGGAGGACGAAGTTAATAGAAGTAAGAAGTGATTTGAGGCAGAAAGGTGCATAGACCTTTTACACCATAGATAGACATCTGAATTTGCACTCATCTTGGAAAGTGAAAAGATCAATGTCAAAAACATCACACCCCTGTCCCACCATGCCAGCGGTCCCTTTTACACAGACATTGGTTCTGGCTCTGTTACTACCAACTGCTCCGGCTCAGATGCAGAACAACACAGACCCCCGTTCCACATTCAGACATTTTATACGGAATGTGAGGCGGAACAAAGGCATAAAGTTCCCACCTGGCTGTATAAAGGGGGATTATAATTGGTGTGAATGTAGCTGTCATTGGTATAAATGTAATTCAAAAGAAGTATCACATTTGTTCCCCCTCCAGTCTGTTGTAAAGTCCTCTTAGTCAGTAATCTAGGATGTCATGCATGCACAGGAAATATGGAAATAACCAAAGCTTATTGCAAATATAATGATTATATTTCAACTGTGTTCATTTCACTTAGCACTTAACAGCTTATATTTGTCAGCAGGTATGTCCTGTTTCTCACATTCAGTTTTGGTGTTGTCCCCTCGGTGACCTCAGCACTCAGCCATTATGGAAGAAAAAAATCAGTGAAGAGGACAAGCAGCATGATCTGCTTTGAGACTTGGCTCTCCTGCTAGCTCCAAAATGACTCACTATGAGAGTTGATAAAGACTAGCAGTCTGGTTAAGCACACAGATGAAACCCTAACGAGCTCTATTTCACATCCTGTAGACTGCCAAGTACTCAACTAAAGAAATTTTAAATAAAGTTTGCAGCCTGCTGCAGTAGATTGTGTATGAGGACAATGTGTTGTTGTTGTTTTATCATCCAGTTTTGTTTTGTTTTTTGTCTCTGGGCTCATGAATTTCTATAATGATCAGGGTCAGAAATATAAATAAACTAAATTTATATTTGAATTATAAATCCAGTCCATGGCGTTATCTATCAAATCTGAGACTTTCTAATTATTTTTTAAAGCAAGCAAGAATAGACTGAGATTATCAGACATTTCAAAGTGTTAAATGTAATTACCACAGGGCGATAAAAGATCCCATGAAGAAAATGTGACTGAAATTGTTTTCACATGACCTTCTCAGTCTCTAGAACTGATTTAAACCACTCAGTGCATGACATCTTTCCAAGTTACTGTGTGCATAATATGCACACTCACATATACATATTATAATATACACACTCACATATTATATATATATATATATATATATATATATATATATATATATATATATATATATATATAATATACACACTCACTGGCCGCTTTATTAGGAACACCCATCCACCTGCTGTTTTATGCAGTCCTCTAATCAGCCAATCCCTTGACAGCAGTACGATGCATAAAATCATGCAGATACAAATCAAGAGCTTCAGTTAATGTTCACTTCAAACATCAGAATGGGAAAAATTGTGATCTCAAAGTGTGACTTTCACTGTGGCATGGTGTGTTGGTTTGAGCCAGATGGACTGGTTTGAGTATTTCAGAAACTGCTGATCTCCTGGGGTTTTCACACACAACAGTCTCTAGAGTTTACACAGAATGGTGCGAAAAACAAAAAACATTGAGTGAGTGACAGTTTTGTGGGTGAAAATGTCTTGTTGATAAGAGAAGTCAGAGGAAAATGGCCAGATTGGTTTGAGCTGCCAGGAAGGATACAGTAACTCATAGCAACTCTTTACAACCATGGTGAGCAGAAAAGCATTTCAGCATGCAACAGCAGAAGAGCACATTGGGTTCCACCCCTGCAGCCAAGAACAGGAATCTTAGAATCAAGAACAAGTTCCTATTAAAGTGGCCGGTGTGTGTGTGTGTGTGTGTGTATATATATATATATATATATATATATATATATATATATACACACTGTATATAAAGATTTGCTAAGCCATTTGGAAGAGTTCAAACAAATAGGAGGAGACAATCCAAAACCTGTTTTAAAAGAAGCTGAAGGCAGTTATAAACCCAAAGTGTGGGCTCACAAGTTTACATAAATTAGATTCAGATCCTGCATATTGTACTGAAATCCATATACTTTTGTGCTAAGAAGGCACAGTACAAGCAGACAGTGCCAATAATATTGCAATATTATCTGTGTATGAATACATTCTTCTTACAAAACTTGGAAACATTAAACCGAGAAGGATTCTTTGGTCAGGGTGACATGGTGGTGTAGTGGTTAGCACGGTCACCTCACAGCAAGAAGGTTCTTGATTCAAGCCCAGTGGCTGATGGGGGCCTTTCTGTGTGGAGTTTGCATGTTCTCCCCATGTCTGCGTGGGTTTCCTCCGGGTGCTCTGGTTTCCCCCACAGTCCAAAGACATGCAGGTTAGGTTAACTGGTGGCTCTAAATTGACTGTAGGTGTGAATGTGAGTGTGAATGGTTGTTTGTCTCTATGTGTCAGCCCTGTGATAACCTGGTGACTTGTCCAGGGTGTACCCCGCCTCTCGCCCATAGTCAGCTGGGATAGGCTCCAGCTTGCTTGCGACCCTGCACAGTATAAGCGGTTACAGATAATGGATGGATGGGTTCTTTGGTCACACCTTGTTTTTCTTTCTCAAAAAAGGATGTCAGAATAATTTGAAATACTGGTAGAGACTTAAACTGCAGTGAAATACTTGACTGACTCAGGCCCTGTCCACACAGCAACGGATTCACATGAATCTGATAAAATTGTTTATCGTTTCGGCCTGGCGTCCACACGGCACCAGCGTTTTGGATGCCCCAAAATGAAATCTTTTGAGAACGGGTTCCAGAGTGGAAAAATCTGGCAATGGCACTGTTGTGAAGTCGTCTGGATGAGTAGAACGGATTTGTTTACGATGATGTCACAACCACATGACTGTCAGTGCTTCACGCCGGGTAGAAGTGTAACGAACTCGATGCGAGTTGTCAACAAATCCTATAACTTGGTTCATGAAACGCGCTTACAAAATATTTTCACTGTGAATATTTATTGTGTAATGGTGCAAAGTGAGAGAGAGAGAGAGAGAGAGAGAGAGAGAGTGAGTGAGTGAGTGAGAGAATAGCCCTTAGGGCAGAGTCTTTAGTCCAAACACTGCGGAAGCAGTACCAAACCGCGCATCGCCCGTGCGCTTTCCAAAAACAAAAACAATCCCGCCAGCAAAAATAGAAAAAAAAAAGGAGCGATCTCACCTCTTCAGATGTTGGTTTAAGTCCGACAATACATTCCTCAAAAAGGGCGTAGAAGAACAAAGTAATCCATCAACGTATAGCATTCAATTTATTCCGGACCATTTAAAGAATTCTGGAGGATATCAGAATGTTGGCGTACCGGCTTCCATCTACCCCCATTCATTCCTCTTTCCGTGTCTTTCGTTTTATGCTACTGATTAATAATCAAAACTTTATGTGGCTAATGCTACAGAAGAAGGGGTTTATGCACATGCGTCTACTTCTTCTATTGTTCTGGTGTCTCCGATGGGACCGTCTTACAGCGCACGCAGTGGTGTGGCATATGTATTGCATCATTTTCAGCAAGCGTTGCGTTGCCATATGAACCTGAAATTTTACTGATCCGTTGCCCATGTGGACGCGATATTTAAAAAAAAAATCTCGTTGCCGTTGTCGTGTGGATGTAGCCTTAAACAACAGCCAAAAGGATTTCAACCTACACCATATCCCTGCCAAATCTAAACAGTCCTGATAGTAGCTGAGCAAGCTAAAAAATATATACCGTATATGGAGAACAGTAAAGAGTTTAATGAGAGCTGTTTAATTATGCTTACTGATGGAGAAGTCCTTAAAGTGTATAATGACAAAAGTATGTTAAGTATGTTCACACTGTGAAATATGAATATGTTGCAGAAAAAGAAGTCGTCTCATTTTTCCAGCTCTCTTTCACCTTCTCATCTTTTTTCCACCCCCTCCCTGTCATTTGTCATTACTGTTTCCATTTTACAGGGAGAATGCCAAAGGGCATACCTCAGGCTGTGTGCACATGCTCTTGTCATTAATACTGACATATGCTTTTGTGATATCGCTGATCACTGTTGAACATTCAGCCAACACTGAAATTGTCTAAAATGCAGCATTGCCAGTTTTACCATTTGGGCTGAGACTGTCAGCGTCCCAGCTGGACATACTGTAGAAATTCTGTGTATGGATAGTGTGTGGTCAGTCACAGTTTTTTGGCTGCATTCCCAATCATGTCTAAAAAGCTAAAGCTCTCATGGCACTGTCTGCATAGGTGTCAAATGATATTTTCTCATAGTTGACTTTCAGTCCAAGAGTTTCTACATGTGAGATCAAGAGCTCTGTATGGCTTGCATACAGCTGACACTCAACCACATAGCAGTGTACACACAGACCCTGGCATTAGGGCTTACAGGGAAACACCCTGGGTGTTTTAGCTAAGACGAAGTGAAGGACTCCAAACTGGTACATCATTTCACTTATGTAACCCTTGCAGTAACCCTTTGTGCTCCACAGCAATTGGAATCCGAACAGAGGCTTTGCACCATCACATGACCCCATAGCAATGGTAACTACACCACCATGACTGGGGGCACGCTTTGTAGTGCTTCATTCAGATGAGTTAGTTGTTACCAATCAGTATGGGAAGGTTAAGGCCCGGTCACACAGCGCTTTACGGCTTTATCACGGCCAAAACCCGTCAAAAAGTGCTCTCCCGTGAAGCAGACGATGTTGTTCGTGTTGATGTCGAAGTTAAGACGTGTTACGGTCGATATACAGACGTGACAGGACGCAGGGGAAAATCGGAATGGCGTCGGACGCGGCAAAAAGTTTTGGACTGCTCAAAACTTTAGACCGCGGACAACCACGGCCGGCACACGTGGTAAAGACGTGCAACACACGTGAAAAACACGTGATAATCAGTGTCCCGGCCGTTATTAAAACTTGGGGAGACGTGGTAAGACGCGAAAGTTTGGCGGTCTATCACGGGCAGAGCACGGTCATCGGACGGGTGTTACGCGTTGGTATCACGGGATATAGCGTGTGTTTAGCGGCTTATCACTGAGAAATGGATTTTTCTGCGTACATAGCACTGTCTAAGCCCGTTAAACGACGTCTCAAACAAGTTCTAAATTCAATTGATCACTGTCTAATCACTTCTGCATCACTTCTGATTTGCGGCATGTATAAATACCGTAATTTTCTGAGACCTCGGCACTTGCAGTCTAGATGTCAAGGGGTGAACATGAACCCTCAACGCTGTGATGTCCTCATCTTAATGCTCCAGCACCAACAGAACCAACTGATACAGGCTCAACATATCCTTGCTGAGAGAAGAAGAAGAAGGAGGAGGAGGAGGAGGGTGGTACGGAACATCTGGGTGCGTGGCTGGACTTGGTTAGCTGTGCTTAGGCAGTGCTGCAGCAGTGAAACAGCCGCCGACGGCCATACCCCGTACAAAGCACGGCAAAGCCAAAATTGACCAAAAATTAGCACTTACGACCACGTCCACCAGATTTTTGTATCTTTTTGTACGTGATATAGACGCGGAGTGCTGTGTGACCGCCCCTTTAAGTCAAGTCAAGTTTATTGTTATAGTGCTTTTAACAATAGACATTGTCGCAAAGCAGCTTTACAGAATTCTAATGACTTTAAACATGAGCTAATTTTATCCCTAGTTTATCCCCAATGAGCAAGCCTGTGGTGATGGTGGTAAGGAAAAACTCCCTCAGACGACATGAGGAAGAAACCTCGAGAGGAACTAGACTCAAAAGGGAACCCATCCTCAGACAACAGACAACATGATTAAAACATTTTTAACAGTTTTAACATGAGGTCAGTTTTGTTGATGTTATAAACTGTTCATTGATGGAAACTTGAGTGCAAAACTGTTCATGACAAATGCAGTCCTAAAGTTAGCAAGTCAACTGTAGTCCTCAGCCATAAAAGCATTACTGTAAGTGTCCAGAGTATCTTCCAAGTGTGACTTTCGACTGTCCATACAGGGTCGTCCTCCACAGGAGCGATGTGATGAGACTCCAGCCAGAAGTAGGGCATCAGGATGGATCAGGGGGCTCCAAGGAGCAGAAGAGGTGAGCATCTCGATCTCAGGATTGACATGTAACTCAGAGGGACAGACAATGTGTGTGTGTGTGTGTGTGGGGGGGGGGGGGGGGGGGGGGTTGTTGTGTTTTTGGATGTTCAAATCATTTTGAACAAAACAAATATATCATATTTTTTTAATTTACCAAAAGTAATTCATCATCCGGGGAAAAAACTAGGGAGTAAATGTAGAAGGGAAAATGGGGAAAAAACATTCGGCAGAACTCAGTGTCGAACGGAGATGCTCACTTAATTTCCACAAAGGTAAGAATTTTATATATATATATACATTCATTCTGTTGCGCTCATCAGTAAGGATGTGATTCATGGCGCTAAATCCACGTTCACACTCTGATTATCTACAATGTAAATGTACTTACACAAATTGCACTTTTTGTAAATATATAAAAAGTATACTAACGTCACGCTTTCACGCTAACACTTTTAACACACTTTAAAATAATTTTACTATATTACATTTTATAGAAATATATTATACTAAAATATACTTTAAGTGAAAGTTATGTGTAATTTAGCACATAAAAGTACACTAAATACACTTCAAGTTGCACTTTTCTACAATTTAATTACAATTAAAATATATTTAGTACAAAATTAGTTGTTCCAAAATAGCATGCCTCAAGTTAACTAATCATAAACACACTTGAAGTATATTGATGATTAGTGTGGCTGCAAGTACACAAAAGTATGCTAAATTTTAGTACACTTAGCACATTTATTTTTCACCAGGGGTACCATTCCAAAATACTCTCTCTATTTCACTGTAATTCTTAACTGTCATTCTATCTTCTTTTTGTTCTAGGTTTATTTGTGTATTTTCTGGTTTTAACCTCTGCCTGCCTGTATTTTGTGCATCTGATACTAGATCTGACAACAAATCTGACAGTATTAACTGTCTCTGTCTGTTTTATAACATTGGCTGTAAAGTATGACTCTGATTCTGGGACAAAGTTCTATAAAAAGACAGTGCAATTACATCCTGTCATGTCCAGTTTCCCTATGACATAGAATTTATAGTGTGTTTCTTAGTAAAACAAAAATACTGAACAGTGAATCTTAGGAGATCTCACCCTTTAGATCTTGAAGAGATTTGTGTTGTACCTTACAATCACTCCACTTAGGAACAGAAACCACAATATAAGACAAGCATCCCTTGAGATTTTCAACCTGTGCTTTCAAGCTTTTGGCTTTTGAAGCAGTCTGAGATTCTTATGTCTGAGATCTGTTCACAAAACCCTGGCAGAAAGATCTGAGCCTCTGGATTAGTGTTCAGTGTGATTCAAGCACAGAACCCCCCATCCCATCCCATCAATAGTATTGACTCATAAATATCCCTTGTGAGGCTTTACCTTCCCCTTGTAATGAAGTGAGGCTGCCCACATTGACTTTTAAAAAGAGAGGAAAGGAAAATTGATTGAGCTGTTTCTGTTTTTCAAATTCAAGAACAAAGCATTGCTTTACATGTCCCCCATCCTCATTCTTCTCTACCTGAGCTTTCCAAACAACTTAAAATGAGATAATAAGATTGAAAAAAAGAACATTTCAGCCAAGAGCTGAAATTGTCATCATTTTTCTGCTAAGACTCTGAAATCGTGAGCCAAAAAACAGTGAACAGAAAAACTGTTAGTGTGAAGTGTCATCACTGAAATCACACCTAGAGTTCAGAGTCTTTCAGACAAAATTTATGGTTTAAATGTGCAATAGTCTTTTTTTTTTTTTTTTTACAAGTACATATTATGTGGAAAGTCTTATGCAAAAATAATGATGGGCTTCCAGTCCAGAATGTTTGTTTGTATTGACCTCTTGTCAGTCATTTTACAGACATGCCCCAATGCCCTTAGGGTTAACGGCCTTGCCCAAACCCGCAACCCAATGAGCAACCACTGCCCCATACCTTTAAATCAGTGAGTGCGTTTACATGCACATAGAGAAAATCGAATTTCTGCCATTGCTCGACTGAAATAGAAGTTCTAAATGGCATGGAAACACCTTAGCTCGGCTGAAATTGAACCGAACTTGATTTCTCGTAATCGAGCTACACGACCTAGATTATGCGATTTTTGCCGAGCTACTTAGTGCATGTAAACTCTATCGAGCCACGTAGTCGAGCTACTTACTTCAGCACTGCCCCTTCCGGAAGTGACGAGTGACGAGACCACAAGCGGGAAACACAACAGCCTCGGTCGAAAAAAAAAAAAACAGCCTCGGTCGGCATGACACTTCACCTTAGCTGCCACTTTATTAGGAACACTTGTGTCTGAGCATGCACGCACCCATTTCCAATTAGTTGGTAAGTTATTAGTATGTTAGCAGGCTAACAGTTAATATGTTCACCATTACAGATCAACTTCAACTTAGTGGCCATTTTATTAGGAACACTTCTGTTCGTACATACAAACTACAAACACTCTTCTTGTGAACACGGAACTGATAACTTTGTTTATACTCTTGAACAGTGTTGCCAGATTGGGCTGTTTCCTGCTCAATTGGGACTTTTCAAGTGTATTTTGGCAGGTTTTGAACGTATTTCGGGCTGGAAAACGTCAGCAGTATCTGGCAACACTGCTCTTGAATAGCTCTTCTTCATGACGACAACCGGAAGTGTACCAACACGATGGGGCGTGTAGCGCCACCTGTGGCTTGGGTGCACAATGTACCTCACACAATAGCTCGATTTCCTTGTGTGCATGTAGGATTGGATTTCTCTGGCACCTCTGCTGGGACCCTTTGCTCGATTACCGACAGCAGCTCGATTTGGATGTGCATATAAACGTATTGAGTGCTTTACAATGATGAAGCATATTATGTCTTTGACAAATTTTCCTGGATTGAAAAAAGAATAAAAAGCCAGGATGCCAATCAATAAACATTTAGGAGAAGCATATTTTATAGAGCCCTCCTAAATCCCAATCTGTAAAATCCCTCTTTATCAATATAGTCAATTTTCTAAGTTTGCCTAGCTTAAATTAAGTACCTCCATTTTTTTGCTGATTGCACCTGCATACCAGAAATCCTTAAGCCCAGTGCACACAGGTGATTTTCCATTGCTTGGTCATGCAACTTTTTGACGCAAGTGAAAAATATCTTCGTGTGTGGATATTTGCGATGGCAATTTTTGTTGCTTGTGAAAGATCGCAGGTATCAAACATGCTTGATATTCTGTGAGAAAAAAATCGCTAGTCACTGACTTGTTGCAGAGATATTGCTGCATGTGCATGTCTTTGCGATAACGAAGCGATCACCTCCAAAGGCTAAGCCAATCCCCGCCCACGAAGTAGCCACGTGATTTCCACATGACTTGCATCCCCCTCTCCAAATCGCCCACTGGTCGCAGATAATGCACACATGCAGCTGCCCAAGAGGGGAAACCTGGGGAAAATTTGAGGGGAAAAATTGCAATATGCTTGCGATGAGAAGTCGCTCGTGTGCGCCAGGCTTTATAGAAAGGATAATGAGACAGAATTACACTACAGCACTGCAACGGGCTTCAAAATTTTAACAAAAGTGATGGCAATCATTTTGAATTAACATGAATTTGCATTACGTGCAACTGTAATTATGTATTTTAGATATTTATCAATTAATGAATTTAACCTTAGACTCAAATACAAATAAGTGGCTTTCTGTTCCTTTCTCAGTACTGTGGTTATTGCTTGAAGCAGTGAATTGTGGAATTAGTCCAATATGATTGTAACAATAATTTTACAAATTATATACAATATATATACATGGTCATGGTGGAGGTATTGTTTTCAATGGTAGAGTTTTTTTGTTATTGTTGTTGTTATCGATGTGTCAATCTGTCTGTACATCCATCTGAGATTCTCATTAGCATGATATCTCACAGATGAGTGGTTGAATCTTAATAGGCTTTATATATGGACTTTTCATTGTAACCAGTAGATGAACTCATATGACTTTGGAATTGATCCAAACAGGCTTGATGTAACAGCAAGGTCAAATATATGAAATTGTTTTTCTTCAGTACCTTTCTCATGGGTGGCATGGTGGTGTAGTGGTTAGCGCTGTTGCCTCACAGCAAGAAGGTCCGGGTTTGAGCCCCATGGCCGGCGAGGGCCTTTCTGTGCAGAGTTTGCATGTTCTCCCCGTGTCTGTGTGGGTTTCCTCTGGGTGCTCCAGTTTCCCCCACAGTCCAAAGACATGCAGGTCAGGTTAACTGGTGACTCTAAATTGTGAATTTGAGTGTGAATGGTTGTCTGTGTCTATGTGTTGGCCCTGTGATGACCTGGAGATTTGTCCAGGGTGTACCCTGCCTTTCACCCGTAGTCAGCTGGGATAGGCTCCAGCTTGCCTGTGACCCTGTAGAACAGGATAAAGCAGCTAGAGATAATGAGAGAGAATGAGATCTTCCTCATAGTTTGAAGTATAGTTTAAATGTATTTGATGCATACAAATTAGTAACAAGAAGGACTAGATTTGTTGGTGTCATGAACTCTCTCCAGCATGTCTTACAAACATGGCACAGCAGGGTGACCGTTCCACATTCCACAATGCCTCAGTTTCCTAGAGTTCCCCACAGCATGGCCATTCATGGGTTCTGTGGCACCTCGGTGATACTTTCTGGTTTCCTTTGCCAAGAAGTTAGCGAGGCAGTCTCTATTGCCACATTCCCACTGGAGGTCACTGAGGTGGCTTCTGATGTCACCAATGCCATACGGGTGTCCGAGCCCTTGTCCAAACCCATGTCCTTGACCATGCCCAAGCCCATGTCCATATCCATACCCATGCCTATGCCTGAGTCCATGCCCATTTCTATGCCTGAGTGCATGCTCATATCTGAGCCTTTGTGCAAGCACATGTCCATGCCCATACATATGCCTAAACCCATATCCAAACCCAGGTCTATGCCTGAGCCCATGCCTGATCCCATGCCCATGTCTGAATCTACAGTTATGTCTCAGCCCATGCTTGAGTTCATTCCCATGCCCATTTCTCCAGTGGTATTCCCATGCCCATGACCATGTCAGCGACATGTGTTCTGTGTTCTGCTCTTGCCCATGGATGAGCTCAAGTCCATGTCCATGCCTACAGTGGTCTTCAGTGTCACACCAACAAGCCTAGGAACCTATGTCCATGCTCATGCTGAAACTCAAGTCCATACCCATGCCATAGGCTGACATGGTGGCCCCCAACATCATGCCTGTGCCCACACCAGAGTTGACACCTATGTCAAGGACTAATGTGGCTGGCCCTAGTATTATGCTTATGCCCACATCCATGCTCATGCCTGCACCTGAGTCCATGCCTGTTCCAGAGACCAACAGGGTGTTTCCGACATCATGTTCAGGGACCCAGGTCTGCCATTTAGATGCCATGAAGGCTGCTCCAGGAGTAGTGCCTTCAGGGAAGGGTTCTGTCATGAACCCTCATTAGTGCCCCTTGCAAATAGAGTGCAGCAGGGTGACACTTCTGAGTTCCACAGTGCCTCAGTTTCCGAGTTCCTCATGGCATGGCCATTTCTGGGTTCTACAATGCCTCTGCAAAACGTCTGGGTTCTGTAGCAGTTCATTTTCCCAGAGTTCTCATGGTGTAGTGGAGGCCAGACTCCAGTTCCTGGAGCCCAGTGTGAACCGTTATTCATTCTTGATTATACCTATTATCACACACACCTGCAGCTCATTCCTAATCACATTGACGCATTAGGCTCCATGCCATTAAGCATGACCTCCATGGCATTAAGCATGAAACTGTTTGACTAGAGTTTTCTGTTCTCTTGTTTTATGTTTTGTTTTTCTCTGTCTTTAATATGCCTACAGTGCTCAGTAAAGTGCTAAAACTGCATCTGCATCCTTGTATGCCTCCTCTGTTCCTGACAGTTGGTAGAGGAGGCATCCTTTTCAATACTGTTGCCATCAAGTTCTACTTGTTAATGTCTCATGACTTTTTTTTATTTCACAAATAAGGCTTGGTACAGCCATACAGGCTCCAGGCAAAAACATGGTGCTCCTCAGTACACCAGAGAGCTTTCAGTGGATATTTAAGACATGTGGTATGCTACTCTTCCAGGCCATTTTCTTTGAACAAAGGTAAACAGTTAAAGTTCTCCAATGCAGTGAGGCATTTGGCACTAAGTCATTCCTCCACTGCAGCTTAATCTATTTCCTAATTTTCAGGGTTCACCTAAGCAGATTTAGAAGCCGTTTAAGGGTTTTAAATGTGAATGTTCCACTAACAGATTCATAACTAAGCCCAATTCTGACAACACAAGCACATTTGGACAATTTAGAGAAGGTTAGAACATTTTCTTTTGACCTAATGGTTCAGATTTGCCAAAAACAACACTGAGGCTTAAAGTGAATGACTAGGTCCGTAGTAATATTAAGTGTACTGCATAGAGAGAGAAACTTTCACATAACCTGTAATTGAGCTTAACTTAGAGAGAGAAGTGTTGATGTGACAATTGCTGTAGGTTTTTAATAATAACACATCATAAATTGAATCCAAAGAGATGAAAAAAGGGGATAGCAATTTTACCAGGGAATAATTTGTCTTTTTTTTAACCAGGGAGATTGTCTACTCCTTGCACTTCCTTCAAAGACATGCGGTTAGGTTAATATGGGGCAGCCATGGCCTGAGGTTGGGCTGAAGTGCCCTTGAGCAAGGGCACTTAAACCACAACTGTTCCCCAGGCACTGTAGCATAGCTGCCCACTGCTCTTGGTATGTGTGTGTGCTCGTTGCTCACTTGTGTGTGCATGTGTGTGTTCACTGCTTCAGATGGGTTAAATGAAGAGGACAAATTTCACTGTGTGCTGAAGTCTGTGCTTGAGTATACGTGTGACAAATAAGGGCTTCTTGGCTTCAAATTGAACCCTATGTTGTTGTTTTTTGTTGTTATTTTAACTTTGCCTTAGGGTAAACAAATTTTAAATACATTTACAATAATAAAACTAAAGCATGGAAACCGCAACAACTAAAGCCAGTTACTGATTTCATGACAATGACGACTAGCTTAATAACAAAATATAAATACTTAAAAACAAGTTAAAGGCCTAAGAAGGCTATGTGAAGAATTGCACTTAACACATTGTTCTTCATGTTCATGGATTGTCAGGTTTGTAAGTAGCCAAGGATAAGGTGTAATACTGTAGAAGGAGGGACTTGTAGGAGGACAGTGTTAATTTGATTTGATGAGTTTCTTGTGGTAGTGTGTTCCAAATTCTCTTTGTTCTTATCAGGAATGATATGTGGAGGTCCTGGAGAATGGTTGTTTGTACATGATTCCAGCTATACTGTTTTTACATTTTCTTGTCGCTTTAGTGGGACTAATAGCAGATGGCAGGACTTGGGGATCAATTTTGGCCAACCCAGTGACAATCTTAAAGTATAGCACCATGTCAAGATACTTGTGTCAATAACAAAGGGGAAGTAGATTTATTCTTATTAATCTTTCCTGGTAACTAGTATTACAGCTATATGGCAGACCAAGAATATATTTTGTAGCCTGTCTTTGTACTAGTCCAGTCCATCTAATGAGTTCTACAGACTGAGGAGCCCATACCTCTATCCCAGATTACGGACCGGGCCAGTGGGGCCGGCGCCCAGGGGCCCAAGGGATCCAGGGGCCCAGGGGGGCCCATAGCGATGTCGATGCCAATTGTGACATCAGAGGGCCTCTATTCTCTAGGATCTTATGGCTACTTATACTGTTATAGGGCATATCTGAAGAAAACAGAGGGAAGGGGTGGGTTGGTGGGCGGCGGCGGGGGACGGCAATCAGAGGGCCCCTGGCCCTGCTGTAGTGCCTCTCGTGAAAACTCCTGAGGCTGTAACGTCTGCCAGCTAGGGGTTCAAGGAAATAGGGGGAATGCTTTCAGAGGATCCTATGATTATGAAAGCCCCTGCTAAGGGTCGTGACTTCTGGCTATCTGGGGGCCCTAGAGAGAGCCCTAATGGGAAAGCGTACTGTTAAGAGTAGCACCAAATTCTGGGCCCTATGGACCTAGCTCAAATGGACCCCCCCCTACAAAAAAAAACTGACTCCCTATGGGGCCCCCCGATACGTAGGGCCCTGGTGACTGAGTCCCACTTTCCCCCCTACTTCAACGCCCCTGAAGAGAGCTCTCTGATTACAAATGTCCTTACAAAGGGCCTCTGATTTACCAAGGGTTTTGGTGTTGGGGTTCATTTTTGTTCCTTACTTCATGTCATGTCATAGGCAGATAACAACATGCCTTGTGTGCCTCACGCCGGGGACACATACATGCGAATTTGGCAAAGCGAAGTGAAATTCGCCATTCATTCCTATGAGGGAAGTGAAGTGGGGCGAAGGCAAGCGAACAGGGTGAAGCGAAGTGAAAATATTTGGCCAAGTTTAATATTATGCAAATGAGGAGCGAATTTCACCTGCGGCGGCCAATCAAATCAACAACATAAATGTTTTAATCGATTTGATTCGATCAAAGAGATCACTACTGGCTTGATCATACAGCTTGATCATACAGGAGCCCTCACAGACCCAATCAAGTGTAGACCTGACCTGTCAGGCTCAGGCCTCAGGCCCACAATCAGACCAGGCATCGCCTGAGAAAGTGTTTCCAAGTGAGGAAGAGTGCACGGAGCCCAGTTTCACACCAGAAGCTTGAGACTCCAACTCCAGTTGTGAAACACTTAATGACCCTGCTTTATGGCCAAATACCACAACCGACCAAGACTGCACTCTTGTTAGTACAGGAGACTCACTGTCAGACCAGGCATCGCCTGAGAAAGTCTTGTCAAGTCAGAAGGGGTACACCGAGACCAGTTTCACACCAGAAGCTTGAGACTCCAACTCCAGTTGTGAAACACTTAATGACCCTGCTTTACGGCCAAATACCACAACCGACCAAGACTGCACTCTTATTAGTACAGGAGACTCACTGTCAGACCAGGCATCGCCTGAGAAAGTCTTGTCAAGTCAGAAGGGGTACACTGAGACCAGTATCACACCAGAAGCTGGGGGCTCAAACTCCTGGTGTGAAACAGATAATGACCCTGCTTTATGGCCAAGTTCCATTACTGAACAAGCCAAGTCGATTCTGGTTAGTAGAGGAGCAGCTGCTTTTCAAAATCGAAGTGAAAAGTACCCTACCTCAAGTAGGGATAGGACAATGGGGGGCATGACTAGGAGTTTCACAAATTCCTTACTCAAATGTTCTCTACCTAATGGCCAATCTGTGACTAGGCAGTGGCTACTTTACTCCCCTTCAACTGGTTGCATCTTTTGTTTTGCTTGCAAGCTATTTTCAAGTAAGCAAAATGTATTTGTCCACAGGTTTTCTGATTGGAAACATTCTGAGCATATCGGTGAGCATGAGAGGAGTGAGGAGCATAGGGCTTGCATGCTAGCATTACACAATCGCTCCAAAAACACAGGGAGAGTTGATTCTGATCTTGTCAAACAAATGGATGCAGAGAGGCAATACTGATGGGAAGTTTTGAAAAGAGTTGTTGCTGTTATCCAGTTTTTGGGGGAGAGGGGCCTTGCTTTCAGGGGAGACGATGAGCAGCTGGGATCACCTCACAATGGTAATTTCTTGGGCATTGTCGAACTGTTGGCCAAATTTGACCCTTTTCTAGCCGACCATCTCCAAAGGTTTGGAGGCAAGGGCAAAGGCTCTGTGTCCTACCTCTCATCAACAATCTGTGAGGAATTTATCCACTTAATGGGAGAAAGAACAAAGGAAGCAATTATCAGCAAAATTAAAGAGTCCAAATACTTTTCTGTTATAGTTGACAACACTCCAGACCTTGCTCATGTGGACCAACTCACTTTTATTTTCAGGTTTGTAAATAATGGTGGAGAAGTAGTTGAGCGTTTTCTGGCTTTTGAGCCTATTGGAAATCATAGTGGGAGCAGTTTGGCTGAGTGTGTTGTTGCTATGGTGGAGAACCTGGGCCTAGACTTAACTAACTGTAGAGGCCAGTCTTATGACAATGCAAGTAATATGTCAGGAAAGAACAATGGAGTCCAAGCTCATCTGAAACGAATAAACCCATTAATTTGTTATGTCCCTTGTGCAGCACATTCATTGAATTTAGTTGGTGTCAATGCTGTTGACAGTTGCCCAGAAGCTGGCTGTTTCTTTGACTTTGTGCAATCACTATACACATTTTGTACTTCGTCAACACACAGGTGGGGAAAGGTGTTTCGTGATACAGATGTGAAACTCACATTGAAATCGTTGTCAGGTACTCGCTGGAGTTCAAGAGCTGAATCCACAAAGGCTCTTTGGAAATATTATCCACAATTGAGAGAGGCACTGAACAATATTTCCAAAGATTCACAGGAGAAACGTGAAACTAGAAGCGAGGCCTCTGCACTCTGTGGCAAGCTGGACACCCTAGAGATAGCCTTCATGGCACACTTTTGGGATACAATACTGCAGCGGTTCCAAGCCACAAGTCTGCAGTTGCAGAAACATAACATTGACATACACATGGCTACACAGCTTCTCCTTTCACTTCGTGACTTTGTGGCAGAACAGAGAGACAATTTCGCCTTTTTTGAAGGGTCAGCTTTAAATGTTACCCATTCAGTCTCCCAAGGCTACAGGCATGACCTCCAGTGCACAAAGAAGCGCAAACGTATGGCTGATGAAAGTGAAGAGCCAGGTGTTGAATTTAGTGGAAAAGAAAAGTTTCGGATTGAAACATTCAATGTTCTAATTGACAAACTTGTGTCCTGACTTAACCATCGGTTAACTGCATACACACACTTGACCAATCTTTTTCATGTTCTTTTCATGCCTGACAATATGTCCAACAGTGAGCTCACTTCAAGGGCCAAATCACTTGCTGCAGCATATCCCACAGATTTGGACATGAGCCTGGCAGATGAACTTGTACAATACAAATCATTCATGTCAGAAAATCAAAAATGCCCAAGTACAATGCTGAAGACCATGGTGGATTTGGATCTACAGTCCACTTTTCCAAATGTCTACATAGCACTCAGACTTTTTTTTGACCCTGCCTATTACAAATTGTGAAGGGGAACATTCATTCTCCAGACTGGCTCGTATTAAGAATGAACTCAGAATGACAATGTGCCAAAACCGCTTGAATTCACTTTCTCTTCTGGCAGTTGAATCAGAGTTGGTCCGACAGCTTAGCTTTGATGAATTAGTGGATGACTTTGCAAGAAGGAAGAGTAGGAAAAAACTTATATAGCCTAGAATGAATTATTCCTTAGGTACGGCTTAATTATTGACATATCCTAATCAGTTTCCTTGTTAACTTCTTGACACAATACATATATCTTTAATCACTAACATTGTATGCCTTAATGTTCTAAACATACAGTATGTTCACATGTCACTTTATTTACTTCATTCACATGTTGCCCTCTGCTAGTTTGCGACCTCAGTAGCCTTTGTGTGTGTGTGTGGGGGGGGCTTTACGAACTCCTGGCCCCGGGGCCCAGACCCCCCATAATCCGGCCCTGCCATACCTGTGTTACATACCCTAAGTGCAGGTGTATGATGGCAAGGTAAATGGAATGTCTTGTACATTGAGAATTTAGATATTTTATTCACTGTCTAACATAGCCCAAGAGGTGGTTTGCTTTCGCACTCTGTGTAAGGATTTGTTTCTCCCATGAGAGGTCAGTAGCAATCCAAACTCCAAGGTTGCATTCTTCATTGGTTCATTCAAGATAGAGCATGGGTGGAAGATCTTATTCTTTTTCCTGCTTATTGTTTGCACTTTGCATTTCTTTTCATTGAATGTGAGGTCAGATGATGACCACTCACACAGCTCATCTAGATCTTTCTGCAGAAGAGCAGAATCTGTTGGGCTGGAAATTGGTTTCAACAGTTTAGTGTCATCCACAAATGTTGCTACTCTAGAAAATGATACTATTTCAGGTCAGTATGTCTACTATTTATACCTAAGGCCACACCAGTTTAATTAGTTGGTTCTCGGATTTTTTCAGGAAAAATATGAAGTGAGCGGGCAAAATTAAAAAAAATAAAAAAAAAATGCTCTGATGGTAAAATTAGTGGTGGAAATAGACCAAACAATACAGGCAAACCAGTAAACAGAATTTCAACACACCTTTCAAAGATTTTACTCTTCTGTTCGCTGAATATCCTAACAATCACAAACAGGCTTTACAGGACTTCCCTCCACAGGCATGTTTCTTCCACAAGTCTTTATCGAAAGTGAAAGGGGCGATTTGATTGGTTTTCGACATCACATGACCTCACGTCACGTGACTTTTTCTGTTGGCGGGAGTTTGATTTCGATTTTTTTTTGCATTTTGCATTTTCTTCAAGCGGCGATTGCGAGAACCAACTAATTGAATTGGTGTGGCCTAAATTACAGACCTACTAATCAAGGGTTAAATGAAGCTTCTAAGGCTGCAACAAAACTTTGTCTTCTGGTGATGCCATGGTGCTGCTTTATGTTGGCACCACACTACCTTGTGTGTCACACATCATTGAACTTGTTTGGGTGCATTGGTGCCTAAAGTTCAGTCAAACTGAACTTTAACCCACTTTGCCCTTGACTAGAGTTGTGAGCAGGACTATTTTTAATCCCACTCCTACTTGTTTCCAAAGATATTCTGACAAATCCCATCACTCCTACAGTTATTTTTAAGCTCCTATGTTGTGTTCATAAATAAGATTAAACCACAGCAACCCTAACCAGAAAAAGTAGATACTGAAGCTAAGAAGCTTTTATTCATCACAGGTACACTCAAGCCCAGACTTAAGCACACAGTGAAATTTAACCTCTGCATTTAACCCATCTGAAGCAGTGAACACACACATGCACACAAGTGAGCAATGAGCACACATACATACCAAGAGCAGTGGGCAGCTATGCTACAGCACCTGGGGAGCAGTTGTGGGTTAGGTGCCCTTGTTCAAGGACACTTCAGACCAACCTCAGGCCATGGCTGCCCCATATTAACCTAACAACATGTCTTTGAACTGTGGGGGAAACCCACACAGACATGGGGAGAACATGCAAACTCTACACAGAAAGGCCCCTGTTGGCCGCTGGGCTCAAACCCAGAACCTTCTTGCCATAAGGCGACAGTACTAGCCACTACACCACAGTGCTGCCCAAGTATAAATAAATGCGATAAATCTGCCACCATACAAGCGCTGTCTCATTCCCAATTCACATCCCTACCCCTGCCCTTTTATAGTGCAGCCAATAAGACAAATTGTTACTTTTGATGTGGTAAGAAAAGGCTTACTTTACATACATGGAGGAGAAACAGATTTTCACTGTTTCACAGTTTCCTGAATTATTAAATACAACTTTAAATCTGTTCTGTGATGTTGAGAGAAAAAAATAAACCACATGGCAACTTGTCATCAAGAAAATAAACTGTGTCCAGTGAATGGTTTTCAACTTTCTTACTAATCTGCAATGCAAATGTGCTGAAGTAGCACGGCTTAAACCTGTGGTGAGCAAAGTGGCAGTGTGTACTCAGTCTTGGATTGAGCAAAGTGTAAAATGCTTATCATCTGAAAGCAGCCTAATTGTTAAAAGCTCACTGGCTAAGATTCTGTGCTGGTGTCCAGATTTTTGTGAGCTCAAATCCCATAACAGCCAAAGCATTTAGCAAAGCCAGTAACCTTCATCTACATTTAAACTGTGTTCTCACAAGTCTCTCATAATGAAAGTAAATGCCTGGAAATGAATGCAGCCTCCAAGCTGAAGGAGATACTAGCCTTGTTCTTATCTCTTCTACAGCCTCAATAACAAATAACACAGAGTAATGAGTAAAAATATCTTATGGTCAAGTGGAGACATGTATAGCATTTAGCTGACAATGAGACATGACCAATTGGATTTTTTCAGGAAGGTTTGCGTGTTGTGTAATAAACTAGCAAACAGAGTAGTGTCTCTTGCATGCAGCACTCAGCCCTGTCTTACACACGCAGCACTGTGATATTGTTAATATTTAATGTAATACCCACATAATCCCTATACAACAGAAATGTATAATAAGACCATTAAATTGTTCATTGCACTCTTCCCTTCAACAGAACCAATGTGAAATCATGTGAGATGTTTCAGGCCGAAAGGTTGCACAGGGCTGCAGTGAGGGTAATGAAGGGAACAAAGAGAGGTTGAGAGCATAGATATGGACGTGCTTGCATGAGACAAGAGCAAGGAGGGAGAGAAAGAGACAGACAAAATCGCCTCGTAATTTTTACTGCAATATCTTAAGCCTCACTCACAACCTGCCATACGTGCTGCTATGGGTGGTCTACAGTAAAAAATTTGGCAAAACCATGGTTGAGACTTGCGTGACACTTGCATGTGTTCACCATTATAGAAGGTCGCAGACTGCCCATGGAGACTTTTGGTCTTGCACATGCAAATTCTACAGGTTTTGCGACAAAGCAAGAATGCATACACTACGTATGGGACTCGTACTCCTTTTGTACACCTGAACCAAGTCAGCAGCGCGGCTAGTAGGGGCTTTTTGCGATGACAGTAAGATGCACGAGTGACACGGTCATTATATGAGTGACGTGCCTCAGAAGTACTACACAAGTATTCCACACTTGCTATTTGTGCAGCCTGCAAGACAGAAGTACATCTCACTTTCTACCCCTATGTGTGGCATGCATGCAGCGCACATGACCTGCACGCAGGGCACGCGACCCACACGGGACACAAGGGGCAAGACTCTGGGTATATATATTGGGGAGGAACCAAGGAACTGATCATGTAGCGTGTAGCATTGTAGAAAGGAAGAAGACCACCTCATTTGCTGTTTTTATTTGAGTATATGTTAATTTACCATGCAAACATCAATTAATAAAACATGAGTATAAGGGAATAATGTATTTTATTACATTGTAAAAAATCCCAACTAAATAGTCTAACAGTTTGAGCACTGAAACACACTTTGACTCTGAGCTGCTGTCCTGCTCCTGCCCCTGCTGACGGGGTGTCAGGATGTCCTTGTCCTTATCACTGAGCAGGGCACAATGGCCTGACAGCGATGATGGGATTGCAGTGTCCTCACTTCTGGGCGTCGTTAGCTGAAACATACATGAAAATCAGCATATATAATGTTAATTACATAAACATATAGATACTGAAATTAATGTTTAAAGCATGTGTATTTACCTGTGAAAATACCTCTGGCAGGGTGCTGTGCCTTCTGCCGGCCTGAAGGCATACTTCTCCCTGTCTGTCTAGGGCTTGCCGGTGCTGCTACAGTACTATCATCAAAATCTTCCTCCCCCTCTGCTGTTTCAGGCTGGGTTACTTCACTTTTGCTCGCTTCTTCTTGGGTCCCATTTTCTAAACTTTAAACTGAAAATTTTTAAACTTTTCCCACAAAATATCCAATGTTCTTCAGTCAAAAGACAGATGCAGAATGCTGCAGACATGCTGGTTTTATACCCACTCCTGGCTTGCATTACACACAAGTTAAGTGATTGTAATGTGCTAATCACATGTGTCATACATGCTTCAAAAGTGCGGCCTGAACTCGTAGGAACTCTGTTCAGGAAACTGGTAAAATGCAAGTCTCACTCACTCCACATTCACTGAACACGCACTGATCACGTGCATCAGACATATGCTTTCCATGGGCTAATGGCACAATTTTTCCCATGCTTCGAGGAAGTCAAGCGGGCAACCTGTACTTGACAAGTACTTTGCCCATACTCCCCCAAACTTTCCCCCGGGTTCACCGCGACCCTGCGGCATGGCTGCGAGCTACCAAACTGTGCGACCCATGTGTGTCCAAAACACTTACGGCGGGTTGTGAGTGAGGCTTTAACTTGGCCACAGTTTTCCCTTTGCAGATACCATTTACTATATTGTGGAATCACTGAAGGAAGAAACTCAACCAGGAAGCATCATAACAGCAGTGCGCTTGATCTTTTGTTGGCAAACACACTTGCAGCACAAAACAATATGCTTGGTGTCATCAATTCCCTCTTTCTGTGTATGGCATGATTCCCAGCATTGCAAGTGGTTTTTGTTTATATTATGACTATGTCTTTTTTTTTTATTCCAGTCCTTTCTCTGTGCTGTCCTGTCATTGGTTTGTTCCCCAAATGTGGGCACCTGTTCTGTGTTCAGCCCCAGGAACACTGGCAGGGGGACCAAAACCTGCCTGGCATCTGCTGGATGGTAAACAGAACAAATATAAAACAATGTGCCAGTGTAAGACCTCCCAAAATGGACAGCCAGACAAGACACACACATATATATATACACACACACACACACACACACACACACACACACACACACACATGTCCTAATAACAAGCCATGGGTAACACAGGAAGTCAAAGCGGTCCTCAACAGGAAGAAGGCTGCCTTCAGGAGCAGGGATAGAGATCTTGCAGTCACGTGACCGGAAAGTACACAGCCGCCATCTTGTCGGTAAAAAACACCGCTGAATACTGCATTCGTGTACAAAATGGATAAATTTCAACCGACGGACTACACGGCTCACTTTTCTAATGAACAGATAACTACCTGTAGATATATGTCTAAAATAAACGACCTACAGATTAGTGACCCTTATGGCTTACCGGACGTAGTTTTCACGACCATGTCATTGGATATGGAACTGCCAGTGGAATACCCAGACGTGTATAATTACCTCATTAACTTTCCCTCGCTGTTCAGTGGTGAAGCACTGCATGCTTATAAATCTCTGGACAGTTATCTTTAGAGAAATTCAGGATTTGTCAGCCGCCCTCAGATGTGGCATCTTGTAAACAAGAAAATAACAATCCTCATTGGACGGGTAAGTCACTTAAGTATTACTAGTACTGATACTAGATACATCAGTAGTATCTAGTATAGCATTGACCAGCCGATTATAGAATAGAATAGAATAGAATAGAATAGAATAGAATAGAATAGAATAGAATAGAATAGAATAGAATAGAATAAGGTAATTCCAGCTGTAATTCCAAATCGTCCATCTTGTTTACCATGGATCTGGCATTGGAGAGATAGAGGCTTGGGAGTGGAGATTTGAGTGGCTGTTTTCTGAGCTTAGTCAACAGGCCGATGGCGTCTGTTACAATCTGGATCGGCTGTGACATCACATGCAAGATCTCTATAGGGAGGCAAGGAAAGCAGCACAGCAGGAGGTAAAACGCTGCGTGAGGGAAGCTAAGGACAGCTACAGGAGAAAGATGGAGCAGAAGCTGAAGGAGAACAGCATGAGGGAGGTCTGGGAAGGTGTGAAAACCATCACAGGCCACAATACAAAGACCAGAGTCATTGAGGGGACAGTGGAGAGGGCAAATGAGTTGAATGACTTTCAATCAGTTCAACCAGCCCACGTCCCCCCCACCCTCTCCCTCACTGCAGCCATCTCTCCTTCTTCCCTCAACATACCTCCCCCCAGTCGTCACAGCAGCCCCCTCCTCCCCCACCTCAACACAGACTCCTCTATGCATTACTGCAGACCAGGTCAGAGGTCAACTGAGGAAGCTTCACCCCAGGAAAGCAGCAGGCCCGGACAAGGTGTGTGCCCGACTACTGAAGACCTGTGCTGCTGAACTGGGCAAACCACTCCAACGCATGTTCAACCTTAGCCTGCAGCTGGGGAGAGTGCCCAGCCTCTGGAAGACATCATGTACAGTATCGTTCCAGTTCCCAAAAAGAATCGGCCCAGCAAGCTGAACGACTTCCGACCAGTGGCACTCACTTCACATCTGATGAAGACATTGGAGCGGCTCTTCCTCAGCCTCCTCAGACCCCAGGTACAACATGCCCAGGACTGTCTGCAGTTTGTGTACCGGGCAGGTGTCGGTGTGGAGGACGCCATCCTCTACCTGCTACACCGACCCCACTCACATCTGGATAAGGGAAATGGCACAGTGAGGATCCTCTTCTTGGACTTCTTGAGTGCCTTCAACACCAACCAGCCCCTACTGCTTCAGGACAAACTGAACAGGACCCCTGCCTGGTCACCTGGATCTCCAGCTACCTCACTGACAGGCCGCAGTACATCAGGCTGAAGGACATCACATCTAACACTGTGATTAGCAACACCAGAGCACCCCAGGGCACAGTGCTGGCCCCTCTTCTCTTCACCCTGTACACCATGGATTTCTGCTACAACTCGGAGCTGTGTCACATTCAGAAGTTTGCTGATATGACAACCATCGTTGGGTGTATCAGTGACGACAGAGAAGAGGAGTATAGGAGCCTGGTGAGGGACTTTGCTATGTGGTGCAACAGGAACCATCTGCAGCTCAACACCTCGAAGACCAAGGAGCTGGTCATTGACTTTGGGAGATCCAGACCAAGGTCACGACCAGTTCTGATCGAGGGAGTTGAGGTGGAGGCTATGGATTCCTACAAGTACCTCGGGCTGTGGCTGGACAGCAAGCTGGACTGGACTTGCAACACCAAACACTTATACAGGAAGAGACAGAGCAGGCTATACTTCCTTAGGAGGCTGCGGTCCTTTAAAATCTGCAGTAAACTCCTGTGGATGTTCTATCAGTCTGTGGTTGCCAGTGTCCTTTTTTACACCGTGGTGTGCTGGGGGGGCATCACATCCAAGAAGGACACATCCAGGCTGGACAAACTGATCAGGCGGGTCGGCTCTGTGGTCGGCGTGAAGCTGGACTCTCTGGTG
This sequence comes from Neoarius graeffei, assembly GCF_027579695.1. Lineage (NCBI taxonomy): Eukaryota > Metazoa > Chordata > Actinopteri > Siluriformes > Ariidae > Neoarius > Neoarius graeffei. The sequence goes on along the minus strand of NC_083575.1, from coordinate 74,927,281 downwards.
ACGGTGGCAGAGAAGAGGTCTATGGACAAACTATTGAACATCATGGATGATGCCAGTCACCCTCTGCACACCGTCATCAGCAACCAGAGGAGCCTGTTCAGTGACAGAATGCTCTTTTCCAAGTGCAGGACAAACAGACTTAAAAACTCCTTTGTCCCTCACGCCATCAGACTGTACAACTCATAGATTTACATAGAAGACTAGATGCCTCATCCCCGTTGCCCGTCAACGAAGTCGAACGTCCGCACATGGCGGCCATCTTACTTCAGACAGCTGGCTTACCCATTACATTGTGTTGGTAGCGATATGTACTTTTCAGATGACCGTAACTTCCTCAAATTTCAATCGATATTCAAACGGTTTGGTTTGTTATATAAAAAAAACAAACGGAAGTATGTATTTATGATATTAATGATGAATAATCATTTTATGTTTTAAAAAAATACACATAGCTTAGAGAAAATATTTCAGTATACTACAGACTGTAAGACAGGATGCATGCTGAAATTCCTATGCTGTGAGAAGCCTAACACTGCATACTTATGGATAGCTGCGGCCTTAGGACAAATAACCATACAATTTATTTCCAGTTTTTAGTGAAAATATTTTTACATGTGATAGGGCCATAGGGGAAGCTAAAGTTAAATAAACAGCTTACTCACTTCTGAAACTTCAGAAATACTTCATCCACCTCAAAAACCTAATGCACTCACATCATAGCATAATAACAAATGTAAACTCACATCATAGCATAATAACAAATGCACTGCCCGAGTAAGTAATAGTATAAAACAGTGACAGCGACTCACGGTAGTTTGTGACAAAAAAAGCATTTAATTAATCACATGTGGTTATACTTCCAAGGATAAAAAGATATCTTTACATTTACAAAAAGAACATTCAAAGCTGATTATCATGTCAAAGTCAATATATGTTAGCACAAAAGATTGAAATTTCATTTGACTAGGCTCCAATGTGCAGTTAAAATAAAACTAAACATCCTGATATAAACATCTACAATTAAAACACACACAGACACACACATCATCTTGTCATCAAAGTCAGTACTTTGATTTCCTGTAAATCATAATGTGAGTGCTGGGCTGTGCTGTGCTTGCGTAAGTCTTCATACCCCTTGAAAATTTCTACACTGTATATTTGGCTAATGCCCTTTAAACAGTACTGCTTTGTTGTGCTTCTGTCTCATGCTGTTGTTCCGTAAGGAAAGGGTTGTCATCTTGGCAATGTGGTGGAGTCTAAGCTTAAAAAATAGGGACACAACCAGTGTTAGCAGAGTGTGGTGGTGGCTGTCAAATACAGTTATTGAAAATATTATCTCATGACCCCATCTACAGTGGGGCAAAAAAGTATTTAGTCAGCCACCAATTGTGCAAGTTCTCCCACTTAAAAAGATGAGAGAGGCCTGTAATTTTCATCATAGGTACACTTTAACTAGGAGAGACAGAATGGGGGGAAAGAATCCAGGAAATCACATTGTAGGATTTTTAATGAATTAATTGGTAAATTCCTCGGTAAAATAAGTATTTGGTCACCTACAAACAAGCAAGATTTCTGGCTCTCACAGACCTGTAACTTCTTCTTTAAGAGGCTCCTCTGTCCTCCAGTCATTACCTACCTGTATTAATGGCACCTGTTTGAACTCATCAGTATAAAAGACACCTGTCCACAACCTCAGTCAGTCACACTCCAAACTCCACTATGGCCAAGACCAAAGAGCTGTCAAAGGACACCAGAAACAAAATTGTAGACCTGCACCAGGCTGGGAAGACTGAATCTGCAATAGGTAAGCAGCTTGGTGTGAAGAAATCAACTGTGGGAGCAATTATTAGAAAATGGAAGACATACAAGACCACTGATAATCTCCTTCGATCTGGGGCTCCACGCAAGATCTCACCCCGTGGGGTCAAAATGATCACAAGAACGGTGAGCAAAAATCCCAGAGCCACATGGGGGGACCTAGTGAATGACCTGCAGAGAGCTGGGACCAAAGTAACAAAGGCTGCCATCAGTAACACACTACGCCGCCAGGGACTCAAATCTTGCAGTGTCAGATGTGTCCCCCTGCTTAAGCCAGTACATATCCAGGCCCATCTGAAGTTTGCTAGAGAGCATTTGGATGATCCAGAAGAGGATTGGGAGAATGTCATATGATCAGATGAAACCAAAATAGAGCTTTTTGGTAAAAACTCAACTTGTCGTGTTTGGAGGAGAAAGAATGCTGAGTTGCATCCAAATAACACCATACCTACTGTGAAGCATGGGGGTGGAAACATCATGCTTTGTGGCTGTTTTTCTGCAAAGGGACCAGGACGACTGATCCATGTACAGGAAAGAATGAATGGGGCCATGTATCGTGAGATTTTGAGTGAAAACCTCCTTCCATCAGCAAGGGCATTGAAGATGAAACGTGGCTGGGTCTTTCAGCATGACAATGATCCCAAACACACCACCCGGGCAATGAAGGAGTGGCTTCGTAAGAAGCATTTCAAGGTCCTGGAGTGGCCTAGCCAGTCTCCAGATCTCAACCCCATAGAAAATCTTTGGAGGGAGTTGAAAGTCCGTGTTGCCCAGCGACAGCCCCAAAACATCACTGCTCTAGAGGAGATCTGCATGGAGGAATGGGCCAAAATACCAGCAACGGTGTGTGAAAACCTTGTGAAGATTTACAGAAAACGTTTGACCTCTGTCATTGCCAACAAAGGGTATATAACAAAGTATTGAGATGAACTTTTGTTTTTGACCAAATACTTATTTTCCATCATAATTTGCAAATAAATTCTTTAAAAATCAGACAATGTGATTTTCTGGATTTTTTTTTCTCATTTTGTCTCTCATAGTTGAGGTATACCTATGATGAAAATTACAGGCCTCTCTCATCTTTTTAAGTGGGAGAACTTGCACAATTGGTGACTGACTAAATACTTTTTTGCCCCACTGTAAAATTACTTGGTGCTATGAGCTAGCCTAGCATGAAACACAACTTTGACAAAGCTGCAGTAAGTCATTTTTGAAGAGAAAAGGTACGATTTTAGCATGTTCAAGCACCCAGAATTACAACCACATTAATAATGTTTTAAGAAATCAAACCATTTGTATATACGTCAAAATTTCAGTGAGATAAGAGTATAAACATTTAAGCACCTCAATGGTCTTACCTCAGTGTACCACAAATTCTGTGGAAAAGCTTGTCTGTGGTAAGATGGCCGCCCTGTGCGGACGTTCTGGAATACGCGGTGAGGAATCTAGTCTTCTATGTAACTCTATGGTACAACTCCTCTCTGGGGGGGAGGAGGGGTAACAGGAGGACAGAGGATGGGAAGGAGCAGTAGCCTAGCCTAACAAGAAGCAATGGAGCACTTGCATGTGACGTCACAGCCGATCCAGATTGTGACAGACGCCATTTTGTCGGTCAAACGCCATATTTCCGCCTTCTACTTCTGGTTCTACTTCTGCTTCTACTTCTACCTTTTCTTCTGGAAAACCCTACTATATACAATTCTACTACAACGGCTGCGGCTACAAGCTCTCCCTACCTGTGCACGTTTTTTATGTTTTTTTGTGTGTATTTTTGCGTGTTTGTTCATCTGTATCGGACTTCAATATCCACTACAACCGTATGGACTTACTGGACATTGGTTTCCAGCAGAAAATGACGGTTTGTAGCGATTTCCATCGCATGCACAACATTCCGGACGAGATAGCGAGACCAGCGGGGTCTCCGTGGATTGTTATCGGAAGCAAAGCGAAGGAGGCGACGTCGGGAGCTGAAGCAAAAGCAAGGCTGCAGGCAGAGCTGGCCTGTTGACTAAGCTCAGAAAACAGCCACTCAAACCTCCACTGCTAAGCCTCTACCTCTCCAACGCCAGATCCATGGTAAACAAGACGGACGATTTGGAATTACAGCTGGAATTACCTTATTCTATTCTATAATCGGCTGGTCAGTGCTATACTCAATACTTAAGTGACTTACCCGTCCAATGAGGATTGTTATTTTCTTGTTTACAAGATGCCACATCTGAGTCGCTGACAAATCCTGAATTTCTGTAAAGATAACTGTCCAGAGCTTTATAAGCATGCAGTGCTTCACCACTGAACAGCGAGGGAAAGTTAATGAGGTAATTATACACGTCTGGGTATTCCACCTCTGGCAGTTCAAAATCCACTGACACGGTCGTGAAAACTACGTCCGGTAAGCCATAAGGGTCACTAATCTGTAGGTCGTTTATTTTAGACATATATCTAGTTATTTGTTCATTAGAAAAATGAGCTGTGTAGTCCGTCGGTTGAAATTGATCCATTCTGTATACGAGTGCAGCAGTATTCAGCTGTGTTTTTTACCGACAAGATGGCAGCTGTTAACTTTCCGGTCACATGACTGCAAGATCTCTATACCGGACAATGCGCCACATAATGTGCAATATAAAGTGCAATATCTCTCCTGCTACCGCCGCCCCCTCCCTATCTCCCCACCTTTTTTCCCCCTCCTTCTTCCTCTCTTTCCCATATCTTATTCTTTTTATATTTGTATTATGTAAATACTTAATTTACTTTAATTTATCTAAAAGTTCTCTATTTCTTTTCTCTGTTTATCTGTAATGATGCTGCTGGAATCTTAATTTCCCTGAGGGAACCCACCCAAAGGGATCAATAAAGTTTTATCTAATCTAATCTAATATATATCTACACACACACACACACACACACACACACACACACATATAGATAGATAGATAGATAGATAGATAGATAGATAGATAGATATACACACACACACACACACACACATACATAATATATATATATATATATATATATATATATATATATATATATATATATACACATATATATATTATACAATCACACACACACTTTTTTTCCACCACTAATAAACAAAATGAGACCCTAAACACCAAAACAACCACAGGAGCTAATGCAGTGGTTCCCAAATATTTTGGGCAAATGACTCCAAATGGGGCAGCACAGCAGTGTAGTGGTTAGCACTGTTACCTCACAGCAAGAAGGTTCTGGGTTTGAGCCCAGCGGCCGACGAGAGTCTTTCTGTGTGGAGTTTGCATGTTCTCCCCGTGTCTGTGTGGGTTTCCTCTGGGTGCTCTGGTTTCCCCCACAGTCCAAAGTCATGCAGGTTAGGTTAACTGGTGGCTCTAAATTGACTATGTGTGAATGTGAGTGTGAATGGTTGTTGTCTCTATGTGTCAACCTTGCGATGATCTGGTGACTTGTCCAAGGTGTACCCCACCTCTCACCCATAGTCAGCTGGGATAGGCTCCAGAGGTTTAAGCTGTGATACATGAAAGGTGGGGTGAACACATCGCATGGTGAGTGGTAATGCCAGTCTAATGGAACATGGGTTGATTACCTTTTTGATGAGGAAGGGTCCAAGGAACCTGGGTGCCAGCTTGTGAGAGATGGCCCTAAGTGGCAGGTGGGATGTGGAGAGCATAACTTGTTGACCCACTCTGTAGGTGGGTGCCTTGGAGCGACATTTATTGGCCTGCTTCTTGGATGCAAATGCGGAGCGAATGAGTCTTCTCCGAGCCAATGCCCACATTCTCTTGCCTTGGCTGATGGTACGGCGACCTCCTCCTCCTCCTGGCTGGGGAACAGTGGTGGTTGGTACCCTAGTGAGCACTGGAACAGAGAGTGTTATGTGTGTATTCGATTCAAGATAGGTACTTGCCCCAAGAACTGGCATCCCTGGATGCCATGCACCTGAGTGCAACCTCCAAAGCCTGCTTAGCCCATTCTGCCTGGCCGTTGGTCTGTGAGTGGAAGCCTGAGGAGAGACTACAGGTGGCCCCACTGAGTTTGCAGAAGGCTCTCCAGAACTGTGCAGTGAACTGAAAACCCCGGTCAGAAACTATGTCGGTAGGCAGACCATGTAGCGGAAAACATGGTGGATGAGTAGTTCTGCAGTCTCTTTGGCTGAGGGGAGCTTGGGCAGAGGAATGAAACGGATGATCTTAGAAAAACGGTCAATGACAGGGAGGATGCATGTATTGCCACCTGAATTGGGGAGTCCTGTGATGAAGTCCAAGGCGATGTGAGACCAAGGTTGATGCGGAGTTGGGAGGGGTCTTAGCAAGCCGGCAGGGGGTCGATTAGCTGTCTTGTTCTGGGAGCATGTGTCGCAGGCTGCCACGAACTCCTGGATGTCCTCCTTGATGGATGGCCACCAAAAGCACTGCTGGATGAGAGTCATGGTTTGGGCGGCTCCCAGGTGGCAGGCCAGCTTGGAACCATGACCCCACTGCAGCACCTGAGTTCGCACATGACAGGGAACAAACAGATGGTTAAGAGAAATATTGTTGGAGTTATCTTCACCAGGGTCCTGCTCCAGGGCCTTCTGCATGAGTGTCTCAACTTCTAGAATAGCAGCTCCCATCAGGCAGCATGGAGGAAGGATAGTCTAGGGTAGCTTGGACTCCTCTTGGTGGGAAGAGAACATCCTGGACAGGGCGTCGGGTTTGCCGTTCTTGGAGCCTGGGCGGTAGGAGAGCGTGAAGTTGAATTGGGAGAAGAGAGACCAACGGGCTTGACGAGAGTTGAGACGTTTGGCAGACTTGAGGTACTCCAGGTTTTTATGGTTGGTCCAGACTAGGAATGGGAGGTCAGACCCCTCGAGCCAGTGCCTCCACTCCTCCAAGGCTAGTTTCACAGCCAGTAGTTCTCAGTCGCCGATGTCGTAGTTTCGTTCAGCTGAGGATAGCTGGCGGGAGAAGGAGCATGGGTGGACCTTGTTGTCGTTGACCCTCTGGGATAGGATGGCTCTGACCCCTGACTCGGAGGCGTCGACCTTGACGATAAACTGCTTGGTAGAATCGTCAAGGTCAAGGTCAGGGCTGAGAGAGGTCTGGCCACCGTGCTGAAGTTGCGGATGAAACACCTCTAAAAGTTGGCGAACCCCAGGAAGCGCTGGAGCTCTCATCTCAAAGATGGGGTGGGCCAGTCAGCAACTGCCTCCAGCTTGAGGGGGTCCATCTGGATCTTGACTGGTGAAATGATGAACCCCAGGAACGAGACAGAGCCTTGGTGGAATTCGCTCTTCTCTGCCTTAACGAACAGCTTATTCTCCAGCAGGTGTTGAAAAACCTGCCAGACATGACCCCGAGGTTCCTCCAGGGAACAAGAGAAAATCAATATATTGTCCAGGTAAACAAAGACCAAAGGTGTTAAGAAAGTCCCTCAAGACATCATTAACCAATGCCTGGAATACCGCGGGCGCGTTAGTCAGGCCAAAAGAGACTACAAGGTACTTGTAGTGGCCTGTGGTGGTGTTGAAGGCCGTCTTCCACTCATCCCCTTCCCTGATCCTAACTAGGTGATAGGCATTGCGCAAGTCCAGTTTAGTGAACACCTTAGCTCCCTGAAGTAGTTTGAAGGCTGTAGTCATGAGCGGTAGTGGGTAGCGGTTCTTGACTGTGATGGCGTTGAGACCTCGATAGTCAATGCAGGGGCTGAGTGACTTGTCTTTCTTCTCCATGAAGAAGAATCCCGCCCCTTCTGGGGAGGAGGAAGGGTGGATGATCCCAGCTGCCAGAGACTCCGTGATGTATCTCTCCATGGCTTGTCTCTCGGCGGGGGAAAGAGAGTAGAGACGTCCCTTGGGTGGTGCCATCCCTGGCAGGAGGTCGATACCACAGTCATAGGGCCTATGAGGGGGAAGGGACACTGCTCGGGTCTTACTGAAGACATGCTTGAGGTCCAGATATTCCGGAAGCACATGAGAAAGGTCAGGAAACTCGCTGTCCAAAGATATGCAGGTTAAGTTAGTTGGTGGCTTTAAATTGACCGTAAGTGTGAATGTGAGTGTGAATGGTTGTTTGTCTCTGTGTCAGCCCTGCGATAACCTGGTGACTTGTCCAGGGTGTACCCCGCCTTTCACCCATAGTCAGCTGTGATAGGCTCCAGTTTGCCTGTGACCCTGCACAGGATAAGCAATTACAGATAATAGATGGATGTTTACAACATCCATCCATCAACAACAATAAATCAATGAGCTAAAACATCAAATCTTATGCTGTTGTATTATTTTGAGTTTTAATTTCAATTTCAACATACAGTCCCAACTTTTTCTGATTTGGGGTTATATATTTGGTTTTCCTCTGACATTTCTGTTGAGTCAGTGTGTGTGCGTGCGTGTGTGTGCGTGCGCATCTCTTTCTCAGTAAAATCTCTGTGAAGTTTGTGTCTTCAGATTGCTTTCATCTAGCTTGTGGCCGTTTCCCCAGACTCAATATACATACTACCTACAGAGTGCTTTATATTCTGATGAGTGTGCTTCCTCTGGGAAAAGAGGTATCGGGAGCCCAGTGTATAGAAATGAGTGTGGGAGAGAAAATGAGAATTCACCTGAGTGAGTCAGTGAGTGAGAGAGAGAGAGAGCGATCAGGACTGATCTCTGAAATAAATTGATATAAATTTATGTCTAATTTATTTACTATTGGATATGTTATTTCTAAGAGTGATTATTTAAGATTAATAACAAAAGGATTAAATGTGTAAACCAGCCTTGTTGAAAATGCTGAAATGTGATCAAGAATTCTGACTGAAAAATGTATTTGCCTTTTGATTATTCATTGATTGTTACTGATTTGATAAAGAGCTTTTATTATCCATCCATCCATTATCTGTAGCCACTTATCCTGTTCTACAGGGTTGCAGGCAAGTTGGAGCCTATCCCAGCTGACTATGGGTGAGAGGCAGGGTACACCCTGGACAAGTCTCCAGGTCATCACAGGGCTGACACTAACACTACGTTCAGATGCACCCTGAAACGACCCATATCCGATTTTTTTGCCCATATGTGACCTGTATCCGATTTGTTATTGACAATCTGAATGACACAGATCCGATTTTTTCACATGCGACCCAGGCCACTTGGATATGTGGTCCTAAATCTGATGCATATCCGATATTTTCACATGCGACTGCAGTCTGACCGGACAGGTCGCATTCATGCGACCTACACATCATCAACAAGAGACAAACGTCACTATTCTGCATTGGCTAATCCCACCTCTTTGGTGGAAAACAACAACATTTGTACAGTTTTCAGAATTTAAATAGACTTTTATAGAATTGATCAAGCTAATGGTGGATTTGGTAGGGACCTGGATGTTTATCTGTTAGCCTGATTAAATAAAACAGTTTCTATAACTGATTTATAACTTAAACCATCCTGTATTACAAGATTATAAGATTGTTCTGGAAATTTCCAGTAATTTGACACCTTCGGTCTCATTAGTCTGCTGCCCACATTAATCAGATTATTGTGTGAGTTCCGCGGCCGCCACAAAAACCACATCACCAGGTCTCGCCTCATCTCCATAGCAAACTGCACTGGTGTTTATGCACCTTGAGCCAGCGCTGAGAGAAGTTGCAGAATTCAGTTGGCTATAAACAATCTAAATAAATATTTATAAAAATGTAGAAAAAGTTTATTAATATGACGAAATAAATATGTGCAAATTATTAAGCCTGAATTAAGAATTTGGTAATACAGCGGCCGTATCCCAAATGACTGCCTACTGAAGCTCGAGTGCACTATATAGAGTTTAAAAATCCATTACTTCCTAGTAACATGTAGTACACTAGAAATTAGAGAGACATTTAGGAGTCAACCCTCGTTACCAGCAGGGCTTTGAACCGGTTCAAGGAACGAAAACGAAAACCGGGAACTTTTCCTATTTCACATGGAACAGAAACGAAACCAGAAACTTTATTATTTTTTATGTTCCGGAACAGAAACGCTTATTAAAAATAATGGTAACCGGTTAATACCGGTTTTTATTTCGTTCCTCAAAGTTTCCGTAGCCTACAAATAAAAAAGCCATTCTTCTCCTGCGCAAGTTTCTATGACCTGCTGGGGTTCACTTCCTGTGTGACGTTCGCTGACTGAATGGAGAGAGCGGGAAGGTGGACTACTATCACGTCTCCATTACTGAGTGTCTGAGCAAAGAAGAGCCTGAACGATGCAACCTCCCTATTGGCTGTTTGTAAAAATGTATCAATTGTTGCCCTTCCCACGGGAATCATCGCAGGCTCGAGAGACGAGACCTGACGAGTTAGTTCGTTGGTAGCAGAACAAAATGTCTGGACACAAATCGGGTTTTCAGAAAAGGAAAGAAAATAAACGGAGGGTCGAAAATACAAAAAAGGAGGCAGAAAATGCAAAACGAGTTTTAAGGTAGGACAAATGGTTACTTTTCTGAGGCAGCCCGCCGTGGCTGCCTGCAGGCTTATTTATTATAGCCCATTTAGTTAAAATAGTTGATATAAAATGTTTATAGTTATAGTTATGTGATGGTTGTCCTGATTTAGACTGTTTTTTTTTTTTTGGGGGGGGTGTTGCGCGATGTTGCACCCAGGTCCAGATTAGGGCAGAACCGGCCCTGGCTACATTTCAGGTGTAGTTTGTTTTATGTATGTATGTACTTGCATAGATGTGTACTTGGTCTTCCAATATGGCGACTACCGAAATCTCGCGGCGCGGTGACGTCATGCGGTAGCCCTCTATAGGGCCTGACTAGCCTTTGGTAACACACTAAACGAATTATCTTTCATTTTTGGCACTTTTTCTGTTTGTGTAGATGGGAAGACATACTGAGAATCCAAATCGCCAACATTTGAAATAATAATTGTTTTGAATTATTTCTTGTCTTATTTAATGAAGGTTGTAATAGAATTAGCCTACATTTGGCTTAAGCTGGATGAGACAGAGACATAATTTTATAGCCATTTGTTAAACAGCTGACAGGGAACGTAATTAACCGTTCCGGGAACGAAATTTTTTTGTTCTAACCGGTTCGGGAACGTCTATTTAATGGTGGAACCCAAAACCGGAAACGTTAAAATTCCGTTTCTGTTCGGAACGAACCAATAGGAAAAAAATTCTGGTTCAAAGCCCTTGTTACCAGGCTACACGTTTTCATTTCAGTTCAGAAACAAAAACACACACGAGACCTCACACTTTAACACTAACCAGATAATTAAACAAACAAACAAAAAATCATTAAACATGAAGAGTGCGCTTTTTTTTTGTTTACGTATTACGTAGATGTGCTTATTACGTGTCAATTTGCGCATGCGGGACACTTTTGGGTCATTTTCCGTTCATATTGGAGATCGCATACAAGTCTCATATAATTGGTAATGTGAACGGCCTAACAAAAAAATCGGATTTCACAACAAATCGGATATGGGTCGTTTCAGGTTGCAGTCTGAACGTAGTGATGGAGACAAACAACCATTCACACTCACATTCAGACCTATGGTCAATTTAGAGCCACCAATTAACCTAACCTGCCTGTCTTTGGACTGTGGGGGAAACCGGAGCACCCAGAGGAAACCCGCGCAGACACGGGGAGAACATGCAAACTCCACACAGAAAGGCCCTCATTGGCCACTGGGCTCGAACCCAGGACCTTCTTGCTGTGAGGCGGCAGTGCTAACCACTACACTACCGTACTGCTCCAGCCTTTATCATGTAATACATTATTAAAGTCTCATCTCATCTCATTATCTCTAGCCGCTTTATCCTGTTCTACAGGGTCGCAGGCAAGCTGGAGCCTATCCCAGCTGACTATGGGCGAAAGGCGGGGTACACCCTGGACAAGTCGCCAGGTCATCACAGGGCTGACACATAGACACAGACAACCATTCACACTCACATTCACACCTACGGTCAATTTAGAGCCACCAGTTAACCTAACCTGCATGTCTTTGGACTGTGGGGGAAACCAGAGCACCCGGAGGAAACCCACACGGACACGGGGAGAACATGCAAACGCCGCACAGAAAGGCCCTCGCCGGCCATGGGGCTCGAACCCAGGACCTTCTTGCTGTGAGGCGACAGCGCTAACCACTACACCACCGTGCCGCCCCCATTATTAAAGTGTTACTGAAAAAAAATTGGGAAAATTTTTTAACACAAAAAGGCTCTGGGTTATTGATCAGAAGGTCTAGGATTCAAGTCCCAGTATCCCCAAGCAAGGCTTACTGCTTTCCATGAATACAGGTTATTTCGTCAACTGACAATTTCGTCCAATGCCTTTTCGTCCAATAGTTAAGACATTTCGCCCACAGCCTTTTTCATATGCACTATCAATTATTTTATATTTCAGGTATTATTCATGTAAACTCCAAGAAATATTTAAAAAAAAAATCCTTCCTCACGCATGTTGTGGGCCGCCATTGCAAAATGAAAATGAAACCGGAAATGATGGGAATCAGTGAGTGTCAACTTGGGGAGAGATTGTTTTTACTAGACCAAATTACATAGAAAATCTCTACTCGCATGACTTGCACTTGCCAGAAATCCTTTTTTGGGGCCCAACTATGATGTGGGTGTCAGTCCTGCGTGCTTTGGTGCATGCACCTGAAGGACTCTCGGGCATGCTCTGGACTGCAGGCGCGCCGAGCGGACTCTCGCACGTGCACTGTTAATGAGGCTCACCTGCACGTGATCAAGAGGCATCAGCATGCCTATCGAGGTATTTCACCTGACGTCACAGGGTCACGTGACGCCCTTTTGAAGGTCAAGCTAGCTAATGTCAACAACATAGTACCTAGTATGTTTATGTTCAGTCATTTGGATGACTGTTAAAACCTTTCAGTCTCAAGTTTTTCCTTTACTGTATTTACTAGTTTACTGTAATTATGATCTGGCAGCTATTTACACCGGATCCAGTGTAAATAGCTGCCGGATCGCGCTCCGGCTTGCTCCCCCTCAAATTAAGCAGCGTGCTCCGGCTTGCTCCCGGAGTGCTCCGGCCGAGGTTCCGGAGAGCGCTCCAGCAGCTATTTACACTGGATCTGGTGTAAATAGCTGCCGGATCATAATTACAGTAAACTAGTAAATACAGTTGTGGCAGCGGGGGCGTGGTCAAGCGCCGGTCTGTGACAGGAGGGCGGAGCCAGGGAAGGTGAGTGGCAGAACCACTACACCTGACGGTAATTAACCTGTGTTTTGTGTGTTTTCTCAGTAACCGCGCCCTATTTAAGGAGGGAGAGCAGGGGGGAGCTCATCCCGGGACAAGAACACAGTGTGTGTGTATGTGTGTGACGTTAACAGATTAAGAACTGGCGATTAGACTGAAAAGTCTGGGAATAAAAAGCCTTTTGCATCTGAAGCGTTGTCCTGCCGTCCTCTGTGCTCCACCCACACTTCAAGAGCTCTACAACAGTAAAGGAAAAACTTGAGACTGAAAGGTTTTAACAGTCATCCAAATGACTGAACGTAAACGTTGCTACAGTAACATACTAGCTACTATGTTGTTGACATTAGCTAGTGCTAACAGCTAGCTGCTAGTACACTGCTACAACACAGACACCGACCCTAATAATACAGTTCTTGGTCATTGCCTGGTAACAGCAAATTTATAACGGGCCATGTCTCAACAGACTAAGAAGTTATTTCAATGACATTTAATAACATTTTGTTTATCCTGAGGACCGAAAGTAAATGAAAATGTGAACAAACCTTAGCTGTAATAAGATGGCGACCACCGGCTCCAGGGACGACCCACTGATGTAGGCATGTTACCCAGCCTGACACAAAATATTTGTAGGCATCCAAACTCTTATACACTTTCAGATCAATACCTGTGTATGGCGATGGGTTTTTAACAACATAGGTATACAGATCATGTGGGCCGAAGTCAGGTAAAGACGAGGGCTTCGTGTACTTCCGTACGTCAGTGAACAATCCTGGTGGAAGCAGGTAAACGTCGTTCTCTAAGCCTGCTAACCTCAATTTTTGCAAATACCTCTCCCTCTGCTCGCCCTGTAAATGCCCTACGTCGCTGGATAGTGAAGGTTTTTTCTGCATCTCGCTCCTTTTTCTTTTATGTTTTTCGTTTGTCGCCTTCCTCGCATTCAAACTGATTTGAGCCGTGACGTCCAAAATGGCAGCCTAACGATGCATCATATGACTTGGTCACGTGGGTGAAAAACTTCAATATAAGGACTGAGAAAATGCATGTTCAGGGTGGAGTATTACACCATGTCAGCGCGCATTACTGAGCCTTATTCTCCCATGCAGATTCCTTGGTTTTCCGATCCTGTTTCCCTTTCTTAGTTTCTGTTATGTCTCGACTATTGGACAAAATGGTCATTGGACGAAGTGTCCTGATTCCTTTTCCATCTGCAACACAAAGATTCACAGTTCATGAAATTTTAGGTTCAAGATGCTCCAAAGCAAAGAACAGCTAAATTCCAAGAGACTTTTGATGCTCTAGCTGTCTGAATACTTTGAACACTGCAGCCACAAGATTATCTTCAAAGCTGCAAGAACTTTTTTCTACTCTTGCAAGTAACCCAAACTTCCATGCATTTTGATGATCTAGGTGCTTTCTTTCAATTTCCCAATCTTATCTTCTGCATTATTTAGGGGCAGCACGGTGGTGTAGTGGTTAGCACTGTCGCCTGGGTTCGAGCCCAGGGGCTGGCAGGGGCCTTTCTGTGTGGAGTTTGCATGTTCTCCCTGTGTCTGTGTGAGTTTCATCCACGTGCTCCAGTTTCCCCCACAGTCCCAAAACATGCAGTTAGTTTAAGTGGCTACTCTAAATTGTCCACAGGGATGTGTGTGTGTGTGTGTGTGTGTGTGTGTGTGTGTGTGTGAGAGAGAGAGTGAGTGAATGGTTGTTTCTCAAGCCCAGAAATATGAGGGTTGCAGAAGGAAGGGCATCCGGCATAAAATTATGCTCCAATTAATATGACGTGCATCAGTAGGGTCCACATGGACCCCGACCTGGCAACAGTGCTGAGATGATGATGTTCAGCATAATTTAATTATTCAGTTTATTTCTTTAATTGGTCATTTAATTCTCACAACCCTTCCTCATTTCACCACTGTTTATGATTAGTGTTTGTGTTTTAGTTGTGTTTTAAATGTGTCATAGTTAAATGTGTCATAGTTTTAAATGTGTCCTAAGAATAAATCTTGGTGTGTTGTAAAAGATTTGTGACCCAGTGTTTGCTTTTTCTTACAATTTCAGTCCCTGCTTTTTATTTATTTATTTACACTAGTGAACAATCTTTGAATGTATTTGAAGTGCAGCAGTTAAAAGGAAGCGAATTTAATGTCTTGAGTTGTTTGTGATGTGCCTCTTAAATAATAAATGATACCTCACTGGATGATGTAACCAAGCTGCAACAGATTTAATAATGACATTGAGTCATTTAAAGATGAGTGATGCTGAATGCATTAATTTTTGTTTCATTTACACTTTTTAAACTCAACATCAAAAAAAAATAGTCATAAACTCTTCAGGTGTGTTGTCAAAATCAGGAATAAAAATGAACCTTTTTTATGCCATTTTAAGAAGACAGTTTTATTGTCAGGTATACATGTGCAGCACAGTGAAATTGTTTCCTTGGAGTAGTTCAGCTTGTTAAGAAGTTTGTCAGAGTGCAGAGTCAGCATTGTTACAGGGTTAATGATACAACAGTGGCAGCTTTATAGTGTCAAGGCTTGAGGTCACAGAAAGGGGAAAACAATTTGTTTCTCAACTTAATATTATTGAAAATACACAGACATAGTCTGAAGGAAAAAAAAGTTGAGAGTAAAACTTAATTTCCAAGCTTAGTGAAACTTGGGTCATTTAATAAATCATTTCTTTGTTATTCTTCTTAGTAATTACAATTTCTTTGTTGTTACAGTTCTAATGAAATTAATTTCATCCTGATTCTTTTGCAAAATCAACAAAATAAATCAATCCCTATAAATGAAAAATCTCCTTTAAGCTATCTTGTTACTTTCCACAAAATGCACCAATTTATCACATTCTTTATTTTCAAGAATAAAAAGTCTCTTTTATGAATATTACTCCTCAGTACAAGGTTAAGAAATATTTTTATTTTTTTAAACCTCAGAATGTGGGTGGGGAGAGTGAATAAAGAGTGCTTTCCCCTCCCTCTACATCCAGGGCTGAAGTGTCCTTGAGCAAGGGACCTAACCCCCAACGGCTCCCCGGGCGCTGTACTACAGCTGCCCATTGTTCACTTGTGTGTGTGTGTTTACTGCTTCAGATGGGTTGAATGCAGAGAAAGAATTTCACTGTGCTGTAATGTATATATGACAAAGGCTTCTTCAAAAAGCCTTCTTCTTCTTCTTCTTCTTCTTCTAAACAATCGACATTGTCACAAAGCAGAAAAGTACAGATTTCAAACATATACAGTAAATTAATACATTTATCCCTAATGAGCAAGCCTGAGGTGAAAGTGACAAGGAAAAAACACCCTGAAATAACATAAGGAAGAAACCTTGAGAGGAACCAGACTTCAAAGGGAATCCATCTTCATTTGGGTGATAAGAGATATCCATCCATCCATCCATCCATCCATTATCTGTAGCCACTTATCCTGTTCTACAGGGTCGCAGGCAAGCTGGAGCCGATCTCAGCTGACTATGGGTGAGAGGCAGGGTACACCCTGGACAAGTCACCAGGTTATCACAGGGCTGACACATAGAGACAAACAACCATTCACGCTCACATTCACACCTACAATCAATTTAGAGCCACCAATTAGCCTAACCTGCATGTCTTTGGACTGTGGGGGAAAACAGAGCGCCCGGAGGAAACCCACACAGACACAGGGAGAATATGCAAACTCCACACAGAAAGGCCCTCGCCAGCCACTGGGCTCAAACCCAGGACCTTGCTGTGAGGCGACAGTGCTAACCACTACACCACCGTGCCACCCCATGATAAGAGATAGTGTAATTATAAATAACTCACTTCTTTTACTGTGTCCTGTATGATCAAAAAGTGCAGTTGTGTAACTTGGAAATCTATTACATATAGTTTTAGCATGAATTCTATTTTGTTGAAGTTATCAACTATTTATTGATGGACATTTGAGTGCAAAACTGTTCATGACAACTGCAGTCCTACAGCTATCTGGCAATTGTGGTCCTCAGCCATCATAGCAAAACTGTTTGTATTAAGTGTCCAGACCCATCATCATCGGCTGTCCATCTGGGGCATATTCCACAGGAGTGAAGCAATGAGAACTTCAGCCAGAAGTAGGACATCAGGATAGATCAGGGGCTGTACATATAGGGCCATCTTCCACAGGAGTGAAGTGATGAGAACTTCAGCCAGAAGTAGGGCTTCGGGATGGATCAGGCAAATCTGGAGAGCAGGAGAGGTCAATATGACTGGTATCTCAGGAATGATGTGTAACATGACAGATAGAGACAAAGAGATTGTTAGCTATGGCCATTATCACCTAATAGTTAAGAACAGTGTACATTGTGCACTGAGTGCATGCAGGATCTCCAGCAAGACTAAATATGACAGCACAACTAAAAGGGAGAACCAGAAGATGACACAAACATGAGGGCATCCTGAGATATAAAGTGGCCAGCCACTCCACCGTCAACAAACCTGAGTGAACACGTTAGAGTGGGGGGAGCGACAGCATCCATACATCCCAGTCTACCAAAACACTTTATGCTTGAGAACCCCCCAGATCTTCTCCCTTACCTAATGAAAAGCTATTAACAAAAGGCTTGATGAAACAAATATGTTTTCAGCCTAGACTTAAACACTGAGACTGTGTCTGAGTCCCAAACACTACTTGGAAGGCTGTTCCATAACTGTGGGACTTTGTTAGAGAAGGCTCTGTCCCATGATATAGCCTTCACTAATTGAGGTACCAACAAATAGCCTACACCTTTTGATCTAACTAGGTATTACTTACTTACTTACTTAGATCTTCCCGTGTCTAGTGACACATTGGGCAGCAAGTCTTCTCCACTCAGGGCGGTTTTGGGCTAGGGTTTCCACTTCCCTCAGGCTAACCCCCAGTTAGCTAGGTATGACAGGTCATAAAAGACCAGAAGTTCAGTCAGGTACTGTGACACAAGACCATTCAGTGCTTTGCAGGTCAATAGTAGTATGTGGCAGTGGGGGTGTGGTTAAGCATCAGTTTGGAAGGTGAGTGCCAAAGTCATTACACCTGTTGTCAATTAATGTTGTATGTGTGTCTGTTGCAGTGATGACAGAACAAAGAAAAGGAGGGAGAGAGCAAAGAGGCGAGAGCTTTCCTGATCAGAGCACTTGTGTGTGTGTCTGTGTGTGTGTGTGTGTGTGTGAATAAGTTTTAGTAAAGCTGAAAAGCAATAGAGAAGAATCAAAATAAAGTTTGTGTTGACCCCATTTCCCGCCTCTCCGCGCTTCAGTATTCCTCCCATGCCAGAGTAATACTGCATCGTATTTTACAATCAATGTGAAATTTAATTGGGAGCCAATGCAGTGTGGATAAGATGGGGGTGATGTGGTCATATCTTCTGTTACTGGTAAGGACTTTTACTGCTGCATTCTGGACTAACGGGAGCTTGTTTATGCACCTACTAGAAATGTAACTGCATTGTGGAATGAAATTACATTTCTTGTCTTTGCCACATTTCTGAGATGAAAGAAACCTATGCTAGTAATATTATCATGAGTTTCAAATGAAAGCCTGGAGTTAATAATCACACCAAGGGCTGTTATTACTGCACGATGGAAATAAAAAGGCCATTCAGAGTTACGATATCATCAGAAAATTTACTTCTAGCTGCATGTGGTCCTTGTACAAGTACAGTTAGATGAGACTGGTGTATATAACTATATCCAGGAGGACTAGCTTCATTTAATGCTACATACTAATTTGGTTTCATCCACATATCTGTTAAACATGGTGAATTAAACTTCTGATCAGTAATAAATTAACAATTAGCACTTTACATGTCAGAGAGCTAATAGTTAATAGTCATACTTTTAGATCAAAGGTGCTGGCAGTGACTCCATTCAGTATGATCTAATTTTATGTTAATTGAGTTACTAGAGCAAATTCTCTGAGTATTTTTACTTTTTTATTTAGCTCGGGGAACAGAGACAATCTCAATATAGTGGACTGTTTATGGTTTAGCCTGTTTGTCTGCTCTTTGGTCTTGGCTCTGGATTGTCACTAGTTAACTAGGCCTGTTCTGAGACTATGGGCTCTGCTGCAAGAAATAAGAGCAGCACCTTCCTGAGTGAGATGGATACCGTTCAGCCCTAACAGGCCAGCCTTGCCTTTAAAACTATTTCAATTATCTATAAAGCCCACATATTGTTTTCCTAGCACCGCCTGGACAACCACTGACCATAACCTACTGTAAGCTACATTGTTACACTGCATTGGATGGGGACAGAGCATACTAGAGCATTGGACATTGTGATCACTAATTTAATTCTTTATAAACTCAAACTGATGAAAGCGTATATCGTGAGCTCAAACATGAATAACTAACTTTGAAAACCTATGCTTGCCGAAGACCCTTACTTGCTATGTCTGGCACCCTGGCTCCTAGTAGACACCTAACTAAAGCTGCTGGTTCTCTTAAAAGCCTAGCTAATTTCATATGCTGTAAGATAGTCTCCTATAGCCAGAGCTCTTTTAGGTTTCTCAGGGGGTGCTTTATTGAGATGAGCAAATCTGTTTGACATTAAGCATAGTATAGCTCTCAACTACTCCATGTAGTGGAGGATACTGGAAAAGATGAAGAGATACAAGTGTGGCTTGCTTTAAGGGCATCTTCAAGAACCTGCACAAGGATTATATTCAAACTGAAGACTTTAATCACTGAATGTCCTTGGCAGGTTGTAGAAACAGTGAAAACAAGCCATGGTTTAGAGATTGTTACAGTGTCTTGCAAAAGTATTCATCCTCCTTTGTATTTGTCTTGTTTTTGTTGCATTACAAGCTGGAATTAAAATGGATTTTTGGAGGGTTAGCACCATTTGATTTACACATGTCTCCAACTTTAAAGGTGAAAACTTTTATTGTGACACAAACAAAAATTAAGATGGGGAAAAAAACAGAAATCTGGAGTGTGCATAGGTATTCACCTCCTTTCATACGAAACCCCTAAATAAGAGCTGGTCCAACCAGTTCACTTCATAAGTCACATAATTAGTTGATTAAGATCCACCTGTGTGCAATCAAAATGTCACATGATGTCTGGATAAATCAACCTGTTCTGGAAGGACCCTGACTCTGCAACACTACTAAGCAAGCAACATGAAAACCAAGGAGCCTCCAAACAGGTCAGAGACAAAGTTGGGGAGAAGTATAGATCAGGGTTGGGTTATAAAAATTATCCCAAACTTTGAATATCCCAGGGAGCACCATTTAAATCCATTATAGCAAAATGGAAAGAATGTGTCACCATTACAAACCTGACAAGAGAAGGCTGCCCACCAAAACTCACAGACTGGGCAAGGATGGCATTAATCAGAGATGCAACAAAGACCCCAAAGATAACACTGAAGGAGCTGCAAAGATCCACAGCAGAGATGGGAGTATCTGTCCATAGGACCACTTTAAGCCATTCACTCCACAGTGTGGGGCTTTATGGAAGAGTGGCCAGAAAAAAGCCATTACTTAAGAAAACCTGTTTGGAGTTTTCCCTACAGCATGTGGCAGACTCCCCAAACACATGGAAGAAGATTCTCTGGTCAAATGAGACTAAAATTGGTCTTTTTGGCCATCATGGGAAATGCCATGTGTGGCACAAACCCAACACCCTGAGAACCCCATTCCTACAGTGAAGCATGGTGGTGGCAGCATCATGCTGTGGGGATATTTTTCATCTGCAGGGACAGGAAAGCTGGTCAGAGTTGAAGGAAAGATGGACAGCATTAATACAGGGAAATGCTGGAGGAAAACCTGTTTGAGTCGGCCAGAGGTTTGAGACTGGGACAAAGGTTCACGTTCCAGCAGGACAATCGCCCTAAACATACTGCTAAAGCTACACTGGAGTGGTTTAAAGGGAAACATTTAAATGTCTTGTACTTCGTTTACACGTAGCCGGTTATTTGTGAAAATGGTATCTTCTCCTCCCCGTGCTAGAAAATAATTCCTTTTGCACAATGCTCGAAAACAGCCAGATAAGGCTGTCAAAAACATGTCAAACAAATAGAAAGTCAACCAGAGATCTGAAAGCCAAGAAGGAGGGACCGTCAGATCACAATGCTAAAACTCCGTTTTTCCCATAACATGGAGAAAACTCAGTTTTTCACTATTTACATGCAGGAATGAAAACGGAGTTTTCACAAATCTCCACTTTGCCTGGAGTTTTTGAAAGTGGCCGTTTTCAGTGACTGAAACCTCCGTTTACATGTAAATGATGGGTGCAACCGCATAAATAAATATCCATTTTTATAGATACCTGGCTACGTGTAAACGGGGTCTTGGAATGGTCTAATCAAAGCCCAGACCTCAATCCAATTGAGAATCTGTGGCATAACTTGAAGATTGCTGTACACCAATGCAACCCATCTAACTTGAAGGAGTTGGAGCAGTTTTGCCTTGAGGAATGGGCAAAAATCCCAGTGGCTAGATGTGCTAAGCTAATAGAGACATACCCCAAGAGACTTGCAGCTGTAATTGCAGCAAAAGGTGGCTCGACAAAGTATTGACTTTGGGGAGGTGAATACCCTTGCACCCTCCAGATTTCTGTTGTTTCATCTTAATTATTGTTTGTGTCACAATAAAACAATTTTCACCTTTAAAGTTGTAGGCATGTTGTGTAAATCAAATTGTGCTAACCCCCCAATAATCCATTTTAGTTCCAGCTTGTAATGCGACAAAACAGGACAAACACCAACACCAAGGGGGATGAATACTTTTGCAAGGCAGTGTATAGCACTTTTGTCACTGAATCAGAAATATGTGGCTCTGAGATATCCCAGGAATAAATAAATAAATTATATATATATATATATATATATATATATATATATATATATATATATATATACACACACACACACACCATGTGGACCATTTTTTCTTTTCATTGATTTTATTTCAATTATTTTGTCATTTTTGTTTCTTTCAAAACATTGTACAACCTTGATTGCTTTGAGATCCACATTTTATGAAATGGTAGAAATAACTGAAGCCCTAAATCACTTTAAAATCAGATAAGTGTTTATTCATTCATAGGTAGTTATAAATTAGTCTTCCAAGCTATTTCTTGCTTTCTGTTTTGCACAAAACTTTGTGTATAAATTTTAAAATAAATTTAAGTTTCTCATTGATTACAAATGATTAAATTTCACAATTACTTACATTTATGAAAAAATAATTGTCTAATGTCTATCTATTATATGCGAGTCATTTTTGTTTTTGTTAGAGTGTGGAAGTAAAAAATAGCCTCAGTGAGGCTGTAGCTCATACCGGCCATTGTTGTTGTGTCCAAGTTTGAAATCCTGTGGGAGGAGTAGTGATTTTTGTGAAATTACATATGATCCTCATGTAGCCGCATCCATAGCAGGTGGTGCCACCTGGTGAACAATTCTTGCTGGTATATGTCTTTAGAGTCTTCTGGGTGAGTTTCAGTGAAAACTTCTCAGCAGTTTAAAAAGAATAGCACTTAATGTGACGAGCTACTCAAATTTCAGCCGCCCATAAAATTGTAAATATGACTTGGCACCATTGTGTTGACAATTTTTATGCAAACCTACCTGGGGAACACTGTGTGTGAGCTTGATTGAAATCTGATCAATCCTGTAGGAGGAGTAGTGATTTTTGTAAACTGTGGACGGATGACGACAACAGATGACAGACAGACGACGCATGATCGCATAAGCTCATCTTGCCTGGCATGTGGCTGGATGAACTAAAAAATGCAGACATCAGTATTACTCGAGGATCTGATCATAAGTGTTGAAAATGTATTGCTTGTTACTGTTATTAATTAGATTCTAAAAAAAAACTAAAAAACTTCGAGATTTACAAGTGTATTCATGTATTTTTAAATATTGACCAATCTTTGAACGTCCTTGAAATGCAGCACTTAAAGGGAAACATTTAATATTCCATAACTAGCTGATGTAAACCAGCAGCAACAAGTCAACTTATTTGCATATTGCTTTAACAATATGCATTGCTGCAAAGCAGTTTTACAGAAAAATTAAGATTTTAAACATATGAACTTCTCATCTCATCTCATTATCTCTAGCCGCTTTATCCTTCTACAGGGTCGCAGGCAAGCTGGAGCCTATCCCAGCTGACGACGGGCGAAAGGCGGGGTACACCCTGGACAAGTCGCCAGGTCATCACAGGGCTGACACATAGACACAGACAACCATTCACATTCACACCTACGGTCAATTTTAGAGTCACCAGTTAACCTAACCTGCATGTCTTTGGACTGTGGGGGAAACCGGAGCACCCAGAGGAAACCCACGCGGACACAGGGAGAACATGCAAACTCCGCACAGAAAGGCCCTCGCCGGCCCCGGGGCTCGAACCCAGGACCTTCTTGCTGTGAGGCGACAGCGCTAACCACTACACCACCGTGCCGCCCACATATGAACTTTTTTCTTTTTTTTTCTTTTTTTCTTATTTTTTTTAAACATATGAACTAATAAATTTGTCCTTAACAAGCAACAGATTTTTCTCTCTTTTTTTTGCACAAAGCATCATCTGTCAAAAAACGTTCTATAAATATTTCTATTTTTTTCACTAATAACAACAAGCCAATATTTGTTTCCCTTTCTGCAATCCATTTTTCTCAACCTAATAACAAATTCAATGTCTTCCTAAAAACTTAAACTTTTATTTTGCAGAATTTTGCACATTCACTATGAATATGCATTGCTTACATCTGCACTTCCCAGATGGTTTCTGACATTTATGATGATATCAAAAATAAAATCTCCACATGGTCATTTGTCGTCTTGAGTGTACCTTCCCAGGCTATGTTTCTCAAATGTTAATGAATATTCATCAAATTATACATTGTACTCGAGAAAATGGCTGAATGTCTTTATTTGTGTTTATTTGTTACTCAGCTGTGTCAGTACCTCAAACAGTTTGGTCATACAGAGTTGTTGTTTTTTCTGTCCTAAATAAAAGTTCAGTGTTTAAAAAAAAATTGGAGTTGGAGTGGGAGCAAAATTACAGAGTAATTGTGTAACAGATTAACAGTTGTTGCTCTGAACTGAGTCAAATAGTACAAGAGTTAATTTCAAGACACACTGAATAGAGTCAAATACCAAAATAAAGTCAAATACCAGATAAATGAAGCTGTTGTAAAAAGCAGTTTTAGAACTGTGCTGGAATGTGTGAAAAAACATCACCTTACCCATTGTGACTTGACCTGATTGGATTAAGAGTTGGTAGTGCGAGGGGTTTTCACTCTTCTCATGGAATGGAAATTTTTAACCTCTCTCATTGAATACCCCTCCCACTGCCAACCCTTTATCCCAAAACAATAGGACATACATTTTTCTGATGGCCAGTTAATTGTCCAAATCAATGGACCAGATTTAAGTTTTTGTGCTTGATATGTTCCTAAGACTGAACAGAATCCCCTTAAGTGATCAAAACTGTTGGTCACAATGGGTTATGTTGTTTCACACATTCCAACACGGTTCTAAAACTACTTTTACAACATCTTCATTTATCTGTTATTTTATTAAGTACAATAATGGCATACATACTACATGGATATTATTGTAGCTGAACTTGTGCTGCATACAAAAAAGTCATGACTTTTTGAAAATACTGCTTAGATTTGTTGAAATTGACAACAAAATCAGAGCATGCCAAAATCATTAGAGTGCCAGAAAATACCCTCAGGCCCCAGAGGATTAAGCTCAGGAAATAAATCGAAACTTTATCACATCATTGGCAATATATTTGGAACAAAACGCTGACCAGAATCTAAACACCCTTGAAAAACTATACAGCAAGACATTCACTGCACCCAATTTAGACACTCAATTAAACTAATTAAAAACTTCTCTGAACTCAGTGGGTCAGTTTCAACCCATATTTTTAAAACTTTTGTGTCAAGGCTTGATGTAGTACATCAAGTAACAATGTGCAGAATGATGTGCACTGGGAGAAATCACTACAAGCGCATAATTCATTAAGCATTTTTGAATAATATACTGTTCCTGGCTTAAACATTAGTTCATGGTATTCTGTCTTTAAAGGAAAAATCCACCCTGAACAACCCTGTAAAACCCGATAAGTTATTTTAACTCTTTTTTTTAAACTGATTACATCGAAAATTGAGTAGTAGTATTTTAGTAAACTATGATTTAAGTAATATAAACATACTTGTTCAAGTACTTTTTACTCAGTAATTTTAAGTGATAGTTACTCAGTTTTTTAAATTACAATAACATTCGAAATTAATTTACTTTGTCAGTATTTTGTTTTCAGAGTACTAATAAAAATCAAGTATAGCTAACTGTAAAATTCATTCTCATTCATCTCATTATCTCTAGCCTCTTTATCCTGTTCTACAGGGTCGCAGGCAAGCTGGAGCCTATCCCAGCTGACTACGGGCAAAAGGCGGGGTACACCCTGGACAAGTTGCCAGGTCATCACAGGGCTGACACATAGACACAGACAACCATTCACACTCACATTCACACCTACGGTCAATTTAGAGTCACCAGTTAACCTAACCTGCATGTCTTTGGACTGTGGGGGAAACCGGAGCACCCGGAGGAAACCCACGCAGACATGGGGAGAACATGCAAACTCCGCACAGAAAGGCCCTCGCTGGCCACAGGGCTCGAACCCGGACCTTCTTGCTGTGAGGCGACAGCGCTAACCACTACACCACCATGCCGCCCAACTGTAAAATTTAATTAAATTTAACAAAAAAACATTTAATTTCTCAGTGAGGAAATATTCACTTTATGTTAACTTGTTTAATTTCAGGAAAGCTGTACAAACCTCCTAAAACTTAAACATTTTACTTAACATCTACTCAATTCTAGAAGTTAGTTACTTAAATTTTTTGCTGAAACTGATTACACAAATTAAATTGTGTATTTTTGACTCAAAAATACAAGCACATTTTGAGTAAACATTAAAAACAGTTTAACACGGATGATTTAACTCAAATTACTCTTTTATTGAGTTACCAAAAAAGAACAGGCAACACTGCTGAGATTACAAATTCAAAAACAGCACAAGGCCCTTTGAGAAATGGCCTTAGGACAAAAGTGAACAAAATGTGTAGACTATGCCATATGCCCGACAAAGGCACTCAATCACATTGATACCAAATTATAATGATCTTATACTGCCATATCCATTCTGCTCAACAAGTTTCAAGACTGCCAGTAATGGCCTACAAACACATCAAAAATAAATTATGTTAATAAAACACTATGGCAATATATGTAATGGTTGACAACTGTCACCATATATACTATATTTCCCAACCCTATCCACTTCCATACAATGCAAACACTGGAACAGTAACATCAAAAATATAGAATACTGGTATTTATAAAACAGTGTAAGGGCCTGAGGACAGAACCACCACATTTATGAGTGGACAAATGCATGGTATGTAATCTTACCAATCCACAAGGAGTTTTCTGGAAAAATCACTTAAAAGACTGTTTATGGATAAAATATCTGTCTGTTTAGCTAGTTAACCAATTTGAATATCTTACGAGGTTAAGATACTGCTATAATCACAAAATCCAATACCGCCATAAAAAGTTCTGTTTACCACTTTTCCTTGTGACAGAATACACTAACAGACATCATAGAAGTAGTTACAGCAGTACAAACGGTATGAGATGTTCACAATACTGTTTGTACTGCTGTAACCATTTCTGTTAACACATCCATACAGTACAAATGCTACATCCAACATTATTTTTAAACAGTAACACATTCAAAATTGAACAAGAATAGTTTCAAAAACATCTATAAGATGTGTTAAAAAAGAAACAAAAATCCTCTCATTTCTCTGTGCAAAAAATGTAGTGCAAGTGTATGTATGTTTGGGTTACATGTACATGAAACATAAGTTGAGGAGCAACCTTGTCATTACACTTGTGATTACTACACAGCAAAAAGGTCATTTTTAAGGCTCAAAACCCTAGGTCTCATCTTCCCATCCTCCAGGCCCATCAACACTTTCTGGACAAAGTCAAATGTATTAACCATGTCTTTTGGGTAACTTATGCCACTTTTCCACTACAAACGTGGCTGAGTTGGGCTGAGCCGTGCCGTGCTGAGTCGAGCTGAGTGGGGCTGTTGGAGTTGCATTTCGACTACAAGCCCGCACTGAACCGTGCTGGCTGGAAGTGGGTGGACACATTGGATGGAGTTAGCGAAAGTGGGTGGACGTCACGTGATGTCGTTAAGCAGCGCAAACAGTGACATCAGTGAGCTTTTAAGCGGTAGTCTCACGACCCGGAGAGTAAACAATAAACATGGAGGACATGGAGTCGTTAGTGTTGCTGGTCTTGGTGCTGTGGCTTGTTGTCACTGACAACGCCAACAGATACTGGCAAGAGCGTATAGATGAGGCGAGGCACATAAGGCTTCAGAAATTCTCGTAATTCATAATTATTATTCTTCCGGGTTTACGGTGTTTACAGATCCCAGCGTGCTCGAGGGGCGTGTGTGGGCATGTGAGGACACTCCTCCTCACCAATCAGTGCACAGGGGAGTGTCTGCTCACACCCCCAGCCTCACTCGGCTCGGTTTGGCTCGCTTCAGCCCCACTCCAAAACGGTGCAAGTTTTAGGGGCTAAGCAGGGCTGAAGCGAGCTGAGTCGTGCTGTTCTTTGGTAGTCGAAATGCGAGCCGTGTCGGGCTGAAGTGAGCTGAAAAAGGGTAGTGGAAAAGGGCCATTAGGTGCAGTGCATAAATCAATGCAAAAAGCATGACAAATGCATCAGCAAATGTGCGGAAATCAACAACTATGTTACCCTCAAGCACGACTGCAGTCTTCTCTGGGCAGAAGAATGTGGCATCTGATGAACTGGCACTGATCAAGAGGTGTCCAACCGGTATGTCGTCAATGTTTGGGTCACCAGACTGTGACATCTGTAGACAAGAACAGAGAGGTTACCTGTGAAAACAGACTCATCTCATTATCTCTAGCTGCTTTATCCTGTTCTACAGGGTCACAGGCAAGCTGGAGCCTATCCCAGCTGACTACGGGCGAAAGGCGGGGTACACCCTGGACAAGTTGCCAGGTCATCACAGGGCGTGAAAACAGACTGCCTTTGCTATTTCCAAAGGCTGCCTGCTGAAAAAAAGCAACAGTGGCCTATCACAAGACAAACAGCACTCAGAAACAATTGCAATCTAAAAATGTGATTTGATTCAGTGATGAAAATTTTAGTTGTATACAACATGAATTCTTTGGTGCAAAGTGTGAGTTTTCATTCATTTATTCATAAATTGGAGGCATTATTTTTGATTAACAAAATAATAATTAATAGACAATTGTTCATCATGTTGTCCAGCTATTTATTTTACCTCATCCCAGCCCCATCTTGGAATGTGTAATGCAATCATATGTGGTCACTCTGAGATCCCTTTAGATTCCACATTTTATAGTTAAAACAATGCAGTCAGGTGCCCTGGTGGCCCAATGGTTAAGGCGTATACCATATAACAACAATTTCAATTTCTGGCCGTGGGAACCATCACATGAATTTCTTGAGACAAAAGATCAACATTGAGAACATGTTGATTTTATATCAAATAGGGAACAGGAGAAAGTAAAAATGAAGGCCTCAAAAAATCATTTTATAGTAGGTTAATTAAAGGACATGGGACATGAAACATAAATGCACACTATATCAGTTTCTTTCCATTAAAAATATGAAATAATTGCATCAACAAATACAAAATTATCTATTAAATTCAGCAAAATTGTTATATTCGTGATGATTATATGGCATTTCTGCTCGAGCTCCGATATGCATATTTTACAACCGGAAGAGCCGCTGTCACGTGATCATATGTCACAAAAACTTTCGGGTACAGCACAAGTGGGTAGATGAATATGGAGAAGTGTGAATCGTGATGATGACAAATGCGACAAAATAGTTTTTGTGTCTTGAATGACAAGAAAATTGTTTCGTTTTTAGAGTGCTTAACGTACATTGAACATCATGGTGTATTGCGACCTCCCAGTCAGTCAGACACGCTGTTACTCTTGTTAGCAATGTAGCTAGGCTCAGCATGGCCAATGGTATTTTTTTGGGCTGTAGTTAGATGCGACCAAACTCTTCCACGTTTTTCCTGTTTACATAGGTTTATATAACCAGTGACATGAAACAAAGTTCAGTTACACAAATTGAAACGTGGCGATTTTCTATGCTATGGAAAGTCCGCACTATAATGACAGGCATACTAACACCTTCTGCGCGCTTCGACAGCGCATTGATACCTTCACCCGGAGTTGTACCATTATTTTTTAGACAGGGCGGACGAACCAGGGCATTCGCCCGCCTGGCCGTGCCCGACGAGGAGCGCTCTCGGCCAGCTTGGGAGGCAGACGGCAGCCCCTCCTGGAAGTGTGGTTTTACCATGGGCCTCATGCGGAAAAATGCCGAGGTGCATTCGCTAAGCGACTGAAAGCCGAGGTAAGGATTAGTATTATAATTTTGGGTGTATCAATTATTGATTATCATAATTCTGACTCGTTTCGCCATTTTGAATGTTTTCATCTTGGACTCTGGAAGCATTGTATCTCAATCAATCTCGAAAAATATCAGCAAAAAAAAACTAGCTTGCAACAGACTTTAGCTAGATCTATGATGAACTTTCAATGTATGATACAAAAATAATACTTCTTTCAACAGATCATTAGCCTTTGAGCAGAATTGTTTTTAACTTACCAGGATGTGTTATCGAGCTGACCGCTTTCAGTTTCATGGGGATTGAATGAACTCTCACTCTCAGAATCATCTGACCCGTCAGAGTAAAGACAAGATCCATGTTCATGTGAATTTCCAGCTATAGGTTCGAATTGATAGGGTCTAACTTCACATCTCTGTGAAACATCGGGAATGTCACTGTCGATGGTGTCCATTTCGGTAACCTGTTTACATTAGATACCCAAGCGCTGGCTCCTTGGAAAGTTTTTGTGGCGTCACGGGTCATGTGACCACCTAGCTAATTAACGAATCATTGTTTTACGCTGATGTATAAAAAAGTTGAATAATGTGATGATTTTCACATTTTTGACGCCCTGCAGTGATTTAGATGGCATTTCTTATGTCCTTTATACATAATTATACCCAGAAAAAAATCCATGTCCCATGTCCTTTAATTTTAAATACATCCATAAGTGAACAGGATATTCAAAATGTGCTTATTTCCATCCATATTTTCCATCCATTCTACCCTACGATGACTACAATTTTAATAGTAATATTCAACCTCTGAATTTTTTTTAATAGGGATTTAGTGGATTAGATAAACAAAAAATTTAACTCTTTGACCAAAAATAATGACTTGCATCCCAATGCTTCAGAAATCCAGAGTCATCCTCATGCAGATATGCAGGGAGAGCACGGAAGACAGCAGCACGTCTGATGTGGACATCAACTTGTAACATATTCTTGCCTTACTATGACAGATAAAAAAGTATAGCCACACAATACTACATTAACACAAATAGCCCTCCCATATCTTTACAGATGACAGGTCTTCCAAAGATAAATCAAAATCTACTGTAGTATCATTATCAAGCACCCAGAAGCTTAACCAACTAATCTGGAGGTCATAAATGCTGAAGATCTGACTGAGGACATTAGCTGCTTTCCCTGGGCGTGCAGCTTTCTTCCTGAACAAGCTCTGAAGATGAGGGGCATGTTGATCCAACTCAGCATAGAAACAGTTCTTGAGGTTGATGTTCGAGAGTCTGTAAAACTCTGCACAGATCTGCAAAAAATAAAATAACTATGTTAGAGTGCAGTGTGTGTGTCCTTTCTGACAAGCAAAAATCAGACAAATGGCAATTAAAAACACCAGACTATGAACACTTGTATTTGGAGTAGTTTAATCTACATTTGAGTAGGACCATCCAATGTCTCACAGACAAAGTTGCACAAAAGAATTATATTAAATAGATCTGCTCGAGAAAATTATTATACAGCGATAAACCAACAAATAACTTACCAAAGTAAGGCACCCAGCGAAAGCCTCAGTGTCATGGCAGTCAATGCAGACAGCATGGTGCCAAACGTTACCTGGTCAGGTGGGATAACTTGCGGCATGCCACCGAAAGTTTCGATTTTGGTCTTCACCAGTGCTCCCAACACATATTTTCCAAAGAAAAAATATTGCCCTTCCTTTCGCTGTTTTCACTTTTTGCCAAAAGTTTGCAGGCTGTAAGCAGGCAAAGTTTATCTCCCAGCGCGGGCAGCAAACACGGCACCAATGAGTTTGACCGGTGAAGACGCATGTAAGCACGTATGTACATAGATGATTTCACATGGATTAAGAGACAGCTGTCAAATTATTTGAGTACATTTCACCATCGTCATTAAAGTGTTTAAGAACTGTACACTTAAAATTAGAAATTTGTTCAAATAACTCACAGTTTGCAGTGAATTAGCTTTTTTAAATTTGAGTTAATGCAACCCATATTTTTTAAGGAGTCTGTACTGTTCGGGTTTACAGTGAAACATGTCATTATTCAGTGGCATGCAAGATTTATTTCATAACAAAATTCAGAGTTGACTTTTTTTAGTTTAAACTTATTTCATTGTTGGCATGTTTTTGTAAGTATCCTACATTACCATTCAGTACTATTAAACTACCCACTGTTAGTAGTGTCAATAAGTTTTAGCCCTTGCTTCATCTCTGCCTAAAGAGTCTGATGCAGCAGCACTTTAGTCATTTAAGCCATGAAGCCAGGGCCTAACAGTTAGAGAAGCAGCTTTGAGACCAAAAGGTTGCTGGTTTGATTCCCTGGACCAGCAGGAATAGCTGAAGTGCTCTTAAGCAAGGTGCCTAACCCCCAGCTGCTCCCTAGGCTGCTCTAGGTATGTTGTATGTTGCTCTGGATAAGAGTGTCTGCTAAATGCCTGTAATGTAATGTAATTTGCTCTGTCCTGCTCTCTCATCTGTACACTCTGCTCAAAAAGACCAGCTTCAAACTTCATGTCAATACCACAGTCAGTGCCATTATGCTTGTAATTTTGTAGGTAGCTAATTAGCCAAGCTGAGTTTTGGCCATAACTCACTGTAGACATGTTATACAGTATCTGCATCACATTCTGGGACTTTGAGTCCAGCATTTACAGTCATCCCTACTACAAGATTGGATTTCTTATTAATAAGATATTGCACATCACCGAAAGATGTTGGGTGAAAAATGAAGCTCGAGCTTTTATTTTTAGGGAATTTTAAGCATTTTTGTGTTGTCTCATGCACACAGTGAAATTCTTTCTCTGCATTTAACCCATCTGGGGGTATGAGCACCTGAGGAGCAGTTGGGGGTTAGGTGCCTTGCTCAAGGGTAGTTCAGCCATTCCTGTTGTTCCAGGGAACCAAACCAGTGACCTTTTGGTCTCAAAGCTACTTCTCTAACCTTCAGGCCATGACTTCCCTGTAGGCTGATAGTGAAGCCTTACTGTTGTCCCTTATGTTTGAGATTTTTATTTAAAGCAGTTGGTGCGAGTAAATGTGATATTCTCACCAGTTTGCTGGCAAAAACTGGTAAATGGTTGGCCTGCCATATTGGTCAGATGGCTTCTTCCTGTTAATAAAGTAGGCATTTTTTGACCATGTGATGAAATAGTATGAGCTACATATCTTGTATCAGTTGGACTTGTATCACTGTCAACTCCCTTAACAGCTCTGTGCTTGAATTGTATTCACACTTGTAAGTAGTTTTTGCCAAAAGTATCTGGCAAATAAATAAATACAACATAATAATGTGTACTACTTGGCTGTAAATCTCTGTCTTTAACTGTGACCCAGAAATCACCAGATACAGAGTATCTTCTCAAATAGAGCTTTGCCAGGACTCAAACGAAGCCATTTAATTTCATGATATTTTAATGGCTTTTTTGTCTCCACTCTTCTCTATACTAAATGAAAGTCATGCTGGTTTGGGTTCAGGTCAAGTGAATGACTTGGCCAGTCAAGAGCATTCTACTTTTTAACTCCAAGTTGTTTTAGTCCTATTGTTTTCACAGGTAAGTGTTTTATTCCAACATGTAGTTCAGTCCACTGAGTTCTGAGGCATTTGGTAGGATCTTGGCAGTTCACCCCAACTGCACAGTGTTAACCTCAGGCTAAAGTAAACTTTTGTAAACTCTCCCATGCCAGCTATTATATTTATTTCATTATTTTGCATAAAAATGGAATCAATATAAAAAATATCCTGATCTGAACTAAAGATACAATCGATAATCAGGAAAAATACAGCAAGTTATGATGGAAGCAGTCAAGCTTTATTTTTACACAACAAGGCAATGTATAACAATACAATAAGGGTGTTTTTTATTATTATTTTACAAAATGTTCAAGAAAATTAGCACTACTAACTATCCAAAGAACCTTTGACAAGCTATTTGTTTTATTTGATCATTATGTTCAGGAAGCACCAATTTGTGGGCCTGTGGAGTGACCAAAAGGATGCTGAACTTGATAAAAGTTGGATTGGGTTGCTCTAGATTCCCTGAATTGGGTGCTATATGTTCCCCCTGACCTCAGTTTATTGTCTGTATGGAGTTTTCTCCAACTGTTCATGAGGCTTATCTCTAGGTTTCTGTTTTCCTCCCAAAAACATGCTAGTAGATGGACTCGCAATGATAAATTGCACCTAACTGCGCATAACTGCAGATTTGTGCATGTATGAGGCCCTACGATGAATTAGCACTCCATCCAGGGTGTATTCCTGCCTCAGACCCATTATTTCCAGGATAGACTCCAGATCTACAGCCTGTCCTAGAAGTTCTTTTTCAAATAGATAAATGATGAATGAACAGTGTTTTCCATCAACATATCAATGGCTCCTCACAGAAAGTGGACAATAAACAGAGTGGACAGAATGTGCTCCTGATTTGTTGTCTGTGTGTGGTTGTGTGGTTTGTTTTCCAATTTAGTCTAAACCATTTCTTTACTGCTGAGAATCAATAAAACACAAGGACCTTCCCGACACAAGCAACTTGAGTGCAACCTTATGTCAGACAAAGAGCTGGAAAAATTGTTTCTGACCCATCTCAAAAGGAAAACTATGCAAAACACCCAGCTCCATCCAATAAAGTGGCATAACAATCATTCTGTGAGGCCATTAGTAATTTTATTGAAGCACATCCAGTAACTCTGAGAGATGAGACAAAAAACCCTTCTGTTGAGTACCAGTCTCAGAACAGCATGGCATACGATTCTCTGATAGCTCTCTACTTGCTCGTTGTAGTCAAAGAAGTCATCCCACTGGCTTATTCACATCTTAGAGTTCAGATACAGTCAAACATTTGTGGACACCTGACCATCACACTCAATTGGGGGAAGACCAATTGAGTTGCCAAAAAAGGTGAAAGCACATACAGGTGAAAAGTATACAATGTCTTTGGATGATGTAGCTTAAAAAATTTCCTTCACTTTAACTAAAGGGCCCAAACATGTTCCAGCATAACAATGCTGCTGTCAAAGCTCCATGAAAACATGGTTTACCAAGGTTGGCATGGAAGAATTTGATTTGCCTGCACAGAGCCCTGACCTCAACCCCACTGAACACCTTTGGAATGATCTAAAACTTTATGCACCTCAGGCCTTATCATCCAACATCAGTGCTTGACCTCACTAATACGTTTGTGACTGAATGAGCAAATCCCCACTGCCCCACAGGAAGGTTAGTGTGGCAGCGGGGGCATGGTCAAGCGCCGGTTTGTGACAGGAGGGCGGAGCCAGGGAAGGTGAGTGGCAGAATCACTACACCTGACGGTAATTAACCTGTGTTTGTGTGTCTTCCCAGTAACCACACCCTATTTAAGGAGGCAGAGGGAGCACAGAGGACGGCAGGACAAAGCTTCAGGTACGAAATAGGTTTTTATTGCCAGACTTTTCAGTATAAAAAAAAAGCTTTATTCTGATAAACACACACATACGCTGTGTTCTTGTCCCGGGAAGAGCTCTCCTCTGCTCTCCCTCTGCCTCCTTAAATAGGGCGCGGTTACTGGGAAGACACACAAACACAGGTTAATTACCGTCAGGTGTAGTGATTCTGCCACTCACCTTCCCTGGCTCCGCCCTCCTGTCACAAACCGGTGCTTGACCACGCCCCCGCTGCCACAGTTAGGTTTATAACAACAAAGGGAGAATAAATCTGGAAGAATCAGCACATACATTACAGCACCATGAAATTATTTTCTTTGCATGTCTCTACTTGTTAGAAACTTGGGGTCAGATTGCAGAGTCAGTTATGACAGTGCCCCTGGAGCAGATAGGGTTAAGGGCCTTGCTCAAGGGCCCAAAAGTGGCAGCTTGGCAGTACTTGAACTCCAACTTCCTGATCCATAACCCAGAGCCTTACTCATTGAGCCACAATTGCCTGATCAAGAACAAGAAACCTTTACTCACACATACACTCAAGCACAGACTTAAGCACAGTGAAATTCCTCCTTTGCATTTAACCCATCTGAAGCAGTGAACACACACACAAGCACACACAAGTGAGCAATGACCATATACATATACCCAGAGCAGTGGGCAGCTATGCTACAGCACCCGGGGAGCAGCTGGGGTTAGGTACCTTGCTCAAGGGCACTTCAGCCCAACCTTCAGGCCATGGCTGCCCCATGTTAACCTAACCACATGTCTTTGGACTGTGGGGGAAACTGGAGCACCCGGTGGAAACCCACGCAGACACAGGGAGAACAAGCAAACTCCACATAGAAAGGCCCCCGTCGGCTGCTGGGCTCAAACTCAGAACCTTCTTGCTGTGAGGTGACCACTGCACCACTGTGTCCAATCACTGGGTGTGATGGCAGGTATCTGCAAACTTTTGATCATATAGTATAGATAACTATCACATTGTTAGTATGAAAGGGGTGAACCATGACAGGGAATGCTGTTATAGGAAAGTAATCAATTCAAAGTTGATTATTTTCCTGTAACAGCATGCCTCATCATGTTTGACTGCTCTTATACCAATCAACTTGCCATTTATTACATTTTCTTTAAAGAATGCCATGTCATACATTTTATCCACTTATATTTTCATTTAACTGTACCTTCCTTCATTCCTTCATTCTGTAACAGGACTGTGCAGTCGCTGGCACTATTGTTATAGGCAGTCATTTCTAGGCCTACCTCCAACTTTGGACAAATGAAAAATAACCTGGTATATTACTAGTCCCCGGGCGGCACGGTGGTGTAGTGGTTAGCGCTGTCGCCTCACAGCAAGAAGGTCCTGGGTTCGAGCCCCGGGGCCGGCGAGGGCCTTTCTGTGTGGAGTTTGCATGTTCTCCCCGTGTCCGCGTGGGTTTCCTCCGGGTGCTCCGGTTTCCCCCACAGTCCAAAGACATGCAGGTTAGGTTAACTGGTGACTCTAAATTGACCGTAGGTGTGAATGTGAGTGTGAATGGTTGTCTGTGTCTATGTGTCGGCCCTGTGATGACCTGGCGACTTGTCCAGGGTGTACCCCGCCTTTCGCCCGTAGTCAGCTGGGATAGGCTCCAGCTTGCCTGCGACCCTGTAGAAGGATAAAGCGGCTAGAGATAATGAGATGAGATGAGATTACTAGTCCCTTTGGTTGTGCTCTTGCTGATATTACTGTCCTTCAATATGTATCATGCTGCTGTCACCCACTTGTATACTGCACGTAGTTAAAGGGGAACTGAAGGCAATGTTTTATCATCAAACTCTTTCATTTTATTAAATATAGGAATGCATTTTTGATAGCCATTTTGTCACTGCTATAGCAAGTTATGAGTGTTTGAAATATGCGATGTAATATATCAGTCCATACCATATGTCAAAGCAATGGCCGTAAACAAGATTCGTTGAGACCTGTGTGAGACATCGTAGGACGGAAGTAAAATGTACAGCGGATATCAAAGTGACCAACATCTGCCAACGTTGTCAAAAGATGCATGCGCCCTCTTTCAAATGCTGATGTAATCAAGCCGGAAGTTTTGTTTGTTTTGATAGCAATCAGGAAAGTTTGAAAAAAGTAGTTAGTAATTGTCATTTAAACTCATTTTTGTGCAAAATTTTGTTTGGAAAACAGTTTTCAAAATGGTGGCACTGACGCCTGGCTGACACTTCACGTTTCAAAGTCTCGCACAAGTCTCGTGAAGATCGCACGGATAAGCGACGCCTGCTGTGCAGGGCTTTACATTAGCACCCGCCCACCCACCAAATGTGGGTAAAATTCAACTTTGGCGGGTAATAACTTTAGTCTCACTAGCCACTTTGGCGGGTGGTTTATTTTGTGGTATGACAATATATTTTAATTGTAGTTTTCTCTGAAGACATCTGAGATAAACACATTGCAATGTAATATTACATGCCTACAACTCCCATGAGCATCTGCATAAACATTCTGACAACATGTTAGAATTGTTTAGAACATTCATTAACATCTCAGATAAAATCAATGATACGGTAACCTGTGGTTAATGAATGAAGCAACAAAGTTGCTGATGACTGACAAGCGCACCATGTGGTGGCATATAGCTGGAGTTTCAAACCCTGCTGCTCAGGAAAAAAAGGGCAGAGATGAACAGGGCCGGAGGCAGCATTTTAAAATCACCAAGGTCCGTGGTGCACAAAGCGCGCACCGAAAAATTTTCGAATATTTAAATGAGAGGGGTGAATTACACACCACACAAGAGATCTCATCTCATTATCTCTAGTCACTTTATCCTGTTCTACAGGGTCGCAGGCAAGCTGGAGCCTATCCCAGCTGACTACGGGCAAAAGGCAGGGTACACCCTGGACAAGTCACCAGGTCATCACAGGGCTGACACATAGACACAGACAACCATTCACACCTATGGTCAATTTAGATCCACCAATAATCCTGACCTGCATGTCTTTGGGGGAAACCGGAGCACCCGGAGGAAACCCACACGGACAACATGCAAACTCCACACAGAAAGGCCCTCGTCGGCCACGGGGCTCGAACCCGGACCTTCTTGCTGTGAGGCAACAGCGCTAACCACCACACCACCGTGCTGCCCACACAAGAGATCTATTCCTGAAATTACTTTTAATGGCGTTTGAACTGAATATCATCAGTTTTGAAAAAAAATCATGTATGTGGGAAGAGTAAGAATAATTTAAGCTTGTTTAATGGTTTGATCTGGCCCAAGCAATGAGGACAAAAGATACCCTAACCATGTAGCCTATGTAATTAAGATACATTAACAATCTGGCATCCGTTACACCTACACAAAAAAAAAATTCTGAGAAAAAAATTCAGTATACACCACCATGTTTTAGGCAAAGTTATCCAAGGCAAACATAAGTTGAAACTTTCCACTCTATTGTTTTGGCTTATTGAATGATTTATTTTTAAAAATCACAAACAAGGTAGGCTACAACTGCGCTGCTTCGAAAATGTCAATTTAGCAGCTTCATGAAAGTGCGCTGATGGTTACCATGGAAACCCCATGTCTCCTGCACTGCGTTCCTCCCCCGAGTCACGCGTTCATTCGTTTTTGTGTTCTTGGTCTCAAAGCCGCACGAAACAGACACAGAAGAAAGAATCAGCGTTTAACATAATTACTAACAATGCACTTTTTATGGAGACGTTTTAATGTTATTCTGTATTTTTTTATCCAGTTGAATATTTAGCATACAAATGTATTTTCAGCTCTTAAAAATGACCGAGGTCCGGACCGCAGTGGCCTCATAGCTGGCTACAGCCATGGAGATGAACAAGATGCTAATAGGAAGATAAGACAGTTCAATGACAAATGGAAGTTCAGGTGAGATTGGCTAGTTCATAACAAAACCAAAAATACCACGTACTGTGAAGACTGTAGAAAGTCTGGCAAAGACCGGTACCAGTAATTTTAAACTCGAAACTATAAAGGACCACGAAAAGTCAAATGCACACATCGGTACTATAACATCAAAACCTGTGAAGATGGCTGGTTCACTACAGGACAGCATTGCTTTCAAGTCCCTGGCTGTCATGAAGTTGGCTGAGCTGGAGAGGATGGAGCTGCTGTTTAGAAACGTTCATGCAATTGGAAAGAAGTTGATCCTGCCCCAGCTATCAACTTATGGCCTGCTGGAAGCCTCAGGTCTCAAAGACCATTTTTCATGGACCATTCAGACTCATCTAATGATGAATGTAATGAGGACATTTAATGTCTCTCTCTACACATGTTCACACACACACACACACACACACACACACACACACACACACACACATACTATTAATAGATAATACATAATATACATAATACTTGATAATACACATAAATACTTGCATATCAAACATCAAATGTTTTTCAGTGATACATGTTTTGAATTGGACTTTTAATATTAGAATCAGTTCAGTTATACTGAATGTTATTTTTCATATTATACAATATTTCATATTGTAAGGGGCTTGAATTTGAGTTCAATAAACAAAATACTCTGTTTATATTTTTGTCTGAATTGGTTGCATGTTTTCATATAGGGAGCTACCTTAACAGCACTGAATACTTGAGTGCTACTGTAGAGATACATTATATGCTGCCATTCATAATTAAATCTAGATCTTCCGAACTTTAACGTATCATCGTGAAGAAAAAACTGTGATTTCCTGGCAACAAAATTGTGGCTAGTGAAAAGGCTGAATGGCTAGTGAATCGGGAAAACTACTAGCCACAGTGGCCAGTGAGCAAAGAAGTTAATGTAAAGCCCTGCTGCCGTGAACCAAACAAACTAAATTCAACATGGCTAAAAACTGAATAGGCCGAGAAGTATAATATTTAATTGCAATTAGTTGCCAATACAAGTCACGATATATGGTTACTAAAACCAAAAACGTAATTGAATAACACATTAAGAAATAAAGCAAGTTTAAAAATGACTTCAGTTCTCCGTTATACTGTATCAGTACTTCTATATTTTGGATATTAACTGCACTAAATATCACTCTGTCCATGCTCCTGTCATGACACAACTACTGTCATATTTTCTTGTCTTCCTTCTCACACATTATATGTCTTGTATCATTATAAAAGTTTAAAATCTTATTGTACTTTATGATATCTTGTTTACTTTATCACATCTTAATGTTGTGGTACATCAAGGAAAAAATTTGATGCTTGTCATCATTTGCATGCTAGCAGCTACAAACAACTGTTCCTTTTACCAGCCTTTCTTTAATCTCTTCAAAATAAAAGCAATTAATCATGTTACTGAGAAACCTGAAAGCCAACCTCAAAGTCCTCTGTTCTGAAGATTTTCATAGAAAACCTAAAGTTCCAGCTTTACCTCTGACTGTTAAAAAGCCCTGACATTGGAGACTGTTTCCATAAATGCTAAGTGAATGTCTCCTCACTGAAAGCTTCACCATATCGACACTTACAATCTTTTTAAAATCCATTTCTGGGAGCACCCACCTTACAATTCCATGTTGTTAGTCTACAACCTAGTCTTACATTTGACATTAGTCTACAACCTCCTTTGTTCTTCCCATGTCACCCCTTTGCTTGCTGACCTGCACTGGATACCTATCACAGCTCGTATCAAATTTAAGACATTGGTGCTACGAGCTTACCAAGCCCTCAAGGGGTTAGGTCCAGCATACCTCCAGAGTCCAATTCACCTCTACATGCCAGCCAGATCCCTATGCTCCACTACTACTGGTCACATGGCTCCTCCTCTATGCTCCTCCCCAGTCCACTCAAGACTGCTGTCTGTCCTGGTTCCCCGTTGGTGGAATGACCTTCCCATTGAGGTCAGAACTAACGACTCCCTGACCACCTTCAAGTGTAGACTGAAGACTCACCTCTTCAGGATGCACCTTTCCCCCGTCTTCCCTGTCCACTAAGTAACTGCATTTCATTCTAGACCAACCCAGGCTCTACAGATGACTTGCAACCATGTGATTAAAATGTGCTACGTCATGAGCATCCACCATGATGGTGGATATACAAAACAATTAGGATGGCAGCCACTGAAAAGTGTGTCTGTAAACAATGGTGAACTTTCTCAGTATTACCACGATTTGAATGGTCAAGCAAAGATTCAATACAAACAGAAGATAGATGTGTGTGGTTTTGACCCATATTATTTAAAAAAGTCAGACTTTTCTGAAGATAAGAAGCTTCTACCAACCATCAAGTACCCAGATATCACGTTCTATCTGGTTTGGCTGCCAAAGAATCAAGTCCGACCTTGGATGAAACATAGCCCATTTTCTGAGTGGGTGCCCAGTCTGGATTGATTCTATCATATAATTTTGCTGGCACTCCTAGAAGCAAAATGGTAATACACGTGTTAAAATTATAACAATGACTAAGTGAGCCATGACAAGAGAATGCTCATTTTATAGCAAAATTCTCACAACACGAAATAAAATTCTTCCATGATATTATTGAGAAAGCTTTTGAATCTCACCTGAGATAAAATGATTACTGCAAACACGAGCTGTTTTGGTTTTGGCTTCTGTTAGATCAGCCCTGCCAATGTTGTTCAGCTGTGCTCATCTCCTCTCTGTACTAAGCCTCAGAGTTTCCTCGCCCTATTTCCAAATCACGGATGGAATTCTAAGAAATCGGAATGTGCCACGGTCATGAGTACTGTTGTGACCACAACCATATACAGCACAAAGATATGGCATAGCTAAAAGAATCCTTAAAGCAGTGGAAAAACAAAGAGTTGTGCACACATGACTGTGTTTTGTATGGAATGTCACTTGACCCTGCATGTGTATATCCACCAACATGGCCGACATCCGGGTTTCTATTTTGCTTTGACATCACTTGCAAGTCAAGGATACTGTCTAGCCTGGGGTTAGCCATTGGAGTTCTCTATTTAGTTGTACTTTATGTGGTTGGTTGGTTGGTTTCCTTGGCTGTTTGAGTATTGATATTTCGACAGAATATTACACTAAGTATTGATGTCACTTGTTCAGTTGGCACTAGAACTTTCTTGTCTTGACATTTAGTACTTAGTGTACCTGATTTTGTACTTGTTGTACATCACTCTGGATAAGAGTGTCTGCTAAATGCCATGTAATGTAATATATTGAATGAATGCATTAATGTAAACTTGTGATCTGCATTGTAGCTCAAATTACTGTCAGAGATGCGCATATAGACATTTAACTTTCTGAACAATCAGAATCAAGAATTCAATAGTAGCATGGTATTACATTTGCTCACACCTCCCATTTTTACAACAGAAGTAGGCCACCAAAACCAGTGCTTTAGGTGGCCTACTGGTGGAAATCCTAATGGTGGAAATCCCTGCTGAAAGAGAGATTTACTGAGAAGATAGGAGTACATAAGTATGCAATCCTTCTAATCTCATACTGTGCTTCTAAAAGAGCAACGACAACCTGGAGAGTGAGAGAATTATGGGATCTTGTAAGACTGAGGTGGGGGGGAGAAATCCACCGATTTAAACTCAAATGAAAATTGCTATGACTTATAAAGTGAATTGGAGGTGAAAAGTTCCTCACTGTTCAAGTACACCAAAGGTCATCTCTTTGAAAAGCACACATTTTGTTTTACCTAATAAATGCTTTTTGAAAGGTCAAACACAATGATCCTGAGAGCTGAACTACTTGACACAATAAACTGCATCTAAATGCGTCCTTTAGCAAC
Organism: Neoarius graeffei; assembly: GCF_027579695.1. NCBI lineage: Eukaryota > Metazoa > Chordata > Actinopteri > Siluriformes > Ariidae > Neoarius > Neoarius graeffei. The sequence continues at coordinate 74,884,664 of NC_083575.1, read as the reverse complement.
TCAATATCTGTTACAAGGTGACAGTTTGTGACATTTGAGGATTTTTAATATGATAATCCTGCCTTTTCTAAATACATTTTTCCAAAATTCAGGAGGTTTCTTTAGGCTTTGGTTCCCTCATACACAGAGTTGCCCGAAGGCATGAAAACATGTCATGAAATAATTTCAGAAAAGCATTGAGCTCATGCCGCTGAGAATATCCTTATTGTAACTCCACCAGTACACCTTCCTTGTAACAAATAATATATCAGTACTGTGTTAATACTATTAATTACAACAACTTAAACAAATGATAGATTGGCTTTGTTCCAAATACTATACTACAACCCCAAATTAGAAAAAGTTGGAATGGTATGGAAAATGCAAATTTACTTTGACTTGTATTTCTTTGAAGACAGTATGAACCCAAGATATTCCATGTTTTGTCTGGTCAACTTCATTTCATTTGTTAATAAACAAATTCCTGTAGTTCAAGCCTGAAACAAATTCCAAAAAAAGACATTGGGATGAAAGCAATTTAGGGCTAGTAATGAAGTAAAAGAATTCAATAATGATATGATTTGAAACAGGTGACTGTTATGTTTTGGTTCAAAATTAGTATCCAGGAAAGGCCTAGTCTTTTGAGGAGCAAAGATGGGTCAAGGATGTCAACAAATGCATGAGAAAATTATTTAAATGTTTAAAAGCAATTTTCCTCAAAGAAAGATATGAAGGGATTGATTTGGATATCTTACCCTCTACGATGCATAATATCATTAAGTGATTCAAGCAACCTGGAGGAATTTCAGTATGTAAAGGGAAAGGGCACAAGCCTAAGCTGAACACCTGTGATCTCTGATCCCTCAGACAGCAGTGCATCAAGAACCGTCATTCATCTATAGCTGATATAACCACATGGGCTTGGGATTACTTTAGCAAACCTTTGTCAAGCACTACAGTACGAAGTTACATCCACAAATACCAGTTAAAACTTTACTGTGCAAAAATGAAACCTTATGTTAACTGTGTCCAGAAGTGCTGTCAACTTCTCTGGGCTCAGAGGCATCTGGGATCCATCACACAGTGGGAATGTACATTGTGGTCAGAGGAATCAGTATTCCAGGTCATTTTTGGAAGAAATGGACACCATGTGCTCTGGACCAAAGATGAAAAGGACCATACAGACTGTTACCAGCAACAAGTCCAAAAGCCAGGGTCTGTCATGGTATGGGGTTGTGTCAGTGCCCTTGGCAAAGGTAACTTCCACTTCTGTGATGGCAGCATTAATGCAAAAAAAAAATTTTTTAAATTGAGATTTTGGAGTAACATACGCTGCCTTAAAGATGATATCTTTTCCAGGGATATTTCAACAAGACAAATGCAAAAAGACTGCACATTCTGTATATATTACAAAGGCATGGCTGTGGAAGAAGAGGGTGTCTGTCCCTTATAGAGAATGTGTGGTGAATTTTGAAACAAAGAATATAACAATGACGACCTCATACTGTTGCACACCTTAAGACCTGTGTAGGTACATTCAGTCCGTCTCTTTAAGAAACTACATTTCCCATCAGCCAACTTCCGCATTGACCTACGTCACGCGTGGGCGGGATCATCTACGTCACATCCTCCAGGAAGGCATAAACCACCCAGAAACTCCTAGCTCCTCCTCTTTTGGCACCGTGATTTCAACACGGACACAGGGAGGAATCGCTCGCTCCGCGAGCAAACCCAAAAAGACGTCTTTTCTTTTCTTTCTTGCAAGAATCAGAGTTTCGCGCTTTTCTTTGTTTACCTTTGGCCACGGTAGACTCTAAGATCGCGCAATTTTAAACTCAGCTTGAGTTTACAACTGGTTTTTCATTTGTTCCTTATAAGTATGTACTACTGCAGTCCAGGCAGTTATTTTAAAGTTAAGAAGCGGCTGGATCCTTTTTAACTCAAAAGCTGTGCACATTGTTTGATCAGAGACTTTCTTTTCATTACGAGCGACCACGCGTCGGACCGAGAAGTTCTCTGCGCCTCACGGAAGCGACTCATGACCTCCACAATGGTGAAACTCCAAAGTCTCGGAACATCTCTTCATAATTTTGCTAAAGGCAAGTTACTGAGTAAGACTGGCATTTGGGCAGATAAACCTAGTCTTAGGAATTAGGTTTTATTGAAGTAGTGTGAATTTAAACTCGAACGGTTTAATTGTTTACACTGTTCGACATGCAGCGTGTTGAATTGTTGATTGTTCTGTTTTGTTTTAATCTCGCAATTGTTTAATAGATAGGCTGTGCATGCTTCTCTTTATTCCTGACTAACACTTTAATTTCCTTATCACACATTTTGACCTTATCAAGGTTTCAGTGGATTCAGTACTGTTATAAGCTAGTGAAATTAGCCTACGGCTAATTTCTTTTGTCCCATTAGCATCCAAAGCTAAGTGTATTGTCTTAGAAACATGTGGCGGTCCTCACACACACACACAAACACACCTTAGCTAGCTTTCCTTTGCCTTAGCTAAACACAAGGCTAATCTAGGCCTACACAAACACGTGGCCTCTCACAAACATACCTTAGCTAGCTTTCCTTTGCCTTAGCTAAACACAAGGCTGATCTAGGCCTACACGAACACGTGGCCTCTCACAAACACACCTTATCTATCATTCCTTTGTCTTAGCTTAGCCACACGAGGTTAATCTAGGCCTACACGAACACGTGGTCAGAGGCCTCACCTGGCCTCTCACACACCTCAGTTAGCATCCCACGCTAGCTTCTTTCTTTTGCTAGGCCATAGGCCTTACCACATGGTCAACTCCTCCCCCATAAACACACGTGGAGTTAGCTACCAGAGCTAATTCTTTTGTGTAGACCACACACACATAGGGCCTTTCACACACACACACACACACACACACACACACACACACACACACACAAAGCTAATCTTTTGTCTTCACACACACACCTCACTGTTTGTATATATTTCAACTGCCATTATCCATTTTTTTAATATTTTTTATAATAAATTCATTTATTATTGAAACTGTGTGTTTATTTGTGTTCCAATATCTTTGAAGTCCCCAATCTCCAAAGAATTCTAAAAGGTGCATATGATTTATGTAATATGGTAAGTGATCATAATAATTTGGAATATACCATAATTTAGCTGTTTGGTAATTTATTATTAAGCACCAAAATTAATGGTATCAATAAATGAGACTGATTAATGAGACGGATTCCATGAGTGATTTAATGATATGAGACTGATTCAATGAAAATGATTCACTGAAAACGATTCAAATGAGACTGATTCAATTTTAATTATTAACCTTCAGATTTAATGAGATTGATCACTCAATTACCCAAATGCACCCACACCTGTTTGCAGAAAGAATGGGACAAAATAAATAACACCTGAAACATTTCATCCCTTGACGTCTTCAGTCCCTAAATACCTTTTAAGTGTTGTGAGAAGGAATGGCAACATTATAAAGTGATAAATGATTTACCATTCCAACTTTTTATGAAATGTGTTGCAAGAATCAAAATCAAATCAATCAATCAAAAAAAAGCCACATTAAAATTAATGAGGTAAAACATCGAATAATGTGCTGTTGTATTGTTTTGAGTACAAGACAGGTCAAAAAGTATTTACAAATCATCATTTTTGGTTTTAATTTCAACACACCATCCAAAAAATTTCTGATTTAGGGTTGTATAATAGTTATATTACAGTTCAAAGAGCCTCATCATCTTTGGCTAGTACATTTTCTCTGCAATATTTACTATTAGAAAGGAACAATTCTCCAAAACTGTTTGTCACGTGTAAAAACTGATACCATTCCCCAGTAAAAATCCTTGTAGAAGCTAATGTTTTAAAGAGTTAGGTATGGCTGTGGGGCGGCATGGTGGTGACAGTGCTAACCACTACACCTCACAGCAAGAAGGTCCGGGTTCAAGCCCAGTGGCTGACAGGGGCCTTTCTGTGTGGAGTTTTCATGTTCTCCCAGTGTCTGTGTGGGTTTCCTCCGGGTGCTTCGGTTTCCCCCACAGTCCAAAGACATGCAGGTTAGGCTAACTGGCAGCTCTAAATTGACTATAGATAGTTTTCACATGACGTCACAGAGTCGGGGATTCCCTGGTGGCAGCCATCTTGCAGGGCAAGCTTACCGTACGGGTCACTGAGCACACATTGTAACGCGCGAGTTACATTTATTTATATATTATTTACATTTATAGTTACATTATTACTATTTAAAGCTAGCAATGATGCACACCTGTTGTATTCACGGCTGTCGTAATAGGTCAAATGATGAAGTCAAGTGGAGCTTTTATGGAATTCCCACTGTACGGGAGCACAAAGGCGAGCAAACAAAGAAGCTCAGCATACAAAGGAGAAACCTATGGCTTGCGAGAATCAACCGCAAGGATTTTCAGCCTTCCAGACACAGCAAAGTCTGCTCCGATCATTTTATAAGTGGTAAGTTGTTTAAATAAACAATCAATTGTGTTTAAGTTTGTTTTTGGAAACCAAAACATCGTGTAAACAATCTCTAGAGAATGCCTAACTGGAACCGCTGAGTGTACATTTACATTGTAATGTACACTTAATATCGCTCGTTTGTCACGTTTCTAAGTTTATACTGACATGGTACTGTAATACCACTAATGGATGTAAAATTTGTCTTAAATCAACTCGATATTATACACACACATATATTTATATGCAGTGTTGAGAGCTCTAAAATTCCAATGTTTACATACCTTGGCTGTAATTAGGACACGACTGTCACTTGTTTTTATATGGTGGACTTCATGGACCCAGCCACAGACAAAACAATTGTATGACTCCAGTATGCTTTGAGGTCGTCAAGTGTGTAGGCGCTTTTAGTATTCACGAAATAGTTCACAATATCAGGGTATGATATGGATGGCAGCCCTGCATAGTAACTTGAAAATGCTTCTTTGTCCACTTCGTAGGGGTCAATTCCCCCAATCAAGGCCAGTTTGGCTGCATACCATTGTCGTGAGATGTCGTCCAATGTATCCATATACTTCCATTTGCTTGATTTTGTCGACATTGATCTTTATTTTAGAAAACTGACTATATAACTTCATAAATTCATCCAAGATAATGTAGCCGGTAGTGGCGATGGTCCGTTTTGTTTGCCCCGCAAGATGGCGGCTGGGGGGGCGTTCCCCGGAATGCCGTGACGTCAGTGAAAAACTATCTATAGGTGTGAATGTGAATGGTTGTTTGTCTCTATGTGTCAGCCCTGTGATGGTCTGGTGACTTGTCTGGGGTGTACACCGCCTCTCACCCATAGTCAGCTGGGATAGCCTCCAACTTGCCTGCAACCCTGCACAGGATAAACGGTTATGGATAATGGATGGATGGTATGGCTGTGATTCATCTGCCAAGGTATCAACTAAGGAACCTCACACTAAACTTTTATGAAACCCTACCTACCTGCAGCCTTGATAAACATTTTTTTCCCAAAATTTTAAGTTTTTGTTTCCAGTGAATCAAGAGTTATAAACTTTTACCAATTGTACCTATTGCGTTCAGATTTTCAAGGCATGGACCATTTTCCTTTAAAGTCCTTCATGGACTAAAGTGGTATTTGCCAAGAAGCTTAAAACCTACTTGTGGTTGGCAACAATCACTGCACAAACATACACTATATGGACAAACAAATGTGGACAATTGATCATCACACCCATACGTGCTTTTTGAACATTCCATTCTAAAACCATGGGCATTAATATGGAGTTAGCCTTGACTCTTCTGGGAAGGTTTTTCACTAGAATTTAGAGTGTGGAAGTAGAAGTACTAGTGCAGTATAGCAAAGAATTTACTATGTACAAATATAAAAATGAGTGACAGCATGATATATATTGAAAGATATGACTTAATATCAGCAAGAGAACAACCAGAAGGACCAGTTTAATGTTCATTTGTTCGAACGGAAGAGGTATAATTACTGCCTAGGGCTAGGCTGCAATATGTCAGTGACTGTACAGTCCTAATACTGACTGCATGCAGGTACACTTAAATCTATATTACTAAAGGAAGGCTGTCTGTCTCTGTCTGTTCACCTATGCAAATCAACACAGCTGGACGCACATAATCCATACATTGCACATGGATTGGTGACACCTCAGAGGGGCTCAAGACAACATTTTCAATTTTCCAAAACATGGGATTAATGTTAATCCAACACACTATTAATTTCCTGTAGGCTACAGTACATGCTCGTGCTAACACACTGCATGCAGCCTCAGTGGGAATTCCCCTCCCCTACTTGTCCGAGAGCTTCGATTGTACAGGACCTCGCAATCAGCGCTCCTCGCCAGAGACTTCCACTATGGCTGAGTCTATGTCACTGAGGAGACGCAGGGAGCGATTTAGCCCTTGTGAAGAGCACCATTCAGAGGAAATCAGGTTCACAGGCAATAACTACTAGTAAGCTAGTATATGAAGGGTAAGCCAACTAAGTAGTGGGGTTCAGACTGTTTGGCTACACAGTGGATTTCACTATCTATATGGGGGAAAACATTTCTCTCAGGCACAGTACTTGCATATGATACAGTGATGTCTCTCCTCAATCCAGCATTCCAGGGATCTGGTTCCCAATTGTTTGTACATAATTTCAACATCCAGCAGAATTCAACAGTATTTCAGAATGACAGTGGCCCATTTCAGAAGGATAGTGTGCCCTGCAAAAATTGTTCAGGAATGGTTTGAGGAACAGGACAATGAATTTAAAGTGCATATCCTGGACCAATTTCATGTTTTTTTATATGAAAGTATGTCCCTTTACACACTCATCCAGAAGGCTAATTTTGCACAAGGCCATCTGTCTACAGCAGAAAAAAATAAAATAACTCAACGCGTCTGGAAAAATCCCAAGGGAGTCTGGAGCCAGATTTGTGATTTCACGTGCGGATCCTCCAGCAGGCTGAGAGAGCTTGCATGGATTCAGTGCACAGTCTATGCAGACCAAGTTTAGCAGCTAGAGATTTTGCATTGAAATATGGAATTGTCACCTGAGCTTCTAAACCCATGGATTCATGTATCAATGCTCATCTATCTATTGTTACATAAATCATATTTTTTCTAATTACTATTATGTATTTATATATTTCTTCATTTAGAAGAGTACCGGCTACTGTAGGAGAAAGATTTCATAAGCTACACACATGGAATCGGCTAAGCAGGGTTGTATATACATTTAATGTGTTTGACAGGTCCCAAGACCTCAAGCCCTGATACGCATATCCCTTGATACATGTGAAGTAAGTGTATTATCGCCCAGCACTTTCGTGTTGCTTACTTTTGTGCATGTCAATAAATAACATTATCCATGTACTACACAAACACAAGAACACCTAATTTAGAGTATAGTCTCTCTTATTTCTTACCCTAGCAACAGTCAACTTGTGAATCGCCGATTTTCTTGGTCTTTTTCTCGGTTCTGCTTTGGTCCTCGGCTTCCGGGTGCCTCGCTTGAAGCGCTCCCATTTCTCTCTCATTGTCCGGTCTTTTGGAAAACGATGAGTACTAATCCCATTAAGATTGGTGTTGCTACACCCTCCTACAATACATCTGTTAACCTCTCATCTCATCTCATTATCTCTAGCCGCTTTATCCTTCTACAGGGTCGCAGGCAAGCTGGAGCCCATCCCAACTGACTACGGGCGAAAGGCGGGGTACACCCTGGACAAGTCGCCAGGTCATCACAGGGCTGACACATAGACACAGACAACCATTCACACTCACATTCACACCTACGGTCAATTTAGAGTCACCAGTTAACCTAACCTGCATGTCTTTGGACTGTGGGGGAAACCGGAGCACCCGGAGGAAACCCACGCGGACACGGGGAGAACATGCAAACTCCACACAGAAAGGCCCTCGCCGGCCCCGGGGCTCGAACCCAGGACCTTCTTGCTGTGAGGCGACAGCGCTAACCACTACACCACCGTGCCGCCCCATCTGTTAACCATTTTAATAATTACGTGATAACGTTGAAGAAATTTGCAGAAAACCACTAGGTCATTTTCTTATAAAGAAGCGCTGATGTAGGATTCAGAAGGATGCGTCCCGCATGTGGTGTCATGAAAATCAATGTTTGCCGGGAAATCCAAATGCCAAGTTTTTTCAGAGGTGGACGAATTCGCCTCAAATGGCTTGATTTCAACTGAATTTTTCTGGTATTGCGCAAGGTAAAAAAATTGCACAAAATGCAAAATGTGACAGATATTTGACCAAAGTTTAATATAAAATAGGAGAATTACATTGATCTTGCTCCTGAATTTATCTGTGATATGCACTTTAAGGTGTTGACTTGGCCTTCAAATCCTCCAGATCTCAGTCTGATCGAGCATCTGTGGGATGTGCAAGACAAACAAGTTCAATCCATGGAGACCCCACCTTGCAACCTACAGGGATTACAGGACCTGCTGGTAATGTTTTGGTGCCAGATACCATAGCAGATCATCAGAGGTTTCGTGGATACCATGCCTCAATGGGACAGAGCTGTTTTAGTGGCAAAAGGGGAACTACACAATATTAGGCAGGTGGTGTTATAGCTATGTATATATTGTTTGTGCATTTTGATATTTTGATTTAGTTTAACAGTCAAATTTAACTGTTCAGGTATTTCAAATAGATATATGAGGGTAGATATTCAGCTCTATTCAAAGATTCAGCAAGTGCAAATACTGTATAAATGGATAAAATGTACGATGTGTCTTTTTTTAATGAAATAAATAATTGGAATAATTAGCTAATTGATGTGGTATAAGTGGAATAAAACATGATGAGGCATGCTGTTATAAGAAAATAATCAATTTGGAGTTGATTACTTTCCTATGACTTTCCTAATGGCCTGTGTTGTTTCATTCCTTAGAGATTAATAATATGATAATTTATTTACACTATATGGCCAAAAGTTAGTGACACCTGACCATCACACCCATATGTGCTTTTTGAACATACCATTACAGATTTATCTCCATTTTGCTGTTATATTATAATAACCTCCACTATTCTAGGAAGGCTTTCCACTAGATTTGGGAGCATGGCTGTGGGGATTTGTGCTCATTTAGCCACAAGAACCCTAGTGAAGTCAGGCATGGATGTCAGGAGAGGAGGCCCAGGGGGCAGTCAGCATTCCAATTTATCTAAAGTTGTGCAATGGTGTTGAGGTCAGGGCTCAATGCAGGCCACCTGAGTTCTTTCACACCATGCTTGGCAAGCCATGCCTTGATAAACTTTGCTTTGTGCACAGGGGCAATGTCATGATTGAACAGGTTTGAGCCCCTTTGTTCCACTGGATGGAAAGCTTAAAGTGACAGCATACAGAGACATCCGAGAAGATTGTGTGCTTCAACAGTTTGGGGAAGAACCACATGGCTAAATTAGGTGTGATATTCAGGTGATCACATACATTTGGCTATATAGTATTTGTTTCGAAACAAACTAAAATCCAATGTAAAGCTGGCATATCACTTTCTTACCAGCACAGCACACAATCACCTTGCAGTTAAGTACATTCCATCCATTATCCGTAACCACTTATCCTGTGCAGGGTCACAGGCAAGCTGGAGCCTATCCCAGCTGACTATGGGTGAGAGGCGGGGTACACCCTGGACAAGTCGCCAGCTCATCACATGGCTGACACATAGAGACAAACAACCATTCACACTCACATTCACACCTACAGTCAATTTAGAGCCTCCAGTTAGCCTAACCTGCATGTCTTTGGATTGTGAGGGTGTAGACAATTTCCGGATGTGGGTGGAGCACGGAAGTATGGCAGGCAGTTGTTTGCTTCCGAGTTATTTTCATTATTTTTGCTTTTCAGCTCAAACACACACTCATACACACAGACTATTATCCAGTTCTCAGCCCCGATCGCCCCTCCTTTCTCTCCTTTTATAGGGCGCCATCCCTGTAAGAGACACACAAACACACGTTAATTGACAACAGGTGTAGTGATACGACCACTCACCTTTCCTGACTCCACCCTCCATTCACAGATTGATGCTCAGCCACGCCCCCGCTGCCACATACCCCCACCACCCGACTCGGGCCAGGGAGCTGTCTGGCCTGCAGCGGACTCCCCTCCCCCAACAGGACAGGAAGTCTGCCACCACCATCTGCACCCCCTGCCTGTGGACCACCTCGAATTTGAATGGCTGGAGGGCAAGATACCAACGGGTGATCCACGCATTGGCATCCTTCATGCGGTGGAGCCACTAGAGGGGCACGTGGTCTGAACAGAGTGTGAAAGGGCATCCCAGTAGGTAGTACCGGAGGGCGAGGACCACCCACTTGATGGCTAGGCACTCTTTCTCTATCGTGCTGTACCTGCCTTCCCACATTGACAGCTTCCGGCTAATGTACAGCACAGGACGCTCCTCCCCCTCCACCTTCTGGGACAGAACAGCCCCCAGCCCTCTGTCCCATGCATCTGTCTGTAAAATAAAGGGGAGAAAAAAGTCAGGGGAGTGTAATAGTGGCCCCCCACATAGTGCAGCCTTTACCGTAGAGAAAGCCTGTTGGCATTGCTCCATCCACTGGACCGGATCTGGTGCTCTCTTTTTAGTGAGATCAGTCAGCAGGCTGGTGACGTCCGAATAATTAGGTATGAACCTACAATAGTAGCCAGCCAGCCCCAGGAACTGTCTCACCCCCTTTTTGGTCTTGGGCCTTGGGCAGGCCGCAATCGCTGCCATCTTATTAATTTGGGGATGCACCTGCCCATGGCCTAAGTGGAAGCCCAGATGCCATACTTCCACCCGCCCAATTGCACACTTCTTTGGGTTAGCTGTGAGACCCACATGCCTCAGTGACTTTAGGATGGCCCTAACGTGTTCAAGGTGCCACGACCAGTCATTGCTATAGGTGAGATCATCGAGATACGCAGCTGCATAGGTGGTATGGAGGCGGAGAACCCTGTCCATGAGCCACTGGAATGCCGGGGAAGCCCCAAATAACCCAAAAGGAAGTGTGATGAATTGGTGTAAGCCAAATGGTGTGGAAAAGGCCGTTTTCTCTTGGGACAGAGGAGTCAAGGGGATCTGCCAATATCCCTTCGTTAAATCCAGTGTCGAATAAAAATGAGCAGTGCCTAATCAATCGAGCAGCTCGTCAATGCAAGGCATTGGATACACGTCAAATTTAGACACCGTGATGACTTTTCTATAGTCCACACAGAACCGGACTGACCCATCGGTCTTGGGGACCAGGCCCACTGGGCTGCTCCAGTCACTGTGGGACTGGAAACATGTCAGAAAATTCTTTCTGCAACTGGGCTACCTCCGTGAGTTGGGCCGGGGAGAAGTGGTCTCCACAAGGGTTGGCGATGTCAATTTTCTTTTTTCAACCTCTGACCCCAGCTCCGCCTTCTCCGGGATTACTGACACCAATGCCACGGGGACCTCCTCATTCCAATGTTTTAATAGATTGAGGTGGTAAATTTGTAATGCCCAACCCCTGTCCGTTTGCCTCACCTCATAGTTGACGTCCCCGACTCACCATGTGACCTCGAAGGGCCCTTGCCACTTGGCGATCAATTTGGAGCTCGACGTGGGCAATAATATGGGTACTTTGTCTCCCGGTGTGAACTCTCTAAGGTGCGTGCCCCTGTCGTACAGTTGGATTTGACGTTCTTGTGCCTGCCGCAAATTCTCCTGGGTTAAGTGCATGAGTGTGTTGAGTTTGGCGCACAGGTCAAGAACATACTGAATTTCATTCTTACTAGATGAAGGTCCCTCCTCCCAATTTTCACATAGCACATCCAAAATGCCACACGGCTTACGCCCATATAATAATTCAAATGGTGAAAAACCTGTGGAGGCTCGTGGGACCTCTCGTACTGCAAATAACAGGGGCTCGAGCCACTTATCCCAATTACATGCATCTTCACTTACGAACTTCCGAATTATGTTTGTGAGAGTTCGATTAAAACATTCCACTAAGCCATCAGTTTGTGGGTGATAGACACTGGTGCGGATAGGCTTAGTCCCCAGTAACCCAGACAGCTCTCGCAGTGTGCATGACATAAATGTAATGCCTTGGTCTGTCAGGATTTCTTTCGAAATCCCGACCTGGGAGATAAAGCGGAAGAGCGCTTCCGCAATACTGAGTGCTGAGATATTGCAGAGAGGCACTGCTTCCGGATATCACATTGCATAGTCCACCAGAACTAAAATAAGGCGATATCCCCATGCTGACCAATCTAATGACCTGACGAGATCCATCCCAGTTCTTTCAAAAGGGGTCTCGATTAAAGGGAGAGGGCACAAAGGTGCTTTTGGAGTGGCCGTGGGATTGACTAATTGGCATTCACGGCACACCACACACCACTGACAGACATCCCCGCGAATCCCTGGCCAATAGAACCAGGCTATTATTTGGGCTAGTGTTTTATCCTGCCCCAAGTGTCCGGCCATGGGATTAAAGTGAGCCGCCTGGAATATGAGTTCCCGATGGCTCTTTGGGATTAACAACTGTGTTATCTTTTCACCAGTTTGAGTGTCCTGCATCACTTGGTATAACCCAGGGGTGTCCAAACTGATCCATAAAGGGCCTTGTGGCTGCAGGTTTTCATTTCAGCCATGCAGCAGCACACCTGATTTGGCTTATTCAATCAATAATGGCTAGAATGAAAACCTGCAGCCACACGGCCCTTTATGGATCAGTTTGGACACCCCTGGTATAACCTATCCTTAATAATAGAAAAGTAGGGGAAGGCCGGCGTCGCATTTGGCTGGAGAATTTGACCATCAATTACTCTCACTTGGTCAAATGCATGCTGCAGAGTCCTGTCTCACGACTGCTCTAACAGGAAATCCCCAAGGGAATCCCTGAGAGAGGGAGGAGGGGCGGGGTGTTCCTCACTCCGCGTATTGCCCTGACACGGTGCTGATGTAGATGGCTCTGTGACAGCTTCTCCCACCAATGTTAGTCCGGGGTCTTCCCCAGATGGATTACTGCAGGACCCACTCCTCACTATGTGTGTCATTAACTCCTTAAAACCCAGCCAATCAGTCCCCAAAATCAGCGAGTGGGTGAGATGAGGGTTAACCGCCGCCTTTACACTATGCTTTTCACCCCAAAATAGAATGTGGATGGACACTAAAGGGTAGTTGTGAACATCCCCATGCACACACAACACCTTCACCATTCATGCTCTCCCCAGTGCCTCACCTTGCACCAGGCTTTGGTGGCTTGAGGTCTGGTTACAGCCAGAATCCACCAAAGCCTGTTACATATCCCCTTGGACACTTACCAGTATACGATATGCTCTGGCCTGATCAAGGGCGGTTTCTGGCACGTCAGGAACCTGGACCACCGTGCCCACCTCCATCGTGGAGCACTGATTTTGGAGATGTCTCAGCTCCCCACAGCGCCAGCACACTGGCCCAGGCTCTCCCTCTGAACCGGTGTTACTGACATCACTCACCTGGGGGGGAGAAGACACAGACAAGGAAAGGGAAAACATGAGGACACCACGGGTGTGCCGGGCTGGCTGAGGGGGAGCCGGCCCCCGCCTCGGCGGTGGGGGAATGGGGCAAGGATGGGAAGCAGATGGAGAGAGAGAGGAAAGAGGAGAAGAGGAAACATGTCTTTCTGCCATCTGAACTGCCACCATGTGGTCCTCTGCCAGCTTGATCGCTTGATCCAGTGATGCCAGGCAATGACACTGGACCCACTCTGCCATTCCTTTTGGAAGTCGCGTGATGAATTGCTCCAGTGTCACCAGGTCAATAACTCCCTTGGCATTGCGGTCGTCTGCCCTCAGCCACTGCCGGCAGGGGTACCGGAGATGTTGCCCGAACACGAACGGCCGGCTGACCTCCTCCAAGAGCAGCGAGCGGAAGCACTGCCGCTGTTGCTCTGGGGAGCAGCCGACACGCTGGAGGATGGCTCTTCGGAGGTCCACATACACGAGCTGGCTGTCGGCGGGGAGCTGCAGTGCGGCAAGCTGCACCTCACCCGTCAGCAGGGGGAGGAGGCATGCTGTGTGCTGTTCAACCAGCCAACCCCACACCTCTGCTGCTTGCTCAAAGGCTTCCGGATCGTCGTGTGGACCCATCTTTGTTAGGGTGAGGTGGGGAGGGTCCACTCCGGTGGCGGTCATGGACCCTGCCAATGCGACCAGATGCCGGAACGCCTGGCGGTCTTCTTGCTGGGCCAGCACCAAGGCTTCGAACCGTTGTTCTTGCTCCTTTCAGAGGGTGATCAGCTCTTGATGCTGGTTATGCTGTGCTGTGGCGAGGGCATGGATAAGGTCTTTGAACGGCGAGGACTCCATGGGGCTGTTCACTTCTGCACTCCCGGGTTTCAGCACCACTGTAGACAATTTCTGGATGTGGGTGGAGCACAGAAGTACGGCAGGCGGTTGTTTGCTTCTGAGTTATTTTCTTTATTTTTGCTTTTCAGCTCAAACACACACTCATACACAGACTATTATCCAGTTCTCAGCCCCAATGTCCCCTCCTGTCTCTCCTTTTATAGGGCGCCATCACTGTAAGACATGCACAAACACACATTAATTGACAACACGTGTAGCGATACGATCACTCACCTTCCCTGACTCCGCCCTCCATTCACAAATTGACGCTCGGCCACGCCCCCACTGCCACATAGGGAAACCAGAGCACCCAGAGGAAACCCATGCAGACATGGGGAGAACATGCAAACTACATAATGAAAGGCCCTCTTCGGCCACTGGGCTCGAACCCAGAACCATCTTGCTGTGAGGCGACAATGCTAACCACTACACCACCATGCCATCCCAGTTAAGTACATGTGAAAAAATAAAAATGTTAGTCAGACTACAACTTGTGTGTGTGTGTGTGTACGAGAGAGAGACAGAGAGAAAAGCCTGAAAGACACATCGATATGATCACAGTCTTGTGAGATGGGATGTCATCTTTTGAATGTTGTAATGTAATAATGTAGCTGCGAATTTGTTTTTGTGGTCCTAAAGGAGAGATATGTGAGTGAGAAATGATATATTTTTATGAAACTGATGATAAATTTTTCTAGTGATATTTAACAGCCAAGTGACACATGCCTCAGTTTCCAAAGACAATGGGTGTTGATAAAAACTTAGTAAGGAGATAGGAACTGAAGTGAACTACATGAATTTAAAAAGAGCAGTGCAAAAATCAGTTATAAAGATGTCATAACCTTTGAATGTGTGTGGGTGATAATATTACCATGTAACAAAGGCGATTGCTCTAAGACAGGGGTGCCCACAATATTTTGATTCGCGAGCTACTTTTAAAATGACCATGTTAATATGATCTACTCGGACTAGGTTGTTACCACTACTAGGCCTACTATGACTACTAGTACTGCTACTACTACTACTACTACTAATAATAATAATAATAATAATAATAATGACACTTGTTTTGATTTATAAACATTCATATGCAATTTGTTTAATAATACACTCTAAAAAATAATGGGGCCAGTACCGGTTCTTCAGGGTGATGCCATAGAAGAACCTTTTTCAGGGCTTCAAAGAACCGTTCATGCAACAGTTCTTTAAAGAACCATTTAAACCATTTGTTTGAGCAGTGAAGACAGATTTATGTAAACATAGCCTATGTGCATTGACCAGCAAATGGTAAGAGAATGCCAGGCTCTGAAGAACCATTTCCAATGTGAAGAACCTTTCGCATAATGTAATGGTTCATCACAGAGTTTTGACTCTCCATGGAACCATCCAGAGATTTGAAGAACCACTGAAGCACCTTTATTTTTTAGAGTGTATGCAAACATGCATACAAAAAGGTGACTGAAATTTATATTCAAATTATGTTAAATGCATAAGCTTTGTACTCCTAAACGTATTTTTGTTCAAATCACTTAACTTTTATAAACCGCAAACTACTAATATGTAAACATGAAACAAGCCCACTGTAAAAAAAAAATGGGCTATGTTTAGAAAAAAAAGTTAAATGCATCCAGACAGGCACTGTAAACCCCAAAACATTTTTGTTCACATCAATTGACTTTTGTATAGCCTGCTAGACAGAGATTTGACATTTACAACAATTTTATATAAAAACATTTTTCCTTCTTTTATATTTTTTCCTTCTTTCTTTTATTTTTTTATTTTTATTTTTTAACCGTGGAACTTAGCAACAGCACAACATTAATACATAGCATACTGATGTAGGCCCTAAATCAGATCTTAATCCGATGATGATCGGCACTGGAGGGAGTCAGAGAGGGCTGCATAGTCCGGACAGTAGCTGCTGGTAGTGAGCCTCAAGCAGGCCTCGAGATGATCGTCGGACATACTGGAGCGGTATTTGGACTTAATGATCTTCATATGCGAAAAGGCTGACTCGCACAAATAAGTGGAGCCGAACAATGCGGTTAAGGAGGTGCCATTGCCGCATGTTCGGGTACTTCGCCTCCGTGAGTAAATTCCAAAACGGCCCATGCGCCCTGGACTTCAACTCGATGTCAGACTGCAGCATCAGCATCTCGTCTTGCACGGCAGACGTGTTCAGCTGAAACAGTGCCGCAACTTTTGAGGCGAGGGAATCCACCTCAGTATCTTCCCCGAATGGGTGGCACATGAATGTAGCTAGTGGCTCGAGCAAAGCAAAGTCTTGAAATCGCTTCTCAAACTCTGACTGGAGAATTTCAATCTGCTCAGTGTAGCGCGCACTGTTAAGTTGCGCAAACGCCCTCCCTTGCATCTCCAGCTCTGAGGCGAGGTTTCGGAAGTTTCCTAAATCACGGCGCTGCATCTTTGAAACCAGCAGTTTCATTTTGCTGGTTGTCATGGTAACCTAATGTAACATTTTTTTTGACGCAGCGCTTGGCTGACATTTCGCTTCAGGGAAAAAGTGAATTTGTTTACATGTAAAAATAACCACGACGTTTTTTTTTATTTCATAACAAATATATTAATATTTACATATCAATCATGAGATCTACCATCCCTGCTTTCGAGATCGACCAGTCGATCGCGATCGACGTAGTGGGCACCCAGGCTCTAAGACAACGAGGGAGGCTCAGCCTCCTCTAAAAATGACAAACATCGTGTAGGATGAATTGCGCTAGGCTTATGTTATAGCCGACCTTATAACATTGCTATTTCAGATCCAGAATCATAGAGATATATGTGCTTAACCCAACTACAGTGCGAAATCATTCCCTTATAACTCCCCAGTTCGCCTAATGTGTGCGTGAGTTTTTCCCCCTTGTGACAGCGCGATGCAGCCCAGCCTCAGTGGATTGGGAGCTATGTGCTTGTCAATCTCAAAATGCAAGACGATTATTGGACAAATACTGCGAAAATGCCCGCCCACGGAGTCTCACGGACTCCCAGCCTCAGTGGACTTCAACGGCATTTGGGAGCTATGTGCTTTTCAATCTCAAAATGCAAGACGGTTATTGGACAAATACTGCGAAAATGCCCGCCCACAGACTCCGAGCCTCACATGGGAGGGATGTGGCAGTTTCTGCGAGGAGACTGGTGATTGGTGAAAGCGGCCGGATATTTTCTTTGATTGACAGCTCGTTTCAACTATAGACAGGCAGCGGTACAGTGTTGCCAGATTGGGCGGTTTTAAGTGCTTTTTGGCGGGTTTTGAACATATTTTGGGCTGGATAACGTCAGCAGTATCTGGCAACATCAGTTCAGTCCCATGCGGATTCGCAAGTGCTGTGGTGTATTGTAAGAGATCGGCTTACATTTCGATTTCATTCATTACACATTCATTTGTTTTATATACAAATGAATGCCATTCCCAATATGATGGAAGTCAGATTTTTAAATTTGCGGATGACTCTGTTATTGTCTCTCTTCTGGATGAAAGTGTGATTGAACATGGACCAGTAGTGAAGGATTTCAGCGATTGGTGTAAGTGCTCCTTTTTAAACATAAATGTCTCCAAGACCAAAGAATTAGTCATTGATTTTAGGAAAAAGTGCCCCCCTCTTCCGTCTACTACCATAGATGGTCAACTTGTTGAGATAGTACAAGAGTACAAGTACCTTGGCACAATAATTGACAGCAAGTTATGTTTTGAATCACACTCTGAGGCTGTATGTGCCAAATCCCATCAGCGCATGTACTTTTATCGCAAATTGAGAAATTTTAACATTGATCCCACTTTTATGAGAATGTTTTATTCCTGTTTTATTGAGTCTGTTTTAACCTTCTGTTTTATCTGCTGGTTTGGTTGTTTGTCTATGAGAAACAAAAACAGACTAGAGAGCATTGTCAAGACATGTAGCAAGATTGCTGGCATCAACTTCCCCACTCTCTCCCACATCTATTCAAACAGAGTGGCAAAGAAGGCCCAATCTATTGCAGCTGATTCTAGCCACCCCTTGTCTTGCCAGTTCAAGCTACTCCCCTCAGGCCGCAGGTACTCCATGCCCAGATGTAGGTCAAATAGACTCAAGAATTATTTTATCCCATCTTCCATCTCCATTTTAAATAATTTGTCTGAATTATTTTAAATGTATTTTTTTTTAGTTTTATTTGTTACTGTGTTGTAGTATTGTGGGTATTTTATGTTTTTGCTGTATTTTTGTGTGTCTTGTCCTGTCTGCTGGCTGCACAAATAATTGCCCCTTGGGGACAATAAAGTTACCTTTGACCTTTGACCTACATACGGTTTCTACCAGCTTTTTTAGTTTGTATATATTTTCATTGTAAATAAAGTGTTGTCAAGTTTGCTATCTTAGTTCCAGAAATGTCGTTTATTTGAGTGACTGAACTTGAACTTGAGGGGGCTAGTCAGCTAGCAAGAAAGCTGCGCACGGATGCCAAGCATTGCTGATTTAATTTTGGCGAAGCCATTTGCCAGTCTTCCTTTCGAGGAAAAAATTAAAATTAAAGAGGAGGGTAGACCAACGCCTCAAATTGACTTTGTGAAAAAGGTAGGGAATAATACTCGTTCCTTTCAGCTCTCCTGGTACGAGAAAGTGAATTGGCTAACAGCAAGTGACCCACATCAACAACAGTAAATAGGCTACTTTAGTAATATGTCATGGATGGACCAAAAATATAGAATCTATTTAAAATGTTTATGCTGAGTATATTATATTGGAATATATGTTTTTCTGGATATTAATTAAACACAGCTACAATTTGGAAAACATTTTTAAACAAAAACACAGCCGAGGTCAATTTTTAAACAACATGCCACAATTTTAAAATATAAAATGTTAAAATATACCCCCCCAACACCACCATCATGTATATTGGACAGTAGGCTAATGGGCCAAAAGAACCTGTTATTTCACAGTTTGTGACGCTGCCAACAATCAGCCAGATCAGAGGCAAGAGTATGGGCAAAATTGATGTGTTTTTTCTTTTAAAATCTGGAAATATCGTAACCGACCAGCCTCCCCTGTTTGAAAGACTACCAGCCGCCACTGCCTTGTAAAGTTAGATATAACCTTGCCAACTTACCTATGTCAATCTCCCTTAAAGAATGCAAGCCCCAGGAAAACTTGACTTAGCCCCTGGTCTTTTCAATAGCTAGAAACACCCTTGGATTTGTCCACACTTGGATATAATTTCTGAAGTGTGGAAGTATTAAAAGCTTTTATTTTGTAATGAATGAATCTGAGAATCATTTTTATTACCATCATTGCCAGGTTACACAAAAGGATTATGAATCTTTTGTACACTGCAAAATTCATCCTGCTGCTACTTTACCTAACAGCCTGTGTTTTCTTTCCCCCCCCCAAATCTGTGCCTCTGAGTTACATGGAGTCAACAGGAAATCTTTTGGTGGAGAGGGTGGAGACCTCGACTGGCTATCGTAGCCTGCAGGGAATCGGCCGTCAGACATTCTGTCGCATGTCCCAGACCTGGTGAAATGTAAGTGAATTGTTTTGGCCAGCCCTAAGGGTCCCATCTGCATCCCATCATTGCTGAGGAGTGTGCTCCCATCACCCAATCAAGCATCCAGCCAGAGCAGGTCATGATAATTTTTAACCATATTAACATGCCATTGTTGTGTATTATGCCTGATGTCAAGACTCTCGTCTCTGCGAGCCTACCACACAGACTTAATACTTGTGTCATTTTTAGGGCATACCTAACAACCTGTGTTTTCTCTCCCTCCCCCCCAATCTGTCCCTCTGAGTTACATGTTGGTCCTGGGATCGAGATGCTGACCTCTTCTGCCCCTTGGACCTGCTTAATCCATCCTGCTGCCCTGTGTCTGGTTGGAGTCTTATCGCATCGCTCCTGTGGAGGATGGCCCCATGAGGACAGTTGAAAGTTACACCTGGAGGACGCTCTGGACTTTTACAGTAATGTTTTTATGGCTGAGGACTACATTTGACTTGCTAACTTTAGGACTGCAGTTGTCATGAACAGTTTTGCACTCAAGTTTCCATCAGTGAAGAGCTACAACATCAACAAAACTGTCTTCATGTTAAAATTGTTAATGTTATAGTCATGCTGTCTGTTGTTGCCCAAATGAGGATGGGTTCCCTTTTGAGTCTGGTTCCTCTCGAGGTTTCTTCCTCATGTTGTCTGAGAGAGTTTTTCCTTGCCACCGTCGCTGCAGGCTTGCTCATTGGGGATAGATTAGGGATAAAATTAGCTCATGTTTTAAGTCATTCAAATTCTGTAAAGCTGCTTTGCGACAATGTTTATTGTTAAAAGCACAATACAAATAAACTTGACTTGACTTGCTACTGATTTTGGTAGTGTAGCAGGTTCATTGCTCAAGGAAATGAGAAATGGGAGGCAGTCTCATGACAACGCAATGTGTGTTTTATTCTCAGTTTAATATCACTTTTCAGCATTTACAGTAATTGTCAAAAGTTTGGATACTTCTCATTCATAGGTTTTTCTGTATTTTGACTATTTTCTACATTGTAGAACAATACTGAAGATGTGGTAAACAAAAAAGTGTTAAACAAAACATGTTTCATATTTTAGAGTCTTCAAAGTCACCACCGTTCATCTTGATGATGATTTGCACACTATTGGCATTATCTTAACCAGCTTCATGAGGTAGTCACCGTGAATGCTTTTCAATTAACAGGTGAGCCTCGTCAAGAGTTAATTAGTGCAATTTCTTGTTTTCTTAAAGGTAGACTGCCTTTCAGATTTTTCAAGTGTAGCTCATAAAAAGAATTTTTCCCTGACACCCAATTATTTTTGTTTAGTGGACCGAAAGCTACTGAATTCAAATCACAGACTTCCAATTTTATTATTTTTTTTAATAGAGCAATTAATGAATTTAGGGCCATGTGGGCCTAAATTCTCCACTATTTTTTCTTGCTTCACCATGACCCAATTCAAGATACTACGTCATGCATCATGTGGTGGGCTTTCCCCATTCGCGCAAGGCATTGTGGGATACAAATTTGAAACAGGAGAGAAAAATGGAGGATGTGAGTGTGTGAATGAAACGTGAAAGACTGACTACAGTAACAGAACGCAAGAAGAAAAGACATTATGTTGTGAAGGAAAGGAAACGCAGGACCAAACTAATAAATATCAGCGAGCACCTCGATGTGATCACCTGTTCATTTAGCAACAGAATGATGTAACTGTCAGTGCACGTTCAAGGTAAACCTGTAGATGGCAGTAATGCAACACTGGATGCCAGCTGCAGTAAAACCTAAAAGAAGAAGGTAAACCTGCGCATGTGCATAGGGACTTCTTCTGTCTGCTTGACTGCATGAAGCGAGCAATTTCATGCACATTATTTGCTTGGGAATCCCCTCAAATTACAACCCTGATTCCAAAAAAGTTGGGACAAAGTACAAATTGTAAATAAAAACGTAATGCAATGATGTGGAAGTTTCAAAATTCCATATTTTATTCAGAATAGAACATAGATGACATATCAAATGTTTAAACTGAGAAAATGTATCATTTAAAGAGAAAAATTAGGTGATTTTAAATTTCATGACAACAACACATCTCAAAAAAGTTGGGACAAGGCCATATTTCCCACTGTGAGACACCCCCTTTTCTCTTTACAACAGTCTGTAAATGTCTGGAGACTGAGGAGACAAGTTGCTCAAGTTTAGGGATAGGAATGTTAACCCATTCTTGTCTAATGTAGGATTCTAGTTGCTCAACTGTCTTAGGTCTTTTTTGTCGTATCTTCCTTTTTATGATGCGCCAAATGTTTTCTATGGGTGAAAGATCTGGACTGCAGGCTGGCCAGTTCAGTACCCGGACCCTTCTTCTACGCAGCCATGATGCTGTAATTGATGCAGTATGTGGTTTGGCATTGTCATGTTGGAAAATGCAAGGTCTTCCCTGAAAGAGATGTCATCTGGATGGGAGCATATGTTGCTCGAGAACCTGGATATACCTTTCAGCATTGATGGTGTCTTTCCAGATGTGTAAGCTGCCCATGCCACATGCACTAATGCAACCCCATACCATCAGAGATGCAGGCTTCTGAACTGAGCGCTGATAACTTGGGTCGTCCTTCTCCTCTTTAGTCCGAATGACACGGCGTCCCTGATTTCCATAAAGAACTTCAAATTTTGATTCGTCTGACCACAGAACAGTTTTCCACTTTGCCACATTCCATTTTAAATGAGCCTTGGCCCAGAGAAGATGTCTGCGCTTCTGGATCATGTTTAGATACGGCTTCTTCTTTGAACTATACAGTTTTAGCTGGCAACGGCGGATGGCACGGTGAATTGTGTTCACAGATAATGTTCTTTGGAAATATTCCTGAGCCCATTTTGTGATTTCCAATACAGAAGCATGCCTGTATGTGATGCAGTGCCATCTAAGGGCCCGAAGATCATGGGCACCCAGTATGGTTTTCCGGCCTTGACCCTTACACACAGAGATTCTTCCAGATTCTCTGAATCTTTTGATGATATTATGCACTGTAGATGATGATATGTTCAAACTCTTTGCAATTTTACACTGTTGAACTCCTTTCTGATATTGCTCCACTATTTGTCGGTGCAGAATTAGGGGGATTGGTGATCCTCTTCCCATCTTTACTTCTGAGAGCCGCTGCCACTCCAAGATGCTCTTTTTATACCCAGCCATGTTAATGACCTATTGCCAATTGACCTAATGAGTTGCAATTTGGTCCTCCAGCTGTTCCTTTTTTGTACCTTTAACTTTTCCAGCCTCTTATTGCCCCTGTCCCAACTTTTTTGAGATGTGTTGCTGTCATGAAATTTCAAATGAGCCAATATTTGGCATGAAATGTCAAAATGTCTCACTTTCGACATTTGATATGTTGTCTATGTTCTATTGTGAATACAATATCAGTTTTTGAGATTTGTAAATGATTGCATTCCATTTTTATTTACAATTTGTACTTTGTCCCAACTTTTTTGGAATCGGGGTTGTAAATAACTTCCCAGCCATAGAATGGCCTGATATTTTTGTGAGTTATTCCAGAAAAACATATATCACAATGACCAAATTTCAGAGGGAACTAAATTTCACTGATTTTATGAACTCGAAAGGCCGTCTAGCTTTAATGTGTCTGAGATCAAACAGTAAACAGCAAATTATAAAAATACAGTAAATAGCCCTATTCCACAACTGTAGTAATCCATATTATGTCAAGAACGGCTCAACTAAGTAAAGAGAAACGATATCCATCATTACTTTTAGACATGAAGTGTCTTTTAATTAATACAAATGAAAAAAAAAGTTAGAAGGTGTGTCCAAACTTTCGACTGTAATTTGACTGCAATTTTACTTTATGCCACAAACGCATAGCGCTGGGTTGCTCAGCTTACTCTCTCTCTCTCTCCCTCTCGCTTTCTCTCTCTCTAATTACCCACTTTTTTCTGAAAGAGCACAAGAAAGACACAAATATATTGCCAGTAATCAATCAGAGGTGAGACTCATCATGTGTTACCTGTTGGTTCTACCTGCCTCCTCTCTGTCCACAGCTGATGCTTGCTTATGCCCCTGCTGCCACAGGCAGTCATATCCATCCATCCATCCATCCATCCATTATCTGTCGCCGCTTATCCTGTTCTACAGGGTCCCAGGCAAGCTGGAGCCTATCCCAGTTGACTATGGGCAAGAGGCAGGGTATACCCTGGACAAGTCACCAGGTTATCAATAATCTCATCTCATTATCTCTAGCCACTTTATCCTGTTCTACAGGGTCGCAGGCAAGCTGGAGCCTATCCCAGCTGACTATGGGTGAGAGGCAGGGTACACCCTGGACAAGTCACCAGGTTATCATTAATGATTTAAAAAAAAAAAGACAGCTCCATAGTGACACGACGACCATCACACTTCACAGATGAGGTGCTGTGGCACTCCCCTCTTCAGACTGTGGTCACCTCAGCATCCTCATCCTCCCTGCCCTCACCGTAGCTTTTGACACCACCAACCACACCATTCTTCTCTCCTACCTTGAATCCTTTCTCAACAAAACTGGCACTGCCCTCTCCTGGCTAAGGTCGTATCTCACAAGATATAGACAAGAGTTTGTCAACATCAACAACTGCACTTCCTCCATTGCTGCTCTGTCCCAAGGTGTCCCCCAGGGTTCAGTGCTTGGCCTTCTTCTATTTATTCTCTACTTGCTTCCTCTTGGTAATATCATATGTCATCGTTGTCTCCACTGTCACTACTACATTGACAACATCCAGCTCGACACCAAATCTGCACCAAATCCATTACTGCAGCAACTCACCCCACTCTGACCAGCTGCATCACTGAAATTACATCATGGACGCAAGCCAACTTCCTCAAACTAAACGGTAATAAATCAGGAATCACCATTGGTCCCAAATCCCTCACCAAAAATCACCCACAACTTCTGCCTCCTCATCAATAACTCCACTCTGTTATTGAGTGTCTCCCTCCCTACACGTCCCTCCCCACACATGGAGTCATTTTTGACAGCAACCTCTCCCTCATACACCATGTCAATCAAATCAGGAAAACTGACTTTTTCCACCTAAAAAAAAAAATAGATCATCTCCATCCATCACTCTCCTTCTCTGTTGCTGAAACTTTGATCCATGCCTTCTATTTTCTCTGGGGGAATTTTCCTTCTTCGGTTATTCAGAGACTCCAGCTGAATTATGGGATAGTGTATTATAGCATAGTGTAGTACTTTTGCCTCCTATGGATGTAGTAGATCATCCAGGTACTGTTAGACTACTTTTAAATGCCTCCTGAGTATTCAAACACCCGACATACTGCTTTTTGCAGACTAATAGTATGTAAGTATGAGTATTCAGATGCAACCTTGGTCTTGTCTTGTTCTCGATACACTCTGGTCTTGGTCATGACTTGGTTTCAGTGGAGGTGGTCTTGACAACAACACTAGCTTTAATCTACCTTCAAGAATTCATCTTAGTTAATTCAGGAAGAGGCTACATCTAGGATTATTTAAAATCATGACTGAAAAGGCAGATGTAATTGGCGGTACAGTGATTAACGCTGTTGCCTCACAGCATGAAGGTTGCAAGTTCAAGCCTTATGGCCAATGGAGGCCTTTCTGTGCAGAGTTTGCATGGTCTCCCCGTGTCTGTGTAGGTTTCCTCTGGGTGCTCCAGTTTCCCCCACAGCCCAAAGACATGCAGATTAGGCAAAACACCCAGAGAAGCCAGTCCATACTTAGATCTGGTCCCTGGATAGATTGGGGAGGGTTGCGCCAGGAAGGGCATCCAGTGTAAAACCTATACCAAATCAAATATGCAGAGCAAATCCACTGTGGTGACCCCTAACAGGAGCAGCTGAAAGAAGAAGACTTAAAAGGCTTTTAGGACTAGGCTTAATTTTTGTCCATGAAACCACCCCTTCAAGTTCTAAAATTTGTCAGATATGCATTGTGTTTTGGTTACATCTCTGATTTATCAGCCTCTTTCACATTAATACATATCAGTAAGAGTTTTCCAGATGCAAATGCCATATTTGCAGTTAACACTAGACCTTTTGCATAAACTAACTAAGCAGCTAATTTTCAAAAAGATTCAGCCAGTTTTAACCCAATATAAATATCCATCCATCCATCTATCCATCCATCCTTCCATCCATCCATCCATAATTGGTTATCCTGTACAGGGTTGCAGGCAAGCTGGAGCCTATCCCAGCTGACTATGGGACAGTAAAAAACACATGTTCCAGATGTAAAAAAACATTTGGCACTGCAGGATTTGAGTCCCTGGCGGCGTAGTGTGTTACTGATGGTAGCCTTTGTTACTTTGGTCCCAGCTCTCTGCAGGTCATTCACTAGGTCCTCCTGTGTGGTTCTGGGATTTTTGCTCACCGTTCTTGTGATCATTTTGACCCCACGGGGTGAGATCTTGCATGGAGCCCCAGATCGAGGGAAATTATCAGTGGTCTTGTATGTCTTCCATTTTCTAATAATTGCTCCCACAGTTGATTTCTTCACACCAAGCTGCTTACCTATTGCAGATTCAGTCTTCCCAACCTGGTGCAGGTCTACAATTTTGTTTCTGGTGTCCTTTGACAGATCTTTGGTCTTGGCCATAGTAGAGTTTGGAGTGTGACTGTTTGAGGTTGTGGACAGGTGTCTTTTATGCTGATAACGAGTTCAAACAGGTGCCATTAATACAGGTAACGAGTGGAGGACAGAGGAGCCTCTTAAAGAAGTTGTTACAGGTCTGTGAGAGCCAGAAATCTTGCTTGTTTGTAGGTGACCAAATACTTATTTTACCAAGGAATTTACCAATTAATTCATTAAAAATCCTACAATGTGATTTCCTGGATTCTTTCCCCCCATTCTGTCTCTCATAGTTGAAGTGTACCTATGATGAAAATTACAGGCCTCTCTCATCTTTTTAAGTGGGAGAACTTGCACAATTGGTGGCTGACTAAATACTTTTTTGCCCCACTGTATATAAATGGATGATGAATTAAAGGAAAAGAAGGTGGCTGTTTTATACTGTAGGAAATATGCTGACATGGTTTGGTTCCATGTGTCCCCTTTTGAGAAGCATCACTAATCACCTTTATCCTATGATATATCCTCCAGGATGACTCCATCCCCAACCACAGGGTGATTTACTGAACCTGAAGTCTGTTTCCACCAGATAAAATTATTACATTCAGTAATTTAATTTATCTTTATCAAGATTATACCTCATTATGTCAACATGATTTGTATTCAGTTTTGCAATAAACCTCCAATGCCAACAGCATTAAAATAGAGACTGTTTAAAAAAAATAAGTCTATATAACTGGCAGGATGGGCAGCATGGTGGTGTAGTGGTTAGCACTGTCACCTCACAGTAATAAGGTCCGGGTTCGAGCCTCGTGGCCGGCGAGGGCCTTTCTGTGTGGAGTTTGCATGTTCTCCCCGTGTCCGCGTGGGTTTCCTCTGGGTGCTCCGGTTTCCTCCACAGTCCAAAGACATGCAGGTTAGGTTAACTGGTGACTCTAAATTGACCGTAGGTGTGAATGTGAGTGTGAATGGTTGTCTTTGTCTATGTGTCAGCCCTGTGATGACCTGGCGACTTGTCCAGGGTGTACCCCGCCCTTCGCCCATAGTCAGCTGGGATAGGCTCCAGCTTGCCTGCGACCCTGTAGAACAGGATAAAGCGGCTAGAGATAATGAGATGAGATGAGAACTGGCAGGACATTGAAGCTATTATTTTATGTTCATATTCTATTTTATACTTTTCCAATGCAGCTTACAGAAATTAATGGGCGCTATACGGGATGTGCATGAAAACACAAAATCATAATTTATATAGTCGTCTACCTAGTCTAACCATGTCATTATTCACAAAAAAGTACATTTTGTACACACACACACCTTTCTTTCTTTCTTTCTTTCTTTCTTTCTTTCTTTCTTTCTTTCTTTCTTTCTTTCTTTAAGGGTGGCATGGTGGTGTAGTGGTTAGCACTGTCGCCTCACAGCTAGAAGGTCCTGGGTTTGAGCCCAGTGACCTTCTTGGCCCAACGAGGGCCTTTCTGTGTGGAGTTTGTATGTTCTCTCCGTGTCTGCGTGGGTTTCCTCCGGGTGCTCCGATTTCCCCCACAGTCCAAAGACATGCAGGTTAGGCTAATTGGTGGCTCTAAATAGATCATAGATGTGAATGTGAGTGTGAATGGTTATTTGTCTCTGTGTGTCAGCCCTGTGATGATCTGGTGACTTGTCCAGGGTGTACCCTGCCTCTCGACCATAGTCAGCTGGGATAGGCTCAAGCTTGCCTGTGACCCTGCACAGGATAAGCGGTTACGGATAATGGATGGATATATAAGGTGTATGTGTGTGTCTGTGTCTGTGTGTGTGTGCACACGCGTGCGTGTGTGTATACAAAATGTAAATTTGTGTGAATAATGTTTTTCTAAAATAGAACTCTAAAATATTTTTGTTCTGACTCAATACTGCAGAAGTCATAAAATGGAAATCTATAACAAAGTTTCTATGAAAAAAACAGGGTGCCTAAAACCTTTGCACAGTACTGTATACACACGCACACGTGTTTACTATATATACAACAGTGGTGCTTGAAAGTTTGTGAACCCTTTAGAATATTCTATATTTCTGCATAAATATGACCTAAAACATAATCAGATTTTCACACGAGTCCTAAAAGTAGATAAAGAGAACCCAGTTAAACAAATGAGACAAAAATATTATACTTGGTCATTTATTTATTGAGGAAAATGATCCAATATTGCATATCTGTGAGTGGCAAAAGTATGTGAACCTATAGGATTAGCAGTTAATTTGAAGGTGAAATTAGAGTCAGGTGTTTTCAATCAATGGGATGACAATCAGGTGTGAGTGGGCACCCTGTTTTATTTAAAGAACAGGGATCTATCAAAGTCTGATCTTCACAACACATGTTTGTGGAAGTGTATCATGGCACGAACAAAGGAGATTTCTGAGGACCTCAGAAAAAGCATTGTTGATGCTCATAAGGCTGGAAAAGGTTACAAAACCATCTCTAAAGAGTTTGGACTCCACCAATCCACAGTCAGACAGATTGTGTACAAATGGAGGAAATTCAAGACCATTGTTACCCTCCCTAGGAGTGGTCGACCAACAAAGATCACTCCAAGAGCAAGGTGTGTAATAGTCGGCAAGGTCACAAAGGACCCCAGGGTAACTTCTAAGCAACTGAAGGCCTCTCTCACATTGGCTAATATTAATGTTCATGAGTCCATCATCAGGAGACCACTGAACAACAATGGTGTGCATGGCAGGGTTGAAAGGAGAAATCCACTACTCTCCAAAAAGAACATTGCTGCTCTTCTGCAGTTTGCTAAAGATCACGTAGACAAGCCAGAAGGCTATTGGAAAAATGTTTTGTGCACAGATGAGACCAAAATAGAACTTTTTGGTTTAAATGAGAAGCGTTGTGTTTGGAGAAAGGAAAATACTGCATTCCAGCATAAGACCCTTATCCCATCTGTGAAACATGGTGGTGGTAGTACCATGGTTGGGGCCTGTTTTGCTGCATCTGGGCCAGGATGGCTTGCCATCATTGATGGAACAATGAATTCTGAATTACACCAGTGAATTCTAAAGGAAAATGTCAGGACATCTGTCCATGAACTGAATCTCAAGAGAAGGTGGGTCATGCAGCAAGACAACGACTCTAAGCACACAAGTCATTGTACCAAAGAATGGTTAAAGAAGAATAAAGTTAATGTTTTGGAATGGCCAAGTCAAAGTCCTGACCTTAATCCAATCCAAATGTTGTGGAAGGACCTGAACTGAGCAGTTCATGTGACGAAACCCACCAACATCCCAGAATTAAAGCTGTTCTGTATGGAAGAATGGGCTAAAATTCCCCCAAGCCGGTGTGCAGGACTGATCAACAGTTACCGGAAACGTTTAGTTGCAGTTATTGCTGCACAAGGGGGTCACACCAGATACTGAAAGCAAAGGTTCACATACTTTTGCCACTCACAGATATGTAATATTGGATCATTTTCCTCAATAAATAAATGACCAAGTATAATATTTTTGTGTTATTTGTTTAACTGGGTTCTCTTTATCTACTTTTAGGACTTGTGTGAAAATCTGATGATGTTTTAGGTCATATTTATGCAGAAATATAGAAAATTCTAAAGGGTTCACAAACTTTCAAGCACCACTGTACATGTATACTATGTGTAACTGTACATGTTCATGTATATCTATCGATACATATATACATGCAAGCTTATTTATTTATCCTATATATATATATAATGCTCTAATTCCATCCATCCATTATCCATAACCGGTTATCCTGTACAGGGTCACAGGCAAGCTGGAGCCTATCCCAGCTGACTATGGGCGAGAGACGGGGTACACCCTGGACAAGTCACCAGGTTATCACAGAGCTGACACATAGAGACAAACAACCATTCACACTCACATTCACACCTACAGTCAATTTAGAGCCACCAATTAGCCTAACCTGCATATCTTTGGACTGTGGGGGAAACCGGAGCACCCGGAGGAAGCCCATGCAGACACAGGGAGAACATGCAAACTCCATAAAGAAAGGCCCTCGTCGGCCGCTAGGCTCAAACCCAGAACCTTCTTGCTGTGAGGTGAGAGTGCCAACCACTACACCACTGTGCCACTTTAATGCTCTAATTGCATTTTCCTATTACAATAGGCCTGTTAACTTTTACACCCATTACACTTTTATGCTAATTTACACTTCTGGGAAGATGCCAACTACATTTCAATGTTTAAGTACTTGTTCACAGAAAAATAAATAATTTCAATACATTTCCTAAAATGTTATTTCCCATTGTTCTTGATTTACACTTTTGGATGCCAGAGTTGCAAATATTTTTATCAGCTTTGGATTTTTTGTTGTTTTTGTTGTTGTTCTTTTGAAAACCTTTGGTGTCATATGGAATTTGGCTTTTCTTTTACTTTATTTTTTTGTCTTTCTTTCCCTCAGTTTCAGACTGCACAGATTTCAGCATCAACAGCAAGATTTCCCAAAGCTTACAAATTGCTGCGATCACAAAAAAAAAAAAACTCATTTCTGTCCTGCAGAGTGTACATTTTTTTTATCTTTATATAACTTGAAAGCTGGCTCTGCTCTGTGCGATTTGGCTCCTGTAGAGCCCAACATGAATGAGTTTGTTTTTTTTCTGATGGAGAGAAAGAGAGAGACATTTATTTCAAATAATATTCTCCCAATGCTTTTAAAATGAGCTTTTGTAAATAGTCAATTTTAGACGACAGCCTTATGCACATGTCTGGTTCCAATTATTTCATGTAATTGTTGAGCTTGTGTGATATTATTCGACAAATGAAGAGATACAGTGGTGCTTGAAAGTTTGTGAACCCTTTAGAATTTTCTATATTTCTGCATAAATATGACCTAAAACATCATCAGATTTTCACACAAGTCCTAAAAGTAGATAAAGAGAACCCAGTTAAACAAATGAGACAGAAATATTATACTTGGTCATTTATTTATTGAGGGAAATGATCTAATATTGAGAAAAGAAAGAAAGAAAGAAAGAAAGAAAGAAAGAAAGAAAGAAAGAAAGAAAGAAAGAAAGAACAACTTTATTCATCACACACTTGTGAAATTCCTCTCTGCATTTAACCCATCTGAAGCAGTAAACACACACATGAGCAATGAGCAAACACACACACGTACCCAGAGCAGTGGGCAGCCATGCTAACAGCACCTGGGGAGCAGTTGGGATTTAGGTGCCTCACTCAAGGCTGTCCCATATTAACCTATCCACATGTCTTTGGACTGTGGGGGAAACTGGAGCACCTGGAGGAAACCCACGCAGACACAGCGAGAACATCCAATATTACATATCTGAGTGGCAAAAGTATGTGAACCTTTGCTTTCAGTATCTGGTGTGACCCCCTTGAGCAGCAATAACTGCAACTAAATGTTTCCAGTAACTGTTGATCAGTCCTGCACACCAGCTTGGAGAAATTTTAGCCCATTCCTCCGTACAGAACAGCTTCAACTCTGGGATGTTGTTGGGTTTCCTCACATGAACTGCTTGCTTCAGGTCCTTCCACAACATTTCGATTGGATTAAGGTCAGGACTTTTAGCTCCGCCTCCCGATCCAAAGCATTTCAATATTTTTTTTATTTTTAAAGGGCTGATGACACGAACATGACTCTATGCAATTTCTTAAATAAACTATACAACATGGCAAACATGTTAGATTTCTGTTATAATTACGTGAAAAGAAGCTGTTGTTACGCAAATATCCAACTTTTAATTGCACAGCGCAAGAAAACTGGGTCCGTGGCTCGCAGCCATGTTGTGACGTCAGCGGAAGAACACGCTGCGGTTCACTGGCTGTTCTACTCTGGTTCTACTCAATGGAAATGGCGCATGAAAATGCTGGTGAACTCTCTAGTGCTAGCTCTTCCTCTTCTGGGAGTCTAGAATTGTGTTGATCTCTTCCGAATAGAATCTATGATAGTCTACCCTCTTTACCCTTTGCCTCTTGTTGCTAGGCGGCAGTTACATGAAAGCCGCAAGCTTTCACAAGCAAATACATGACTGATATCACGCCGACTTTATGATTACATTTATGATTATCATGTAGACTCTATAGCTCTACGTACCTTTATCTTATGTCATTTCACAACACATGTTCTGACAAGAGGACTGTCTTTGGATCCGGCATAGCTACTAGTAGACCCCCTCCAGAATACTGGCAGTGTTGCCAGATTGGGAGGTTTCCTGCCCAGTTGGGCGGTTTCAAGTGCATTTTGGTGGGTTTTGAACATATTTTGGGCTGGAAAACATTAGCAGTATCCGTTGCCAGATACTGCTGAAGTTTTCCAGCCCAAAATATGTTCAAAACCCACCAAAATGCACTTGAAACCGCCCAACTGGGCGGGAAACCTCCCAATCTGACAACACTGTGTAGGCACTGCTGATGGTAGTAACACACGTTTGTGCTGAACTGAACACCCAAGAGATTCTTTTAAGCTGGGAAGGGTGTCAAAACAATCCAAATCGAAGTGTTCAGAGCACAGGACGGATGTTGGTGAGGGCTCCCACTTGTCACGAGTGCGCCTGACTTGCTTCACCCACTTTGCATGCAGCTCAGGATCTCTGGGAAACTTGAATAAACTTACCCCATCCTTGTGGGTTTTGGAGCAAAAGCCGGCAACACAACACGAAGGCATAATAACTATATATATATAATGTATAATAATGTGTAATAAAAATACTAATAATGATAAACTGAACACCAGTCACATCAACAACAAACTGGTAAGTGAGGAGGAAGGTTCTTTCGCTGACGTCATATAGCTCCTCCTCCTCCTTCGTCTCCTGGGTGCTGCAGCCCCATCAAATTTGCCCAAATAGCCGCGTTTATCATCATAACTTGTAAAATAGGCGCCTTCATGAATTAATATATGGATCATCAGGAATTACTTTTTACGTTATAAAACATCGCCAAAGATGTCAAAAACGTGTCATCAGCACTTTAAACTCGAATGACTTTACAATAATCTTCACTCTGACTTTTTTTGGAATGTTTTAGCCATTCCAAAACATGAACTTTATTCTTCTTTAGCCATTCTTTGGTAGAACAACATGTGTGCTTAGGGTTGTTGTCTTGCTGCATGACCTACCTTTTCTTGAGATTCAGTTCATGGACAGATGTCCTGAAATTTTCCTTTAGAATTCGCTGGTATAATTCAGAATTCATTGTTCCATCAATGATGGCAAGCTGTCCTGGCCCAGATGCAGCAAAACAGGCCCAAACTATGATACTACCACCACCATGTTTCACAGATGGTATAAGGTTCTTAAGCTGGAATGCAGTGTTTTCCTGTCTCCAAACATAATGCTTCTAATTTAAACCAAAATGTTCTATTTTGGTCTCATCTGTCCACAAAACATTTTTCCAATAGCCTTCTGGCTTGTCCACATGATCTTTAGTAAACTGCAGATGAGCAGCAACGTTCCTTTTTGGAGAGCAGTGGCTTTCTCCTTGCAACCCTGCCATGCACACCATTGTTGTTCAGTGTTCTCCTGATGGTGGACTCATGAATATTAACATTAGCCAATGTGAGAGAGGCCTTCATTTGCTTAGAAGTTATCCTGGGGTCCTTTGTGACCTCGCTGACTATTACATGCCTTGCTCTTGGAGTGATCTTTGTTGGTCGACTACTCCTGGGGAGGGTAACAATGGTCTTGAATGTCCTCCATTTGTACACAATCTGTCTGACTGTGGATTGGTGGAGTCCAAACTCTTTAGAGATGGTTTTGTAACCTTTTCCAGCCTTATGAGCATCAACAATGCTTTTTCTGAGGTCCTCAGAAATCTCCTTTGTTCGTGCCATGATACACTTCCACAAACATGTGTTGTGAAGATCAGACTTTGATAGATACCTGTTCTTTAAATAAAACAGTGTGCCCACTCACACCTGATTGAAAACACCTGACTTTAATTTCACCTTCAAATTAACTGCTAATCCTAGAGGTTCACATACTTTTGCCACTCACAGATATGTAATATTGGATCATTTCCCTCAATAAATAAATAACCAAGCATAATATTTTTGTCTCATTTGTTTAACTGGGTTCTCTTTATCTACTTTTAGGACTTGTGTGAAAATCTGATGATGTTTTAGGTCATATTTATACAGAAATATAGAAAATTCTCAAGGGTTCACAAACTTTCAAGCACCACTGTACTATTAAAGTGCCATTCCACCATTGGATGTATTCTTTCGCATAAAATACAATATATTTTGACAACATATATAAATGGTATCACTAGATAGAGAAATCTTTTAGCTTCAAAATGATATATCAAACATAATTTTTTGACAACGACAAGTATATTAATTTTGCGACCACAGTCACCTACCCTTTTAATTTCCGCGCGTGATGTCATCGGCATGTTCCCCTTCTTGTGTACCACGTGACGTGTGACGTGGCACATATCAGCAATGGCGGATAGAACGCGATAAAAATAATACCAATAAATCTAGCTAATACCAATAAATCTAGCTAACTGAAAGATTAACTCAAAATTTTTCGCAATTTTTTTGGCCCCCATATACGAGGAGAAATGACTCTCTCACTTTGGGGGTTTCCTGGTCTAAAAATAGACCGACACGTGGTACACAAGAAGGGGAACCTGCCGATGACATCACGTTTCACTACCACGCGGAAATTAAAAGGGTAGGTGACTTTGGTCGCAAAATTAATATACTTGTCGTTGTCAAAAAATTATGTTTGATATATCATTTTGAAGCTAAAAGATTTCTCTGTCTAGTCATGTTGTCATAAAATATATTGTATTTTATGCCAAAGAATACATCCAATGGTGGAATGGCACTTTAAAGATTAAGAGGAGTTGGCATTGTGATGTTAGGAATTGTGTTTTTGATCCATTCAAGCTAGTGTCTATTATGTTTAAAAGTGTTAAAAAGGAAAAAAAACAAACAAAAATAGATATAAAATTAGATTTTTTTAGCAGCCTATTTCAAGTTCCCTGAGTGTCTTATCTCTCAGCCTCACTACAAGATGTATACATGCCTCAGTGATTTTAAAAATGAAAGAACAAAAAAATCTTGCTATAAATACAAACTTTCAACAGATGCCAAACATCTTTCAGTCCTCCCACACTACAGTCTGCCCCATATAAAACACCACCCATGTACAGATTGGGTTTAGTCCTCAACATTGACCCTGACTGATGTCACAGAGTTTCTTATGAACAAACAGAACTTCAAATCAAACAAATATGGCAGATGACTATGCAAGGATTTGGAATGTGAATAGTTTGATGTTGGATTTTACACAACTGATACCAAAGGATAACATGGTTGCCACTTCCCCTTCATTGATACTTCTTTAGCATTTTAGACACAGTGTTGTATTCAAGTCACTGAACCTCGAGTCTGAGTCCAGTCTTGAGTCCCCAGTGTTCAAGTCCGAGTCAAGTCCAAGTCATTAAAGAAAATTTCGAATCAAGTCCAAGTCGACTCTGAGAACAAGACTCCAAACTACACCATTTGAAGGTGGCTGTTGCTGACTTTATGTGCTACTGTGTTGGATTAACGTGTAACAGTTCTAAGCAAGGGTGGAGCACAGAGGACGGCAGGACAGAGATCAGGTTTCACAAACTCTTTTATTTTTACTTTTCAGTAAACTTCCACTCTCTCAGTCACACACGCACGTACACACTCCAGTCGTCTGATTGGGGAGAGAGCCCCTCTGCTCTCGCACTCCCTCCTTAAATAGGGTGCAGTCACTGGGAAGACACACACAAACAGGTTAATTGCCATCAGGTGTAGTGATTCTGCCACTTACCTTCCCTGACTCCGCCCTCCTGTCACAGACTGGCGCTTGACCATGCCCCCGCTGCCACATACCCCCACTGCCCGACTCAGGCCGGGCGGCCGTCGGGCCCGCAGCCAATTCCCCCCCCCTTGACGGGAGAGGAAGTCCGCCACGACCATCTGTGCCCCCGGCTTGTGGACCACCTTAAAATTGAAGGGTTGGAGTGCTAGATACCAACGGGTGATCCGCGCATTGGCATCTTTCATGTGGTGGAGCCACTGGAGGGGCATGTGGTCCGAACAGAGGGTGAAAGGGCGCCCCAGCAGGTGGTAACGAAGGGCGAGGACTGCCCACTTGATTGCCAGACACTCTTTCTCTATCGTGCTGTAGCGCCCCTCACGCACTGACAGCTTCCTGCTGATGTACAGGACGGGGCGGTCCTCCCCCTCCACCTCCTGGGACAAAACTGCTCCCAGGCCTCTGTCTGACGCATCGGTCTGCAACACAAAGGGGGGAGAAAAGTCAGGGGAGTGTAGAAGTGGCCCCCCACACAGTGCAGCCATTACCTCCAAAAAAGCCCGCTGGCACTGCACCGTCCACTGGACCGGATCTGGTGCCCCCTTTTTAGTGAGATCAGTCAGCAGGCTGGTGACATCCGAATAATTAGGTGTAGGTGTAATTAATGATTTTGTGTATTTAGGATTGGATAAGTGATCAATCTTTGATAATTACATGAAATCAGTCTCATTAAATTTGAAGGTTAATAATTAAAATGAATCAATCCTATTGAATCATTTAATTTGACTCATTTGAATTGAATCATACCATAGAATCAGTCTCATTTGAATCGTTTGAAGTGAATCAAATCAGTGAATCATTTAGTGAATCATACCATTAATCCTGGTACTCAACAATAAATTACTAGACAGCTAAAATGGTATCTTCCAAATTATTATTGATCACTTACCATATTACATAAATCATCTACACCTTTGAATTCTTCGGGAGATTGGGCAACTTCAAAATATCGAAACAGCAGATGAATACACACAGCTTTGATAATAAATGAATTTATTATACAAAGATCAAAAATGGATAATCAGTTGGAATATATACAGTGAGGTGTGTGTATATGAATGTGTGTGTGTGGAAGAGAGGGAGAGAGAGACACCTTGGGTCTCTCTTGAGAGGGTTGGCTCTTGTGGCTAACTCCACATGTTTGTGGGGGAGGAGTTAAGGCCCAAGGACCACCTCGTGGAGTTAAACAAAGAAAGGTGTGTTAGGTCTAACTTGTTGCTATGTGAGACACAGGAATTTTGTTATCTGCAATCTTGGTATGTGTGTGCATGGGGGAAGGCCCTATGGCCTAGCTAAAGTGTGTTTGTTATCTGCAATCTTGGGGGAGGTGAATCCTCATGATTTAGTGAGCACGTGTTTTCTATGTAAGTAACAAAGGAATTCCACACTCATAACATTATCAAACTCACTGAAATCTTAATAAGGTCAAAATGTGTGTTAAGGAGATTGAGGATATTAGTAAAAGAATAAGAGAGAGAGAGAGAGAGAGAGAGAGAGAGAGCGACATGCACAAACATATGGATTAACCAATTTTAAATCAACAAACAAATGATAGAGAACCAAAATTCAGTGTATACACTTCATTTAACTTCATATAACTTCACATTAAGTGAATACTAATTCCTAAGACTTAAACTTCTGTTTGCCCAATGCCTGTTCTTACTGCAAAAAGTCTCGTCTTCTGTAGGAAGGAGAGTCTGTCTCTGTAGAGTAGGCAGGCTGGAGAGGTTGTGTGGAAGTGCTTCGGTGGAGGAGAGAGAGAGAACGGTTGCTCTGAAGTTTTCTTTGAAGATCTTCATAGCTCGTGAGAAGAAAGTTCTGATCAGACAGGGTTAGGATGGTCCAGCCGCTCCCAACACCAATAAACTGCCTATTTGGTTGCAGTCTAGTACGTACTGAAAGAATAACTAAAAAAAAACCCGGTTTATAACTCACTTGTGTTAAAGCGCGCATGTTTCTGGAGTCCACTGTGATCAAGGGTGGACAGAAGGAGGGAAACGTTCTAAAACGTGTCTCTTGCAAGAAAGAGTCGTGGTTTCGGACGGTCCGATGGTGAGCGTCCCTCTATGGTCTGTTCTCCACTGAGTTCAGACACCAGAGACGAAGAAAATGGAGTTTCCAAGTCTCTTATGTGAACCTGAAGAATGTGATGTACGTGATCCCGCCCAGGCGTGATGTAGTCAACACAGAAGTGGGCTGGGAGTTGTAGTTCTTAGACACAAGATGACGCATGATACCTACATTCCCCCTTTTGGTCTCAGGGGTATGACTGAGTCATAGCACTGAGAGCACCATACCGTATAATCGCCGTGTCCATAGTCCTTGAGGTAGACTTGTTCTGCACAGTTCATGGTGTCCTTTGAAGACTGTGTAAACTTGTGAGTTCCAGTGAGACAGTTGGAGGTAGAGGCATTTGAGCATATAATCACTATCTAACTAGATTAGGGTTACCTCAACATTTAAACAGTGAATGCTACATATATTTCATTTCAGTGAACACTACATATATACTTCATTTCCTACTAAAAGAAAATAATAAAACAAGAAAAAAAGAAGAGAGGAAGTGGAGTAGAGGAAAGAAGTGTTAGTGTTTAGGGTGTTAAACCTAATCTTCTGGCAAGGTAACAGCAGCAGGTGGTTTGGCCAGAAAGCATGTGCTACTATGGCTGAAGCTGTCAGGGACGCAGACCCCCTTACCCAGCTTGGCGTATAGTGTCACTATTCGTTTGTGTAGCATGCATGCGATGCCAGCGGAAAAGACCCAGCCACTGAGAATAAGTCCCAAAACAATCAGACTTATGGTAAATTCTAGGTCAGGTGACTCTCTGACCCGGTTTGGGGAGATTATGGTCGAAACTCCATTCTGATCTACACTAAATTTCACCATTTTGGTCCCTTCAACCAGCAATTGCTGTTGGAGGGTGTCACCGATCTCAAGAGCATAACCTTCGAAGGCATCTGTCATCTCAATCTCCGAATCGTACCGGTCAGTACTAAGATGGTGTAGGGTGATGTCACCTATGTGAATGGTGGCTCCCTGTGGTACACTAAGGAACACCGTTTGGTTTGGGATTTTCATTCTTGTGGCTGTGTTGTGCTGGTTGTATGCAGAGGTGGAAAAACTGGATTGACAAAGTAAAAGTCCTGCTTAGGTTTTCCTTCTGCCTGTGCTCTCAACACAGGTGATTTCACCAATTAGCTCATCAACCTGGCTTAGGGGATGTGGTAATTAGGATCAGCTGGTTCATTGAATTGGCTGGAGCAAAAATGTGGCAGGGTTTTTACTTTCTGCACCCGGGTTTTTCCACCTCTGGTTGTATGACATCAAGATTTCAGTTTTTGGAGTGTTAACAACCCACCGACTACCAGCTCTCTCTACTCTAGTTTCCATATCCTCGTCCTTTGCGGACATTTGACCTACACACTTTTGTTCGGGCGCTTTCGCCCTCAGACCGCACAGGCGATCCGTAGTGGCTCTAAGAAATGGGTTGCTTGGGCAGACCCAGTGGATGTCTTTAGTGGAGGTGCACATCTCTAGGTTGGGAATAAAGTAGACAGAGGGGTTGTCGTCATGGTATACTACCATGGGTGGTGTCTGTATGTGTATGCGAACATTGTTTTTCCAGAAACCCATGTTGAGGACAGACTTGAGTTTATATATGTTGTTTCTCTCAATGATGGGTAGATTTAGTATGAAACCTATCTCGAAATCTTGTGGACTCACAAAAATGGGGATAGCACTGCCGAGACTATATGCCAGGTGTATTTGCGAGGAATGCACATTAGTAGTAGTGGTGGATTGTAGTATATTCTCCACCAAGCTAAGGGGTGTGAGATATGATGGGACCTTGCCACTACTCAGGGAACTGATTGAGTCACCTACTTCTCTAAGCAGGTCTTGCATTAAATCCCTTACTACTCTGACATATTTGATCTCGTTCTTGATTATTTCGGCCAATTTGTCTACAGTCTGCATAGTGTTATAGATTAGATCAGTATGCATGTTAACGGTTAATATAGTTCCCTGCAGGGATTTGCCTAAGCCCTGCAGCTCTTCTTGTTGGATAAGCAGTTTCTCTCGGATCTCTGGCATTTCCTTTTGCAGAATGCTAACTTCTCTTTTCAACATATTCAAACTGACTGTGTTGGCTGTGGAGAGACCAATAGAAAACAAGGATCCAATGGCAGATGCACCGATAATTAAACCCCCGAGGAACCTTTTCTGACGTGTTTTACCGCTCAGTTCTTCCTCGGTGACTATGAACTTTTGTAACTGTTCTAGCATATGGGTAGTGGTGCGTCTAGCGTATACGACTACATTAGATATCTCGCCATTTGGTCCGTTATCATTGATCGAAGGTATCAGTGACTTGAGGTGTTTGCGGTATACGGCCCATGGGTCTAGCCGGGCGTATACTCGTTGAATGTGGATGCGACAGTTTGTAAGAAGGAGCCCAGAAGCCTCCTGCAGGACGATGCCAGCTGGGGGGCCAGGCTCCACCACCTCACTTGACTGACTCAGTTGTAGGGTGAGGAGGATGCACAGGATTCCGAGGGAGTCCATTCTGTAACATACAGAAGGTTTTTTTTTTATTTTATTGGGTTGATAAATGTGATCGGGAGTGTTAGTATACGCTTAAAGATAAGTGATGCCTACAAGCTAAGTAGACAGGATGGGCCTAGCTATCCTCCAACCCCTTTTGGAGTGAGGACTGTTCAAAAAGTTTGCTTCGATTATTATGGACCCATCGATATGAAAGCGTTTGATTAGGTCGGGGTGTCCTAATGTGATACACGATGGGGAACGGTTTTCCCATGATCGAAAGGTCTCAACCAGGATGGTAGGAACTTCTCTGAGATTCAGGCATAGTAGGCTTTGTGTCCTACACTTGAATCGAGATTCTTTTGGGCACCTGTAAAGGTTGACTGTAGGTGGCGTCATAGGTCGCTGACATGTTGATGTGCGGTGTATGCAGTGGCAACGCTCATGTCCTCTGGTTTGTATAGGAGATGCAGTGGGAGAACCGTCTCTCGCCCAGTTATCATCCCAAAGGGTGTGACTTCAGTGGCACACTGAGGGGTGGACCTGATGGCCCTTAGCACCAAGGGAAGTTTCACATCCCAAATTTTACCATGGTGGGTGACATACTCTTGCAGCATGCTCACAATGGTTTGATTGGCTTGCTCAACCTGACCAAAGGATTGAGGGTGGTGCGCGATATGGAATTTCGCCTCGACACCTAACATGTTCCACAGCACAGCCATTACACCAACAGTGAAATGGGTGTCTGTGTCTGAGTCGATGGCTAGAGGGAGGTTTTTCAAAGAATTGTGGCCACTAGGGAGAGTCGCGATGTCGGGTGTTTCGACACCGGACTCGGTGTGCAAAGACATGAACTGAAGTTCATCAGAAATTTGATCTCGCGTGGCACTTGGTTGATCAGTGTTCGCACTAATCTCATTGCAACGAGTTTGTGCATGTTTTGTGGGATCCAATGACTGTGGGATTTTGATTTGTGTAAAGCTGACTAAGTTTATATTGCAGGGCTTGGTTGGGATTGGGTCGCCTTGTGAGAGCCGTGTGTCAGAGATGGTGGTGAAGACTGTAGCGCACATGAGAGGTGCGTTTTGTGTGTTTGCCTTCGCCACCAGGGGGGGCCCTACATCCTGACCCTCACCTGCTGTTTCAGAGGGATC
This sequence comes from Neoarius graeffei, assembly GCF_027579695.1. Lineage (NCBI taxonomy): Eukaryota > Metazoa > Chordata > Actinopteri > Siluriformes > Ariidae > Neoarius > Neoarius graeffei. The sequence goes on along the minus strand of NC_083575.1, from coordinate 74,842,698 downwards.
TCCTCCCCCTTTCACGAGATCTACTCGTGGTTCCTGGCCTAGTCATGCCAGTAGTTAGCTTTTGTTATTTTTCTCGGGCTCTTTGGTTTTATTGGTTGAGGAATTTGACTGGTGTTGTAACAGTTTCCTAAATTCAGCCAAGCAGGCCTTCAAAGAGTCCAGTTCTGAGTAGGACTCATCAGGTTGATCTGAGTCACTGTGTTGTTAATTTCTACCTCTACGTTTAGTGTTACGGTCAGAACGCTTCTGCCATTTCTGGCCAGAGCGGGGATGACGGTCTTGCTGCCAACCGCTTTGTTCCTTATGACCCTTTTTACATGATGGGCAGTTGCCATAGTCACTATGACCTTGCCATCGGTCTCTCCTGGCCTTACCTTGCTGATTCTCCCACTCACCTTGGTGATGGCTCGGCAAGGATCGGGCTGGACCGGGATTTTTCCAGGTGGGTCCCCCTTTCGGTGCTTCACCTCCTTCTAAGGTTAGCGGGGGCTTGTCCTCACCCTGGAGGCTAAGGACTCTGGGTTCATCATCGTTTCCGTTTGCGGTTTTGACAATGGTCTCCCAGGTCATTTGGGCTAGCTGCCTAGTTTCCTTCTCGAGTAGCAATTTTGTTGACACGTCAGTGTGACTTGAGTCCGCACGCTTGGGTGGAGGTTATGTAAAAAAAAGGGATTTGAAGCCCCTATCTTCTTCTAAACCTGGTGCATTGCTACCCTGAAAGTATAGTACGTAGCCGTCTATAATACTCACGAGGTGCCTCAGACCGATGTTGTTTGATTTGACGTTGCGGAGGTTTCATCCGTGTATGGCGCATATTCTTCCCTCATGTAATTGCGAAGTTTCGAATAACTATCGCGAATGTTTGGTGGTAGTGTCTCTAAAAAGGCAAGGACGCTGCTACTGGAGGTCTTCCAGACCAGTTTAAGCTTCTCTCGCATTGTGGCTCTCGGTAGGTCCATCAGGCATCGGTCGATTTCTCGTAAATAATCATTTACGTTAGTTCTTTTATTATCAGGATCGAATCGCTCGATATCTTTGGCAAGTAGGTCAATTTGCCGTATGCGGAGGGCTTGGTGCACATCCGTACGCGACCCCCTTCGCCCTCCTGAGTGCTCACTATCTGAGCTACTCTGGAATTGCTCCCATTCCGCACGAGAGTCGTAGTCTGATTCACCCAAAGGCAGATCAGGGAAGCTGTAGCGCACTGACCTAGGTGTGCTACGGGCCTGGGCTCGGGATGAGCGCAGGGTGACTCCACCCTGGCTAGACGACGACGGAGTCATGTAGCGAGTTGATGGAGGTTGGCGGGACGCCTGGTGCTCGACCAGGTAATCCTCAGTGTCCAGTTCGGATGCCTCTTCCCGCTCTAAACTTTGACACATGGTTGGGGGTCTCTCACGCCCCTCGCGCCCTTCTTTGGGGTTCTGCTCCTTGGCAGCCCTTCCGGCGCCTTTCTCAGCTTTCTCTAGCCTTTCGGCGCACTCATCGAGGGAGTCCTTCAAGAGGCTATGCTCCCTAGAAAGATCATTGACCTCGGCTGTCAGCTCGGCGTTGCTGGTGGTCAGCCTGTCAACTTCTCCGCGGAGGGATCTGATCTCTTGATCAGCATCTGGGAAGTGTAACAAGAATAGTTTACCTAATGCATCTTGGACACTGATTGTTGTTCTCTTTGGATCCCTCATTTATGCTATTGATTTGATTATGTTAGCTTGGCAATCATGCCTACACATGCCCCTAATGGTTGCCCTTTCGGAGTCAGAGCAGTGAATGAGGTCTGCGATGACCTCAAAAAGAGACACGTCTTGGCCGTTGTCTTCAGTCTCTGAGGCACGAGGGGATGCCATTTTACTTAGATTGGGTAATTAACCAATCAATGAGTTCATTATTAATCAATTATGATTAATTAACATTAACTATGTAATTAATTAATTAACAAGGTTTATTTGTTTGGAGATGTTCTCTTATCCTAAGTTATCAATAGGTTGTTAGAATTTGTGATATGGTTATCACACTCCTTTTAACCGTTTTAACACACCTGGGGATATACCTTAGCAGTGGCTGAATCCACTGGTAGTTGATCTGCTGTAACAATACTCAAGGAGTCAACAAACCAATCGCCTCACATGGGGCACCAATTATGTAGGTGTAATTAATGATTTTGTGTATTTAGGATTGGATAGTTGATCAATCTTTGATAATTACATGAAATCAGTCTCATTAAATTTGAAGGTTAATAATTAAAATGAATCAATCCTATTGAATCATTTAATTTGACTCATTTGAATTGAATCATACCATAGAATCAGTCTCATTTGAATCGTTTGAAGTGAATCAAATCAGTGAATCGAATCAGTGAATCATTTAGTGAATCAGTGAATCATTTAGTGAATCATACCATTTATCCTGGTACTTAACAATAAATTACTAGACAGCTAAAATGGTATCTTCCAAATTATTATTGATCACTTACCATATTACATAAATCGTCTACACCTTTGAATTCTTCGGGAGATTGGGCAACTTCACAATATCGAAACAGCAGATGAATACACACAGCTTTGATAATAAATGAATTTATTATACAAAGATCAAAATTGGATAATCAGTTGGAATATATACAGTGTGGTGTGTGTATATGAATGTGTGTGTGTGGAAGAGAGGGAGAGAGAGAGACACCTTGGGTCTCTCTTGAGAGGGTTGACTCTTGTGGCTAACTCCACGTGTTTGTGGGGGAGGAGTTAAGGCCCAAGGACCACCTCGTGGAGTTAAACAAAGAAAGGTGTGTTAGGTCTAGCTTGTTGCTATGTGAGACACAGGAATTTTGTTATCTGCAATCTTGGTATGTGTGTGCGTGGGGGAAGGCCCTATGGCCTAGCTAAAGTGTGTTTGTTATCTGCAATCTTGGGGGAGGTGAATCCTCATGATTTAGTGAGCAAGTGTTTTCTACGTAAGTAACAAAGGAATTCCACACTCATAACATTATCAAACTCACTGAAATCTTAATAAAGTCAAAATGTGTGTTAAGGAGATTGAGGATATTAGTAAAAGAATAAGAGAGAGAGAGAGACATGCACAAACGTATGGATTAACCAATTTTAAATCAACAAACAAATGATAGAGAACCAAAATTCAGTGTATACACTTCATTTAACTTCATATAACTTCACATTAAGTGAATACTAATTCCTAAGACTTAAACTTCTGTTTACCCAATGCCTGTTCTTACTGCAAAAAGTCTCGTCTTCTGTAGGAAGGAGTCTGTCTCTGTAGAGTAGGCAGGCTGGAGAGGTTGTGTGGAAGCATTTCGGTGGAGGAGAGAGAGAGAACGGTTGCTCTGAAGTTTTCTTTGAAGATCTTCGTAGCTCGTGAGAAGAAAGTTCTGATCAGACAGGGTTAGGATGGTCCAGCCGCTCCCAACACCAATAAACTGCCTATTTGGTTGCAGTCTAGTATGTACTGAAAGAATAACTAAAAAAAACGGTTTATAACTCACTTGAGTTAAAGCGCGTGTGTTTCTGGAGTCCACTGTGATCAAGGGTGGACAGAAGGAGGGAAACGTTCTAAAACGTGTCTCTTGCAAGAAAGAGTCGTGGTTTCGGACGGTCCGATGGTGAGTGTCCCTCTATGGTCTGTTCTCCGCTGAGTTCAGACACCAGAGATGAAGAAAATGGAGTTTCCAAGTCTCTTATGTGAACCTGAAGAATGTGATGTACATGATCCCGCCCAGGCATGACATAGTCAACGCGGAAGTGGGCTGGGAGTTGTAGTTCTTAGACACAAGATGGCGCATGATATCTACATTAGATATAAACCTACGGTAATAGCCAGCCAGCCCCAGGAACTGTCTCACCCCCTTTTTGGTCTTGGGCCTCGGGCAGGCCGCAATTGCTGCCGTCTTATTAATTTGGGGATGCACCTGTCCATTGCCCAAGTGGAAGCCCAGATACCGTACTTCCACCCGCCCAATCGCACACTTCTTTGGGTTGGCTGTGAGCCCCGCTCGCCTCAGCGACCTAAGGATGGGCCTCAGATGTTTGAGGTGCCGCTGCCAGTCATTACTATAGATGATGATGTCATCTAGATAAGCGGCCGCATAAGTGGCGTGAGGGCGGAGGACTCTGTCCATCAACCGCTGAAACATAGCGGGCGCCCCAAACAGCCCAAACGGAAGGGTGACGAATTGGTGTAAACCAAACGGTGTGGAAAAGGCCGTTTTTTCTCGGGATAGTGGAGTCAAGGGGATCTGCCAATATCGCTTCGTCAAATCCAGCGTCAAATAAAAGCGAGCAGTGATGAGTCGATCGAGCAACTCATCAATACGAGGCATTGGGTACACGTCGAATTTAGACACCGCGTTGACTTTTCTGTAGTCCACACAGAACCAGACCGACCCGTCGGCCTTGGGTACCAAGACCACCGGGCTGCTCCAGTCACTGTGGGACTCCTCGATGATGCCCATTTCGAGCATGGTCTCAAATTCTTCCCGAACCACCTTTTTTTGTGTTCGGGTAGTCTGTAAGGGCGGCTACGCACTACTACCCCCGGGGGCGTCTCTATGTGGTGCTCTATGAGGTTAGTGCGACCGGGCAAGGGCGAGAACACATCCGAAAACTCGGTCTGCAACTGGACGACCTCCGTGAGCTGGGTCGGGGAGAGGTGGTCTCCACAGGGGACCGGAGGGGTACGTGATGTCAATGCCCCTTTTTGGACCTCCGGCCCCAGCTCCGCCTTCTCCGGAACTACCGACACCAACGCCACGGGGACCTCCTCCCTCCAGAGTTTAAGGAGATTGAGGTGGTAAATTTGTAGCGCCCCACCCCTGTCCGTTCGCCTCACCTCATAGTTGACGTCCCCGACTCGCCGTGTGACCTCAAAGGGACCTTGCCACTTGGCAATCAATTTAGAGCTCGAAGTGGGCAACAGTACGAGTACGTTATCTCCCTGGGTGAACTCCCTAAGGCGCGTACCCTTGTTGTACAGGCGGGCTTGCCGTTCCTGCACCTGCCGCAAATTCTCCTGGGTTAAGTGGGTGAGCATGTGGAGTTTTGCACACAGGTCCATAACGTATTGAATTTCGTTCTTGCTTTGTGAAGGTCCCTCCTCCCAATTTTCCCGCAGCACGTCTAGGATGCCGCGCGGCTTACGCCCATATAATAATTCAAATGGGGAGAACCCCGTGGAGGCTTGGGGAACTTCTCACACTGAGAACAACAAGGGCTCGAGCCACTTATCCCAATTACGTGCGTCCTCACTTACGAATTTTTTATTTATATTTTTGAGAGTGCGGTTGAACCGTTCCACTAAACCGTCCGTTTGTGGGTGATACACACTGGTGCGGATCGGCTTAATCCCCAATAACCCATACAGTTCGCACAGTGTCCATGACATAAATGTAGTGCCTTGATCAGTCAGAATCTCTTTCGGGATTCTGACTCGGGAGATGACGCGGAAGAGTGCCTCTGCAATACTGTGTGCTGAGATATTGCGCAGAGGCACTGCTTCCGGGTATCGCATTGCATAGTCCACCAGAACTAATATAAAGCGGTACCCTCGTGCTGACCGATCTAATGGCCCGACGAGATCCATCCCAATTCTCTCAAACGGGGTCTCGATCAACGGAAGGGGGCGCAAAGGCGCTTTTGGAATGCCCGCTGGATTTACTAACTGGCATTCGCGGCATGCCGTACACCACCTACGAACATCGCCGTGAATCCCCGGCCAATAGAATCAGGCCATTATTCAGGCTAGTGTCTTATCCTGCCCTAAGTGTCCAGCCATGGGATTAAAGTGAGCTGCCTGGAATACCAATTCCCGGCGACTCTTCGGAATCAAAAGCTGCATGACTCGCTCTTTAGTTTGAGTGTCCTGCATCACTCGGTATAACCTATCCTTCATAATCGCGAAGTAGGGGAGGGACAGGGTGGCGTTCGGCTGGAGCGTTTGACCATCCATTACTCTCACTTGGTCAAACGCATGTCGCAGAGTCTTGTCTCACAATTGTTCTAATGGGAAATCCACGAGGGATTCCCCAATAGAGAGAGGAGGAGCCGATGGCTCCTCACTCTGACGCAGCGATGATGTAGACGGCTCTGTGACAGCTGCTCCTGCCAAAGCGACACCAGGACCTCCCCCTGTCAAATGGCAGGACCCACTCTTTACTAAGCGTGTCATTAAACCCCGAAATCCCGGCCAATCAGTCCCCAAAATTAAAGAGTGGGTAAGGCGAGGATTAACCGTTGCCTTCACTATAAATTTTTCCCCTCTGAAAAAAATGTGGACCGACACCAAAGGGTAGCTGTGAACATCCCCATGCACACACAACACCTTCACCCCCTGTGCTCCCCCCAATGCCTCGTGTTGCACCAGGCTTTGGTGAATTGAGGTCTGGTTACAACCAGAATCCACCAGCACCTGATATGTATCCCCTTGGATACTCACCGGTATGCGATACGCTCCAGCCCGATCGAGGGCGGCCTCTGGCGCGTCAGGGATCTGAACCACCATGCCCACTTCCATCGCCGTGCACTGCTGTTGAGGGTGGCCCGGCTCCCCGCAGCACCAGCAAACCGGCCCAGGCTTTCCCTCTACACCGGTGATCTGGGGCTCACTCACCTGAGGTGGGGGAGAGACAGACACAGAAGGGAGAAATGGGAGGGCACCGCGGGTGTGGCGGGCCAGCTGGGGTGGTGCCGGCCCCCGCCTCCGCGGTGGGGGAATGGGGCAAGGACGAGGAGCGGGAGAGAGAGAGAAGAGGAGAGAAGAGAAGATGCCATCTGCTGTCCTGCCGCCGGGACAGCCGCCAAATGGTCCTCCGCCAGCTCGACTGCCTGATCCAGCGACGCCGGGTGGTGGCACTGGATCCACTCCGTGGTTCCTGCTGGCAAGCAAGCGACGAACTGCTCCAGCACCACCTGATCAACGATCTCCTCAGCTTCGCAGTTGTTGGCCCTCAGCCACCGCCAGCAGGCGTCCCGGAGTTGCTGGCCAAACGCGAACAGCCGGCCGACTTCCTCCAAGCGCAACGCGCAGAAGCGCTGGCGCTGCTGTTCTGGGGTGCGCCCCACGCGCTGGAGGACGGCCCGGCGGAGGTCTGCGTAGGCCAGCCGGCAGTCAGCGGGGAGCTGTAGCACGGCCAGCTGTGCCTCTCCCATTAGCAGGGGGAGGAGGCGCGCCGCGCGCTGCTCCATCGGCCACCCCGAGGCTTCGGCGACTTGCTCGAAGAGCATGATGAACGCCTCGGGGTCGTCCTGCGGGCCCATCTTGGTGACGATGAGGGGAGACGGGCCCACGGTAGGAGCGCTGGTGGACCCTGCCGACGCGAGGAGGTGCCGGAACGCCTCTCGATCTTCTTGTTGAGCCAACACCAGGGCCTCGAACCGCTGTTCCTGCTCCTTTCGGAGGGTGAGTAGTGCCTGGTGCTGGCTCTGCTGGGCCGTGGCGAGGGCATGGACTAGTTCAGCGAACGGGGAGGACTCCATGGGGCTGTTAGGCTGCTGTGCTCCACACTCCCTGGTTTCAGCACCACTGTAACAGTTCTAAGCAAGGGTGGAGCACAGAGGACGGCAAGACAGAGATCAGGTTTCACAAACTCTTTTATTTTTACTTTTCAGTAAACTTCCACTCTCTCAGCCACACACGCACGCACACACTCCAGTCGTCTGATTGGGGAGAGAGCCCCTCTGCTCTCGCTCTCCCTCCTTAAATAGGGCACAGTCACTGGGAAGACACACACAAACAGGTTAATTGCCGTCAGGTGTAGTGATTCTGCCACTTACCTTCCCTGACTCCGCCCTCCTGTCACAGACCGGCGCTTGACCACGCCCCCGCTGCGTTACTGCTTGACTGCTTCATTTTAGTTAATAGACTACAGATAAAAAGCTTGTTCATCATTCAGCAAGCCCCGCCCACTATCAACAGGGCAAATAATGAGAGAGGGTTAACACTAGCTAGTTCATCACTCAGCAAGTCCCGCTATCAACAGAGCAATGAACATGGCATGTCACTTCTCTGGGTGGAGTCTCGCCAAATGATGATTGAAGTTTGAGGTTGTCCCCGTCATCTCCTCGATAGTTCTTCTATGGAACACATAGCAGTGCATTTTTTCCCGCTGCACAAGAAGTTTGTATAAGCAAAGTGGACAATCCTAGGGGCTTCTCTCCAGGCATTTTAGCACCATTAACATTAGTTTGTTCCTGAACATGATGTATTAACAGGTGAATGTGCATGCTCTATGAAATTAGTACAAAAATTAATGTAGATATAAATATCTTATGCCAAATTATTATGGCATGTTAGAAAAAAATTAAGAAAAAATCCGAGTCCTTGTCACCAATTTATGAGTTCAAATGCAGTTAATGCATGAGTCCAAGTCATCAGTGCTCAAGTCCAAGTCAAGTCACGAGTCCTTAAAATTAGGGCACAAGTCAGACTCGAGTCCAAGTCCTGTACTTAAGTACTACAAGCCTACTAATTAGACATATATGATTGTCCATCGTGTCCGATGATGACTAGGAGGTGTTTAGCATTTGTTTGCTCACTGCACCTCCATACCTTGCCCAGTAAGTTAGACCAATTATTGTCGTGCCTCCAATAAAGGCCTCTCTGAACTTAAGAGCTTATATTCCAATGGCACAAAAGATTGCGACAATCAGGAAGCTCCAAAGCTTCCCTGCAGTGTCCTCTAACTGGATGGTTCTGTTGCTCATTGATTTGTAAAACTCAGTTCGTCCAAGCACCTGATGCCTTACTCAACCATTGTACATCAAGAGTGTCTTCTGCTTGAGTAAGACAGCGCCTCCCTGCTGCCAGAGGTGCACTATTGTCTGTTCCCTGGACAGCTGAGCCCGACATAACAGTAACTTTTAAAAGTAAAAACCCAAAAAATATTAACATAAGTTAAAACAATAGGCAACATTGCTTATACACCATGAATTGGGCACCATCATTAACACCTATAGGAGATTGTGAAGCCAATTCACCTTCTGGCATGTTTCTGGGAGATGGGAAGAAACAAGAGAATGTGGACAAAACTTACATGGACATAGGGAGAACAGAAACAGAAACTTTGTACAGACAGTAACCTGAGCTCAGGATCAAACCAGGGGCCCTAGAGATGTGAAGCAGTTACTAATTATAAAAATTATAACTTTTAAAGCAAGACTGCCTTTCGAGTTCATAAAACCAGTGAAAATTAGTTCCCTCTGAAATTCAGCCACTGTAATATATGTTTATTTCTGTAATATCTCACAAAATATCAGGCCATTCTCTGGCTGGGAAGTTATTTAATTTGAGGGAATCAAGCAAATAATGTGCATGAAATCATTCACTTCGTGCAGTCAAGCAGACAGAGGAAGTCCGTGTGCATATGCGCAGGTTTACCTTTGACCGTGTACTGACAGTTACATCATTCTGTCACTAAACGAACGGCTGATCACACCGAGGTGCTCGCTGACCGCTGATATTTATTAGTTTGGTCCTGCGTTTCCTTTCCTTCACAACATAATGTCTTTTCTTCTTGTGTTCCGTTACTGTAGTCAGTCTTTCACATTTCATTCACACACTCGCGTCCTCCATTTTTCTCTCCTGTTTCAAATTTGTATCCCACAATGCCTTGTGTGAACAGGGAAAGCCCACCATGTGATGCATGACATAGTATCTTGAATTGGGTCATGGTAAAGCAGGAAAAAATAGTGGAGAATTTAGGGCCACGTGGCCATAATTCATTAATTGTTCTAATTTTATTAACTAAAAATTGTAAGTCTGTGATTCGATTTCAGTAGTTTTCAGTCCACTAAACAAAAATAATTGGGTGTCGGGGAAAATTCTTTGTATGACCTATGCTTGAAAAATCTGAAAGGCAGTCTACCTTTAATAATTATAATGTTAGATAAGCCAGTCAAGAACACTCATGCTAAAGCCTGTGAAGCAGAATGCCACCCACACATCTGGCAAGCAATAATGGCAAATAGTAAGAAGAAAACAATATCAGCTTTGTTTTCAAGTAATATTGCAAATTAATGACACCAAAACAAAGGTTATTGAGGACAAGGATGAAAACAGAAATGTTGAAACTGATACAGCTACTCCAGCAGAGACTACCACAGAGAACATTACAACCGAAACCAATCAAACCCTTCCAGCGAGTGCCATGGAATTAGCGTTTATTTGTTCCACACCTGCAATACCAAACAGGTGTAAACACATAGTGAGTGAAAGCAGGATGCAGCTCAAAGTGTTGTTTATTCGAGCTAGTCCATTAATCATGGTCCATAGCACAGATCAAAGAACAGACAACAGGATCAAACAAATATCCATAATTAATATTTAAAAAAAAAACAAAATGGGTGAAGGACAAACTAGGAAACACACAACATGGAAACTAGAAAACAAAACATATGAAGATATAATGACATAAATGTATGATGATACTATCAGCCACATCACAGTGCAAGTTGCACTGTCACAGTGAATTATTTTCTGTTAGCAAATGTCATAAAGCAATGCAGCATAGCCAGGTTTCTCTGGATTTTAATGATGTAGTTCTATTTTCACTAATGGGAATAACAGACTTATTCAGTACATGTTAGAGTGTTTCTGTGAATACTGAGAACTTCGGGGTGGGCAATTTGGCCAAAATGAAGTCTGTTGGGTTTTGGTATAAATACTGCCAAATGATAGTATCACATCCCAAGTGAAAGGTACACAGCAGAGTTGCGCTCAAATGCTTTTATATTTTTCAGTATACAACACAAATCACATACAGTATTTTGTGAGATGTCAACTATGTCACAAATAGACCAGCTACTATCTGTTCCCGTAATACAATCCTGGTGGCTGTATTCCTTAAGTATTTTTGATCAAATGGCTTGTCGAGAATTTGGCTTCATCAGTAGACATTGTTGATGGAATTGTAGCCTGCACTGCAGTATCCATCAGAATTAGCAATGCTAAATCTACCTTAAATTAAATGTCACATAGTTAACATCACATATTTGACAAATTTTTGGCTTTTTAGCTTGCCATGTCCATTTGGATCAACCTATTGCTTCATGTGACTTTTTTTTGCAGTTTTACCGGAAGTGAAATAGCTGGTGATCTAAACGACTGTCGTAGTGCAAACAACTAGCGATAACTTATCAGAGTATGCTTGTAATCTAGAAGCCACTGCTCGCTTTAGATATATTCAGAAGATTGCTGTGTGAAATGGAATCGATCCCTACAGTCTGGGAAAGGAGGATTTGTCATACGATCTCGAAAACTACCCTTCAGTTGAGTTCCCCGACATCTCGAACTATCTGGTGTTGCAGACATCCTTCTACACCACAAAACAGATGAAAGCATGGAAGAGTATGGAGACTTACAACTTTTCTGTATGTGGCTGGGTAAAGGACCTCGGTATCGTCACTGCCGAATGAATCCTGTATTGTTTTTGCCCGTGTAAGTATGTTTTGTTTAAGCTTTTCGCTCACGTCTTTACAATGAAGCGCTGCAAATCGAAGTGTAAACAAACAGTTCACTTGATTCTCACTTGTGTTGGCTCTTATCTCTCAGGTAAATCATTTACAAAGATCATCAGAAACCCCTTTAAAGACCTGGATCTTAGTTAAACAAGACAGAGAAGTGATCACGGCGCATTGTAACTGTATGGCTGGGTAGGAATTTTGTCGTGACCTTCATGCATATGGACTTTGTGAGGAGTAAACAAAGAAACAGCTGGGGACTTTAGCACTTTGGGACTAAAAGAAGTACCGTGAAATTACGACATATAGCAAGAAAAGTACTTGGAAAACACTAAGGACATAGCTGAGAGGGAGATACAAACTTTTCACCGAGTGATCACTGCAAACTCGAGCATGCTTCGACTCGGCTCCCTTTGATTTCAGTGAGAGGTTCAAAAGCCACCTTTCTCAACATCTTTTTGTGAAATCCTGTGTTCGTTCACCCTTTTTTCTTAGTTCATGGCGAACCCTGAAGAAACTTTTATCAGTTTCATGGTTTGATCGATTCAAATAACCTAGAACAATGCAAGCATAAGGCATTTTTCATGCGAGCAATGCACCTTCTCTGTACAAACGCTTTGTCAACTGAGGTTTGGTCGACCACCAGCTAAAGTTTTAAATAACTAATGAGGCAGATGTGACATCATGTGAAACCCAGCAATTATCGCCCAGGGTCATGTGTGTGAAGCGAGTGGGCTACCACTTTGTTTCATCATACTGACTGCTTCCCACAGTTAATCATGCAGATGTAATCACCATCACATAGTTGACATTTAAAAAGGTACACTTCAATTTTTACACACTCAACTCCACCCCAAAAAAAAAAAAATAATAAAATATACCAAAAGCAGTACACATGATCGTGTGGTGTACAAGATGTTATTCTGTTGCCCTCCCTGCCAGATAACCTGAGGCAGGTGAACCTTGTATCTGAGTAACCGTTGCAATGCTGGGACTGAATTCAGCACCGTCACATAGCTGACCGCAAGTTTGTGGGACTATGGCTGAGCTGCAGTTGAAATGATTAAAAGCTGCATCAAGCTGAGTTGTATTTTCTTTAAACACACTCATATCCATGACATGCACAGAGGCTAATCTTGTCTGCTGGCTTTCAGTGGAGAAATAACAGTCAGTTCAAACCAAGGTTGTAGGTGGGTGGGACAAGCCAAGTTGGCCATTTTCACACTTATTTAAATTTTTTTTCCAACAACTAAGAAATGTCAGAGAGGTCTGTTGAATTTTTTCACAGTAGATCCCAGGTAGTTCTTGCTGTATGTACAGGTTTTAGATCTCAACACATGACACAGGCCTAGAGATAGCTCTGGGTGTCAGGGTGCAGGCACTTACAGATGCAGGTGCAGGGGAGAGCAGGGAGAAGCAAACTGCAGACTGAGCCAAAATGAAAAGCAGAAATCATAGTCAAAGTAATGGGCAAGGGCCGGTCGATCGGCAAACAGGATAATGCAGAGAAAACAATAAAGCAAGGTTGGGGACTGAACATAGATAACAGTCTAAACATGGTAAGTCAGGCAGAAAGTAAACGGCTCGGTAATGTTAGGCACTGAAACACTAAACAATACTTCACGACATGAGTGTGTGAGAGCTGGACTTAAGTAAGCGAGGTGATCGCTGAGGAATGAGAGACAAGTGAAATTAGTAATCAGGTGACAGAGGACGCTGTGACTCTTGGGTGTTGTTGTCCGGAGCAACCATATTTGGAGGCTGTTCCGAGCTTGTGTTTTCAACGTCATTACTGGGACACAAATTTCTCAGTATTCACAGAAACACTCTATTCTGTCCATGTGTCCAGTCATTAGTCTGTTACCTACGGTATGTGTGCATTAATTTTAAATGCAGCTCATGATTAGTTTGTCTATAAATCAGCCTCCAGTGAAATGGAATTTTAAAGATGGCACGTGTGCTTATCTCCATTTTTTCATTAAACTTTTTGCAGTAATTATATACTGGGTATGTTTATTTGGCTGTTCTCTGTAGTCCTTGAATGTGTTTGAGAATAAAAAGCATTTCTTACATTAATTTTCAATCGTTTCAAATATCCTCTTGCTTTCTACCCAACTCAACTGATGGTCTCCTTCAGGGCTAAAATGGAATTATTGCTCTGTGTAGGAAGTAAAGCAAGCCAAATGAATGTACATAATTTCAAATTTCATGCTGTGTCCCAGTGTGTAAATGCAATTATGTTCAACATGCTTTTCATTTCCAGGCTTTTTACTTAAAACACACAGAGCATCACTGAGGCTTTTCTGTGGGGAAGCCATGGCCTAATGGATCGAGAAGCAGCTTTGGGACCAAAAGGTTGTTGGTTTGATTCCCTTGAGCAAGGCACCTACAGTAACCCCCAACTGCTCCCCAGGTTGCTCTGGGTATGTTGCACTTTAAGTTGGTCTGGATAAGAGTGTCTGCTAAATGCCAGTAATGTAATATTCACCATGCACTTTTGAAGGAACATCTATACACCTGTTTATTCATGCTGCAGTTATCCAATCAGTCAATCATGTGGCAGTAGTGCAACGCATCAAATCATGCAGATACATGTCAAGAGCTTAACAGTTATTTTGTCGCTGAGAGAGGTCAGGAGAGAATAGTCAGACTAACAGCAATGCTATGGTCACTGAAATAAGCACTCTTTACAATCATGGTGAGCAGAAAAGAATCTTAGATCACACACCATGTTGAAATTTGAGGTGGATGGGATACAACAGCAGACGGTCACATGGGATTCCACTCCTGTCAGCTAAGAACAGGAATCTGGGACTACAGTGTGCATAGACTCACCTAAAATAGACAGGATAAGTCAAGGTCCCTCCCACAACAGGACCTGGTCTTCCCAGGCAGTCTCCCATCCCAGTACTAGCCAGTCCTTTGAGGCACATTGGGCAGTGCCAATCTCCGTTTCTATAATCCATAGCCTCTCGCCTATTATTACATTACATTACATGACAACAAGCACAAAAGTCAGGGACATGAAGTGCTGAACTTCTAGACAAGAAAGTTCTAGTGCCAACTGAACAAGTGACAACAATACCTAGTATAATATTCTGCTGAAGTATCAATACTCAAACAGCCAAGAAACAAACCAACCATATAAAGTACAACTCCGTATAGAACTCAAAACAGCTAAGCTCAGGCTAGACAGTACACGGCCTGTGTTTGTCTAGACTGAAATGTAGTCACACAGTGGGTACAGAAGCAGGGGAGAGGTGCAACCTGAAGAGGTGGGTCTTCAATCTACGCTTGAAGGTGGTCAGGGAGTCAGCAGTTATGACCTCAATGGGAAGGTCATTCCACCAACAGGGAGCCAGGACAGACAGCAGTCTTGAGCAGGCTGGGGATGAGCGGAAAGGAGGAAGGGCCAGGCAACCAGGAATAACAGAGCATGGGGATCTGACTGGCATGTAGGGGCAGAACAGACTCTGGAGGTATGCGAGCCCTAACCTCTTGAGAGCCTGGTAAGCTAGCACCAATGTCTTAAATTTGATGAGAGCTGCGATAGGTAGCCAATGCAAGTCAGCAAGCAAGCAGAGGGGTGACATGAGAAGAACAAGGGAGGTTGTAGATCAGGTGAGCTGCAGCGTTCTGGATGAGCTGCAGGAGTCTAATGGTAGAAGCTGGAAGGCCAGCAAGGAGAGAGTTGCAGTAGTCCAGGCGGGAGAAGATCAGTGTTGTTTATGTAGCTAGGGTTACAGGGTGGGACTGGTCCTCTAGTGAAAGAGTTTTTGACTCCCTACCCGCATCTGTATTGCAGCATGTCTCACCAGATGACAGTAGGTATCATCTTTACGATGGTCTTTGGTATGATCCAACGGCAAGTAGAACTCGCAATCTCCTAGTCAAGAGGTGTGCACACTAACCACTAAGCTAACTCACTGTCAAAACAGATAGGTAAAGACTGAAAGAAGACCAGGTGATGTTTTTCCACTCTTCAACTCTCCAGACAGAGTCAGATAACGTTTTTTTTAAGCCATTCTAATATTTGATATGAATATTAACTTTCAAATCATATTAAGATGATTGTGTTCATCCAGCAGGCTGGTGTTTTATAAGGTTAAAGGGATTATCAGCAGCAGTGTGCCTGTGTGGATGTGTGCTCCCACTGGGGAACTTGAGTCGATCTACTCTGTTCATTCCTAAACAGATTCATTTCTGTAATGTAGTATAGCCTTTATATACAGTATAAAGCGAGAACTCTTGTGGAGAATGCTGGAAAAGAACAGAAAATGCAGCTAGTTAAAAAAAAGACACACACAGTAATAGCCTCAGTATTCTCAGGCAAGGCAGACTTTTTTTTTCCTCCACACTGTAAAAAAAAATCTGTTGTTTTTACAAAAAAAACCTGGCAGCTGTGGTTGCCAGAATAATTCAGTATAAAATACATACAGTGAACATGTAAACAGTTTTACTGACCAAACAGTAATTACAACAGTGTTAAATTGTAAAATAAACAGATTGTCCCATAATTTTGTACAATTTTTTTAAAAGATTTTTTTGGGGCTTTTTCCACCTTTATTGGATAGGACAGTGTAGAGACAGGGAATGAGTGGGAGAGAGAGACATCAGGAAATGACCTCAGGTCAGAATCAAACCCAGGTCCCCGGATTTATGATATGGCACCTTATCCAATTGAGCCACGACACCCCTAGTCAAATTCTTAAAAATAAAAATTCAAAATATATGTTTGTTAAATGTAGCTAGCTATTTATTTGTCTGGATTTAATAATCACAGACATTAAATGTTATTTTTACACTGCTAAAATGTAAAAAAAAAATTTATGTTGTTGTGAAGGATACAACTTTTCTCTGTACAAAATACAAAAATGTGTTTTCCACAACAAAATACAATATTTTTGAAATTTTTTATTTTAAAATTTACAATAATTTTCGGTTCGACATTATACATCATCATACTGGTAAATAAACACAATATCACTGTATTTTGCTTTACAGAATTTTTATGTCGTGATTTCACAGAATTTTACTGTTGACTTTACTGACTTTTTTAACAGTGCAGTTTGCAGCTTTGTGCTAATGGTGTTTTTATATCTCATGCCCCAGTTTCAACTGGGCACCTGTGATCTTTTGCCTTCCTTGGATCCCGTTCTCTGTTCACATCTCTCTCACACACACACACACACACACACACACACACACACACACACACACACATATTCTTTCATATTGGCAAACAAATGCATTAAGCCCCACTGTGTGTGAGAGATTCAATCCATTACATTTTCAGTTTCTCTCAGTTTTTTTTTTTATATTTTGTCCTTTGTTTTAATTCACCTGGACCCATTTGTTTGCGACATCCTGCTGACAGGCACTACGCTTGCTGGTGTTGAATAATACATGAACTGTGTTCTCTCTGTCTGTCTAATGGTCTCTATTTCTCTCTCATTGACCACTCTCTCTCTCTGTGTGTGTGTGTGTGTGTGTGTGTGTGTGTGTGTGTGTGTGTGTGTGTGTGTGTATTCATAGCACATTAATCCTTTTCCCTTGCAATGGCAATGATTGGCATTATTGTAGGTACTCAAGGTTAAACACTCCAAGTTGTAGAACTATTTTACCTTCTGTTAGGTACGATTCTGTTTCACACTGCACATACTTAAAAGAAAAGCTTAAAATATTGACTGAGAGGTGATTGCAAAATGATGCTGATGAATACATCTGCAAAAGTGTTTCAAAGTCAACAGAAAAACATTTACTAACAAACTGTTTCACATGGCAACCCAAGATTTGGGAATGTTTCTGAGGCTAAAGTGATCACAGCCTCACCACAGCTTGACAGTTAATGATTGGAAAAATGTCACCTCCCCCCCCAATCTTACACTGTCCAGTTTTGGTGAGCCTGTAGGTGGGATTCAAATCAATCTTCTAAAAGTTAAATAAAACCCAAAAATAAATGCTGTTTGCTGATTACAGCAAGTGCCCTGATATGCCCTCCACAAGTTTAAATTAAAAATAAAACTTCATAACAATACTTTATCCATTTTAAAATGTATGATATTGCTAAAAATAAGGTTACCTAGGTGCAACCATTTGCACTGAAACCAGACAGCCACCCATGTGACGTTAATGGCACCCTAGAACACCGTTTACCTTCATTACCCAGAGCCATCAAATAAAGGCTTCTAATTCGAAAACAAAAAACAACAACAACAAAAAAAAAATCTCTGGGTACCATTGCTCTCTTAGACTTCACTCTTATGAAGTTTAACCCCTTCAGACCTGTTTTTTTTTTTTTTGATTGAGCAAAAAAAAAATTACACAGCTCATTTTTACTCTTCTTCAATGTAGAAATGAAGTCTGAATATTTTTTTTTGCCAACTCATATTTTTATTAATTTTTTTCATGTCCATTACAATGGACGTCATGATTAAATGAATATAAAATAGCAAGAAACCTTCAGAACAAATTGCCATATTATTTTAGTAATCATGTCATTAAACGATCAGATATTAACCCAAGATTTTGAAAAGGATGTGTGTGTGTGTGTGTGTGTGTGTGTGTGAGATTCATTAACTCATTTTCGATGAGCTGCTTTGAAACAATTTTGGTTTGGTACAAAGCACAGGTAAATGTTGCATTTGTCACAAAATACATGTGCTTTTTCTATACAGTATAGCCTCTTGGATCTGGTAGCCTCTTTCTTGTCAGCATAATTCGGTATGTGGTCCACCATGTCAAACTGTACTTCAGGTAGGGGCTTTATATCCTGATCTGGTTTGGGCTGATGGACGTGAACCGGCTCAGGGCCAGTTCATGCTGGGCCTTCCACATTTCACCCCCACTGGTTTTTCAGAAGGTTCCCCTGAACCCTGAGATAACAACAAAAAATGGTGAAGGAGCTAAAGGCATGAGTTACTAAAGCATATATATCCACCATTAAGAGACACCGATATCACCATGGCCTGGAAGGCTGATATTCAGTGAAGAAGCCCATACTACAATATGCACATGGAAAAGCCAGACTGAAGTCTGCCGGTGATCACCAGCCTTTTGGTGGAATGTTCTCTAGTCAGATGAAACAAACTGAATTGTTTGGGCATAATGATCAGTGCTATATGGAGGAAAAAGGGTAAGGCCACTCCTAACTGAGAAGCATGAGGGTGGCAGCATCATGTTGTTTCTGGGATTGGTGGACTTCATAAAATAGTAGATAATCTGCCTTCATCATGATGAAGGCAGATTATCTAGAAATACTGAAAACCTCAAGTCAAATCAACCAGAAAGTTAAAACCTGGTTACAATGTGATCTTCCAGCAGGACAATGATCCTAATGCCCAGGTCAGACAACAGAAAGACACATGCTGCGACCTGCGATTGGTCAGGTGGCAACCGACTGTAGGTGGACGCAGGTGTTTTGCATTAAATCCTTTGTTGCGGTCAGACAAATTGCAAGACGCAGAGTTTTTAAGCTGAATCTTGTCACAAGCCAGCTGGGAACATCTACAGTAGGTCCTGATCCGATTTTCTCTGGTTTTCCCCATGCTTTCCCTGCACTGCAACCAGCACACCTGTCTCTCATCAGCTCATTCACAACTCTATATTATACTGCTTGGATATTCATTCAGCGCGGGATTGTCTTTGCCTCAGGATAAGGTTTTTCGCCCCTTTTCCCCCTGGGTTTTGTATTCTATTATTTTGTTACTTTGCTGCACACTGTGGAGTATTTCGTTCTTCTGTGGATATCTTTTATTGGGACTGTGAGCGCATTGTTTTCCCGACATGGAAGCGATTTAAACTTTTGAACTTCTGAACTGTGTTGTTTGAACCGAGAGCTCTTTCCCCTTGCGGGGCTGCATTTCTGGACTCTATCATGCTTTTTTCAACCTGCGATTGGTCACTCAACCATTGCACAACCACCTGCCTCTACATGCGTCAACCTGCTATTTGCACCGATTGGAAGCAAACTGCAGCTGAAATGCGAGCAGATTGTGATCCACTTGCATCAACCTGCCTCTACTAAAGACCCTCTGCAACACTGCCGTTATCTGCGTCATCGTGTGTCGATGCAAGACCAGTCTTGCGTGTACCTGCGATTTTGTTATCGCAGGTAGACGCAAGTAGTTGAAAACTAGTTACAGCCTCCCATCTGACCTGGACATAAGCATACAGTGCCTTGCAAAAGTATTCATCCCCCTTGGTGTTTGTCCTGTTTTGTCGCATTACAAGCTGGAATTAAAATGGATTTTTGGAGGGTTAGCACCATTTGATTTACACAACATGCCTACCATTTTAAAGGTGCACATTGTTATTTTTTATTGTGACACAAACAATAATTAAGATGAAAAAAACAGAAATCTGGAGTGTGCATAAGTATTCACCCCCTTTTATATGAAACCCCTAAATAAGAGCTGGTCCAACCAATTCACTTCATAAGTCACATAATTAGTTGATTAAGATCCACCTGTGTGCAATCAAAGTGCCACATGATCTGTCACATGATGTCTGTATAAATCAACCTGTTCTGGAAGGACCCTGACTCTGCAACACTACTAAGCAAGCAACATGAAAACCAAGAAACACTCCAAACAGATCAGAGATAAAGTTGTGGAGAAGTATAGATCAGGGTTAGGTTATAAAAAAAATATTCCAAACTTTCAATATCCTAGGGAGCACCATTAAATCCATTATAGCAAAATGGAAAGAATATTTCAACACTACAAACCTGACAAGAGAAGGCCACCCACCAAAACTCACAGACTGAGCAAGGAGGGCATTAATCAGAGATGCAACAAAGACACCAAAGATAACACTGAAGGAGCTGCAAAGATCCACAACAGAGATGGGAGTATCTGTCCATAGGACCACTTTAAGCCATACACTCCACAGAGTGGGGCTTTATGGAAGAGTGGCCAGAAAAAAAAGCCATTGCTTAAAAAAATCACGTTTGGAGTTTGCCCAACAGCATGTGGCAGACTCCCCAAACACATGGAAGAAGATTCTCTGGTCAAATGAGACAAAAATTGAGCTTTTTGGCCATCATGAGAAATGCCATGTGTGGCACAAACACAACACCCTGAGAAGACCATCCCTACAATGAAGCATGGTGGTGGCGGCATTATGCTGTGGGGATGTTTTTCATCTGCAGGGACAGGAAAGCTGGTCAGGATTGAAAGAAAGATGGATGGCACTAAATACAGGGCAACTCTGGAGGAAAACCTTTTTGAGTCAGCCAGAGGTTTGAGACTGGGACGAAGGTTCACGGTCCAGCAGAACAATGACCCTAAACATACTGCTAAAGCTACACTGGAGTGGTTTAAAGGGAAACATTTAAATGTCTTGGAATGGCCTAATCAAAGCCCAGACCTCAATCCAATTGAGAATCTGTGGCATAACTTGAAGATTGCTGTACACCAGTGCAACCCATCTAACTTGAAGGAGTTGGAGCAGTTTTACCTTGAGGAATGGGCAAAAATCCCAGTGGCTAGATGTGCTAAGCTAATAGAGACATACCCCAAGAGACTTGCAGCTGTAATTGTTGCAAAAGGTGGCTCTATAACATATTGACTTTGAGGGGTTGAATACTTATGCACACTCCAGATTTCTGTTTTTTTTTATCTTAATTATTGTTTGTGTCACAATAAAAAAAACAATGTGCACCTTCAAAGTGGTAGGCATGTTGTGTAAATCAAATGGTGCTAACCCCCCCAAAATCCATTTTAATCCCAGCTTGTAATGCGAAAAACAGGATAAACACCAAGGGGGATGAATACTTTTGCAAGGCACTGTACTTCCAGACTTGTAGCAAAACAGATTAAAGACAACAAAGTGAAAGTATTGGAGCAACCATCACAAAGCCCTGACCTGAATCCCACAGAAAATTTGTAGATCAAATGGAAAACCAGGCAGCACAGTGGTGCAGCAAGAAAGTTCTGGGTTCAAACCTCACAACCAACTAGGGCCTTTCTGTGCTGAGTTTGCATGTTCTCCCTGTGCCTGCACAGATTTCCTCTCACAGTCCAAAGACATGTGGATTAGGTCAGCCAGCTACTCTAAATTGCCCACAAGGGTTATCTCTGTGTTATCCCTGCAATAGCTTGGCAACCTGCCCAGAGTATGTCTCCCCCAAAGTCAGCTGGGATTGGCTCCTGCAACCCTGATGGATAATCAGCATTGATAATGGATGGCTGGAAAACCATAAACCTGAGTTATACCAGTTCTGTCAGGAAAAATAGGCAAAACTTCTTGTGGAAAGCTACCCCAAGCATTTGAATCAAGTTCAAGCAATTACAAGGCAATAGCAACTACTAATAAAGCATATGTGAACTTGTAACCTACTAAAAATCTGATATAGTTAATAAAAGCTGAAATCATTTGCATCTCTGATATTTTTTTAATAACCTAAAGTAAATACCATAATTGTTTTAATGCCAGTAATGAATAGTAACACAAAATGTGCGGAAGTGTGAAAAATTGAGTTTGAGTGACTTTAGCCTACTGTAGATGTATGTCAACTTTTGGTCCCAAAAGTATATGCACCACCACAACCTGGTTTTTAGCATGTTTTTAAAGTGACACAGGTCGATGTGCTGGTTCAGGAATCATTTAATCTACTCCCCTTTCTGAATTGTTTGAGCCGATACCCATCCCCATAACTAGTATGCATCATCTTGTTTCAATACATTTTATTTCCAAATGTGGGGCGTCCTAACCACATGTTAGTCTGTTTACAAGCCACTTGCTCAGCAGCCAGTTCGGAAAAGTCATGTGAGGTCATGCATGAGTCAGAGGTCACGACCGCAGAGCCACAGCAAACACGGCAGATCACCCAGCTCGAATGAACACTCCTAAATTGAGACAAAAATAACGATGATTTTAAGGAAGTATCTGACATTGTCAGAGGCAAAACATGCCAGAAAAGAGAGGGGAAAAAAATGGCAGACAAGCCAAGTAAATATTGCTGGCTCTCGAGCATTCGCTTCTGTGTCGGAGGTCCCGATACTGTCATGGTTGTTGCAATCTCACTCATTATAATATTATAATGAGGATAAACTTTGGTTGTTTCTGTACCCAAGTGTAAACATTAGCACACTGTGTTTTTCCAGCTCATTCTCCTTCACAGGCATGAGGCAGTGGACAATACAGCATGTGATTCCAGTACCTAGGGGTTATTCTAGCTCCACAGGGTACTATTCATTTTTTTAATACATCAACCTGTGTCACTTTAAGTTGTGTACTTTGTGCATCTTATTTATCACATCTGGGCTTTGAGGAATGTTCTCGGGTGAAAAATGGGATTAGGTTTGCCTTTGGGGCACTGGAAGGGTGTCAGAAATGCAGGTGACAGATGGATGCAAAAGCAGCAGAGAACTGAATTAGGTAAAGCTGGCAGACAAATCTAAAACAATAGGCAAAGGTAGAGTAAAAAAAACAAGCAAAGGTCAAGCGAGGCACAAACAGAACAGCAAAAACCCAAAGTGCAAATAAAGTTAAAACCAGAATATCATCACGATTATCCAAAGGCTTGGGAAAGTCAGCCAAGGATACACTGAGCATTTATTTTGCACTCAACATGTGAGCTGAGAGTCCTTAAGTGCTGAGTTGTAATTGTGCTGTAATCAGGAACAAGACTGTCAATGATGGCGTAGCTCACTCCAGCCCCATCTAGTTCAGAAAGAACAATCTAGAGTGGGCCACCTTACGCAATAAATGCTGCAAGCTATATAGAGGATGTGCAGTCACGTGAACCACACGTGTGTACTCCGCCCACTCCGCCACATTGGACGGCATCAGGATAGTTTACCTTGCGCGAGAGTAATGGATCCAGGCAGTAATCCCCAAGAAAATTCAGAAAATACCCCATCTACATAGCGTGATTACTTGTCTAAGTTTGTTCAGCATCTTGAAGGTGACGTGAGGCAGCGTTACGTGGAAAAGTGTTCCAGGTTGGGGATTGCAGATCCGTACAACTTGCTGCAATCCTTGTTCAGGGAAATTCGGAGCTGCGGTGCTGGCAATTTGCCCGATCTGGCCTACCATGACGTTTACAATTTTCTCGTTAATAGTGAATCGTGTTACACTGGCAAAGCCCTCAAAGCTTACAAGAGCCTGGAAGCTTATAAATATTTTGTTGCGGGATGGGTATCTCAACTATATCTCTGGAAGGTCCTGAAGAAGAATGTCTACTTGATAACCTCACGGGTAAGTGGCATTAAGGCGTTTATCATAAAGAGACTATGCAGGACGTTTTATCTTAAGAATGTTTGTAATCTAAACTCAGTTCCAGATAATGACAGGGTTGTAAATATGTATGTTTTTGTCTGAAAAACAGAAAATCAGAAAGCCGCGCACGCCTGCGCGGAAGCTGCGCAAATGTGCGCAGCTTTCTAACCAACTGCCTTCTTCTCATACTAATACTTCCTATGTTTCATGGACTGTAACAGCATTTGCTCATTTAGTAATTTTAATACATAATTTACTTTGATGAAATTATTCAGACACTCCAACGCCCCCCCTAAAAAAAAAAAATCGGATCTGCGCGATTCAGCCGTGAAAAAGGCGCATCCGCCGTTTGCATCCCTGTTTAAACTCATAGGTTAACCGACTTTAACTGGCTAATGAGGCTCGGTGGTCGGTCAAGATTTTTTTTAGTTTTCGCCATCCCTACTATGGATTGGCCTTTCAAAGGCATATATGAGCCAAAAAGATAAAACATTTGTCATAGACTAGGCCAGGGTAGTAGGGCTAGGCGCAGCCATTTTAAACGTTAGAGACTGTCTAGTTTCTAAGTATGCAGTTATCATTCAATCCGAAAATCAACTTAACAGATGTACTAGGAGTACTGAATTAGAAAATTACACTTACCTGATATGAAGTGTTCACTACAAATTTGGCTGGTAGAACTGGGGTACCAGTTTTCTCGTTGCACAGCGGACACCCATTTTGCGCGTCTCTCCTCGTCTGCGGGGAATCTATAAAATGACAGGCCCTCCTTTTGGCCCTGTCTATTGGTACAACCAAATGCTGAACAAGATATAACCATTCTCGAACGATCTACTCCCATACACTTGATAATTAGAACGGGTTCGTCTAAGTTCTATGCGCGACCTTGCCGTCCAAAATGGCGGATAAACAAATATCACGTGACCTCGTGACGTCACGTGCACGCTCTCTATACACTATATATAATCTATATATAGAAGCTGTATACACCCTAGGAATACCAACCTATTTGCCAGAAAGAATCCAAAATGG
The DNA here is from genome assembly GCF_027579695.1 of Neoarius graeffei. NCBI lineage: Eukaryota > Metazoa > Chordata > Actinopteri > Siluriformes > Ariidae > Neoarius > Neoarius graeffei. The sequence continues at coordinate 74,817,982 of NC_083575.1, read as the reverse complement.
TGAGGAATTGACTGAGAAGAAGTGATTTTTGTTGAACTGCTCATTAAGGCTTAATTAGTCCATAACTTCATTAATAATTGTACTTCGGCAAATTTGGGTAGAAGTTATATGCACCCTAGGTACCCCTACCTTCATGCCAGAAAGAATCAAAATGGGTGAAGAATTGAGAGAGAAGAAGCGATTTGTGTAGAAACTGCTCGTTAGGGATTAATTACTCCATATCTTCATTATTAATTGCAATTATGCAAATGTGGGTAGAAGCCATATGCACCCCAGGCAGACTGACCTTCCTGCCAAAAAGAATAAAAGTCAGTGAAGAACAGAGAGAAGAAGCAATTTTCGTGAAATGTGGACGACAGATGGACAACAGCCAACACATGATGGTATAAGGTCATTGGCCTATTGGCTGGATGAACTAACAAGGGTGTGTGATTAGAATTCCAGACTCTGTGCACAGTGATGTGCAGGATGGCTGTTGTAGTCTGTGGCAGCCATATTTGAAGGCCACTGTGAATTCTGGGAAGTAGAGTCTTGAGTGCGTGTGTGATTAGAATTCCAGACTCTGTGCACAGTGATGTGCAGGATGGCTGTTGTAGTCTGTGGCAGCCATATTTGAAGGCCACTGTGAATTCTGGGAAGTAGAGTCTTGAGTGCAAGCAGATAATGTATGGTTGGTCTTTACTGGCCTCTTAGCAGTGATAAAACATTACTGATTACAGGTAATTTAGTTGTCACTCATTTAGTTTTGCTCTTATTTCACTGAAGCAATTCAAATATTTAATTCCTGTATAGGTTGCATCTGATATGTACATTGTAGCTTTTATTACATGGTTGTCAAAAGCAATTTATTTCCAGGCAACTACAATATCCAATTATTATGTATATTTAATACATCATATCCAGCCAACTGAATGCTAAAATATACCAAGTTGTTCTCCAAACCTTTTTAAAATGCCATCATGGCCATCCCATTACATTTCATTAAATTCATGAAGCCTGCAGTTGCTGGTGAATTGCTATGCATATATTCATACACTCAAGCGGTGCTCCAAATACCAATCTAAAAAAGTAAGTTTTTTTATTAGTACTGTGACTGGTGTCTTTGTCATTAAAAGCCTCAACTAAAGTCATCCTCAGGTACTGTTATGCATCATCCAGGTATTCTGACAGATTTTGGTTCCACTACTTGTCCTCTAACTTCTAAAAAAAAAAGTTAATTTGGAGCTTAAAAGAGTGTTTTGAATAATTAAATGTGTGACAGCTCATTAATGTTGAATTATTCAAGCTTGCAGAAGCACAGAAGGTTTATTGCAGTGCTGAAGCAGCGTGTTGTTTGCCATTTTTTGCAAATGTAAATTGGAGTTGAGAAAAGTCAATATCTCAATGTCTGCTTAATCACCAGCATCAGTGGATGAATCCTTCAATCAATGATGGTATGTTTTTTTGGGAAGTAGAACATCATTACACTGTTTGCTTCGACTTATAACACTGGGAAAAAAAAAAAAGTCTGTTTCAGTTGTAGCAAGTAATTCCCAAAATATAGCTAAACTTTCAGAATTAACAAAGGTGAATAAACTGCTTGTGAAATTTTTTTAAAGAAAGTGATCACTCAGTGTTTGGACTCAACCAACCTGACCCCATGTGCAAGATGTATTTTCAAGCTAGCATGTTGTAGCTATGTTCTGTTTACTCACATCCTGCATGCTTTGCCCTTCTCCATTAACGTTGATGAACCATCATCATCATCATCACCATCACCTGATCAACAGCATCAATAAGGTGAGAACCTCCAGCCTGTCTAAACATCTCTCATCACCGAACAAAGATTAAAACATTAAACCAGTCATAAAACAAGGGAAGCCATAGCCTAAAGGTTAGAGAAGCAGCTTTGAGACCAAAAGGTTGCTGGGTTGATTCCCTGGGCCAGCAGGAATGGCTGAAGTACCCTTGAGCAAGGCACCTAACCCTCAAATGCTCCCCAGGCTGCTCTGGGTATGTTGTATGTCGCTCTGGATAAGAGCATCTGCTAAATGCCTGCATTGTAATGTAAACCAGGTGTATTACTCTATTAATTAGTTCATCTGACCATAAGGCCAATGAGCTATTGCCATGGTGTCCATCATCCAGAATTCAGTTAAATCGTATGGATTTCCGTTCTGGTTGTTTTGTTTGAAAGAACTCATCACACCGCACAAAACTTGGTCATTGTTTTGTCAGGTTTTTTTTGCTAAAGAGTTAGTAATTAGGCCAAATAAACAAATTTTCCAGGCTTCTCACTAGAATTGTATCTCATCTCTCATTTCTCATCCAATTTTAGTTCTGATCGATATTTTGAGTAGCTCTTCCCATGAGGAACAAAGCTTGGTTGTTTGTTGATTTTCCTATTGTGAACAATTTGTTTACAACTTTGTTTATTTTCAGTTAAACTGTATCTCCTCCCTCCCTCTATTCTCAATGGATTTCAGTTCTGATTGTTTCCTTTGAAAGAACTAGTTATTCTGCACAACACTTGGTCATTATATTTTTAATTTTTTGCTAACAAACTGCTAATTAGATCAACTTCACAAATTTTGGGACTTCTCATTAGAATCATATCTCCTCTCTCTGTTCTCACCCTAAATATTGGTATGTAATGACTAAAGATTGGTATGTAATGAACATTGCATGTGTGTTACATTATTGGACATTTGACATTTGAATTTCAACTTTAAGGAAGAATGTTGGCAGATTAAATCCATTATTTTCTAAATGTTTCAAGTCAAAGTCCCTCTCACGCCAGGATCTGGCACCCTGGTATGGGAGAAGAACAGCTGGGGGATGTGTGAGGGATGCCTGCGCACGTGAAGCACATGGGTGCGCCTCCCTAAGGGGAGGGCAGTGTGACAGAGTGCCCGTCATGACAGTTGAGTATGTGCTCTGACTGCCATACCAATGAGCCTGGCTCTTTGGTGTTGTGGTCAGGGTGCAGGTTTGGCACCCCATAGACTTGGGTTTAGGGTGAGGTAACTGTTCTCTTGCTTCACTACAAGAAATCTCTGCTTTCCAAAGAAATGCATCTCATTAAGATCTGTTCAGTACTTTAGGAGGAACAGCAGGGTGAAGTTGGTACAACAGCATACACTCTCTGCTCACTGGACGTCGGGAAACTGCTTGTGCTTTTTGAGTCACAGGAAAGCAGTCAGGCTCTCTCTTCTGATCAGTTTCCGACTGGATTACTCGTGGATATCAATCAGATAACTTTTATAGTGATGTTCTCTTGCTCTCACTGTTTCTGATGAAGTATTCAGCAAAATTTTCCGTCTGCTAGTTTTGATGTTATGTTTCACAGGAGACTGTGAAGTGAGTTTTCATAGGTTTACCTACTTTTTTTTTTAAAGAAAACTGATTCATGTAAATAAATATTTTAGAATATAACTGTAGTTATTTTGATGAAAAATATTGAGAGCTTAGTGGTCGGAGTGATATTTTAAAAAAGCCAGAAGTCAGAAATGCGAATGTCAATTTCAGTTCATCTCATTCATTATCTGTAGCCGCTTTATCCTGTTCTACAGGGTCGCAGGCAAGCTGGAGCTTATCCCAGCTGACTACGGGCTAATTGTTTACTGGATGTGGCTCACACAGTTTTTTTCAAGGTTAGCCTTGAAAGCTGTGAATATTAATCAAAATAATCATTTATATTCTTTCATATAAACACTTGTCGGTCCTACTTAGAAATACAAAGGCCTACAGAGCACAAAAAGGGTATTGGAAATAATCTTTTATTACTTTTTTATTTTGATAGAGAATGGTGGATGTGAATGACATTCAGTGATTTATTTCTTTATTTATGCATATTTTATAATTAACATTGATTTCTCCTTCTTTGTGATGTATAAATGAGTTAAGATCAGCTTTATATTTATTTATTTATATAGGTTAGTACTTTTGCCTCACAGCAAGAAGGTTCTGGGTTCAATGCCGATGGGGCCTTTCTGTGTGGAGTTTGCATGCTCTCACCGTGTCCGAGTGGGTTTCCTCCAGGTGCTCTGGTTTCCCCCACAGTCCAAAGACATGCAGTTAGATTAACTGGCTACTTTAAATTGACTGTGAGTGTGCAGAAAGGAACTGGCTACCCTACTGGTGCAATTTTGACCAAGTCAACCAAACATGTTTTGCCTCAAGCCTGGATCAGGTTTGGCAGTGACGACAATGATATTAATGCACTTCTTCTCTTACAACACTGGTGCCATGGTGGCGGCCCGCGGGCCGGATCCGGCCCGAATGAACATCTAATCCGGCCCCCTTGCTGATGGCCCTCTAATCGTTCGGCCGGCAGAGAGCCATCAATGTCTGCCGCACCCCATCGAACAATTATTACAGAACAATTACCTGTCTTTCACTGCCGATCGCATTGACGTCAGAGGCGGAGATTTGCCTGATGGCCCTGCCATTTGCATCGGTCCAATTCGCGCCACAGACTGTTTAAATTTTAAATTATATTGCCACTGTCAATTTTATCAGAGCGAGAGGGCTCAACCACCGGCAATTCGATGCATTTTTATCTGAAAATGACATCCACCAGGGCCTTCCCTATCACACCGATGTGCGTTGGTTGAGCCGAGGCGCAGTGCTCAAACGGTTCTACAAATTGCGCAAAGAGATAGCCGAGTTCATGCAGGCTAAAGGGAAGCCTGTGGAGGAATTGGACGACACCAAATGGACCAGGGACCTTGCCTTTTTAGTGGACATTACCGAACACCTGAACTTATTGAATGTTAAAATGCAAGGTTGCAACAAACTCGTTACCGAGTATTACGACGGTGTCCGTGCATTTCAACGTAAACTTGCGTTATGGAAGGCACAGCTCTGTCAGCGCAATGCAGCCCACTTCCCCTGTTTGAAATCTCTGTCTGTCAGTCATCAGAGCATGGACAAGTATGCAAACTTGCTTTCCGGTCTCATGCACGAGTTTGCCAATCGATTCACGGTTTTCACTGAACTGGAAAAGGACTTTGCGTTTTTTGGCTCTCCATTCACCACGGATGCTTCCGAGGTCCCCGAGGCGATGCAAATGGAACTGATAGACTTGCAATGCTGCACGCAGTTGAAGGACATGTACAAATCTGTTGGTATTGAATCATTCTACCAATCGTTGCCACCTGAGTACCCGACTATCACTGCATTTGCAGGTAAAATACTCTGTATGTTTGGGACAACATATTCATGTGAGCAGGCATTTTCAGTTATGAATATTAATAAATCGAAAATGCGCAACCGTATGACACATGGACATCTCAATGATGTCATGAAAATAGCCACGGCCCAGAGCCTGTCCCCCAATGTGGACAAGCTGGTGAAAAATAAAAGGCTTCTGGCTTCGACATGTAAAATGTAGCTGGCTTGTCTGCCCATGTAACATAGTGCTGTGAAGTAATGATTGGGAGGGTATGTTTGTGGGAGTGGGAGTTTGTGGGAGTTGTTTAAGTTAATGTACCATCTGTTATTTATGTCTTTTTATTATTAAGTTCTAGTGAATATTTAGTCACTTGGCCTGTTGGTGGAGTACTTAACCTTGGCACACCTTTTGACTTCTTTAGGGCTACTTAGGGCCATCTTTTTTAATTGGCCTAATTAGGCCTGTGTATTGACATGGTTTTATGTGCAAGTTGTCACTAAATCTGATCAAAGTAATTTACAGTTTAGTTGTGTTTTTATGTGTCCTTGTCCATTTTGTTGTTTTTTATTATTTAAAAAAACAAACATTTATAAATAATATTTATATTCATAAATGATATGAAATAGTATGTCTATTTGTTTAGTGTTTGGTCTTGTCACGCCGGTAATGCGGCCCCCTGAGGTCCCACTTGAAAACAATCTGGCCCCCTGACCAATTTCACCCTGGCACCCCTGTCTTACAATATTATTTCTCTAATAAATTACACAGAGCTGTATGGTGGACCCTCCACATAAATGGGTTAAAAATAGTGTGTAATTGTTAAGTTTCCTGTGAGGAGATTACTTTACTGATTAGTTTATTTAGCTTTTTTATTTTATAATGCATTTTATTTGTATTGCCTGTATTATGTTCAAGAGAGAAAAAGAGGCTTTTGAAGGAAAAACTGTTTATAGCTGTGTGATAACTGTGGGACTAACTTTATTCACAGATCTTCTACAGTGTTACATGTAATTATAAAAAAATCAAATTAATAAAAATTAATTCATAAAACTTTGTTCGAGTTATCGGATTGCTGTTTTGTAATTGAGTGCTTAGCGGCTCTGGGAACACTCTGGAAATGTTACGTGGATGACATACTAGAAAAAGTGAAGAGGGGACACACTCAACAGCTCACCGACCATCTCAACACCATAGACAATACCGGCAATATAAAATTCACGCATGAAGAAGAAACGGAGCAGTCAATAGCATTTTTGGACTTAAAAATACATCACACAGAAGATGGGGACATCAAAATAAAAGTACACAGAAAACCCACACACACCGACCAATATTTAAACTGGACTTCTGAACACCCCATAATGCACAAAATATCAGTAGTCAGAACATTACATGAACGCACAGCAATAATTACAGATCCACAGGACAAAGAACAGGAGAAACAACATATACAACACGCACTGAAGGCATGTCAATATCCACAATGGGCAATATCAAAAGGGGCGGAACAGGTTAAGAACAACAAAACACAGAAGAAAGAGAAAAAACAAACCAACAAACAAGAACACAGGGGAGTAGTGACATTACCATACATTAGGGGAATAACTGAACGCATTCAAAGAGTAATGAGGAAACACAACATTAACACACCTGTCAAACCATACACAACACTCCGTCAGATCCTGGTTCATCCCAAAGACAGAATACATCCGGACAACAGATGCAACACCATATATGAGATTCCATGTCAATTATGCAATAAAACTTACACTGGGGAGACAGGAAGGAGTTTCAACACAAGAAAAAATGAACATAAGAAAGAGTGCGAAAAGGAGACAGCTATAAGACAAACCCGAACAATAAAAGAAAAGGCACAACAGGAAAATAAGTCAGCTATAACAGATCACTGTAAAAGGGAAAATCATATTATGGACTGGGGGAATGCCAGAGTCATCCGCACAGAAGATAACAAACATCAGCGCTGGATCAGGGAGGCCATGGAGATCCGTAAGCGAAGCCCGAGGACCATCAACCGGGATGAGGGAGCATACATGCTCTCCCACACCTGGAGTGCCATCTTGCAGGGGACAAACAGACAGTAGAAGGCGTGACCGACCTGTCAATCCAGACAGGAAGGCCACGCCTTCAGAAACATCAGCTGATAAAAGATGCGTCACCAATTAACATCCGGTGACACTCTGAGGAAGACGACAGTCGTACGTCGAAACATGTCAGGTAAACAAACCCAAAAACTAGATGTCTGATAAAAAAGAAAAAAAAAAAAACTAACTATATTTAATATAAGACATAATGAACGTAATCGAAATACAGATAATGGATGTTTGGTAAAAGTAGTTTTGCTTCACACCACCCCATTGTTGATTATTTTCCGATAACAGAAGAACAACAACATTATTCATCAACCATAGACTTGTGAAATTCCTCTCTGCATTTAATCCATCTGAAGCAGTTAACACATACATATCCAGAGCAGTGGGCAGCCATGCTAACAGCACCCAGGGAGCAGTTGGGGATTAGGTGCCTCGCTCAAGGCCATTTCATGACATGAGGAGAACATGCAAACTCCACACAGAAAGGCCCCTGTCAACCACCGGGCTCGAACTCGGAAACTTCTTGCTTCGAGGTGACAGTGCTAACCACTACACTACCGTGCCACCTCAATAGCATGTCCCCAAGAGTTTTATTCCTTACTTAGGGCAGTTATGGTGATCAAATTAATAACCATAGCTACAGTATGTAGCTCTGGGGCATCTCAGAAACTAATGGCACCATATAATGTGACATCCTAACCTGAAGCTCATGGCACTTGATAATACTTATATTCTTCATCATTATTTCTTTCAATTTGTCTCTTCTTCTTTTTCTCTTTGTGTCTTAGCTATTTATTGATTATTATTATTACTTGAAACATGACATTTAAATGTGCTGCCAACATGGCAAACCAACAGTAATTGTATTATTTCTAATGCGGATGATTTTTATTGTTTTGTACTGGAAAAAAAAAGACCTGAAAAGAGCAACATTGTTAAAACTCAATTGTTCTGCTAATCGTAAACAACACTCCCCGGGGGCTTTATGAGAAGGAGCGCTGCTCAGGTGAAAATTAACCGTGCTTATTGAATCAGGGAGTGCTGAGGTGGTGGTGGTGGGCGAGTGGAAGCGGTGAATGGAAAGGTCAATTGCAGGGGGTAGAGGTGTGTGTGTGTGTGTGTGTGTGTGTAGGCTATTGAAAGAATAGAGGAGCATTGATAAATCTTTGCAGAACTCCTGCTACTTTCTGCTTACATTTTACACCCTGCAGATTACATCACCTGAAGGTGGGGAATCCAGGTATAATAGGAAATATGAGTGCTTGGACATGTAGGTGAGAACAGGATCTGACTCGTCTCTTAGATGTTCCACAATATTAAATCATTAAAATGTGTGATGTGTCATTCATTAATAAAAACTAGAAGCATTGACAAAGTGATGTTGTATAACATAACACACCTTTCTGGCATAAGTTATTGTCATATAATTGTATTGTCGTCAGCTGGAGCCAATTCCAGGTGCAGAGACAAACAACCATTCACACTTACAGACAATTCTTGGGTTTCACGTGACGTCACATCCACCTCAATAGATAGTTTTCACTGACGTCACGGCATTCCGGGGAACGCCCTCCAGCCGCCATCTTGTGGGGCTAACAAAACGGACTATCGCTATTACCGGCTATGTTATCTCGGATGAATTTATAAAGTTATATAGTCAGTTTTCTAAAATAAAGATCAATGTCGGCAAAATCAAGCAAACGGAAGTATATGGATACATTGGACGACATCTCACGACAACGGTATGCAGCCAAACTGGCCTTGATTGGGGGAATTGACCCCTACGAAGTGGACAAAGATGCATTTTCAAGTGACTATGCAGGGCTGCCATCCTTATCATACCCTGATATTGTGAACTATTTCGTGAATAGTAAGGCCCAATCCCAATTCTAATTTCTACCCCTACCCCTCCCCCTTCCCCTCCGCCTTCCCCTTGGCCCTTCCCCTTGAAACTGAGCTACAAGGGATAGGGCTTGAAATTCAACCCTTACGTATTGGGATAGCCCTTCAACGATCGCATACGTCATCGCGTACCTCCGTCAGCGTTTACGTTAGCAAAACGCAACCAAATGCATCATTGGCTGCGACCAGCCGCTACAGTCAGAGCCAGAAATCTCTGCTGGCAGGGTGTGATTTGTTAACTAACACCACTGAATGGGAGATCTTTGGCGCTTCGTGCACCACATCCGACAGAATGAGGTGTCAGAACACTCATGTAAACAATAAAAGCGAGAATAACAGAACAAAACGTACGCAGTAAAGCAACCGAAAACAATACTCACTCCCAAAGCTTTTTAGCAGCAGCTCGGATTTCAGAAATCGCTGCTCATTCTCAGCTCGAAAGCGAATCAAGCGGCGTGTTTCCTCTGGATAACAACTTAAAACACGTAAATAATGGAGAAAATACATTTATGACAATCTTTCGCCGCGGGAACCGCCATCTTTCTGAAATCCGCATGAAATCTCGCTGAAATCCGCATGGCATTGTGGGAAATCACTCAAACCCCTTCGTTCGGAGTCTGCTCCAGGAAAATCTCCGTTTGGAGGGGTACAGAAGCCCTCCCCCTTCCCCTACCCCTCCGCGTTAACTGGGATTGGGATACCCCTACCCCTTCACGTGAACGCGCAAAATGGAGGGGAAGGGCTAAGGGGTTGGTCCAAGGGGTGAAATGGGATTCGGCCTAAAAGTGCCTACACACTTGACGACCTCAAAGCATACAAGTCGGTGGAGTCATACAATTATTTTGTCTGTGGCTGGGTCCGTGAAGTCCACCATATAAAACCAAGTGACAGTTGTGTCCTAATTACAGCCAAGGTATGTAAACATTGGAATTTTAGAGCTCTCAGCACTGCATATAAGTGTGTGTCAGTGGCGGCTGGTAGTCTTTCAAACAGGGGAGGCTGGTCAGTTACGATATTTCCAGATTTTAAAAGAAAAAACACATCAATTTTGCCCATACTCTTGCCTCTGATCTGGCTGATTGTTGGCAGGGTCACAAACTGTGAAATAACAGGTTCTTTTGGCCCATTAGCCTACTGTCCAATATACATGATGGTGGTGTTGGGGGGGAGGGGTATATTCTAACATTTTATATTTTAAAATTGTGGCATGTTCTTTAAAAATTGACCTCGGCTGTGTTTTTGTTTAAAAATGTTTTCCAAATTGTAGCGGTGTTTAATTCATATCCAGAAAAACATATATTCCAATATAATATACTCAGCATAAACATTTTAAATAGATTCTATATTTTTGGTCCATCCATGACATATTACTAAAGTAGCCTATTTACTGTTGTTGATGTGGGTCACTTGCTGTTAGCCAATTCACTTTCTCGTACCAGGAGAGCTGAAAGGAACGAGTATTATTCCCTACCTTTTTCACCAAGTCAATTTGAGGCGTTGGTCTACCCTGCTCTTTAATTTTAATTTTTTCCTCGAAAGGAAGACTGGCAAATGGCTTCACCAAAATTAAATCAGCAATGCTTGGCATCCGTGTGCAGCTTTCTTGCTAGCTGACTAGCCCCCTCAAGTTCAAGTTCAGTCACTCAAATAAACAAAATTTCTGGAACTAAGATAGCAAACTTGACAACACTTTATTTACAATGAAAATATATACAAACTGCCCTGTGATGACCTGGCGACTTGTCCAGGGTGTACCCCGCCTTTCGCCCATAGTCAGCTGGGATAGGCTCCAGCTTGCCTGCGACCCTGTAGAAGGATAAAGCGGCTAGAGATAATGAGATGAGATGAGATATATACAAACTAAAAAAGCTGGTAGAAACCGTATGTAATGAATGAAATCGAAATGTAAGCTGATCTCTTACAATATACCACAGCACTTGCAAATCCGCATGGGACTGAACTGATGTTGCCAGATACTGCTGACGTTATCCAGCCCAAAATATGTTCAAAACCCGCCAAAATGCACTTAAAACTGCCCAATTGGGCGGGAAACCCCCCAATCTGGCAACACTGTACCGCTGCTTGTCTATAGTTCAAACGAGCTGTCAATCAAAGAAAATATCCGGCCGCTTTCACCAATCACCAGTCTCCTCGCGGAAACTGCCATGTCCCTCCCATGTGAGGCTCGGAGTCCGTGGGCGGGCATTTTCGCAGTACTTGTCCAATAATCGTCTTGCATTTTGAGATTGACAAGCACATAGCTCCCAAATGCCGTTTAAGTCCACTGAGGCTGGGAGTCCGTGAGACTCCGTGGGTGGGCATTTTCACAGTATTTGTCCAATAATCATCTTGCATTTTGAGATTGACAAGCACATAGCTCCCAATCCACTGAGGCTGGGCTGCATCGTGCTGTCACGAGGGGGAAAAACTCACGCACACATTAGGCGAACTGGGGAAAGTTATAACGGAATGATTTCGCACTGTAGTGGGTTGAGCACATATATTTCTATGATTCTGGATCTGAAATAGCAATGTTATAAGGTCGGCTATAACATAAGCCTAGCACAATTCATCCTACACGATGTTCATCATTTTTAGAGGAGGCTGAGCCTCCCTCGTTGTCTTAGAGCAATCGCCCGTGGTGTGTGTATAATATCGAGTTGATTTAAGACAAATTTTACATCCATTAGTGGTATTACAGTACCAAGTCAGTTCCAGGTAAGCATCCTCCAGAGATTGTTTACACGATGTTTTGGTTTCCAAAAACAAACTTAAACACAATTGATTGTTTATTTAAACAACTTACCACTTATAAAATGATCGGAGCAGACTTTGCTGTGTTTGGAAGGCTGATAATCCTTGCGGTTGATTCTTGCAAGCCATAGATTTCTCCTTTGTATGCTGAGTTTCTTTGTTTGCTCGCCTTTGTGCTCCCGTACAGTGGGAATTCCATAAAAGCTCCGCTTGAAGTCATCTTCTGACCTATTACGACAGCCATGAATACAACAGGTGTGCACCATTGCTAGCTTTAAATAGCCTGCTTGGGTTCTTTTGAAGACTTTATACTCGCGTGTTACAATGTGTGCTCAGTGATCCGTACGATAAGCTTGACCCGCAAGATGGCCGCCACTAGGGAATCCCCGACTCTGTGACGTCATGTGAAAACTATCTATAGTTATTCAAAACTTTAGCCGGAATGTCTAACAAAGCTCAGTTGACAGAGTTTGTACGGAGAAGGTGCATTGCTTGCATGAAAAATGCCTCACGCTTGCGTTGTTTTAGGTTGTTTGAATTGATCAAACCATGAAACTCATCAAAGTTTCTTCAGGGTTCCCCATGAACTAATATAAAAGGGTGAACGAACACAGGATTTCACAAAAAGAAATCGAGAAAGGTGGCTTTTGAACCTCTCGCTGAAATCGAAGGAAGCCGAGTCAAAGCATGCTCGAGTTTGCAGTGATCACTTGGTGAAAGGTTTGTATTTCCCCCTCAGCTGTCCTTAGTGTTTTCCAAGTACTTTTCTTGCTATGTGTCGTTATTTCACAGTACTTTTTTAGTCACGAAGCGCTAAAGTCCCCGGCTGTTTCTTTGTTTACTCGTCACTCCTCACAAAGTCCATATGCATGAAGGTCACAACAAAATTCTTCCCCAGCCATACAGTTACAATGCACCATGATCATGTCTCCATCTTGTTTAATTAAGATCCAGGTCTTTAAAGGGGTTTATGATGATCTTTGTGAATGATTTACCTGAGAGATAAAAGCCAACACAAGTGAGAATCAAGCAAATTGTTGTTTGTTTACAATTCAACTTGCAGCGCTTCATTGTAAAGACGCAAACTAAAAGCTTAAAAAAATAAACATACTTATACAGGCAAAAACGATACAGGATTCATTTGGCATTGACTTGATACCAAAGTCTTTTACCCAGCCACATACAAAAAAGTTGTAAGCCTCCATACTCTTCCACACTTTCATCTGTTTTGCGGTGTAGAAGGACATCTGCAACACCAGATAGTTTGAGATGTTGGGGAACTCGACTGAAGGGTAGTTTTCGAGATTGTATGACAAATCCTTCTTTCCCAGACTGTAGGGGTCGATTCCATTGCACACAGCAATCTAATGAATATATCTAAAGCAAGCAGAGGCTTCTAGATTACAAACATACTCTGATAAGTTATCGCTAGTTGTTTGCACTACAACAGCTGTTTGGTTTGCTAGACCACCAGCTGTTTTACCAGAAATGAAATTGCTAAGAAAAGTCATGTGACTGAAACCCAAGAATTTAGAGTAGCCAGTTGACCTAAGCCACATCCTTTGGAAGGAAACACATGCAGACATAGGGAGAACATGCAAACTCCACACAAGAAGGTCCCCATCAGCCACGAAGTTCAAACCCAGAACCTCTTCTCATATGTCAGCTGTAGTTGACTGTTTACAGATTTGTTAGCTAGCTCAAGAGAGCTATCCAGGACGTTGAGGAGAGATGTAGAGCAGTTCAACCCAACCATTCACACCTATGGGCAATTTAGCCTAACCATACCAGTTAACCTGGTGGGGGAAACCAGAGCATCCGGAGGAAACAGACACAGGGAGAGCATGCAAACTCCACACAGAAAGGTCTGCATCAGGTGCTGGGCTTGAACACAGAACCTTCTTGCTGTGAGGCTACAGCACTAACCATTGCACCACCTAGCCAGAACCTTCTTACTGTGAAATGAAAGTGCGAACCACTGTACCACCACAACACTTACATGACTGATGTAAAACTTAAAAGAACACCTTTTTCTCCGACTCTTACAAAGCACTGATACTGGGGACTCCTTCCAAAAGTTTCACTGTATCAATGATTACAAGTCCCTCAACTGTTACTATAGAAACTATAATGTTAATTATTTTAATTAATGATAATCAACTGTTCCAAAAATTCACTTATAGACTTCCATTATAAGTCGGTTTCAAATAAACAGGGTTTATTTTATTTTCTCAGTACATTACTGGGATTTTTTTTTTCAAAGTACTTGTATATGATGTAGTGGTTATCATTGTCGCCTCACAGCAAGAAGGTTCCGGGTTCGACCCTCACGGCTGACAGGGGCCTTTCTGTGTGGAGTTTGCATGTTCTCCCCATGTCTGTGTGGGTTTCCTCCAGGTGCTCCAGTTTCCCCCACAGTCCAAAGACATGCAGGTTAGGTAAAATACCCAGCTACTGGGTTTGTACAAGACAGTGCATACTTATTGCCGGTCCCAAGCCCGGATAGATTGGGGCCGGTTGCGTCAGGAAGGGCATCTGGTGAAAAACCTATGCCAAATTTGAAGGCCCAGAGTGAGATTAGTGTGAGCTAAACTGGTTGTTAACCTTCTGCAAAGAAAGTCAATTTTTATGGTAAATCACACATATGGTACAGATTTTATGGATAGGGGTTAGGCTGAAATACACTGGAGTATTCCTTCAGCACACAAGCTTTGAATTAGACACAAATTAAGGCTCCTGTGTATTCATTTGCATTCACATTTAGCCTTTTAGCAGATCCTCTTATTCATGAGAATAGTTTTCTGTCATGAGAATGTAAAGGTACAGTTTGACTAAACCTTCTTGCAATAATTACCAAAGGACAGTGTATAATAAGACTGAGATGTGTGTGTGCGCACGCGCGCATGTTAGAGAGTGAGTAATGGTCTGCTAGATACCTGTAATTGACTTTATCACTCATTGTCAAGAGGGTGCTGGTACCTTCAAGAGTAAGACAACATTTGTCTGTTAGATGTAGCCCTTTCACTTATTTCATTATTTTGTACATTGTGCCCTTTATAGGTCACTTGAGCAGCATCCACAGGCTACTTTTTGGATACTTGAGCCTTATTTACAGGTGTTCAATTGTAAAACCTTACAGGACATAGCCAGTCAGACCACAGAACCAGTAGCTGAACAATGGAGACAGCAGACTCTAATCCAAACAGGTTACAATATATGGTGGCACCGGTGTTGTCGTCAAGTCACTAAACCTCAAGTCTGAGTCCAGTCTCGAGTCCCCAGTGTTCAAGTCCGAGTCAAGTCCAAGTCATTAAAAAAAATCTCAAGTTGAGTCCACTATTGATCCGAGTCGAGTCCAAGAACAAGACTCCAACCGCACCATTTAATGGTGGCTGTTTCAGCGCCATTAACATTAGTTTGTTCCTGAACATGACGTATGAACAGGTGAATGTGCTTCTCTTTGTCAGGGAGTGTGAAGTATTCTGTCAGAGATGGTTGGGAGACGGATGTAAGTGCAGAAGGTGCGTTTATTAATACAAGTGAAGACAGGTAAACAATCCAGAACGGCAGGCAAAATCGTAAAACAGTGAAACAGGCAATAGGTCGAGCGAGGCACAAACAGGCTATCGTAGACTCGGCAGAATCAAAGACAAGAAACAGGAAATCAGGGATCAGGAAACCAAACAAGGAAATAAGGCTCGGTAATGTGTCAGCAACACAACTCAATACTTCGTAAAGTAAATGTGTTTTCACAGTTTTTATATCGGGGCGCTGATTGCACCTTAATCCTGTGCAGGTGCGAGTTGTTTACAGTGCGCGCACGAGAGTCCGCTTGGCGCACGCACTGTCCGGAGTGCACCCAAGAGTCTATCTGATGCACGCGTCAGGGTGTGCAGGTGTGAAACTCTTGCATGAAATTAGTACAAAATTAATGTAGATATAAATATCTTGTACCAAATTATTATGGCATGTTACAAAAAATAAAGAAAAAATCCGAATCCTTGTCTCCAATTTATGAGTCTGATTGCAGTTAATGTCCGAGTCCGAGTCATCAGTGCTCAAGTAAAAGTAAAAGTAACATTTATTTGTATGGCGCTTTTCACAGACAAACAGTCACAAAGCGCTTTACAATGTATCAAAGCCAAAAACAATAGGAAAGGAAGAAATAAAAATAATATAAATAAACAGTAAACAGTAACAAGCAAAACAAACCTAATAAAAAAGGTATAAATTAAAACAAATTCAAAAACAAAGTGGGCCCAGTTGTACAATAAGAAAAGCAAATAACAGATAAAAACAACCTAGCCAAAAGCCTGTCTAAAAAAGTGTGTTTTTAATTGGCTCTTAAAAGCATTTAAAGAAGGAGCAAACCTGAGTTCAGCAGGTAAGTCATTCCACAACCTGGGGCCAACCACTACAAAAGCACGATCACCCCAAGTCCTAAGGCGGGTAAAGTTTTGATTATTGGATCTAAGAGAGCGAGCAGAGGATAGGGGGTGCAATAACTCAAGATAGGCAGGGGCCTGACCATGAAGTGATCTGTAGATAATGGTGAGGATTTTGAACTTGTTAGGACTAGGACTGTTTTGGCCTCTAGAGGCCGCTGTTATTTCCTTTTCATGTCATGTTTATTTTGGCCTCTAGAGGCCACCACTGTTCCTGTGTTTTGTGTTTTTGTTAATTGCCTGTTTAGTCCTAATTATCTTCACCTGTGTCCTTAATTAGTTTGTGTATTTATACCCCTGAGTTCAGTCCTCTTGTCACGGAGTCTTTGTGCTGTTATGTTTATCTCCAGTTTCCACTGTACCGTGTTCTTTGTTTTGCACTTTGCTTTTCTGGTTTTTTGGCTTTTGTTTTGTACCTTTGGATATTTTTATTTTTGTGATCTTCTGAGCTTTTGCATTTTTGCCTTTTCCTTTTTGGACTTTGAACTTTTGATATTTTATTTTTCCCTTTGTCTTCCCAGTATTGGATTATACTCTTTGTTTTTGTTTTTTTTTGTTTTTTTTTGTTTTGCCCTGTATATAGTGTATATAGTATAAATAAACCTTTTGATACTTTTTCTACTTCCGCCTCACGCCTCTGCATTTGAGTCATCCCCCTGGTGGCCTAGTGGGGGTTTGCTGGATTATCACACCAACGAACCAGGTTCGAATCCCAGCAAAACCCTAACAGAAAGACTCTGTCATGACCGACTCAGCAGAGGCTGCTTCAACTGTCTGCCCGGCCAACCTTCAGGGAATTACGGCAGCTTTGACACGCTTCGGAGCAACCATGGACGCTCATGGACGTACGCTCACCAGCCAACGTGAGGCCCTTGCTCGCCACGAGGAACTGCTTCAGCAAATCGGGAAAACCCTGGCACAGCTGACATCTCTGCCTGCATCTCCTGATCCAGCTCCCGCTCCTGCTCCTGTGCCTCCTGCCATGCTGCCTTCTTCACCTTGCGAACCCAGCATTCCTGCACCACAGAGGTACGACGGCAAGCACAGTGAGTGCTGAGAGTTCCTTACCCAGTGTCAACTCACCTTTGAGCTTCAGCCTACCACCTACACTACGGATCGCCGCAAGATTGCCTTTGTGATCACCTTATTAGCTGGTAAGGCGCGAGCCTGGGCTACTGCTATCTGGCAAAGACAGGGACCTGAGTGCTTTGATTTCCAGCTGTTCTCTGAAGAGATGCTTCGGGTCTTCGATCAGGCGGACATCAGTACCGACGCAGCCCGAAAGCTCATGTCCATCCGGCAAGGAGGAAGCGTCGCAGATTACGCCATCTCGTTCCGAACGCTCGCAGCAGTAAGTGGATGGAATGAGACTGCCCTGGTGTCAGCCTTCCACCATGGTCTGTCTGACCCCATCAAGGATGGTCTGGCCTCTATTGGATGCCCAAGTGACCTTGAAAACCTCATCTCACATGCTATTCGTCTGGACAACAGGATGAGAGAACGCCACCAAGCCTTGAGCCCCCCCAGCCTCCCTACCTCTACCTGGAGACCGTCTACCTCCTTCAGTGACTGTCCAGAACCCATGCAAGTGGGTCGTACTCGCCTCTCCGCATCTGAGAGGGAGCGCAGAAGGAGGGACAAGTGCTGCATCTACTGTGGCAAGCCTGGTCACTTCCGAGCATCGTGTCCCGAACTCTTGGGAAAAGGACCGCCCCGTCCAGCCGAGGGAGGGTTGTGACGGGGCCTACCCTCTCTCCCGGACTCCCTGGCCAAGGAATCTACATCCCGGTCTCCATCTCCTGGGGTGAGTCTGTCCACTCTTGTCAAGCTTTGTTAGACTCAGGGGCGGCTGGGAACTTTATGGATATTCACTTCGCCCAAAGCATCAATATTCCGACTGCACCTCTTGAAGTTCCACTGTCTGTGTCTGCCCTCGATGGCCAAGTGTTAGGTGATGGAAGAGTCACCCAAGTTACTTCTCCAGTCTTCCTCCAGTCTCAAGGTCACAAGGAAGAAATATCCCTGCACCTGATTCCTTCACCTGAGTTCCCAGTTATTCTAGGCCTTCCTTGGCTTACTCGCCATAACCCTCGCATAGACTGGGTAACAAGCCAGGTTGTGGAATGGGGCCCTGCATGCCATGCCTCTTGTCTGCTCTCTAGCTCTCCTGTGTCTCCTGCCGAGCCCCCTGATCTCACCGAGTTATCTCAAGTTCCCACAGAGTACTGGGATCTCAAGGAGGTATTCAGCAAGAGCAGGGCCGCCGTTCTTCCTCCGCACCGGGCCTACGACTGTGCCATCGACTTGCTCCCTGGGACTAGCCCTCCTCGTGGCAGACTGTTTTCCCTCTCTCAGCCAGAACGCAAGGCCATGGAGGAATACCTCAAAGACGCCCTGGTCTCTGGGTTCATTCGACCCTCCACCTCACCTGCTGGTGCCGGCTTCTTCTTTGTCGGCAAGAAGGATGGGGGGCTCCGACCATGTATTGACTACAGGGGCCTGAACAAGATCACTGTGCGCAACCGATATCCCCTTCCGCTGATGTCCACTGCTTTCGACCTGCTCCAAGGCGCCACCGTCTTCACCAAGTTGGACCTACGGAACGCATACCACCTCATCCGTATCCGACAGGGAGACGAGTGGAAGACTGCCTTTAACACCCCGTCTGGGCACTACGAATACCAGGTGATGCCCTTTGGACTCACCAATGCACCAGCTGTTTTTCAGGCCCTAATCAACGATGTCTTAAGGGACATGATTAACCTGTACGTTTTTGTCTACCTCGACGACATCCTTATCTTCTCCAAGACCATGCAGGAGCACCGCCACCATGTCCGCCAGGTTCTCCAGAGGCTGCTACAGAACAATCTGTTCGCCAAGGCCCAGAAATGCGAATTTCATGTTCCCGAGGTCTCCTTTCTGGGATTTATTGTACGGACAGGCCAACTCCAAATGGACCCTGCCAAGACCCTGGCCATCCGGGATTGGCCTACTCCCAAGTCCATTAAGGAGGTTCAGCAGTTCTTAGGATTCGCTAACTTCTACCGCAAGTTCATCAGGAACTTCAGTTCTGTGGCAGCACCCATGTCAGACCTCACCAAAGGGACAGGTGGATCTTATGTCTGGTCTCCTCAGGTGGAAAAGGCGTTCAGAGACCTCAAGGACCGCTTCTGCACGGCACCCATTCTGGTCCTCCCGGACACCTCCCAACCATTCATCGTGGAGGTGGACGCCTCGGACAGTGGTGTCGGCGCAGTGCTCTCTCAATGTTCAGAAGGAAAGCTGCACCCCTGCGCTTACTTCTCCCACCGCCTGAGTCCTGCGGAGTCCCGGTACGATGTGGGGGATCGAGAACTGCTAGCGGTCAAACTGGCCCTTGAGGAGTGGAGGCACTGGCTGGAGGGAGCGCAACATCCATTCCTGGTTTGGACTGACCACAAGAACCTGGAGTACCTCCAGCAAGCCAAGAGACTGAACCCTCGGCAGGCTAGGTGGGCCCTGTTTTTCAGTCGGTTTGACTTCACCCTCTCGTACCGCCCCGGCTCCAAGAACACCAAACCTGACGCACTGTCCAGGCTGTTCTCTGCCACTAACAGGGAGAATGAAGTCGGGCCTATTATCCCTGTGTCCCGGATTGTGGCCCCTGTCTGCTGGGGTATTGAGGAGGCTGTCCGATGAGCCCAACGCCAGGACCCCGGTCCTGGGATGGGGCCACCGGGCCTCTTGTACGTCCCACATCAAGCCCGGGCCAAGGTTCTCCAGTGGGGTCACTCTTCCCCTCTCACCACCCACCCGGGAGCTCGGAGGACCCTGGAATTCCTGAAAAGACGCTTCTGGTGGCCTAACATGGAGCAGGAAGTAAGGTCATTTGTCCTGTCCTGTGAGGTTTGCACCAGAACCAAGAACCCACGACAGCGTCCCCAGGGTCTCCTGCATCCTCTGACCATTCCTCGGCGTCCCTGGTCCCACGTGGCAGTCGACTTCATCACGGGTCTCCCTGAGTCACAAGGTAACATGGTCATTTTGGTCATAGTTGACAGATTCTCCAAGGCCTGCCGCTTCATACCACTGTGCAAACTCCCCTCTGCTCTTGAAACAGCGAAACTTTTGTTTAATCATGTCTTCCGAGTCTTTGGTCTTCCACAGGACATCGTCTCAGACCGAGGGCCCCAGTTCTCCTCCCGAGTGTGGCACGGGTTCTGCAAGGTCATCGGAGCCACTGCCAGCCTCTCCTCTGGGTTTCACCCACAGTCCAATGGTCAGACGGAGAGGCTCAACCAGGACCTGGAAACCACCCTGCGAGGCCTGGCTATGGATAACCCGACATCGTGGAGCACCTGGCTGCCATGGGCAGAGTATGCCCACAACACCCTGCAGTCATCGGCCACCAAGCTGTCGCCATTCCAGTGCCAATTCAGGTTCCAGCCACCTCTGTTCCCGGACCAGGAGGAGGACGGGGGGGTGCCCTCGGTCAACCAATATGTGAGACGGTGTCGCAAGACCTGGAGCAAGGTCAGGAAGACCCTCATACAGACCTCCAGAACCAACCAGACTCAGGCCAACCGCCATAGAAGACCTGCACACACTTTCCACCCTGGGCAGCGGGTTTGGCTGTCCACTAAGGACCTTCCGCTGCGGGTGGAGAACCGCAAGCTTGCTCCTCGCTACATTGGCCCCTTCAAGGTGGTGCGCAGGGTGAACCCTGTCTCCTACCGGCTCCAGTTGCCCCGGACTCTGAGGATCAACCCCACTTTCCATGTTTCCCTGTTGTGGCCCGTACTGACGTCTACGTATGCCCCTGCCCCTAGGAACCCCCCACCCCCCCGCATCTTCCAGGGGCAGACTGTGTTCACTGTGCATCGCCTGCTTGACTCCCGCCGGGTCCGCAGCGGCTTGCAATATCTGGTGGACTGGGAGGGCTATGGTCCTGAGGAGCGCTGCTGGGTTCCTGCTCGGGATGTCCTAGATAAAGAACTGTGTCGGGACTTCCATTCGGCCCATCCGGATCGCCCTGGGAACGTCAGGAGATGCTCCTAGAGGAGGGGGTCCTGTTAGGACTAGGACTGTTTTGGCCTCTAGAGGCCGCTGTTATTTCCTTTTCGTGTCATGTTTATTTTGGCCTCTAGAGGCCACCACTGTTCCTGTGTTTTGTGTTTTTGTTAATTGCCTGTTTAGTCCTAATTATCTTCACCTGTGTCCTTAATTAGTTTGTGTATTTATACCCCTGAGTTCAGTCCTCTTGTCACGGAGTCTTTGTGCTGTTATGTTTATCTCCAGTTTCCTCTGTACCGTGTTCTTTGTTTTGCACTTTGCTTTTCTGGTTTTTTGGCTTTTGTTTTGTACCTTTTGGATATTTTTATTTTTGTGATCTTCTGAGCTTTTGCATTTTTGCCTTTTCCTTTTTGGACTTTGAACTTTTGATATTTTATTTTTCCCTTTGTCTTCCCAGTATTGGATTATACTCTTTTTTTTTTTTTTTTTTTTTTTGCCCTGTATATAGTGTATATAGTATAAATAAACCTTTTGATACTTTTTCTACTTCCGCCTCACGCCTCTGCATTTGAGTCATCCCCCTGGTGGCCTAGTGGGGGTTTGCTGGATTATCACACCAACGAACCAGGTTTGAATCCCAGCAAAACCCTAACAGAACTGAAAACGGTACTGGACTGGGAGCCAATGTAGGGAGCGAAGGATAGGGGTGATGTGAGAAAATCTGTTGGACCTAGTGAGTAGCCTGGCAGCAGCATTTTGGATAGATTGCACATGAGAAATGACAGATTTGTTGAGGGCAAGAAAAAGAGAGTTGCAGTAATCAATGCGGGAAGAAATAAAAGCATGGATGAGCATTTCTAGATCAGTGTGGGACACCATAGATCTAAGCTTACTAATGTTACGTAAGTGAAAAAAGCAAGATTTTATTAACTTTTTAATATGAGGCTGAAAAGAGAGGAAGTTGTCAAAGATTACCCCAAGGTTTCTCAGACTGGGGCGAACAAAAACTGAATAAATTCCCAAATTCTGCTTAATCTCTGATGCCAATAAGTCTGGGGCAAAGATTAATATTTCTGTTTTGTTATCATTTAATTGTAACCAGTTTTCTGCCATCCACCCCTTAATGGCTTCCAGGCATTCTAGGAGTCTAGAAAGGCTAGCTACCTCCTTTGGGCTGAATTTAAAAAGCAGTTGTAAGTCATCTGCATACATGTGATAAGTGATGCTAAAATTCTGAATAATCTGACCCAGGGGAAGCATATAAAGTATAAAAAGGAGTGGGCCCAGCACTGACCCCTGCGGGACACCGCAAGAAAGGGGGGAGGAAGAGGAGACGTAGTCCCCAATTGAGACAGTAAAGGTCCTTTCTGTTAGATAAGAGGCAAACCAGTTTAACACAGTCCCTGAGATGCCTACCCAGTCATGTAATCTCTTGATCAAAATATGATGGTCAACAGTATCAAATGCCGCGCTCAGGTCAAGAAGGACAAGTACAGCGCATTCACCATTGTCCACGGCCATCTGAATGTCATTTGTGATTCTCAAAATGGCAGTTTCGGTAGAATGGAGCAGCCGAAAGCCAGACTGAAATTTATCATAGAGACAATGGCTGTCTAGAAAGGCAGGGAGTTGATTAGCTACCACCTTTTCCAAGATTTTAGATAAAAATGGTAGTTTGGAAATTGGTCTATAATTCTTATGCTCAGACGGGTCCAGGTTAGGCTTTTTTTAAATGGGCTGTATGGTGGCATGTTTAAAAGAATGTGGAACACAACCAGTGGCAAGAGACAAATTAATAATTTCCAATAGAACTGGTCCAATAATGGGGAAAGCTTTAGTGAAAAGTGAAGGTGGAAGTATGTCATCTGGACCAGAAGACAGTTTCATGTTTTTTACAAGCTTTTGTAGATCATTGTAAGTAATAGGAAGAAAAGAATCCAACTGATTGTAAGGCAGGGTGGGCGGTTGACTAATAGTAGATATCCCATGCTGAATACCAGCTCTAATAGTTGTGACTTTGTCAACAAAGAAACTAATGCCGCTTTTCCACTACAAACGCGGCTGAGTCGGGCTGAGCCGTGCCGTGCTGAGTCGAGCTGAGCGGGGCTGTTGGAGTTGCATTTCGACTACAACCGTGCTGAACCATGCTGGCTGGAAGTAGGTGGACACATTGGGTGGAGTTAGCGAAAGTGGGTGGACGTCAGGTGATGTCGTTAAGCAGCGCAAACAGTGACATCAGTGAGCTTTTAAGCGGTAGTCTCACGACCCGAATAGTAAACAATAAACATGGAGGACATGGAGTCGTTAGTGTTGCTGGTCTTGGTGCTGTGGCTTGTTGTCACCGACAACGCGGACAGATACTGGCAAGAGCGTATAGATGAGGCGAGGTGCATAAGGCTTCAGAAATTCTCGTAATTCGTAATTATTATTCTTCCGGGTTTGCGGTGTTTACAGATCCCAGCGCGCTCGCGGGGCGTGTGTGGGCAAGTGAGGACACTCCTCCTCACCAATCAGTGCACAGGGGAGTGTCTGCTCACGCCCCCAGCCTCACTCGGCTCAGTTTGGCTCGCTTCAGCCCCACTCCAAAACGGTGCGAGTTTTAGGGGCTAAGCAGGGCTGAAGCGAGCTGAGTCGTGCTGGTTTTTGGTAGTTGAAACGCGAGCCGTGTCGGGCTGAAGTGAGCTGAAAAAGGGTAGTGGAAAAGGGCCATAAGAAAAAGATTACAATCCTCTATAGAGAAACAAGGTATCACAGTGGTGGGTGGGGAAACAATGTTACTAATTGTATCAAACAAACATTTGAGGTTATTTTTTGAAGTGGCAATCAAGTTGGCAAAAAATGCAGAACGACTCTCTCTGATCACATCGTTCAAAGAGAGCCTAATTTCTTTCAGATACAAGCGGTGTACTTCAAGTCCAGTTTTTTTCCATAGCCGCTCGATCTTTCGGCACTTTCTCTTTAAGCAGCGAACATCATCCGATATCCACGGATGGGGATTATGTGTGGTCTTTGGTTTAAATTTAAACGGGGCAACTATATCCAAAACAGATGCGCAATGATCATTAAACAATTGCAACAATTGATCCATGTCGCTGAAATTTAAGAACAAGTCATCTCTAAATAGTGAGGAAAAGCTGCTCACAGATTTCTGTGTGATAGGGTGAAAACATATAGGTCTATCATAGCATGGCGGATCAGGAAAAAAAGACAGAGCAAAAAATATACACTTATGATCACTGATCAGTAAATCTTCACATGTGATAAGTCTACCCCCATGTGATAACGACTCAGACAACGACCGCTCAGCCAGCTCCCATCCCCCTCACTCACTACCCCCCACCCCCAGTATGGACATTACATCTCCCCGTCCCCAAGCTCACACAACTGGCTCACCAACCCCCACTGCCTCCATTTTCCACTCTGCTCCCTCATCTCTGCTATCAGAAACAACCTACCCACCACCCACCTCCCCACACCCAAACCCAGCACACCCACCACCTACAGTCACCAGAGGCCAAGTGAGGGGGGCACTGAAAGGACTGAAGTCCAAGGCGGCTGGGCCTGATGGCATCTGTGCAAGACTGCTAAAGTCATGTGCAGAGTCACTAGCCGAACCACTCCATCACCTGTTCAATAGGAGTCTGCAGGAAGGCAAGGTACCTACACTGTGGAAAACTTCGTGTCTTATACCGATCCCAAAGAAAGCACATCCCAAAGAACTCAATGATTACAGACCGGTTGCCCTCACCTCTCACCTAATGAAAACATTAGAACGTGTGCTGCTGCGCAACCATCTCAAACCCCAGGTACAACATGCACTGGATCCTCTGCAGTTTGCCTACCAAGAGAACGTAGGAGTGGAGGATGCTATTCTGTATCTTCTTCACAGGGTGCACTCTCACTTGGACAAGGGTGGATGTGCTGTGAGAATCATGTTTTTTGACTTCTCCAGTGCTTTCAACACCATCCAACCACTGCTGCTGAGAGATAAACTGGTGCAGATGGGAGTGGAGCCTGGCCTGGTAACCTGGATCACAGACTACCTCACTGAGCGGCCCCAGTTTGTTAGACTGGGAGGCCTTACATCTGAGACGGTGGTCAGCAGCATAGGAGCGCCACAAGGAACGGTGCTCTCCCCGGTGCTCTTCACTCTGTACACAACTGATTTCAGCTACAACTCTGCGATATGCCACATGCAGAAGTTTTCAGATGACACTGCAATTGTTGGTTGTATCAAGGAGGGTCAGGAAGAGGAGTACAGGGGTCTGGTGGAGGACTTTGTGGGATGGTGCCAGACCAATCAGCTGCACCTGAACACCACCAAAACCAAGGAAATGGTGGTGGATTTCAGGAGATCCACCCCGCCTGTGGTGCCGGTCTCTATTGAGGGAGAGAATGTGGAGATTGTCTCCACTTACAAGTACTTGGGGGTGTACCTAGACAATAAGCTGGACTGGTCTACAAACTCCGAGGCACTCTACAAGAAGGGCCAAAGCAGACTCTACTTCCTCAGGAGGCTGAGGTCCTTCAATGTCTGCAACCGACTTCTGCTGATGTTTTACCAGTCTGTCATGGCCAGCGTGCTCTTCTACGCTGTGGCATGCTGGGGTGGTAGCATTAGGAGGAGGGACGCTGGACGCCTGGACAGATTGGTGAGGAAGGCAGGTTCGGTGGTGGGCATGGAGCTAGAGACCCTCACCTCAACAGCAGAGAACAGAACTCTGAACAGACTGGATTCTGTAATGGACAATCCAAACCACCCCCTTCACACCATTTTCACCAACCAAATGAGTCTCTTTAGCCACAGATTCCGTGCCCCCTCATGCAGGACAGACAGGCTACGGAGGTCCTTTATCCCACGGGCCATTCAAACTGTTCAATCGCACACAGAAGGACAACAAGGACATCATCACTGGGGACTGGACTGCCTAACACCCATGTCCTCCATTTATTCCAGGCTTCTTTGCTTGTGTGTGTGTGTGTGCGCGTGTGTGTGCGCGTGCGCGCGTGTGCCTGAGCTGGCGTGTGTGTGTGTGTACTGTGCAATACACTTTTCACCGGATTTCTCACTGTGAAAATTGATGTCTGTTTTTGTTCACTGTAATCCCTGTGTGTGTGTGTGTGTGTGTGTGTGTGTGTGCGCGCGTGTGCATGTGTGTGTGCGCGTGTGTGTGCGCGCGCGCATGTGTGGTGTGTATGTATGTGGGCGTGAGTGTGTGTGTGAGAGTGTGTGGGTGGGTGGGTGGGTGGGTGGGTGGGTTTTTTGACTGTGCAATACTTTCTTCACTGGACTTTTTACTGTGACAATTGAGAAGCATCCCCTCTATCATGGCTGACACTTGCTATTTGTTCACTTAATGTTTCACTTTAATATCTCTCTTTGCACTATACCAGAAGTTTTTGCTCTTGGTTGAATTAGTGTAATTTAGTGTTGATTTAGTGTAATTTAGTGTAATGTTGATCTAGTGTAATTTCTTCCCACTCTGTATCTTAATATGTGTTTTTTGTACATTTGTGTAAGCTACTTGACACTTTAATTTCCCTCTGGGGATCAATAAAGTTACTCTACTCTACTGTACTACTCTACATCTGGTGTTCCCAATACTAAGACCGATGGAAAAAACAAGGTCCAGGGTATGGCCACCAGCATGAGTTGCATCACTGACGTGTTGCGTTAAATTGTGTGACTCAGCGATACTCATGAATTCATTTACCATTCGGTTTTGGCAATCAACATGCAAGTTAAAGTCACCTAAAATGAACAGTTTTTCTAGCTTTATGACAGATGTCATGAAGTCCGAAAAGTCTAATAGAAACTGTGTAGCAGGGCTGGGAGGACGGTAAATTAAGGCAGCATAAAAAGGCTTTGCCCGTCCAACTTTAGTGAGTTGTAGTTCAAAGGAAGGGTAAGACTTTGTGCTTATCAGTTGGCAGGCATAGCAAGACTTCCACACCACGGCACGGCCACCACCTCGCCCAGACAGGCGTGGAGACCCAATGAATGAGCAGTCTGGAGGGCACAGCTCATTGAGGTGAATAAACTCCATATTCTGTTGCCACGTCTCTGTCACAAACAAAAAAATCTAAGCTTTTGCTAGTAAACAGGTCATTTAGAGCATGCGCCTTGTTTGCAATGGAGCGCGCATTTACTAAACATATTTCCATCCTTTTAGCGGAGTTTAAAATGCAAGAAGTTATGCTATCAGATGGGACTGTTGTGGACTTGGACAAGGTCCCAGCCAGAGCATTATCTGGCTGTTTAGGTAACGAAATGAGATTGTGTTTGTTTACTCTACGAGTAAACAAGTCCAAGTTGAGTCACGAGTCCTTAAAATTAGGGCACGAGTCAGACTCGAGTCCAAGTCCTGGACTCGGGTACTACAAGCCTGGGTGGCACATTAATGTCAAAACTAGAGGGTGCTAAAACACAAGGTGGGTGAAAAATATAACCCGGCAAGTTTTATCATTTCGCATGTGTAAATATCCCACTTGTGAGCACAATAGTGAAACTCACGACCACAGACAGAAGAATTACATTGCCGTTCTCAAGCTATCTTTTTTCCTTCTCAAATGTCTTTTTCTTTCTCGATTTAATAGTTTTCTTCGCATGCCAAGTGGATTACCTTCAGCTGCTCTCTGTGCTTGTGTGAAATTTTTGCACCTGAGTTTTGAGTTTTGACATGGAGGTGGCTTTGACAGTTTGGGATGGGCTCATGGTGTTTCTGTTGGTGAATGCTATTGGCTGATGGCTCCTGGTTTTGTGATTTGCTGTAACACACATTGGTTCAGCTAAGCAAAGTGAAGAAGTGGATTTGGAGTGGATGAGCTGGAGAACTGCAGTGCATTTCATGTGAGCAGTTTAGGACTGTGTAACCCCACCACACCTTTACTAAGAGTGTAGAGGTCTGAATCATTTATCTACCAATTCTCCAAGTCTTGAGATGCATCCATAACAACAATGTACTCCAGTACTTAGTTCTCCAGCTCATTTCTTCCAACTCCAGTCCTTCAACATGGCGCCACTTTGCTCAGATAAAATGATGTAGACTACAGTGAATCACAAAACCAGGAGCCATCAGCCAGCAGCATTTCCATCCATCCTTTATCCGTAACCGCTTATCCTGTGCAGGGTCGCGGGCAAGCTGGACTATGGGCGAGAGGCAGGGTACACCCTGGACAAGTCACCAGATCATCGCAGAGCTGACACATAGAGATAAACAACCATTCACACTCACATTCACACCTATGGTCAATTTAGAACCATCAATTAACCTAACCTGCATGTCTTTGGACTGTGGGGGAAACCAGAGCACCCAGAGGAAACCCACACAGACACGGGGAGAACATGCAAACTCCACACAGAAAGGCCCTCGTCGGCTGCTGGGCTTGAACCCAGAACCTTCTTGCTGTGAGGTGACAGTGCTAACCACTACATCACCATGCTGCCAGCCAGTCATTGAATAGTCATTGAATGATCTCAAGTGAAATTTTTGTGCTCAAGTTTTGACCTGGGGGTGGTTTTGACAGTTTGGAGGTGGGTTCATTCCCTTGAATCCACCCCCAAACTGTCAAAACCACCCCCAGGTCAAAACTTGAGCACAAAAATTTCACTTGAGCACAGAGAGCAGCAAAAGGTAATCCATTTGGTGTGCAAGGATAACTTTGAACTCGAGAAGGAGCTCAATATTATAATAAATGTGCAAACAATTCTTCTTTCTGTGCAAGTGAGTTTCACAGTTGCACTCAAGTGGGATATTTACACATGTGAAATGTTAAAACTTAGTTTTATATTTTCACCTTGTGTTTTAAGCGCCTCTAGTTTTGGCATTAATGTGCCACCATAGCATTATTCAATAAGCACATAGAAAATGTGTTACTTATTCAAATTCATATCAAAATATGACCAGTTGCAATGCAATATTTTTAATTGTTTAATTTCAGGTTTAGATCATTCAATGACTATTCTTTTGGGAAGATCATATTTAGGAAAAGAGCAGGTTGCCATGGTCCTTGATATTCAGGCAGTGCAGCAGCAGCTTCCTCCCAGTACTCTCAGGGCTTCAGCTAGGTATTGCTGAGATAACAGGGATTATCAGACAGCATGTCCTCCAGGAAATGCTTCTCCGGAGTTGGAAGAAATCAGCCAGTCAGTCCCATCTCTTATTGACAGATTACAGGTTTGGTTTTTTTAGGCCTGTAACTGCTGCAGGACATCTGCTTGGGGGTCTCGGATAACCTTGGAGAGTCCTGGGTCTAAAACAATGAGATAAAAGGTGGTGGTGGTAGTGGTGGCGGAGGGGAATGTTTCATCCACAGTGCTTAGTTTCACAAGCGCTTTTCACACAGATATTCCGTAATATTGGCATAAAGGCACCTCAATATTCTGGCTTAGTGATTTACACTGAAATAAATAAAGCCAGCATGAAGCCATGCCAGTGTGCGTTTTTACACTGAGTAAACTGCGAGTCGGTGCTTGGCAACCAAAGGTGTGACATGGCACAATGGAGCATTGGAGTCTAGAGTGATGTATTTATGCATCAGAAAAATGAATACCCTGAGCATTCCGACACTGCTTTCAGAACAACAGTTGGTGAATTGAGTGTTGAGGTGCTTTTGTTAGCCATGCACATTTATACCATGCTTTAAACACAAGCATAACATTCCTGAGCATCATATGCAGCATGTAATCACTTCATTTCTGTTTCAATAATTCATGTTTAAAGGAAGTAAGAGCCTCATTGTATACAACATGTTTGTATCCTTTAACTGAGCCAGGGAGGAGTGGAGAGACTCATGCAAGCAACATGTTTGTGCAATCAGAAATATGTTGAGGAGAAAGTAAAGAGAAGTAGCCCAGGAAGCAGGCTTGTAGTACTCGAGTTCAGGACTCAAGTCCGACTCGTGACATGGTGCTAAAATGCCTGGAGAGAAGCCCCTAGGATTGTCCATTTTGCTTATACAGACTTCTCGTGCAGTGGGAAAAAATGCACTGCTATGTGTTCCATATGTAGAAGAACTATCGAAGGGATGACGGGGACAACCTCGAACTTCAATCATCATTTGGCAAGACTCCACCCAGAGAAGGAAGTGACATGCTATGTTCATTGCTCTGTTGATGGGGGGCTTGCTGAGTGATGAACTAGCTAGTGTTAACCCTCTCTCATGTTATTTGCCCTGTTGATAGTGGGCGAGGCTTGCTGAGCAATGAACAAGATTTTTATCTGTAGCCTGTTAACTAAATGAGGCAGTCAAGCAGTAATGTTAGTCCAACACAGTAGCAGAGACGCTTTCACATAAGGGCAGCAACAGCCACCGTCAAATGCTGCAGTTGGAGTTTTGTCCTCGGAGTCGACTCAGATCAATAGTGGATTCCACTCGGACTCAACTTGAAATTTTCTTTCATGACTTGGACTTGGCCCTGTGATGACCTGGTGACTTGTCCAGGGTGTACCCTGCCTTTCGCCCGTAGTCAGCTGGGATAGGCTCCAGCTTGCCTGCGACCCTGTAGAACAGGATAAAGCGGCTAGAGATGATGAGATGAGATGAGATGAGACTTGGACTTGACTTGGACTTGAAAACTGGGGACTTGAGACTGGACTCAGACTCGATGTTTAGTGACTCGACTACAACACTGCTAGGAAGCAATTTGAGGTAGAAAGGTGCACAGACCTTAGACACCGTAGACGAAGGTGTTTGAATTTGTGCTGGTTTCGGAAAGAAGAATGTCAGTATCAGAAATGTCACACCCCTGTCCCACCATGCCGGCTGTCCCTTTTACACAGATATCAATTCCAGCTGTGTTACTATCAACTGTTCCAGCTCAGAGGCAGAACAACACAGACCCCCCATTCTGCATTCGGACATTTTATACAGAACGTGAGGTAAAATAAAGGCGTAAGATTTCCGCCTTGAACAGGCTGTGTAAAGGGGACTTATAAAGTGGTTCTGGAATCCTCTCTAAAATGGAAACACTGTTGAAGGGTTCAACACAACACAAGCAGAAACACCCTTAAAACACTTCTTATTTTGCCGTGGTGTGGCGTCCGTCATCCATTCATCCATCGTCCACAATTCAGTTAAATCACATCTCCATCAGTTCTCCACGAATTTCCATTCCAAATGTTTTGGTTGAAAGAACTCATCACTCTGCACAAAACTTGGTCATTGTATTGTCAAATTTTTTGCTAACAGACTGCTAATTATGTCAACTTTATGAGTTTTTGTCCTTTTCACTAGAATTGTATCTCCTCTCTCAATTCTCATCTGATTTCAGTGCTGATCAGTGCTTTGCATAGAGCTTCCCTTGAGGAACAAAATATGGTCATTTGTTTGTTGATTTTCCTACAACTTTGTTTATTTTCAGTTAGGGCTGGGGCTAACCGATTATTTTTAAAACGATTAATCGGACGATTATTTTATCGATTAATCGACTAATCTAACGACTAATTGGACGATTAGTCTAACGATTATTTTTCCGTTGTTCGATTAATAAAAGCCATTTCGTATCTCAAATAAATACCAAAAAAATCTTAATAATATAGTTTATTAAGCAGCACTGTTGTTTTGCACAGTAAAATAAATAATATAGAATAAAATAGAATTGGAATAAACAAAATAAAAAGGCCAGCCTGTTTCTCTTAAAGTTCAACAAAAATCTCTCTTGTACAAAATTACAAACAAAAAGTAGTGCAAAAACATACACTGTGCCGTGCACAGTACATCAACTCCTGAGTGCTTAACACAACATAACATAGAGCCTAATGAAGTGAAAGTGCCTTCCTTAACTGTAATTCTGTGAGCTTACAACATGCTAATGAAGAGTATGCAATATACTGTATATTGTTCTGTCCACTTTACTTATTCTCTCCTCCCTCTCATCACAACTCTTTACCCCTCCTACACTATCTACTTTGAATTGCTGTGGAGGAATGTGAGCATGTCCACATGTTCTTTGGTGAGGCTTGCTCTTTTTTTGGTCACAATGTTCCCTGCTGCTGAAAACAGACGTTCAGAGGGAGTGGATGTTGCAGGGGCAGCCAAATAAGATTTTGCCACAACAGCCAGGGCTGGGAACCTTGTTTCATTGTCTTTCCACCATTGGAGTGGGTCTTTGTCCTTTGGAATGGGTTTTTCCCCAAAGTACACAAGCACCTCATTCCTGACAGCATTTTCCCTCTGGTCATGGGCTGGGTTTTCATCTTCCAAGTCCTCTTCCTCATCTTCTGACCCAAGCAATGTGTCCAGAACAGACCTTGGCCTCTGTCTTGTTGAGTTATCAGGCTGGCCACTGGGGGAGTCAGGCTCTTCCCTCACTCGCACTCGTCCAGCTTCAAGTGCAAGGTGCTGAAGTTTGATTTTCACTTTCAAGATGTCATCTGTGGACAGGAACTTGAGTTTCCTGAATCTTGGATCAAGGGCTGCAGCAAAGATGCACATGGTGTTCCCGTCTTCATCATATGTAGTCTCAACCCTCCATCTGAAAAATAATTTGTACACTTTAAATGAAAGAAATCAAATGTGCTTCAAGAGAAAGAAGCAGAATCAATAACTCTACATGATAGAATCACAATGGGAAAAACACTGCAATATGCAATGCAAACTGGGAAAGTTTAATTTATATTCTATTTTTTTATGGTTACATTAATCATTACTTTACTTATTATCTTTATTCTGTTTTTTGGTTTGTTTTTTTT
The DNA here is from genome assembly GCF_027579695.1 of Neoarius graeffei. NCBI lineage: Eukaryota > Metazoa > Chordata > Actinopteri > Siluriformes > Ariidae > Neoarius > Neoarius graeffei. The sequence continues at coordinate 74,784,930 of NC_083575.1, read as the reverse complement.
AATTGCTTCTTTTTTTGTACATCACTTTGGTCAACTGTTGTTGTTTAAAGTGCTTTATAAATAAAATTGACAGACATTGACATATATTCAGTTATTTCACTATTAGATATTTAAAGAGCTGAATAATTAAACTAACCTTGAAGCAATCTCTGCTGCGGCTGTGGTCTGGAAGTTGGCTACTGGAGCACACTCAAAGGCTGTCTGTGTGGACTTCTGTAGTCCTTTCACCAGTGGAGGCAGGACGGAGACTGTGACGTATGCCTCGCCACTGAGGAAGACAGTGGCTTGCTCAAAGGGCTCAAGAGCTTGATGCAGGTCCTCTAAGATGCTCCACTGCTCAGCCTTTAGATCCAGGTAATGCTTTTCTGTCTTCGTGACCTCTGGGTCAGAAAGGGTTGCTGTTATAGGCCACCGCTGCTCCAGAAGACGTTTGATCATATAAAAAGAACTATTCCACCTGGTAGGTACATCTTGGGACAACTTGTGTTGCGGTGTGCCCATCTGCTCTTGCTTGATTTTCAGTTTGAGGGTGGCGACCTCACTGCTGTGAAAGTAGGTGACAAGGCTCCTTGCTGCCCCAAGTGCCTTGCTGATGCGGGGCTCTTTAAGTGCACTGTTAACAATCAACTGGATGGTATGGCCAGCACATCGCAGTGAGGCAACACCATGCTTCTCCTCAAGGATTCTAAGAGCTTTCACAACGTTCGCTGCATTGTCGTGGGCAATCGCCTGGACATCATCATGGAGAGAAAAGTCAAACTTTTTAGCAACCTCCTCAATCCAGAGAGCAATGTTGTCACCTGTGTGTCTGTCATCAAGGGGCAATGTGCAGAGAACGAATGAGACCATCTCCCACTTCTCGTTAATGTAGTGGCAGGTCACTCCAAGGTATGCCTCTGTACAAATACTCATCCAGGCATCGGTGGTGAGAGTAATTTTTGAGGACCTCTTCTTTAAGTTTCCCTTCAGATCGTCAAGAACACATTGATATGCCTTCTCCAGCTGCTTGGTAAACCACCACCTGGAGGGACATTTGAAGCCTTGGCAGGCATATTCGATCATATCTACGAAGGCCTCACCCTCCACCAGGGACAAAGGCCTCATGTCTTTGATGATCACCTGAAAGATAAAGAAACTAATTATTATAACAACACAGCACAGTAATGTTGCTTACAGTGCAAGATTATGTATCCATGCATGTATGTATGTATGTATGTATTTATTTATTCAATATTTATTTTTATTTATTTATTTATTTATTTATTGACAGTGTTCAAACAAGGACATACAGAAAAAGGCCAAGTCAACAAACCTATAACATTGCAAATAAATTGGGGCACAATAGCCTAAATGATATCAGGCCAATCATTTCCCTCCTAAAAGATGCTCAAAGCAAGCAAATAATTACTCACTCTCATGATTTTTTTGCTGAGTTCAGCTGCCTTCTGTGGTGTGCACTGCGCCTCTTTCCCAAGATAGGTTGACAAGGTACTTTGCTTTGTCCTGAAAACACAATAGCAATGCATATTAAAACAACAGTTGACAGTGGGACATATTAAATCTACTCTAGTCTTAAACTCATTGCACTTCTAGGCCTATGGCATGATTAGCTTGCTTGATGACTAACGTTACTTTTAAAGTAACATTAATGTCAAGTCCAACAATGCATTTCATGTTCTAAAAGTTTGTAGCCTACTGTATCCACACAGTAAAAAATGTACATAGCCTAACGTTAATGCATCTCATACGAGCCCTACCACACTTGGATGTAATGTTAATTTTAATGTTTTCAATGCTCATAAAACTGATTCATTCATGACCACTGCGCACGGCCCTTGCCTGGACATTGTTTGGCTCCGTTTGACACTGGGCCTGGCGAACTAACGTTAACATAGTGAATCATGACAATAAGCTGGCTAACGTTAATGTTACCTTTCACCTGTAAATTACCACAACATGAGCTCTCTATCTAAACGTAGTTTGTTTGTGCCGGTAGCGGCCAGGCAGAGCTGTGTTCTGCAGCCGTAAGCTAGCTGCCATTCCAGCCAACAATAAATGCCAATACAATCGCATGGATAGTTAGCTGGTACTACAGAAATGCTCACAGCTCAAGCTGCACAACACACTACACAAAAGTGAAATCAACTTAACGCTAACCAAAGTTAGTAGGCTACTTACTTATTGTTGTCCCCTCCACGAGAGACAAGGGGGTGTCTCCGCTTTAGATGTTCCAACATCGCCGTTGTGCTGGTGTGATATGCCAGTTCGATTTGGCAAAGACTACAGATGACGATGCCTTTGCGTTTGGTACTGAGTTTAAAGTATTCCCATACCTTCGATGACCTCGGCCGAGCAGTTTTCTTAGGGCTTTTTTCAGGGCTTTTTTGCTTTGAGGAGGTCGCCGTTTCCTTCTCCATTTTGCCGAGTGCCAACTTTGTTTTGTTTTTCTGACTCACGTGTGCGTGGCGATACGTCGACGACTAAATATGACATCGACGATATTTTGATGTCGACTCGTCGACGTCATCGACGCGTCGCTACAGGCCTATTTTCAGTTAAATTGTGCCTCAGTTCTCAATGGATTTCAGTTCTGATTGTTTGTTTTGTTTGAAAGAACTAGTCCTTCTGCACAAAACTTGGTCATTATATTGTAAATTTTTTGCTAACAAATTAGTAATTAGGTCAACTTAACAAATTTTCTTCTGACTAGAGTTGTATCTCCTCTCTCATTTAGCATGCAAATTCAGTTCTGATCGATGTTTTGGGTCCATCTTCCCTTTGGGGAACAAAATTTAGTCCTTTGTTGATTTTCCTGTTGTAAACAGTTTGTCGTGGAGGTTGGTCCTCTCTCACATCAACACATTTCAGTTCTGTTTGATGTTTTGGTAGTCAGGGTTGTTTTCATGGCAGGCCAGATGAGCTACTCCATCCTTGATGTTCTGGTCCTGTGCCTTTGATGATTAAGTACTTTCTACCTACACACTGATGCTTCTTTTACATTATTTATATAGATAATTTATAGCGGGCAGCATGGTGGTGTAGTGGTTAGCGCTGTCGCCTCACAGCAAGAAGGTCCTGGGTTCGAGCCCCGTGGCTGGCGAGGGCCTTTCTGTGCGGAGTTTGCATGTTCTCCCCGTGTCCGCGTGGGTTTCCTCCGGCTGCTCCGGTTTCCCCCACAGTCCAAAGACATGCAGGTTAGGTTAACTGGTGACTCTAAATTGACCGTAGGTGTGAATGTGAGTGTGAATGGTTGTCTGTGTCTATGTGTCAGCCCTGTGATGACCTGGCGACTTGTCCAGGGTGTACCCCGCCTTTCGCCCGTAGTCAGCTGGGATAGGCTCCAGCTTGCCTGCGACCCTGTAGAACAGGATAAAGCGGCTACAGATGATGAGATAATTTATAGCTTTTACAGCTCCTCCTTATGTAAAGCACCTCATTATGTAAATTGGCTTAGTGTATAAAATAAACATAAGTTTGAACCTTCTAGATTTAACATTTCTTCCTAAATATGGTCTAAGAATGTATGGATTATCTTTTATCTTTATTCTTATTTAAAGAAAAATATTTACATTTCCAACAAGAAGGCTTAATGATCTTATATTTAATCTTATATTTTTCATCCATCATCCATCCATCCATCCATCCATCCATTATCTATAATGCTTATCCATCAGAGTCATGAGGGAAGCTGGAGCCAATCCCAGCTGACTCTGGGTGAGAGGCAGGCCTGTATTATTGATTAGGTAATGGTAATCTGCATTATACCACATCATATTGAATTCTTGCATCTGGTTGGTCAGTAGGTGTTGACTAGTTTTCAACAACATCAGCTGTGATAGTAGTTCTAGCTGTGAGGCAAATCACAGGTTATTTTTAATGCACTTGTTTTAATCTAGTACACAAATATAGTAGTAGCTAATTCACAGGGATTTGACTGACATAATCCACATAACTCCACATAATCTAACCCTTTATAACAGTCAGAGGTTAAGCTGCTAAAGTTTTTTTCATAGGAAAGTTAAAAAAACATGTAATCGCTGAGAAATTGCTGTAGTATAAAATAATCAACTGTGGGTACTGTGGTAACTGTGGCTTTGTATCCAGCCACATAACACTACCCCATAGATGATCATTTCCCAATAACAAAAAAAAAAAAAGTCCCTTCCACGCCACGATCTAGTCTTCCCAGGCAGTCTCCTGTCCTAATACTAACCAGCTCTATGAGGCGTATGGGTGAGGCACTGATGTCTGTTTCCATAGCCCTCGGTCTCTCATCTATACAGCTAGGATTACAGTGGGGGGGCTAGTCCTCTGGTAACCACGAGAGTTTGACTTCCCTACTCACAATACAGATGTATTGCAGCGTGCCTTGCCAGATGGTAGTAGGTACCATTTTTATGATGGTTTTTGGTATGATCCGACCGCGAGTAGGATGCACAATCTCCCAGTCAAGAGGCAGACACGCTAACCACTAGGCCAGCTCACGGGCTTTCCAATAACAGCACACCCCTAATTGTTGTGTGCTTTACATAATGCATTGTATTTAATTCTGATTTTAGTCAAAGAACAGCCTAGTTTCTTTGACCCATTATTTTATTAGCTCATAGTTCTTCAGATTCATCTAGGAAGCAACACTGTATTTGACATCTCATCTCATTATCTCTAGCCGCTTTATCCTTCTACAGGGTCGCAGGCAAGCTGGAGCCTATCCCAGCTGACTATGGGCGAAAGGCGGGGTACACCCTGGACAAGTCGCCAGGTCATCACAGGGCTGACACATAGACACAGACAACCATTCACACTCACACCTACGGTCAATTTAGAGTCACCAGTTAACCTAACCTGCATGTCTTTGGACTGTGGGGGAAACCGGAGCACCCGGAGGAAACCCACGCGGACACGGGGAGAACATGCAAACTCCACACAGAAAGGCCCTCGCCGGCCCCGGGGCTCGAACCCAGGACCTTCTTGCTGTGAGGCGACAGCGCTAACCACTACACCACCATGCCGCCCCTATTTGACATTTGAATTGAATTGAAATTGGTCATGTTTGATTTCTGTGATCTCTCGAAGCTAGTGAAGGTGTTCTGAGTAAATGATGACAGGCCAGATATTGTTCCTTTCCTGTTTAAATGAAGATGAATGAGTTGGGGACACCAGCTTTAAGTGTTCTCATGAGACAGGAGATGAGATGTTTCAGAAGCTTAATGACTCTGTTTTGTCTGTTGCCTGTGATTGAGTGTGTTCATTAGGCTGACTGCACCAATAGAGGAATCAAACATGAGATTACACACACACACACACACCACACACATATACATAGCAAGGAAGTCAAAAGTTATTTTAAAGTGATTAACCAGGAAATGTTGAAATTATGTGGTTATGAACTGTCATAATTATACAAGATGTTCTAGATGAAAAAATTTAAGTGGACTTTAGCTTAAACATGCTAAATTGTAACATCAGTCTGTTGGGCCATTTCCCCGGGCGCAGCCATACAAGATTAGCCAGATACATGGATGTATTAGGAGACGAAAATGAGGGTGGCGATGTGTGACGTAGGATTCCGCACGACAGCATACCATGTCATGCATCAAACGGATGGAAGATAAGCAGGGTTTTTTTTAAATAATAAACAGGCAATAAACTAACTATTACTTTATTTTGATTCCTTTTCTAATACTGCATTGCCATAATTTTTATCAAGAAATGCAAACAAATTGACCGAGAAGTCACGCTAGACCATAATATTACACTATAGTCTAGTTGTCACAACAGAAGGACTCTCATGTGCGCTCTAGACAGCACACACTCCGAACTGATTCGCACGCATCGTGAATGACACACCTGCATGAGATTAAGGCGCAATCAGCGCACCTATATAAAGACTCAGAATGCAGACTAACTTTGTGAAGTATTGCGTTGTTGTGATACATTACCGAGCCTTGTTTCCTGACTGATTTCCTGGTTTCTGATTCCTGTTCCTCGTTTTTGACCCTGCTTCTGTCTATGATATTCTGTTTGTGCCTCGCTCGACCTTTTGCCTGTTTTACCGTTCACGATATACGCCTGCCGATTTGGACTGTTTGCCTGTTTGCACTTTTCTTTATAAAAAAGATCTTCTGCACTTACATCCGTCTCCAACCGCCGCTGACAAAATACAGGTACTTCGCCCTGCTGACACTAGTACAGCATGCACTTGTACACCTCCGCTGTGCTCATGGAAAATGACATCACGCATAATGGAGTTATGGCGGCCTCCCTGACAAAAAATAGTCCCATCTATTTTCATCACTTTAGTGGTTATATCGTTAAGAACAAATTCAACATGCAGCTTTTTTATAAATGACAGACAAAGACCGACTTTTAGCTCAGTTTGTTTATTTGCAAGATATTTTCTTTAAGGATAAATTGGAGACACATGAATAAATAAAATAACCTAATCAACAGGGGAAGCTCAGCAGTTACAGTTCCACATTAGTGACCTTGACATCCATGAGACACTATTACCCCTTTTCCACCAAAGCAGTTCCAGGGCTGGTTCGGGGCCAGTGCTTAGTTTGGAACCGGGTTTTCTGTTTCCACTGACAAAAAACTGGCTCTGGGCCAGAAAAAACAGTTCCAGGCTAGCACCAACTCTTTGCTGGGCCAGAGGAAAGAACCACTTACGTCAGCGGGGGGTGGTGGAGTTGTTAAGACCAACAACAATAGCAAGACCGCGAAAGATCGCCATTTTAAGCAACGAAAAGCAGCAGCTGTACAAACGCGAAGTCATCCATTATTGTTGTTGTTGTTGCTGCTTCTTCTTCTCTGTGTTGTTGTTGCTTCGATGTTTGTGCCAAGGTTTATGCAAACACAGCAACGTAACTGACGTATACAGCGACATAATGACGTGGCTCCCCTTAGCACCCCGAGCTATGGAAAAGCAAACTGGTTCTCAGCTGGCTCGCAAGTTGAACAAGTTGTGAACCAGCGCCAGCACTGGCCCCGAACCAGCCCTGGAACTGATTTGGTGGAAAAGGGGCATATGAGGCCCTTGAGCAGGACCCTAACCCTGAATTGAATATTAAATATTAAAGGTGGCATATTATACCACTTTTACACAAGTTGACACAGTTCCCTGAGGTCTTAATGAAACGTCTGTAACATGCTTTGGTCAAAATAGCACAAGGATAAAGCACCACAGCTTCCTTCTCATCCTGTTTAATCAACCCTGTTCAAAACAGCTGATTTGAGTGCCTCTTCCTTTAAATGATGAGTCACTGCTCACCCCACCCCCTCTTCTATTGGCCAATCAGGTAGCACTTTCCTCATGAATATTCTTTCACAAAAGCAGTTCTCAAGCTATGAGTGGAAATACTCAGATGAGGGGGTGGCATAAGTCTAATAACCTCACCTTGTGGCATTCTCTACTTTCACATACCCATAATGCTTTGTGCCTTGGGGGGTAACCAGGTGCTATATTTGTTTACTAAGTCAGATAACCTCAGTCATTTCTTCAAATTCACATGGGGAAAAATGACTTTTGCTATGCACCAACTTGTTCAAATAACCATAAAAGGAATCTTGATTTAAAGTTTTCTAGAATACTTAAAGAAGCTAAGTGTCGAAAAGCGTGGTTAGACAGAATTCGCTGTCAAAATTTTACCCTGACAGACAACACGTGATTGTGTTTTGCACACTTCAGTGGTGGAGTAAAGTCTGATGATCCAAATCACGAAGCCTACAACCCCTCTGTGTTTCGTCATAAGTGTGAAAACTGAAAAACAAGGATGAGTCAAAGAACTGAAAAGGATGACTTTATTGAAGGCTCAACTCCCAAAACAAAGCGCGAACGATGCAGTGTAAGTAAGCTTACATGTCCGTCCCCTTTTAGTGTTTATGTAGGGAGATTGAATGTAATATTTGGCCTTGTAGTCCTAGCAGCTTCCTCTAACAGCCTAAAAACTGTCATAATCTGGTAGCATATGAGCTCAATATCAGAGTGAAGGAAATCAAAATCAACTTAAACTGAAAAAATAAATTTGGCCATTCTGCTGTGTTTACAGTACTTACTTGACTGAGTGAATTCCTTGCTTGTGTTCTCATGCACAAAGTGTTTTGTATTTTCTTACTGCTTTCTCGTCGTAACCAGCACCCAGTAAAAACCATTTCACTGTGGATTCTTCTATGATCAGTGTCGATCTTGCTCAGTTCTTCTGCCAATCTTTTAACTTCTGCAGGTCAGTAATTGTTGGAACACCCGTGTTCACAGACGAAGAAGGCTGCCGACTCACTTTCACCTGAAGTAGAGATGTTCAAAGCTTTCGATATGATATTTACAAGCGCTTTTTTACCAATCGATTTCTCAAAGTCCATAGAAAAGGCTTTGCAGATTTCTTTAAGCTTTGGTTTAGTTAGTTTTGACACTTCTTTGAAGGTTTTAGTGAGATTTAAATTTGAAAGATAACTGTCAGTGTGCAACGTTGTGTTGTTTTAGCTTGTTTATATTTTGGTAACACCCCAAGGTGCAAAGCATTATGGGTAATGTGAAAGTAGTTAAAAGAAAAAGGAGCCAAATCTGAATGGCTTGTCGAAGCTCATGTTTTCTGAAAGAGGCGACCCAAAGGAAATTCACTGGCTGTCTTTTTCAGATACTCCAGATTCCTAAATGCATGTCCACAAGCACTGAAAAAGTGAATTTTTCATAATATGTCCTCTATAAAGTACTTTAGATAACCAAATTATATTTTTTCATTTAGATGAATAATTGTTTTAAACACTTGGGTAGTTATATAGTTAAATATTAAGAACAAAACACTTTTGTTGTTCTTAAGAAGCTACGGTGCTTTGCAAAGTTTCTACAGTCTACAGGTCAGAGGTTTCCGGTTTCTCTGTAAAATGACTGAAGTTTGAGAGAGAGAGAGAGAGAGAGAGAGAGAGATACTCCTAAGGGAACAATTGTTTATTGATGCCAAGTATAGGACCCAACTTGTCTCTTGAACTTTCCACATTAAATATTCTCTATGAACCATTAAAATGCACAGTGTGTCATTAATTAATAAATTAAAGATTGTAACCAAATCGCTATGATATAAACAGAAAAATATATTCCAGACCACGTCTCATCTCATCTCATTATCTCTAGCCACTTTATCCTGTTCTACAGGGTCGCAATGCAAGCTGGAGCCTATCCCAGCTGACTACGGGCGAAAAGCAGGGTACACCCTGGACAAGTCGCCAGGTCATCACAGGGCTGACACATAGACACAGACAACCATTCACACTCACATTCACACCTACGGTCAATTTAGAGCCAGACCACGTGTTTATACAAAAATAATCAATTTCATGGTAGTAACAGCACTACGTTTTCCCTTGTGCCACATCAAACCACCCCAAGTGGATTATTTTCATATAACTGCACAGTTTGTGAATTATTGCTGAATTAATAAGATATAATGTTTGCAGTGTTTCATCTGCTGTTGTTTGGTCCTTTAACATGACTTGTCTATAAATAATCCTCACTATATCCTCTTTAGAGTCTTAATTTATGGCTGTACTTTTCATAAGCCTGTCTCGAAAAATTACACATTAACTACATACAATATAGATCACAACCACATTGGAAAGGCAGCGAATGCGTTCAATAAACTTCTACCTATTATGCATCATAAATCCATCTGGCTGCGAACAAAAATGGCAATATATCAAGCCGTAGTGATCTCAACCTTACTATATGGCGCTGAAGCTTGGAATACCACCCTGCAAGAAGAGAAGCGCTTAGCGGCTTTTCATACTAGAGGCCTTCGCAGAATTCTTGGTGTGTCTTGGAGAGACCACATCTCAAACGCAGAGTTCTTTGAAAGAACTGGTCAGGCTCCCCTAATTAATATCCTGCAACAGAAATGGCTATCATGGTTCGGCCATGCCATGCACATGCCTCTAACACGTTTACCACACAGCCTGCTCCATTAGTTACCATCAGGATGGCGTCGTCCAGGCAGGCAACGCATGTGATGGAGCAATGCAGTCTCAAGAGATTTACAGGAGTCGGGTATCTCATTTGAGGAGGCAGTGCTGGCAGCACAGGACAGGAAACAGTGGCGATCCTTTGTGTTGGCGCTATGTGGGCGTGGCCCACTGCAGCAGTAACATAACGTAATGTATATAGATCACACGCTACTATTTTGTCTCATCTCATCTCATTATCTCTAGCCGCTTTATCCTGTTCTACAGGGTCGCAGGCAAGCTGGAGCCTATCCCAGCTGACTACGGGCAAAAGGCAGGGTACACCCTGGACAAGTCGCCAGGTCATCATAGGGCTGACACATAGACACAGACAACCATTCACACTCACATTCACACCTACGGTCAATTTAGAGTCGCCAGTTAACCTAACCTGCATGTCTTTGGACTGTGGGGGAAACCGGAGCACCCGGAGGAAACCCACATGGACACGGGGAGAACATGCAAACTCCGCACAGAAAGGCCCTCGCCGGCCACGGGGCTCAAACCCGGACCTTCTTGCTGTGAGGCGACAGCGCTAACCACTACACCACCGTGCCGCCCCCTACTATTTTGTACTAAGCAGAAATCAGATTACACATTTATGAATCATTATATTTGAATTCACAGTCTTCGTTGTACCAACTGCCAATTTTAAAATTGAAGAGCATAAATAACATACTAATGGATCTGGAAGGTAATTTTCAGTAAGCAGATGCCCTGATGGCCACTTCACTTCTGCTACATCGTGCAGGTTGCCATGGATACATATAGATAGGGTGCAACCTTCCACACTTCACTTTTACATCCTAATACATCATTCAGGCATTGAAAACATACGACTTCATGTTCTGTTATTCAGTGTGAATACATGAATTACACTAAAAGTGGCCTAATATATATTATATCCCCCCATCAAAAAATTCCCATGCAGGGATTGTTCAAGGATGGCTCATGTGACACAAAATAGTTCTACCACTGATTAAGCAGTGTATCTTGTGGTGTGAAAAAAATGGATATGGTGTGAGTCGGTCATGGTATATCCTGGATATACTATGAACTGACGTCACAATTTCAAGCTATACAGCCAACTCGAGTCACCGCTGTGGCTCCGCGAGCATTTCTGTGTGTAGACCTACATATCATGATCATGTCTAGCGAGGCAGGTGATAGCATGGTTAAAAAAAATTTAAAAAAATATATAATATTTTTTAAATTATTTAAAAAAGGTAAAAAAAATGCAGTAGCATGGTACATTGCACATGCGCAGGTCGAAGGTCGCGCCGATGTAAACAGCAAGCATAGCTGCCTCTAGTGAGCTTTTGCTGAGATTCAATCTCATAGACGAAAGTTAAAAGTTAACACTTTAAGTTTGGAATTTTTGATGAGGGATATAAATCAAATATACCATGCACTGAGAGGCTCCAGTAATTATGGATTCTCTTTGGTGACTGGCATAGTACTGTTTTCTTCAGGGCTGTAAACCCCTCACAAAATAGTCTGATACCACCTGATATCACCTCAGAGAATCCATAATTACTGGAGCCTCTCAGTGCATGGTATATTAGATTAATGGAAGTATGAGATTTGAGAGGGACCACTGCAGCTTTATTAACATCCGAACTGTAATTCTACTTTAGTGAGTTAGTAAAACCCATCCTAATTTGCCAAAATCCTTTATAAAGTATCCTAACTTTAGGATAACACTAATAGGGATTTAATTTCTATTTCAAGGTTTTTTTTTCTTTTTTTCCATCATTTAGAACAATAGTTTGCTTACTAGCAAAAACTAGCATTATTGCATTACATTTATTTGTACCACAGAGCTACTGAATTCTCAATTCTGATTGGTCAGAAGATGTTAATTAATTTTATATAACAGCAGTTCTGAGAGTAGTTTGGCTGTAATTAAAATCACAGGTTTATATTAAAGGCTTATATATATACACTGTATATATATAAAACCCTGTGATGACCTGGCGACTTGTCCAGGGTGTACCCCGCCTTTCGCCCGTAGTCAGCTGGGATAGGCTCCAGCTTGCCTGCGACCCTGTAGAAGGATAAAGCGGCTAGAGATGATGAGATGAGATGATAAACCCTGTGATGACTTGGCAACTTGTCCAGGATGTACCCCGCCTCTTGCCCATAGTCAGCTGGGATAGGCTCCTGCTTGTCTGCGACCCTATACAGGATAAGCGGCTACAGATAATAGATGGATGGATGGGTTTATATTATTGCTCTTATTTGAATATTATTGTTTCCATAGTAACACATTACACAATGACTTCTATATTGTGTCACAAAAATCAAAGTCCCTCCCACGCCAAGACCTGCCCTGTGTCCAAAATCACTCCCTACCCACTATATAGGGCACTATATAGTGAGGATGCCATTTTGTAGGGAGTAATGAACAAGTGAGAGATTTTGGACACAGGGCTAGTCTTCCCAGGCAGTCTCCTGTTTCAATGCTATCCAGCTCTTGAGGTGCATAGGTGTGGCGCCGATCTCCGTTTCTATAGCCCTCAGCCTCTTAAGTTCCTTCAGGATGAATAAAGTATCTATTTAACTATCTATTATACAGCTAGGGTTACAGTGGGGGGGGGGGCTAGCCCTTGGGCAAGAGTTTGACTCCCTATTTGCATCTGTATTGTGGCGTGACTTGCCAGATGGCAGTAGGTACCATTTTTATTATGGTCTTTGGTATGACCTGACCACAAGTAGAACTCACGATCTCCCGGTCAAGAGGTAGACATGCTAACCACTAGGCCAGCTTGCGGTCTTCTATATTGTGTGCAACACATAATTTAAAACTAACAATCGAAGCCCCTCCTCAGCAGTCTCCCATCCTAGTACTAACCAGGCCCCTTAAGGCACTGATCTTCATTTTAGTAGCCCTCAGCCTCTTACATAGCTAGGGTTACAGTGGGAGGCTGGTCCTCTGGTCACCACAGGAGTTTGACTCCCAACTTGTATCTATATTGCAGTGTGCCTCATCAGATGGCAGTAGGCATCATTTTTATGATGGTCTTTGGTGTGACCCGACCATGAGTAGAACTCACAATCTCCTGGTTGAGAGACAGACATGCTAACCACTAGGCCAACTCGCAGTAAACTAACAATAGACTGCTGTTATTTGAAAAAGAAAAGTTTTCTGTGCAGAGATGTTTATTTTGCATTTTTGGAAGAAGTCTCCACAGTCAGCACTTAGCGATAATCGGGGTAATGCTATTTTTGGCTATTTTGGGAAAATCTTCTGGACAGAGGACTTTGTGCTTTACAGTTTCTTGGTAACATGAAGTGAATATTTCTCATCTTATTAATTCTAGAGAAAGTAAGAGAGCCACTCTTTATAGCTGTTATAATGTAAGTGACAGGAAATTGATGTAACTGGAACTAACGTTTTTGTGGCCTTTCCACATGGAACAATAAATGGATAAAAAGTATGATGTGTATTTTAAAATGAACAAAATAAAAATTAACATCCTAGTACCTGTACACTGCAAACATATTGTGTCTATAGTAACAGTTCACACAAACTAACATGGTGGATACGCCACATAATCTAAGACTAATAATAAACAGGATAATAAAGTGTGTTCCATCAATTATCCATAACCACTTATCCTGTGCAGGTTCGTGGGCAAACTGGAGCCTATTCCAGCTGACTATGGGCAAGAGGTGGGTTACACCCTGGACAAGTCACCAGCTCATTGCAGGGCTGACACATAGAGACAAACAACCATTCACACTCACACCTACAGTCAATTTAGAGCCACCAATTAGCCTAACCTGCATGTCTTTGGACTCTGGGCAAAACCAGAGCACCCGGAGGAAACCCACGTGGACACGGGGAGAACACGCAAACTCCACACAGAAAGGCCCCCATCAGCCACTGGGCTCGAACCAAGAACCTTCTTGCTGTGAAACGACACTGCTAACCACTACACCACCATGCCGCCCATAAGGTATGTTATTTACCAAAATTAAATGTATAATTGTTGATATGGTGAACTTTTCTTTTTTTGAGACAGTTATATAACATTTAGGGAACGAATCTCCAGTATCAGTGCTTTGTAACAGTCAGAGTTGAGTTACTGATACCACCCCAAAGTTGATTATTTTCCTATAATAACACATGCTAAAGTATTTTTTGTCTTCTCATTCAACAATAATTTGACAACTTTAACACCCATCTATCTATTATCTGTAACCGCTTATCCTGTGCAGAGTTGCGGGCAAGCTGGAACCTATCCCAGCTGACTATGGGCAAGAGGCGGGGTACACCCTGGACAAGTTGCCAGATCATCACAGGGCTGACAACTTTAACATTTTTTTGTTAATTTATTAAATTAAGGCATGTTGTATTGTTTTATCCATTAATAGTTGCATTTAATAAGTTACAGATCATCTAAAAAAAAGTTAGTTCTTGTTATAACTATCAACAGTCTCAACAGCCTCAGCAGCTTCTTTTTTTTTTTCTCTGCTTGAGTTAATAAAATGCACACAAAAAAGCAGCTTGTCTTGTTACTGAGAAACAACAAAGTGCAAAGTCAAAAACTTTAAGAAACAGCTTTACCTCTGACTGTTAAAAGTGCTGACAGTGAAGAGTCCTAAAAATGATAAATAAACATCTACTTATAGAATATCAACACTTACAGTGCCCTCCACAATTATTGGCACCCCTTGTAAAGATTAGTTTTTTAAAAAAACGGGGAGAAAAAAATCCACCTTTGGGTGAAGTCGCTTCATCTCACACTGAAAAAATGAGAAAAACAAATCCCTCTTCAATAAATAATTATTTTTTAAAAATCCGCACGTGCCACTATTATTGGCACCCCTGTAAATTATAGTGAACACAATGTAACTGAGGCATATTTCCCATTTAACTTGTATATTTTTGTAATTACGGTATCCATTTACACCACTCTGAGACATAACAGGGAGTCGCTGGTTGTTCAAAAACAGCTTGTTCTAATGTATATAAGACTTTCTATCACTCAGAGTCAACCAATGCACCAAACTGAGATCTTGTATTCAATGTGTCTAAAATGTGAGAGCATTGATGTTTGTAAAGCTGACAACATACTGTATTTACTTAACATGGCAAGTTTTAGTAATTTCAGTATGAGTATGAGTGGATAGGGAATGTTTTATGTGGCATGAAGTTAATAGCCGGGGCATAAACCTGCAGGGTCAGCATTCTTCTTCATTAAGTGAATGACTGTGACCTCACAAAACTCAGTGTCAGATAACCTCACAAGACACAGCAGTATTTGAGACACTCACTTTTAACTTGCTAACAGGAAGTGTACTTTGATACAGTGCCCTCTACAATTGTTGGCACCCCTTGGAAAGATTGTACAGTTTTGAGTTGATTGGCATATGTAGGAACTTTCAAGCTGTTATCCATGACTTCCTGATTAACTGGGGAACAAATATGAGGTGACTACAGAGGCCAAATTCCCTTAGTCATCCATCAACATGGGAAAGATAAGTGAAAATACAAACCAAATGATGAAGTGTGTTGACCTTCATAAGTCAGGGAATGGTTATAAAAAATAGCTACTCACCTGAAAATGTCCATTTCTAATGTTAGGGCAATAATAAATAAGTGGACACCAACTGGAACTGTTACAAACTTGCCTGGAAAAGAAGCCAAGTTTATTTTGCCTCCTTACAGTGATGAGGATGGTAAGAGAGGCAAGAAAAGAAAAAAAAGAAAGTCCTCAAGGATCACTGTTGGTGAATTAGATGAAAAAGTAAAATCTTGGGGTTTCCAAGTCTCCAAAACCACCATCAGACTCCACCTCCATGCCAAAAGATTATTTGGAAGATCTGTCAGAAAAAAACCTTTCCTGTCAGTTAACCACAAACATAAGCACCTGAAGTTTGCAAAACATGACTACAACTTTGACTGGAACCATGTTCTATGGTCTAATGTAAGAAAAATGGAGTTTTTGTCAATAAACACTCAAGTTGGGTTTGGTGTAAAAAGAAGGATGGCTATAATGAAAAGAACCCAATCCCGACTATTAAACATGGTGGAGGTTCTGTGATGTTTTGGGGCTGTTTTTCCTCCAAAGGCCCTGGAAACCTTGTTAGGGTACATGGCATCATGGACTCCATGAAATATCAGGGCATTTTAATTCAAAATCTGGCTGCCTCTGCCAGGAAACTAAAACTGGGTCATTGTTGGATCTTCCAGCAGGACAAATGATATGAAGCATATGTCCAAATCAATACAAAAATGGTTCGCTGAGCACAGAATCAAGCTTCTGCCATGGCCATCTCAGTCTCCTGACCTGAACCTGATTGAAAACCTGTGGGCTGAGCTGAAGAGGAGAGAGCACAAGAGAGGGGCTGAGGACCCTGGATGATCTGGAGAGATTGTGTAAAGAGGAATGGTCGCCGATGTCCTGTTCTGTATCTCCAACCTTATAAAATGTTATAGGAGAAGACTCAGTGCTGTTTTACTGGCTAAGGGAGGTTGTACAAGGTATTAAATGTGGGGTTGCCAATAATAGTGACATGTGTGAGGTGAGTTCACACATGGTTTTAATAGTGCTGGTGGGCTGCAGATGGACTGTGGTCACTCATTTGGTCACTCCTGATCTAAAGGTCAGCAAGCATGAATCCTGTAGAACATTTTTATGATGCAGATGAATGTTACTGGCTCTCTTGTTGCTCTATGCACATCTTGCCTGCACATTAATGCTCAGAAAATAGTAAAGACTTTGCACAACATAGAAAATAATGGAAAATTAATGTCATTCTCGAAATACTGATGTCTCAATTTATACAATTATACATTAGGCTAGATTGCTTATTGCCACTAATTCTACCATGGTGTTAGTGTTTATAGTAATTACAGTCATTTTTAAATGACTACAAGCAACATTAAGCTGTGATATCTGTAATTCTAGAACATATAACTCATATAACTACAGCTATAATCAGTCCCACTGAGAGAATTACGAGTAATAAGTGTACATTTGGCTTACTTTGTTTTACTTCTGCTTTTTCTTGGCCAAATCATCAACCACCATCAATTACTGGAACATACTACATTTATGCAACTGAGTATTTTGTAATATAGTCTGTAGGACTCCCTATGTGTGGGTGGAGCACAGAGGACAGCAGGACAGAGACCAGATTCCAAAATAGCGTTTTACTGCTAGACTTTTCAGCTAAACAATAATTCATTCAAACAGCCAGACAGACACACACAACCGGCGTCTGGTTCAGGGCAGAGCTCCCTCCGCTCTCACTCTCCCTCCTCATATAGGGCGCGGTCACTGGGAAGACACACAAACACAGGTTAATTGCTCTCAAGTGAAGTGATTCTGCCACTTACCTTCCCTGACTCCACCCTCCTGTCACAGACCGGCACTTGACCACGCCCCCGCTGCCACATACCCCCACCGCCCGACTCAGGCCGGGTGCCTGTCCGGCCTGCAGCCGACTCCCCCCCCCCCTTGACAGGAGAGGAAGTCCGCCACGACCATCTGCGCCCCCGGCCTGTGGACCACCTTGAAGTTGAAGGGTTGGAGTGCCAGATACCAACGGGTGATCCGCGCGTTGGCATCCTTCATGCGGTGGAGCCACTGGAGGGGCACGTGGTCCGAACAGAGGGTGAAAGGGCGCCCCAGCAGGTAGTAACAGAGGGCGAGGACCGCCCACTTGATCGCCAGGCACTCCTTCTCAATCGTGCTGTAGCGCCCCTCACGCACTGACAGCTTCTGACTGATGTAAAGGACCGGGCGGTCCTCCCCCTCCACCTGCTGGGACAAAACGGCCCCCAGCTCTCTGTCCGACGCATCCGTCTGTAACATAAAAGGGAGAGAGAAGTCAGGGGAGTGTAAAAGTGGCCCCCCACACAGTGCAGCCTTTACCTCAGAGAAAGCCCGCTGGCACTGCTCCGTCCACTGGACCGGATCTGGCGCTCCCTTTTTAGTGAGGTCAGTCAGCGGGCTGGTGACGTCCGAATAATTAGGTATAAACCTACGATAGTAGCCAGCCAGCCCCAGGAACTGTCTCACCCCCTTTTTGGTCTTGGGCCTCGGGCAGGCCGCAATCGCTGCTGTCTTATTAATTTGGGGACGCACCTGCCCGTTGCCCAAGTGGAAGCCCAGATACCGTACTTCCACCCGCCCAATCGCACACTTCTTTGGGTTGGCAGTGAGTCCCGCCCGCCTCAGCGACCTAAGGACGGCCCTCAGGTGTTGCAGGTGCCGCTGCCAGTCATTACTATAAATGATAATATCGTCCAAATACGTGGCCGCATAGGTGGCGTGGGGCCGGAGGACCCTGTCCATCAGCCGCTGAAACGTAGCGGGCGCCGCAAACAGCCCAAACGGAAGTGTGACGAACTGGTGTAAGCCGAACGGTGTGGAAAAGGCCGTTTTCTCCCGGGATAATGGAGTCAAGGGGATCTGCCAATATCCCTTCGTCAAATCCAGTGTCGAGTAAAAGCGAGCCGTGCCTAGTCGATCGAGCAGCTCATCAATACGAGGCATTGGGTACGCGTCGAATTTAGACACCGCATTGACTTTTCTATAGTCCACACAGAACCGGACCGAGCCGTCGGCCTTGGGAACCAAGACCACCGGGCTGCTCCAGTCACTGTGGGACTCCTCGACGATGCCCATTTCGAGCATGGCCTGAAGTTCTTCCCGAACCACTTTTTTTTTGTGTTCGGGTAGCCTGTAAGGGCGGCTACGCACTACCACCCCCGGGGGCGTCTCTATGTGGTGTTCTATGAGGTTAGTGCGACCGGGCAGGGGCGAGAACACGTCCGAAAACTCGGCCTGCAACTGGGCGACCTCCGTGAGTTGGGTCGGGGAGAGGTGGTCTCCACAGGGGACCGGAGAGGTACGTGATGCCAATGTCCCTTTTTGAACCTCCGGCCCCAGCTCCGCCTTCTCCGGAACTACTGACACCAACGCCACGGGGACCTCCTCGTTCCAGAGTTTCAGCAGATTGAGGTGGTAGATCTGTAGCACCCCACCCCTGTCTGTTCGCCTCACCTCATAGTCGACGTCCCCGACTCGCCGTGTGACCTCAAAGGGCCCTTGCCACTTGGCGATCAATTTGGAGCTCGACGTGGGCAGCAGTACGAGTACTTTATCTCCCGGTGTGAACTCTCTAAGGCGCGTACCCTTGTTGTACAGGCGGGCTTGCCGTTCCTGGGCCTGCCGCAAATTCTCCTGAGTTAGGTGGGTGAGCGTGTGGAGTTTTGCGCGCAGGTCCATAACGTACTGAATTTCATTCTTACTTTGTGAAGGTCCCTCCTCCCAATTTTCCCGCAGCACGTCCAGGATGCCGCGCGGCTTACGCCCATATAATAATTTGAACGGGGAGAACCCCGTGGAGGCTTGGGGGACCTCTCGCACTGAGAACAGCAAGGGTTCGAGCCACTTATCCCAATTACGTGCGTCCTCACTTACGAATTTTTTAATAATATTTTTGAGGGTGCGGTTGAACCGTTCCACTAAACCGTCCGTTTGTGGGTGATATACGCTGGTGCGGATCGGCTTAATTCCCAATAACCCATACAGTTCGCGCAGTGTTCGTGACATAAACGTAGTGCCTTGGTCAGTCAGAATCTCTTTCGGGATTCCAACTCGGGAGATGACGCGGAAGAGTGCCTCTGCAATACTGCGTGCTGAGATATTGCGCAGAGGCACTGCTTCCGGGTATCGCGTTGCATAGTCCACCAGAACTAATATAAAGCGGTACCCTCGTGCTGACCGATCTAATGGCCCGACGAGATCCATCCCAATTCTCTCAAACGGGGTCTCGATTAACAGTAGAGGGCGCAAAGGCGCTTTTGGAATGGCCGCTGGGTTTACTAACTGGCATTCGCGGCATGCCGTACACCACCTACGGACATCGCCGCGAATCCCCGGCCAATAGAATCAGGCCATTATTCGGGCTAGTGTTTTATCCTGCCCCAAGTGTCCAGCCATGGGATTAAAGTGAGCCTCCTGGAATACCAATTCCCGGCGGCTCTTTGGAATCAAAAGCTGCGTGACTCGCTCTTTGGTTTGAGTGTCCTGTGTCACTCGGTATAATCTATCCTTCAAAATCGCGAAGTAGGGGAAGGACGGGGTGGCGTTCGGCGGGAGCGTTTGACCATCGATTACTCTCACTTGGTCAAACGCATGCCGCAGAGTCTCGTCTCGCGACTGCTCTAATGGGAAATCCGCGAGGGATTCCCCAATAGAGAGAGGAGGAGCCGGCGGCTCCTCGCTCTGACGCGGAGATGACGTAGACGGCTCTGTGACAGCTGCTCCCGCCAAAGCGACACCGGGACCTCCTCCTGTCAAATGGCAGGACCCACTCTCTACTAGGTGCGTCATTAACCCCCGAAATCCCGGCCAATCCGTCCCCAAAATTAAAGAGTGGGTAAGGCGAGGATTAACCGCCGCCTTCACTATAAATTTTTCCCCTCTGAAAATAATGTGGACCGACACCAAAGGGTAGCTGTGAACATCCCCGTGCACACACAAAACCTTCACCCCTTGTGCTCCCCCCAATGCCTCGTTTTGAACCAGGCTTTGGCGAATCGAGGTCTGATTACAACCAGAATCCACCAACGCCTGATATGTAGCCCCTTGGATACTCACCGGTATGCGATACGCTCCGGCCCGATCGAGGGCGGCCTCTGGCGCGTCGGGGATCTGAACCACCGCGCCCACTTCCATTGCTGTGCACTGCTGTTGAAGGTGGCCCGGTTCCCCGCAGCACCAGCAAACCGGCCCGGGCTTTCCCTCTGCACCGGTGATCTGGGGCTCACTCACCTGAGGTGGGGGAGAGACAGACACAGAAGGGAGAAACGGGAGGGCACCGCGGGTGCGGCGGGCCGGCTGGGGTGGTGCCGGTCCCCGCCTCCGCGGTGGGGGAATGGGGCGAGGACGGGACACAGGAGGAGGGGGAGAGAGAGAGGAGAGAAGAGATGATGTCATCTGCTGTCCTGCCGCCGGGACAGCCGCCAGATGATCCTCCGCCAGCTCGACTGCCTGATCCAGCGACACCGGGCGGTGGCACTGGACCCACTCCGCGGTTCCTGCTGGTAAGCGGGCGACGAACTGTTCCAGTACCACCTGGTCGACGATTCCCTCGACGTCGCAATCGCTGGCCCTCAGCCACCGCCAGCAGGCGTCCCGGAGCTGCTGGCCGAACGCGAACGGCTGGCCGACTTCCTCCAATCGCAGCACGCGGAAGCGCTGGTGCTGTTGTTCCTGTGTGCGCCCCACGCGCTGGAGGACGGCCCTGCGGAGGTCCGCGTAGGCCAGCTGGCGGTCGGCGGGGAGCTGTAGCGCGGCCAGCTGTGCCTCTCCCGTGAGCAGGGGGAGGAGGCGCGCCGCGCGCTGCTCCATCGGCCACCCCGAGGCATCGGCGACCTGTTCGAACAACGTGAGGAACGCCTCGGGGTCGTCCTGCGGGCCCATCTTGGTGACAGTGAGGGGAGACGGGCCCGCGGCTGGAGCGCTGGTGGACCCCGCCGACGCGAGAAGATGCCGGAACGCCTTGCGATCTTCTTGCTGGGCCAGCACCAGGGCTTCGAAGCGCCATTCTTGTTCCTTTCGGAGTGTGACAAGCACCTGGTGCTGGCTTTGCTGAGCCGTGGCGAGGGCGTGGACCAGGTCGGTGAACGGGGAGGATTCCATGGGGCTGCTGGGTTGGTGCTCCACTTTCCCGGGTTTCGGCACCACTGTAGGACTCCCTATGTGTGGGTGGAGCACAGAGGACGGCAGGACAGAGACCAGATTCCAAAATAGCGTTTTATTGCTAGACTTTTCAGCTAAACAATAATTCATTCAAACAGCCAGACAGACACACACAACCGGCGTCTGGTTCAGGGCAGAGCTCCCTCCGCTCTCACTCTCCCTCCTCATATAGGGCGCGGTCATTGGGAAGACACACAAACACAGGTTAATTGCTCTCAGGTGAAGTGATTCTGCCACTTACCTTCCCTGACTCCACCCTCCTGTCACAGACCGGTGCTTGACCACGCCCCCGCTGCCACATAGTCCTTATAAATATACATTGTCTTGCAAAAGTATTCATCCCCCTTGGTGTTTGGCCTGTTTTGTCATATTACAAGCTGGAATTAAAATGGATTTTTTGGGGGTCAGCACCATTTGACTTACACAACATGCCTACCACTTTAAAGGTGCAGATTGTTGTTTTATTGTGATACAAACAATAATTAAGATGAAAAACAGAAATCTGGAGTGTGCATAGGTATTCACCTCCCAAAGTCAAGACTTTGTAGAGCCACCTTTTGCTGCAATTACAGCTGCAAGTCTCTTGGGGTATGTCTCTATTCGCTTAGCACATCTAGCCACTGGGATTTTTGCCTATTCCTCAAGGCAAAACTGCTCCAACTCCTTCAAGTTAGATGGGTTGCGTTGGTGTACAGCAATATTCAAGTTATACCACAGATTCTCAATTGGATTGAGGTCTGGGCTTTGATTAGGCCATTTCAAGACATTTAAATGTTTCCCATTAAACCACTCCAGTGTAGCTTTGGCAGTATGTTTAGGGTCATTGTCCTGCTGGGACATGAACCTTCATCCCAGTCTCAAACCTCTGGCTGACTCAAACAGGTTTTCCTCTAGCATTTCCCTGTATTTAGTGCCATCCATCTTTCCTTTAGTCCTGACCAGCTTTCCTGTCCCTGAAAATAAAAACTATCCCCACAGCATGATGCTGCCACCACGATGCTTCACTGTAGGAATAGTGTTCTCAGGGTGTTAGGTTTGCGCCACACATGGCATTTCCCATGATGGCCAAAAAGATACATTTTAGTCTCATTTGACCAGAGAATCTTCTTCCATGTGTTTGGGGAGTCTGCCACATGCTGTTGAGCAAACTTTAAACGTGTTTTCTTAAGCAATGACATTTTTCTGACAACTATTCTATAAAGCCCCACTCTGTGGAGTGTATGGCTTAAAGTGGTTCTATGGACAGATACTCCCATCTCTGCTGTGGATCTTTGTAGCTCCTTCACTGTTATCATTGGTGTCTTTGTTGCATCTCTGATTAATGCCCTCCTTGTCTGGTCTGTGAGTTTTGGTGGGCGGCCTTCTCTTGTCAGGTCTGTAGTGGTGCCATATTCTTTCCATTTTGCGATAATGGATTTAATGGTGCTCCCTGGGATATTCAAA
This sequence comes from Neoarius graeffei, assembly GCF_027579695.1. Classification (NCBI taxonomy): domain Eukaryota; kingdom Metazoa; phylum Chordata; class Actinopteri; order Siluriformes; family Ariidae; genus Neoarius; species Neoarius graeffei. The sequence goes on along the minus strand of NC_083575.1, from coordinate 74,761,768 downwards.
GTTTACAGTAGGATCTTTTTTAGAACCCAACCCTGATCTATACTTCTCCACAACTTTGTCTCTGACCTGTTTGGAGGCTCCTTGGTTTTCATGTTGCTTGTTTAGTAGTGTTGCAGAGTTAGGGTCCTTCCAGAACAAGTTGATTTATACAGACATCATGTGACAGATCATGTGATACTTTGATTGCACACAGGTGGATCTTAATCAACTAATTATATGGCTTATGAAGTGAATTGGTTGGACCAGCTCTTATTTAGGGGTTTCATACAAAAGGGGGTGAATACCGATGCACACTCCAGATTTCTGTTTTTTCATCTTAATTATTGTTTGTGTCACAATTTAAAAAAAATGCACCTTTAAAGTAGTAGGCATGTTGTGTAAATCAAATGGTGCTAACCCTCCAAAAATCCATTTTAATTCCAGCTTGTAATGCAACAAAACAGGCCAAACACCAAGGGGGATGAATACTTTTGCAAAACACTGTATGGTACTAGTCAAGTTCTTTCAAGTTCTTCATTGTAAATGGTTTAGAAAAGCATTAAACTTGCTCAGACTCACTGTAGTGGTTAATCAGTAGTAGGAGAGATGCAACAAAAGATTGAAGGTTAAACATGTTAAAACATGTGTGGGGGGGTGGAGGGGTTGGCAGTGTAGCAGTGCAGATCATGTGTATTGTATATTCAAGAAGATTAACTTAACAAGAAAATTTACCATTACTAGGTTACTCATTAGCTCTGTCAATGATTCTGCTCAACTGATCAACTGAGAAAACATTATAATTATGCAATATCACATGCGCAAGAGTGCAGTTATACTGAATATTGGCACAGCAACAGGTAATCACAGCTCTGACAATATTTAATATAACAGCAAAGTTGCAAGTGCGATATTGCTTTTACACAACAGTTCTAAGGGCTGTTTTACAATTGTGGTTGTCTTTTTGAATAACACCAACTAACTCCTGTAACTAGGTCCAGTATACATATGCTGGACTTTCTTATACCTTATTTTACAGGGACACACACACCAGCCCTACCTACAGCACTAATGTCTCTTAAAAGTTCTTATAAATATGTTTGTAAGAGTCAGATGCAGGCTCAGTTTTGACCTTGTGATCATTTCCTTTAATTCTACTTTAATTGTTACACTTAGATTTTACTGGTTAAATTCAAAATTGCATTTTTTAGCACTAACTAGGTTTTACTTTGGGATGTATACAGTTCTTTCATTCACAATAGAAAGATATTTAAGTGGAAGTTATTTTTTTTTTTTGTAAACTGAGTGCCTCTGATAGGATCCTTTGTCTGTCAAAAATGTCCTTTCTGGAAAACACTCACCATATGATGAGGTTATAAATGATTATTTAAGAAAATATTTGTCTCTTTTGAAGCAGAAGACTGTTGTTGCAGAGTAAAAAACATTATTTGAAACAGATGTGAGACACATTTGCAGCAGAGCTTCACGTGTGGTTGAAATGTGAGTCTGTCAAAAAGTGTCCTCTCTGGAAAATCATAAGTATTGTCCCCACTTCAGTATTTATTACAGTTACCACCATGTACACACATTGCTGCACAGTACTTGAAAATTTGGACTTAAAATCACATCCATTTCAACAGTTTTTCACTTTGTAAATCTTACTCTTGTGAACTGTAAGAAAGTGGGTCAGTTTTAGAAATACACTATGGTACATGCCGTCTTCTCAACACAAGTAACATGCCCAGTATACAACCTGCAGCTCTGAAAATCGGTGCAATTCATTTCCATCTCAAAAGGTCATTTTTAGCAGCAGAGAAACACAAAAATCTGAGGTATGATTTTTGGACTATTGTGGACCTGAAAGTATACCCTGATTGTGAAACAGCCCATATAAATCTAAATATTATAGGTGAATTTTGAAATCAGGTGAATCTGGATTCACCTAGGTGATTCTAGGTTTACCTAGGTGAATTATGTTGACATTCTGAAAAGGGATTTTTTTTTTTAATTTTTATTTTAATTTTTTTTTTTTTTTTTTTTTTTTTGGGGGGGGGGGGGGGGGGGGCGTGTCATAGAAGTATGAGATCACTTTGACAACCAAAATCTATTTACCTTTCCCCATCACAGCTTCTATCCTCTTATACTTCTCTACCCAATATTACACTTATATACCTGTCTATCTGTCTAATTTAATTTGCCTTGCTGTCCTTGCTGGGACTTGAACTCAGGACCTTCTACTTTGAAGTCTACCACTATACCATGGAGGATTCTGTTTCAACAAACAAATTAAACATACCACTAGATTACCCAACCCTAACCATGACCCTAAACCTAACCCTAAATCCTAATTCACCTCGGTAAATCTAGAACCACCTAAGTGAATCCATATTCACCTGATTTCAAAAATCACCTGTAACATAAACATTCATATCCAGTAACTAACATTTAATATACAACATGGCCAAATAATTTCTTTACTTTTGCTCTGCAAACAGAAACAGATCCTGAAGAAGCCACACTCACTGATAGCCCATTAGCTGACTCACACTGTGTAGCTTTCCCTAGGTGTGGGTGGAGCACAGAGGACGGCAGGACAGAGATCAGGTTCAACAAATAGTTTTATTGCTACACTTTTCAGTGAACACAATATGTTTGACACAGACACACGCACACACACACATCAGGTGTCTGGTTCGGGAGAGATCTCTTCTGCTCTCGCTCTCCCTCCCTAAATAGGGCGCAGTCACTGGGAAGACACACAAACACAGGTTAATTGCTCTCAGGTGAAGTGATTCTGCCACTTACCTTCCCTGACTCCGCCCTCCTGTCACAGACCGGTGCTTGACCACGCCCCCGCTGCCACATACCCCCACCGCCCGACTCAGGCCGGGCAGCCGTCCGGCCCGCAGCCGACTCCCCCCCCCTTGGCGGGAGAGGAAGTCCGCCACGACCATCTGCGCCCCCGGCCTGTGGACCACCTTGAAATTAAAGGGTTGGAGCGCCAGATACCAACGGGTGATCCGCGCGTTGGCATCTTTCATGCGGTGGAGCCACTGGAGGGGCGCGTGGTCCGAACAGAGGGTGAAAGAGCGCCCCAGCAGGTAGTACCGGAGGGCGAGGACCGCCCATTTGATCGCCAGGCACTCCTTTTCAATCGTGCTGTAGCGCCCCTCACGCACTGACAGCTTCCGGCTGATGTATAGGACCGGGCGATCCTCCCCCTCCACCTGCTGGGACAAAACGGCCCCCAGCCCTCTGTCCGACGCATCCGTCTGTAACATAAAAGGGAGAGAGAAGTCAGGGGAGTGTAAAAGTGGCCCCCCACACAGTGCAGCCTTTACCTCCGAGAAAGCCCACTGGCACTGCTCCGTCCACTGGACCGGATCTGGCGCCCCCTTTTTAGTGAGGTCAGTCAGCGGGCTGGTGACGTCCGAATAATTAGGTATAAACCTACGATAGTAGCCAGCCAGCCCCAGGAACTGTCTCACCCCCTTTTTGGTCTTGGGCCTCGGGCAGGCCGCAATCGCTGCTGTCTTATTAATTTGGGGACGCACCTGCCCGTTGCCCAAGTGGAAGCCCAGATACCGTACTTCCACCCGCCCAATCGCACACTTCTTTGGGTTGGCCGTGAGTCCCGCCCGTCTCAGCGACCTAAGGACGGCCCACAGGTGTTGCAGGTGCCGCTGCCAGTCGTTACTATAAACGATAATGTCGTCCAGGTAGGCGGCCGCATAGGTGGCGTGGGGCCGGAGGACCCGGTCCATCAGCCGCTGAAACGTAGCGGGCGCCCCAAACAGCCCAAACGGAAGTGTGACGAACTGGTGTAAGCCGAACGGTGTGGAAAAGGCCGTTTTCTCCCAGGATAATGGAGTCAAGGGGATCTGCCAATATCCCTTCGTTAAATCCAGTGTCGAGTAAAAGCGAGCCGTGCCTAGTCGATCGAGCAGCTCATCAATACGAGGCATTGGGTACGCGTCGAATTTAGACACCGCGTTGACTTTTCTATAGTCCACACAGAACCGGACCGAGCCGTCGGCCTTGGGAACCAAGACCACCGGGCTGCTCCAGTCGCTGTGGGACTCCTCGACGATGCCCATTTCGAGCATGGCCTGAAGTTCTTCCCGAACCACCTTTTTTTTGTGTTCGGGTAGTCTATAAGGGCGGCTACGCACTACCACCCCCGGGGGTGTCTCTATGTGGTGTTCTATGAGGTTAGTGCGACCGGGCAGGGGCGAGAACACATCCGAAAACTCGGCCTGCAACTGGGCGACCTCCGTGAGTTGGGTCGGGGAAAGGTGGTCTCCACAGGGGACCGGAGAGGTACGTGATGCCAAATTCCCTTTTTGAACCTCCGGCCCCAGCTCCGCCTTCTCCGGAACTACCGACACCAACGCCACGGGGACCCCCTTGTTCCAGAGTTTGAGCAGATTGAGGTGGTAAATCTGTAGCGCCCCACCCCTGTCTGTTCGCCTCACCTCATAGTCGACGTCCCCGACTCGCCGTGTGACCTCAAAGGGTCTTTGCCACTTGGCAATTAATTTGGAGCTCGACGTGGGCAAGAGTACGAGTACTTTATCTCCCGGTGTGAACTCTCTAAGGCGCGTACCCTTGTTGTACAGGCGGGCTTGCCGTTCCTGGGCCTGCCGCAAATTCTCCTGAGTTAGGTGGGTGAGCGTGTGGAGTTTTGCACGCAGGTCCATAACGTACTGAATTTCATTCTTACTTTGTGAAGGTCCCTCCTCCCAATTTTCCCGCAGCACGTCCAGGATGCCGCGCGGCTTACGCCCATATAATAATTCGAACGGGGAGAACCCCGTGGAGGCTTGAGGGACCTCTCGCACTGAGAACAGCAAGGGTTCGAGCCACTTATCCCAATTACGTGCGTCCTCACTTACGAATTTCTTAATGATATTTTTGAGGGTGCGGTTGAACCGTTCTAATAAACCGTCCGTTTGTGGGTGATATACACTGGTGCGGATCGGCTTAATCCCCAATAACCCATATAGTTCGCGTAGTGTTCGTGACATAAACGTAGTGCCTTGATCAGTCAGAATCTCTTTCGGGATTCCAACTCGGGAGATGACGCGGAAGAGTGCCTCTGCAATACTGCGTGCTGAGATATTGCGCAGAGGCACTGCTTCCGGGTATCGCGTTGCATAGTCCACCAGAACTAATATAAAGCGGTACCCTCATGCTGACCGATCTAATGGCCCGACGAGATCCATCCCAATTCTTTCAAACGGGGTCTCGATTAACGGTAGAGGGCGCAATGGCGCTTTTGGAATGGCCGCTGGATTTACTAACTGGCATTCGCGGCATGCCGTACACCACCTACGGACATCGCCGCGAATCCCCGGCCAATAGAATCGGGCCATTATTCGGGCTAGTGTTTTATCCTGCCCCAAGTGTCCAGCCATGGGATTAAAGTGAGCCTCCTGGAATACCAATTCCCGGCGGCTCTTTGGAATCAAAAGCTGCGTGACTCGCTCTTTAGTTTGAGTGTCCTGCGTCACTTGGTATAACCTATCCTTCATAACCGCGAAGTAGGGGAAGGACGGGGTGGCGTTCGGCGGGAGCGTTTGACCATCGATTACTCTCACTTGGTCAAACGCATGCCGCAGAGTCTCGTCTCGCGACTGCTCCAATGGGAAATCCGCGAGGGATTCCCCAATAGAGAGAGGAGGAGCCGGTGGCTCCTCACCCTGACGCGGAGATGACGTAGACGGCTCTGCGACAGCTGCTCCCGCCAAAACGACACCGGGACCTCCCCCTGTCAACTGGCAGGACCCACTCTCTACTAGGCGCGTCATTAAACCCCGAAATCCCGGCCAATCAGTCCCCAAAATTAACGAGTGGGTAAGGCGAGGATTAACCGCCGCCTTCACTATAAATTTTTCCCCTCTGAAAATAATATGGACTGACACCAAAGGGTAGCTGTGAACATCCCCGTGCATACACAAAACCTTCACCCCCTGTGCTCCCCCCAATGCCTCGTTTTGAACCAGGCTTTGGCGAATTGAGGTCTGAGTACAACCAGAATCCACCAATGCCTGATATGTAGCCCCTTGGATACTCACCGGTATGCGATACGCTCCGGCCCGATCGAGGGTGGCCTCTGGCGCGTCGGGGATCCGAACCACCGCGCCCACTTCCATTGCTGTGCACTGCTGTTGAAGGTGGTCCGGTTCCCCGCAGCGCCAGCAAACCGGCCCGGGCTTCCCCTCTGCACCGGTGATCTGGGGCTCACTCACCTGAGGTGGGGGAGAGACAGACACAGAAGGGAGAAACGGGAGGGCACCGCGGGTGCGGCGGGCCGGCAGGGGTGGTGCCGGCCCCCGCCTCCGCGGTGGGGGAATGGGGCGAGGACGGGACACAGGAGGAGGGGAGAGAGAGAGAGAAAGAGAAGAGGAGAGAAGAGATGTCGACATCTGCTGTCCTGCCGCCGAGACAGCCGCCAGATGATCCTCCGCCAGCTCGACTGCCTGATCCAGCGACGCCGGGCGGTGGCACTGGACCCACTCCGCGGCTCCTGCTGGTAAGCGGGCGATGAACTGTTCCAGTACCACCTGATCGACGATTCCCTCGGCGTCGCGATCTTCGGCCCTCAGCCACCACCAGCAGGCGTCCCGGAGCTGCTGGCCGAACGTGAACGGGCTGCCGACTTCCTCCATCCACAGCGCGCGGAAGCGCTGGCGCTGCTGCTCCGGCGTGCGCCCCACGCGCTGAAGGACAGCCCGGCGAAGGTCGGCGTAGGCCAGCCGGCGATCGGCGGGGAGCTGTAGTGCAGCCAGCTGCGCCTCTCCCGTCAGGAGGGGGAGGAGGCGCGCCGCGCGCTGTTCCATCGGCCACCCCGAGGCTTCAGCGACCTGCTCGAATAACGTGAAGAAAGCCTCGGGGTCATCCTGCGGGCCCATCTTAGTTAAGGTGAGGGGAGACGGGCCCGCGGCCGGAGCGCTGGTGGGCCCCGCCGACGCGAGGAGACGCCGGAACGCCTTGCGATCTTCTTGCTGGGCCAGCACCAGGGCATCGAAGCGCCGCTCTTGTTTCTTTCGGAGTGTGACGAGCGCCTGGTGCTGGCTTTGCTGAGCCGTGGCGAGGGCGTGGACCAGGTCGGTGAACGGGGAGGATTCCATGGGGCTGCTGGGTTGGTGCTCCATTTCCCGGGTTTCGGCACCACTGTAGCTTTCCCTAGGTGTGGGTGGAGCACAGAGGACGGCAGGACAGAGATCAGGTTCAACAAATAGTTTTATTGCTACACTTTTCAGTGAACACAATATGTTTGACACAGACACACGCACACACACACATCAGGTGTCTGGTTCGGGAGAGATCTCTTCTGCTCTTGCTCTCCCTCCCTAAATAGGGCGCGGTCACTGGGAAGACACACAAACACAGGTTAATTGCTCTCAGGTGAAGTGATTCTGCCACTTACCTTCCCTGACTCCGCCCTCCTGTCACAGACCGGTGCTTGACCACGCCCCCGCTGCCACACACTGATTTGTACATTCTTTTTTTTTAGGAAAATTTGGAGAAATTGACTTCCCTTCTTCCTTTTCATCTTCATCTGGCAAACTTTCATATTTTAAGTCAGAAGTGATCTTTATGAAAAATGTGTTGTTTGTTAAGTCCACTAATGATGTTGCTAACTGTAGACAGGGCTGCTGACAGCTTTGGCTGGGCCCGGGACAAAATGCTCTGAATGCCCCCCCCCCCCCCGGGCCAACCCACACACACATCCTTTAACCGAACACCATTAAATGTATTCCGTTACACCCCAAGCCTGCATGCGATAGCCCCCGCAATGCTTTCCTAAACTCGTGGATAGTCTACTATAATCACGGGATTGGGGTGCTCTTGAAGGAGCAGCGATAGACGGGGGATTTCGGGCAGCGCTGGGGGCGAACATAGTATACTGTGCGTGCGTACTGTCCAGTGTGAAAAGCAGAGAAGAACACACCGCTTGAGAAACGGCGGGATATGATTGCGGGCTAATGTTGATATTCTTAGCTTCAATCAGATATATGAAACACAATGTTATTAAGCCGTTGTGGTTATGAAATGATTCAATGCCCTGTGCGTTTGATATGGTGTTCAGTGTGACTTGCTCTCCCCTTGTTTGTAACATGAATTGCGTGCCGCGCGTGCCTTGGTTGGGGTTACTTTACGGGGCTGGAAAAAGTTGGCTGTGTCTTACCTGTAGGGTGACCACCGACATGAGTCTGTAAGTTAGGACACTTGTGTCCAAAAGTGAGGACAAAGGCCCTAAAGTTAGGACACCGTCACGTTACGGGGGGGGAGAAAAACTTATAAAAAAAACGTATGACGTCAATATATATTTATTAACTTGGAACACCTATCAAAAAGAGAAATGTGCAAAATGATGGTCAAGACCATGCCAACAAGAAACAAAACATCACTGTAAAGTCACTGTAAAGAGTTGTGTCCATCTATAGACACTGAAAAAACAGTCTTTGCCATGCCATAGGCCAACATATTTATTCACTTGAAAATGACCATCAAAAAGAAAAAAAAAAATGAAAAATCGAAAAATGAGTCAAGAAACATGTAGGCCTACTGTCATTTAGCCTACTATACTGGCCTTGGCTTATCCACAGGAACTAAACTAAAAACAAAACATTGTTGTGTTCATTTATGCTCATCCAAAAAAATATCAAAAAGAAAAACATGAAAAATGACAGTCAACCATATCATTTACATTTGGCCTATAATCTTGGCAATACATTTGGCATTCTCTCTGTGGCGGTCTGTGTCCGCGTGTCTGTCTATCGCACCTTTACCTCTGCTTCCCACATCAATGTCAATGCGACAGAGCTTGCAGAAGGCGAAGTGTTCTCCTTTTTGGCTCTTGCCGACAAAACGATGCTCTAAGCACCAAGCATTTTTAAAGGATGTCTTTCGTTTCGGCATGAGTATTGTTCAACAGCATGCGCGCCAACATTCATAGGTTTTTCCTTACAAACATTCGCACTGCGCGCGCAGCTCGGAGGAGCAAAAATCAGAGAATCGCGTGAGCGCAGCTTCTGAGTGACAGCAGCTTCCAGCCAATCAGAGGCTGCAGAGGCTCCATAAGCTGCGCGCGCAGCGCGAATGTTTGTATACGAGAAATCCCTGTAGGCTATCTTTGCCTGTATGTCATCGCAGAACAGCAAGTGTAAATAATGGGCGGGGATTTGTGACGATTGATGCAACGGTGGCGGCTGAGGGTCCGAAATGAGGACAAAATGTAAAAAGTGAGGACACGTGACAGACGTCCGGACAGACGTCTCTAAAACCGGACTGTCCGGACGAAATCCGGACGAATGGTCACCCTACTTACCTGGCTCAGCTGCCCCACTGCCTTTGCTAGTACCTGCTGCATCATCCGAATCTTTTTTAAAATATTTATGCAGTGAGCCCCTGAGTCTCTTGGTTTCTTCCTCTCTTTTTCTCTTTTCTTTTCTGTGCTCCTTACTTGTGCATGTTGGCAAATGGCACGCACGCTGATTGTCGAAGCTCTATGATCGAACGATGTAGTTTTTTTTCCCCTTAATCAAAGAGTGAGACCAAACCATTTTTGCATTAGGGGTGGTAGGGGGTTCTTGACGCCTTTTTCAAAGACAATAAAGGCAAAAGATCTAGAAATAATTTATTGAATGCAAATATAGCACATTTCTCCCCCAAATCAAGACATTTTGAAATGAAATAAAATAATTGCAACTTCATGAGAGCCCAGTTCTGGCCCCCCCCCCATTCCTGGGCCCGGGACAACATACCCATTTGTCCCCCCTTGTCGGCAGGCCTGACTGTAGTAACAGTTTCAGTGGGACTGTTACTAGAATGGGAATTTTACAGAAAAGGGGAATGATACAAACAGTGAAATGTCGCAGTACAGTTGTACTAAATATCAGGACTCCTGGTCGTCCAATCAAATTTCACCAGAAATTTCACAAGAAATCATTTATTAATTTATTTAATGTTGTATATTTTTTTCTCATCTCATTATCTCTAGCCGCTTTATCCTGTTCTACAGGGTCGCAGGCAAGCTGGAGCCTATCCCAGCTGACTACGGGTGAAAGGCGGGGTACACCCTGGACAAGTCGCCAGGTCATCACAGGGCTGACACATAGACACAGACAACCATTCACACTCACACCTACGGTCAATTTAGAGTCACCAGTTAACCTAACCTGCATGTCTTTGGACTGTGGGGGAAACCGGAGCACCCGGAGGAAACCCACGCGGACACGGGGAGAACATGCAAACTCCTCACAGAAAGGCCCTCGCCGGCCACGGGGCTCGAACCTGGACCTTCTTGCTGTGAGGCAACAGCGCTAACCACTACACCACCGTGCCGCCTGTATATTTTTTATTTAGTTGTATTTATTTAACCACCCAGAACCACATTAAGATCCTGTAAATAAGTAAATAATTGTTTAAAATACTGTAAATAACTGACTAGTAAAGGAATAGTTTAAATAGTTTAAGTCTGCCTGTCTGTCTGTCTGTCCATCCGTCCGTCCATCCATCTGTCCATCCATCCATCCATTGCCCTTTGCTACTTCAGGTGAAGTACTACGCTTATTTAAGTTCCTTTTTTATTTTGTTATGTACATTACATACATGGCCTGTGCTTTTACTTTTTTATTTATTTTATTACCTTTTTTTTATACTTTTACTGAGCTCTAGTTTTTTGGGGTTTTTTGTTTGTTTGTTTTTGTTTGTGTCATGCTCCGCCCCGGACATCCACTCCGGAGATTATGGATCTCTCACGCCAGCGCCAATCCAGGACAGGAATTCCCTCTCACCTGTATTCACGTCCTGGTTTTCACTGCTGTGTATAAATAAGCCATTCTCAGAGTCAGACTTTGCCAGAATGTCTCGTTTGCTTCTCTAGCTGTTTCTGTACCTCTCTTGCTTCTCATGGTTTTGTTCTGTAGTGACTCTGTTCATGGTTTTTGCACTAGCATTCTTCTGGTTCATGGTTTTTTGCACTAAGGGTTATTTCTGGTTCATGGTTTCTTGCACTTAGCGCTGTCGCCTCACAGCAAGAAGGTCCGGGTTTGAGCCCCGTGGCCAGCGAGGGCCTTTCTGTGAGGAGTTTGCATGTTCTCCCCGTGTCCGCGTGGGTTTCCTCCGGGTGCTCCGGTTTCCCCCACAGTCCAAAGACATGCAGGTTAGGTTAACTGGTGACTCTAAATTGACCGTAGGTGTGAATGTGAGTGTGAATGGTTGTCTGTGTCTATGTGTCAGCCCCAGGGCTTAATTTGAGGGGGAGCAAGCCGGAGCGCGCTCCAGAACCTCGGACGTTGGCTCCGGCAGCTATTTACACTGGATCCGGTGATCTGCCACCTCTCTTGACTATGTAACAAAATTTAAAAAAAAACAAATAATTAAATAAATAAATGCAAGTTTATTTAGTGTTAATGTCTGATTTTGATATCTGTCTTGTTGGTGATTTCTCTCATGAAACGACATCCACAAAATATCTGTTTGTATATTATGGAAAAGGAGGGTGCACACTTCCGTTCTAGAGGGCATTTGACCGTGTAGCGTACATAGCCTATGTCTATGTTTTTCGCTAGCACAGGGGGAAAATGCAAAAAAAGCAAGAAAGTTTGCTGAAGTTTTTCAAACCATCCGGACAGCCGGATCCCAAACGAGCTAAGCTTGCGGTGGACGGCGGTGGCCACAGAGAAGGTAGCAGCTCAGTCAGCGGGAATGTCGAGGATCATGGTGAGACAGCTAAGGATGACAGTGAAGCTAGTGCACCTGCTAGTGCACCAGTCAGAGGAAATGAGGAGTGGGAAGGTCTCGTTACTCATGGCGATGAAGCAGCAAGTGGGGAAATCTGGACCAAAGAACAGTTTAAAGAAAAACAAAAAACGTATCCATGGCTGACTATGAGCAAAACGGGACTGGGGTGTGCTATGGATGCTGTATGGGCTGTTTTGAACAACTGAGATATGTGTAAGTAAGATGAACTTTATTATTCTCTGCTGTGCTGGTTAATATCGATATTTTGCTGAGCCTTGGTGTTTTCGTTGTTAAATTTAATGTGGCCAAGTCATGTTTGCAGTGTGCAAGTCTTTGAATGTTTGTTTTCATGCTGTGGAGATATCTATTTTTCAAGGACTTGGTGTATGTTTGTGTTTGCTATTTTATCCGGGTACATCCCAGTCCTTCACTGGCTTTAGTTATATTGTCTTGCTTTGTTGACTAAATACAGCATTAAACATAGGAATTTGTACTCTGTCCGGATTTGGTGTGACGAGTGTTATTACAATACATGCCCAGAAGCGCCCCCCCCTTCTTCTTTTTTTTTTCACACCAGAGCCACTCATCCTCTGCGCTCCGGGACCTCCCACTTTACAAATTAAGCACTGGTCAGCCCTGTGATGACCTGGCGACTTGTCCAGGGTGTACCCCGCCTTTTGCCCGTAGTCAGCTGGGATAGGCTCCAGCTTGCCTGCGACCCTGTAGAACAGGATAAAGCGGCTAGAGATAATGAGATGAGATGAGATGAGGTTTCTTGCACTAAGGGTCTTTTCTTGTTCATGGTTTTTTGCACTAGCGTTTTTGTCTTTGCCTGTCATGTTTTTGTCAAGTTGTTTGTCTCATTTTGTCCAGGCTATTTTTGCCATTTGTTTTTTGTCCTGTTTGTTTATCTTTTTGCCACGCCTTTTCTTCCCTGAATTAAATCACATTATTTATTGGATTACTGTCTGTGTTCGGCTCTTGGATCGTAACTTCATCACACCTCCATCAACCCTAACAGTATGTTCTGGCCAACATGGATCCAGCGGAACTCGCCCATCTGAGAATGGCCATCCAGCAGCAAGGGACTCTCCTCAGGACCCACCAACAAGACCTACAACAAATTACCCATAACCTCGCCACCCTGTCCAATGCACTCAACCTTCTCACCATGCAGATGCAGCACTGTCAAGCCGTGCCTACCCCTGCTCAGCCATCTCCTACTTCAGCTCCTGCCACCGCCTTTCTCCACGAACCGAGACTTCCAGTGCCTCAGCCCTACGATGGAGAACCAGGTACTTGCAGATCATTTTTGTCTCAATGCTCATTGATCCTAGAGCTGCAACCTCTGGCCTTCCCCACAGAATGCTCCCGGGTAGCGTATACAATAATGCTCCTCACTGGCAAGGCCAGAGAGTGGGGAGCAGCGGTCTGGGATGCCAATGCACCCTTTTGTTCCAGTTTCAAGGATTTCTCCGAGGAGATGAGGTGAACTTTCGACCGTTCTCTGTCCGGCTGGGAGGTGGCCAGAGAGCTTATAGAGCTATGGCAGGGGTCCCAGTCTACCTCAGATTACGCCATCGAGTTCCGGACGTTGGCAGCTTCGTGCGGTTGGAACGAGAATGCCCAGATCGACGCGTTCCTGCACGGCTTGTCCGACGCCATCAAGGATGAATTGGTATCGTGGGAACTGTCATCAGACCTCACCAACCTCATCAACGCTCGGATCCAGCAACGGAAGAGAGAGAAGAACCACCCCAGACTCACCTCCTCTCCACCTCCCGCCATGTCCATCGAACCCATGCAGGTAAGACCAGGTTCGGGTGTCAGCAGAGGAACGACATCGCTGGCGGAGCATGGGGGCCTGCTTCTACCGCAGTCAGCTGGGACACATCTGCCGAGCCTGCCCACTAAAAGGACAAGCTCACCAGTGAATCAAGGAACCAGTCCCCCGCTAATTGTCCGTTACTTCCCATCATCATTATCTGTGCCAACCAGCATCACCACCTCCAGGCCCTCGTCGACTCAGGGGCGGACAGGAACCTGATCTGCTCCGCAACTGCCAAGCATCTGGGAATCCCACTACTTGCTCTTGATGTCCCTCTCACTGTCCTGACACTCAATGGCACCAGCTTGACCAGCATCACCCACCTTACTGCCCTGCTCACCCTAAGGATTTCCGGTAACCACTCAGAAACCATCCAGCTTCACGTCATGAACAACCCCCACGTACCCATCATCCTAGGATTACCATGGTTAATGCAGCACAATCCCCACCTTAGCTGGACTAATAACACCATCCTAGGCTGGAGTCCTTCCTGTCTGGCCTCCTGTCTGAACTCTGCTCTGTCTCCCGCCAAACCACCACAGCCCTCAGCCAGCAAGTTTCCCAACCTCTCTCACGTGCCTCCAGAATATCTGGACCTTAAGCTAGTTTTCAGTAAGACCCGAGCAGTGTCCCTCCCTCCTCACAGACCCTACAACTGTGGTATTGACCTCCTGCTCGGGACAGCACCACCCAAGGGACGCCTCTACTCTCTTTCTCCCACCGAAAGACAAGCCATGGAAAAGTACATCACCGAGTCGCTGGCAGCTGGGATCATCCGCCCTTCTTCCTCCCCAGCAGGGGCGGGGTTCTTCATCGAAAAGGACAAGTCACTCCACCCCTGCATTGATTATAGGGGTCTCAACGCCATCACGGTCAAGAACCGCTACCCACGACCGCTCATGACTATGGCCTTTGAACTACTCCAGGGAGCCAAGGTATTCACCAAGCTAGATCTACGCAATGCATACCATCTCATCAGGATCAGGGAGGGGGACAAGTGGAAGACAGCCTTTAACACCACCACTGGTCACTATGAGTACCTCGTGGTCCTTTTCGGCCTGACCAACACACCTGCAGTCTTCCAGGCATTTGTTAACGACGTCTTAATGGACTTCCTAAACATCTTCATTTTCATGGACCTGGATGACATCCTGATCTTCTCCTGCTCCCTGGAGGAACATCGGGGTCACGTCCGGCAGTTCCTCCAGCGCCTGCCAGAGAAAAAGTTGTTCGTCAAGGCAGAAAAGAGCGAATTTCACCAGAGCTCTGTCTCATTTCTGGGATTCATCATTTCCCTGGCAAGGATCCAGATGGACCCCCTCAAGCTCGAGGCAGTTGCCGATTGGCCCACCCCATCTTCGAGACGAGAGCTCCAGCGCTTCCTAGGATTCGCCAACTTCTACAGGCACTTCATTCGCAACTTCTTCAGCATGGTGGCCAGACCTCTCTCAGCCCTGACCTCGACCAAGACCCAATTCAAGTGGGGGGAGGAAGCAGAGAAAGCCTTTTCCATGCTCAAGCACAGGTTTACCACAGCACCCATTCTCACCATACCCGATCCAACCAAGCAGTTTATTGTCGAGGTTGATGCTTCCGAGTCAGGGGTCGGAACTATACTTTCCCAGAGGGCCAGTGATGACAAGGTCCACCCATGCTCCTTCTTCTCCCACCGGCTATCCCCAGCCGAACGGAATTACAACATCGGTGACTGAGAACTACTGGCTGTTAAACTAGCCTTGGAGGAGTGGAGGCACTGGCTTGAGGGGTCGGCGTTCCCCTTCCTAGTCTGGACCGACCATAAGAATCTGGAGTACCTCAAGTCCACCAAACACCTTAATTCCCGTCAAGCCCGTTGGTCTTTCTTCTTCTCCCAGTTCAACTTCACACTTTCCTACTGCCCAGGCTCCAAGAATGGCAAACCCGACACCCTGTCCAGGATGTTCTCCTCCCACCAAAAGGAGTCCAAGCTGCCCGAGACCATACTTCCTCCACGCTGCCTGGTGGGAGCCACCATTCTAGAGGTTGAGATGCTCATGCAGAAGGCCCTGGAGCAGGACCCCAGTGAAGGTAACCCCAACAACATTCCTCTTAACCATCTGTTTGTTCCCGGTCCTGTGTGTACCCAGGTGCTGCAGTGTGGTCATGGCTCCAAGCTGGCCTGTCATCCGGGAGCCGCCTGAACCCTGGCACTCATCCAGCAGCGCTTTTGGTGGCCATCCATCAAGGAGGACATCCAGGAGTTCGTGGTAGCCTGCGACACATCCTCCCGTTACAAGACAGCCAATCGACCCCCTGCCGGCTTGCTAAGACTCCTCCTGACTCCATATTGACCTTGGTCTCACATCGCCCTGGACTTTGTCACAGGACTCCCCAACTCAAGTGACAACACATGTATTCTCACTGTCATTGACCGTTTCTCCAAGACCGTTCATTTCATCCCTCTGCCCAAGCTCCCCTCAGCCAAAGAAACCGCCAAACTACTCATCCAGCACATTTTCTGTCTACATGGACTGCCCACTGACATCGTTTCTGACCGAGGTCCTCAGTTCACTGTGCAATTCTGGAGGGCTTTCTGCAAACTCATTGGGGCCACCTGTAGTATCTCCTCAGGCTTCCACCCACAGACCAATTGTCAGGCAGAATGGGCGAACCAGGCTTTGGAGGTTACACTCAGGTGCATGGCGTCCAGGGATGCTGGTTCTTGGAGTAAGTACCTACCCTTGATCGAGTACGTGCCTAACACTCTTCCCTCATCTGCCACAGGTCTCTCACCCTTCCAGTGCTCCCTAGGTTACCAACCACCACTCTTCCCCAACCAAGAGGAGGAGGTCGCCGTACCCTCTGCCCAGAGCTTCATATGCCACTGCAGGAGGACGTGGGCATTGGCCCAGAGAAAACTCATTCACTCCGCCCTAGCAGCCAAGAGGCAGGCCAACAAACGCCGCTCTAAGGCGCCCACTTACCAGGTGGGGCAACGAGTCATGCTCTCCACACACCATCTGCCACTCAGAACCGTCTCCCACAAGCTGGCTCCCAGGCACCTAGGACCCTTCCTCATCAAAAAGGTAATCAACCCATGTTCCGTCAGACTGGCACTACCACTCACCATGCGACGCATCCACCCTACGTTCCACGTGTCACAGCTTAAACCTCTGGTCTCTAGTTCTTTGCAACACCCCGACGCTCTTCCTGAAGCACCTGGAGGCGCTCGTTGAAGGGGGGGGTACTGTCATGCTCCGCCCCGGACATCCACTCCAGAGATTACGGATCTCTCACGCCAGTGCCGATCCGGGACAGGAATCCCTTCTCATCTGTATTCACTTCCTGGTTTTCACTGCTGTGTATAAATAAGCCACTCTCAGAGTCAGACTTTGCCAGAACATCTCGTTTGCTTCTCTAGCCGTTTCTGTGCCTCTCTTGCTTCTCATGGTTTTGCGCAGTGACTTTTTCTTGTTCATGGTTTTTGTACTAGCATTCTTCTGGTTCATGGTTTTTTGCACTAAAGGCCTCTGCATGCTCTTGCGACAAGGCTTTCGCAGATAGCTTTTCGCAGACAGTTGTAATTTATCGTTGAGCAGGGAGTAATAGGCGTGCGCGATGTTATTCAACGCCACAACGCAAGGGGGCGCGAAGTCGCGAAATCGCTAGGAGTAGTTGGTGGGTGTGGTTAGTGTAGTGTTTATCCTCTGGTTACTTATAATGACTAGAACTGGAGTCGTATAGATGTACGTACTTCCTCACTTCCTCGATCAACCGCTCTTCGTGCTGCTCCATCTTCGCTCGTGTTTTTAAAAATGGCGGTCGTGAAAACAAACCAAACCGGGAAAGTAGGGAAGCGGAAGTGTGTGTACAGCGGATGTAGAGTGGACCAATCAGAGCCCTCTTGTCTGCGACGCTGTCTGCGAGGCTGTCTGCGGTGGTCACAATGTTTGGGAGGTGCGCGCAGAGCGTCTGCGAAGGGGGGGGGCTTCGCAGATGCCATCTGCGACTCCATCTGCGAGGACTGGGTTGTCAGCATAAATTGGCCTTAAGGGTCTTTTCTTGTTCATGGTTTTTTGCACTAGCGTTTGTCTTTGCCTGTCATGTTTTTGTCAAGTTGTTTGTCTCATTTTGTCCAGACTATTTTTGCCATTTGTTTTTTGTCCTGTTTGTTTACCTTTTTGCCACGCCCTTTCTTCCCTGAATTAAATCATATTTATTGGATTACTGTCTGTGTTCGGCTCTTGGATCCTAACTTCACCACACCTCCATCAGTCCTAACAGGTTGTTTTGTTACTGTCTGTTCCTGATGTTTTCTATCTGTGAGCTGCTGGAACATGTAACTTTCCCTACTGAGGGATGAATAAAGTTTATCTTATCTGTCAATTCGACTTTTCTTGATTCTGAAGGATTAAGAAAGCAGCACAGCATGAACACAAGCATTTTGTTGGTTTTGTATAATAGTTTTCGAGAACACAGAAAATGGTAAACAATGAAACTCTAAAGCATTGTTTCAGATATATGTTTTTAATAATACCAGGTTTTCAAAATTTTTCCATCAGTGGTAAGAAAAAAATGTTTTATCTTAACAATAAAGTAGAAGCACTTGTCAAGAGAACATAAACTAAACACTTGTACATTTACAGGAAAACCCCTGTGCCAACCTGAACTTTAAAATAAAATGGATCACTAATGGCATCTCTGAGCTCACAGCAACGTTAATTAATCAACACCAACTGCCAAAATAATGCACAAAAACTCATCAGGTTCAGAAGTCAGATGGAGATACTGCTACCACCCAGAAGTGTGTTATACAAAGTGCGTCAAATAAAAGTTTTGGACATCCTAACAACCTTCAAAATCATTTCTTAAATGTACAACTGTAAACCTGCCTCAAACTTGACTCCATCATGATGCATTCATTTACTGTGAAGAGAAAACTACAGAAAACAATTGAAGCAAAAGTGTTTTGTGAAGCAGTTAGGCTGGCTTGGGCTTATCATTTAAACTGAACTCACCAAACACCACACACCAGAGTTCAATGCTGATTCCCTCTGAATCACGTGTTTTTGTTGAAAATAATTATTTCTTGATAAGGGATTTGTTTTTGCTTTCTGAATAAATGTATTTCAATTAAAGTTTGGATTTTTTTTTCATTTTTTCAGTGTGAGATGAAGTGACTTCACCAAAAGAGATTTTTTCTAACCCTTTTTACTAATCTTTACAGGGGGTGCCAATAATTGTGAAACACACTGTATATTATGTAATTCACACTCTGTAAGTTTCAGTGTGAACACTGTATGTGTGTTACTGGCAGGGTGGAAAACATTCTGAAAAATATCACTGCAAATCATATTCAGTTAAAAGTGGAAATATCCAGCCAAAGACTTTACTCCATTGAAAGTAAATAAAAGTTGCAACTTTTAAATGTGCATAAGTATTAAAAAAGTACAATTTTAACTTATGAAATTAAATCTAATTTAATGCCATGTTTTCTTTTGAAAAGTAACTATTACTCCTCTACTACTTAGTAGTTGTTTGTTTGTTTGTCCATACTACCTCAGCCTATTTTGCTGTAACAGAGCCTCGTCTTTCTCTCCGGTTCCTGCAAACAACATACCGAGCAGACAGGAGCAAAAGGTCGACTTGGGATTTAGCTTGGATGAGTTAGACGTGGAGGTGCCGCAGAAAAGGGGCAGCCTTAAACACAGCAGTGGCAGCAGGAGTGACCGAGGCTTGGTGCTGCACTTCATAAGGCCTACTACCCTTCGCGAGAGGTCAAAAATGGTGGGTGTGAACAGAGTTTTCATAGCTCTACTATGTTCTTCTTTTTATGCTGGTTATGGCTGAACCCAGGGCGGCACAGTGGTGTAGTGGTTAGCACTGTCATCTCACAGCAAGAAGGTCCTGGGTTGGAGCTCAGCGGCCGACGAGGGCCTTTCTGTGTGGAGTTTGCATGTTCTCTCCATGTCTGTGTGGGGAGAATTCCTCTGGGTGCTCCAGTTTCCCCCACAGTCCAAAGACATGCAGGTTAGGCTAATTGGTGGCTCTAATGCCGCTTTTCCACTACAAACGCGGCTGAGCCGTGCCGTGCCGAGTCGAGCTGAGTCGAGCTGAGCGGGGCTGTTGGAGTTGCATTTCGACTACAACCGCGCTGAACCGTGCTGGCTGGAAGTGGGTGGACACATTGGGTGGAGTTAGTGAAAGTGGGTGGACGTCACGTGATGTCGTTAAGCAGCGCAAACAGTGACATCAGTGACAGTGGCGGAACAAGTCAGAGCCGGGCCGGGGGCAGGGCAAATGACCGGGCCCTTTATTAAAGCTTATCATAACATCATTTTAGGCTACAAAATGTCCGCAACTGCGGTGTTTGCCAATTTCAACACTACCGGGTGCAACTATGTTATTTAGTACATCAAGTCCTTCAAACGAACATGTAACTCAGAAACAAAAAACATTAGGATACTGTACATGGCTCATAATAAAACATCAATAGCCTATACTGCGCACATTATTTGAAGGGCATACGAATGAGCGCTCAGAGTGGTGACAGGAAGAGTCAGAAATAAAAGGAGGGCGGTGCAAACCTCACTGAATGCACTGTGTTTACCAATTTCAACACTACGGGGTGTAACTATGTTATTTTGTACATTAAGTCCTTCAAACGAACATGTAACTCAAACAAAAAAACATTAGGCGACATACTGTACATGGCTCATAATAAAACATCAATAGCCTACTGCGCGCATTATTTGAAGGGCATACGACGAGCCTTGCGCTCCGCGAACTCGTCCACGATGCTCTGTATGTCACTGATTCAGTGAGCTTTTAAGCGGTAGTCTCACGACCCGAATAGTAAACAATAAACATGGAGGACATGGAGTCGTTAGTGTTGCTGGTCTTGGTGCTGTGGCTTGTTGTCACCGACAACGCCAACAGATACTGGCAAGAGCGTATAGATGAGGCGAGGCGCATAAGGCTTCAGAAATTCTCGTAATTCGTAATTATTCTTCTTCCGGGTTTGCGGTGTTTACAGATCCCAGCGCGCTCGCGGGGCGTGTGTGGGCATGTGAGGACACGCCTCCTCACCAATCAGCGCGCAGGGGAGTGTCTGCTCACGCCTCCAGCCTCACTCGGCACGGCTTGGCTCGCTTCAGCCCCACTCCAAAACGGTGCGAGTTTTAGGGGCTAAGCAGGGCTGAAACGAGCTGAGTCGTGCTGGTTTTTGGTAGTCGAAACGCGAGCCGTGTCGGGCTGAAGTGAGCTGAAGCGAGCTGAAGTGAGCTGAAAAAGGGTAGTGGAAAAGGGCCATAAATTGACTGTAGGTATGAATGTGAGTGTGAATGGCTGTTTGTCTCTATGTGTCAGCCCTGCGATGATCTGGTGACTTGTCCAGGGTGTACCTCGCCTCTTGCCCATAGTCAGCTGGGATAGGCTCCAGCTTGCCAGTGACCCTGCACAGGATAAGCAGCTACAGATAATGGATGGATGGATGGATGGATATGGCCAAACCCCAACAACTGCAGTAACTTTTATAGTATAGAAGGATACATAGTTCCTATTGACAGAGATCTTCTGGATAAACATGGCATTGATACGATTATATCATTGGTCAACGAAATTGCTGCTGCTGAATTTGGTAACCAATAATGCAAGGCACCACTCAAAAATTAAGGACACAGCCATAAAATGTCAACAAGATTGGCGGCCAGTGAAACGACTTTGTATCTTTCCATTGTCCTCATATTGCTCGCGAGTGACTTGCACCCTAACCCTGGCCCTATCCAGCTCCCATGCAGTGCTTGCAGTAAGCCAGTACGTTCAAATCAGAGAGCCCTACAGTATGATGTATGTGATCTGTGGCTTCACTGCCACTGCATAGACATTGATACTGCTGCCTATAACAGTCTGACTGAGTGTGACAAGTTGTGGCTATGTTTGAAGTGCCACACTGCGAATGTGAATTGTCACAACCCTGAAACTGCCGATACCATACCTGATGATAATTCAACTGATCCTGTCCTGGATCCTTCGCTTCATCACGCAATGTCAAGTCCATCTGCTACCCCGGTACCTGACTGCCTCAAAGAAAAAGGGCTTCACTTCATCCATGTCAACGCGTGGAGCTTGCTGCCTAAACTGGATCAACTAAGAGTGTTTGCGCATAACTCACGCCCAGCAATCATCGGTGTGTCAGAGACATGGCTGGACAACACAGTCTCAGATTCTGAAGTGGAGATTCCAGACTACCTAATGCAGAGGTGTGATAGGAATCGATTAGGTGGTGGTGTTTGTGTCTATGTATGCTGTGATATCGTTTTCAGTCCTCATAGAGACATGGAGAGCAGCTTAGAGATGAACTGGATAGAACTTTACCTTCCTAAGACCAAGCCTGTTCTTGTTGGGGTATGTTACAGATCACCTACTGATTCTGATGTTTATAGCCAATTGGAGGACTCTTGTGGTAACTGCCCAAGTTTTTCTGATTTCAGAATGCATTATACTAGGTGACTTCAATTCTGATTTCAATGTCATAAATTCAAACCAGAATCGTCACTCTGTCCAATTAAAACAATTCATGTCAATGTTTGACCTCAGTCAGTTAATAACTAGTCCTACTACAGTCACAAATATCAGTTCAACTATCTTGGACCTCATTTTGGTGTCAGATCCACAGAAAATCAGTCAGTGCTGTGTCATTGACAACTATTTTAGTGATCACATGATGATGACCGTCAGTAGCCATATTGAAAATATACATTTTTGAACCACTCACCACAGAAGTATGTGCAATACCTCATTTTATGGGTTTTTGGGTATGGGGACTCCATTAGTGACATCATTTTCATGATTGAAGGAAAAGGGAACAAGTTATGGTCAAGGGCAAGGTAAAAAAAAAAAAAGAAAAAAAAAAAACACCAAAAATTGGCCAAAATTGCAGTTTCACAGAAAACATGAGAAAAACAGAATAATCCTATGTCAAATATGAAATCATGGAAATGGGAGACCAATGCACATCAGTTAGGAGAGTATAAGAAAGCAAGCATTTGATTAATATAAAGAAATTCTATTTTCAATCATACTATTATGATCAATAGAATGTTAACTTAAAGTGAAAAATACAAAACAAAATTTATTACTTTAGTAGGCAGCAATCTCTTGAGAGCCTAAATGTTTAACAGCCAACAATACAACTTTTAACATCACATTATTACTGTTTATGTGTCACATAAACCAGGATCAGGAATATGAAGAGTAACACAATAATAATACCGTAATACAGGCAGCCATCTTCTCATCTCATTATCTCTAGCCGCTTTATCCTGTCCTACAGGGTTGCAGGCAAGCTGGAGCCTATCCCAGCTGACTATGGGCGAAAGGCGGGGTACACCCTGGACAAGTCGCCAGGTCATCATAGGGCTGACACATAGACACAGACAACCATTCACACTCACATTCACACCTACGGTCAATTTAGAGTCACCAGTTAACCTTACCTGCATGTCTTTGGATTGTGGGGGAAACCAGAGCACCCGGAGGAAACCCATACGGACACGGGGAGAACATGCAAACTCCACACAGACAGGCCCTCGCCGACCACGGGGCTTGAACCCGGACCTTCTTGCTGTGAGGCGACAGCGCTAACCACTACACCACCGTGCCGCCCCTAGGCAGCCATCTTGGATTGGTAATTTTCAGGCTGTTCGCCCCGGATAGCGATTTTGGCACACATCTCAAGTTATTCCTTTGGGGTCAAATTAGCCCATAACAGTTGAGTTATCCTCTCCTAAATTATGTGCATGCATGTCTAAGCCAGGTTCTAGACTAATAAGAAACATAGCAAAACTGAAGCTGGCAACTATCGTCTGGTCTCAATCCTCAGTATTGCTAGTAAAGTCTTGGAAAAAGCTGTTTATGAACAACTTATTAATTATCTCACAGATCACAGGCTCCTATATGAGCACCAGTCAGGTTTCCGGTCCTCTCACTCCACAGATACATGTTTGGTATATGTTACTGACTATATCAAGTCAGAACAGGACAAAGGCAATTTTACAGGAATGGTTTTATTGGACCTTCAGAAGGCCTTTGACACTGTGGAGCATTGTATTTTGTTCATTAAATTGGAAGCTTTGGGTCTTCTAAAACCTGCTGTTAACTGGTTTAAAGCCTACCTTTCTGATAGGCAGCAGTGTATTGAGGTTGGTTGCATCACCTCCTCACCTGCAAATGTAGTCTGTGGGGTCCCCCAGGGATCAATATTAGGTCCCTTACTCTTTTTGATTTATGTTAATGATATGCCCTCAGCAGTGAAATGTAAACTACTGCTGTATGCTGATGATTCTGCTCTTCTGGTATCGGGCAAAAACACTGTGGATATTCAGTAGCGTCTGGTTTTCCTCTTAGTCCTGGGGATCCTGGAGCCCCACGAAGCCCCTGACTCCGCCGTGTGTGTGAATTCAGAGAGCCTGTCAGGTTTTCTAACACAGAGTTGGTGTCTGTCCATTTGGGAAAGTTTATTCATATTAATATTGGGTTCTGCTTGTGTTTTCAAATGGTTGTTGAAATTGGTCTAATTGTGAACTGATGGAATTCAGTTGCTGTTATTATTTATAGTGGGTGAGTGTACACATGAATGGTTACGCTCATCTACCAGCTCTTTTTAAAGTTATTATTATTATTATTATTATTATTATTAACTAATTTATTTGTTTTCATTTTCATACATGTCAAGTTATACGGTTTCCCCATATTTTGTATGGAAAAATGCAATTTTTTGGCTAATATGGTGTACACTGATTTTCATACGGGAAAATTACATTTTGTATCAGAGATTTTTTTCCGTTACTCTGAGAAAATTTTCTTAGCAGCCACCATTTATTTTTTCAAACATGCATGCACAATGAAACGGAACCTTTTTTGATTTATGTGGTTTTATAGTTGCACGTGGTTCTTTCTGTCATTTAAGTCCATCGGCTTGGACTGCCCAGACTTCTGTGATGGCTGCAGAAGTTATGTTCTGCCAATTTCTTGTGGAGCACAACATCCCCCTGACTGTGGAAGACCATTTTTCGCAGCTACCAAAAAAAAAAGTTTCTCGATTCAGAGATTGCACAGGTAAGCATTTGTGGGTTTTTTTTTATTTTTAAAGTTTTTACTGTTTGCATGTAGGAAAGCTTCCTCCATTATCATGATAATTTAGGGAGGCGATACTGGGAGTTGCTGTTTATACAACGGCAACTGTAGTTACCCAGCAATTTCTGGTTTTGCTTCCCAAAACATTTTAATTGCTGATGGACATTATATGTAGACACAGATGACCAACACTCGTTACTACCATCAGTCGTCAGTAAACTGGAAAAGTATTGAATGAAGAGTAATGGTGGTAACGACCGTTGGTAACCTGTCT
The DNA here is from genome assembly GCF_027579695.1 of Neoarius graeffei. Classification (NCBI taxonomy): domain Eukaryota; kingdom Metazoa; phylum Chordata; class Actinopteri; order Siluriformes; family Ariidae; genus Neoarius; species Neoarius graeffei. The sequence continues at coordinate 74,736,821 of NC_083575.1, read as the reverse complement.
CTAAAATGTGTAGTAGGGGATGGAAGCAATTTAACGCCATCTACATGTTTGCCGTACTCTAATTTTCTTTTATTGACCAGGAAAATAATAGATGTATATTGGGGAAAGGCCTTCGATGTAAAAACTGCTCTGGGTGTTGCCAGGTTTCCAATGCTGAAACAACTTTTTACTGCTTTGCTGTGTCTCCCACATAGCAATGCAGATAGTGAGAGGGCTTTTTCATTGGTTAAGAAAATTCATACTGAGTACAGAAAAAATATGGCTGTAGACACATTAACTGCATATCTGCAAATTAAAATGAACTGTGATGAGGAGCTACAACTGCAGCCCAAGCAGTGATTTTATAGCTAGTGCCAAATCTGCAACATCTTTGTACAACAAAGAACACTCCAAAAAGGAATAAGATTTAAATTCTTGTTATAAATTACTGGGAAGATTTTCAATTTAACTTCATAATTTATTAATATTTTCACTTATCCTTGTTTACATAATATACTTGATGTGGTTCAGTCATCTTTAGTTGGCTCTAACACTGCTTGTAGTGTCAACACTTTTTTCTCAAATGGAACGTTTACTAACCTTCATTTACTGTTTGACATGATTATATATAATTTATCACATGTAACCTACTATTTTAATTCACATACCTACTTAGTACTGCTGTTATATTTCAAGTAATTTTTTTGGTGGAATGTAATATTGTAGGTGATGTCAACACTTGTCAAATAGAACTTTGTGTAACTTTTATGAACTATTTAATATTAATACATTTAATTTGCAAAATTTACATCAATAATCCTGGTATTACTGATACAATGTATGTTAAATAATCAAGTTTATAGTTCAGTCATTCTCTTTAGTAGATAATTGCTTACTTGACTGTACATATATAATCCTTTTTAATTCAGTTGTTTTCTCTGGGATCTAAAATTTCTTTTTATTCAGTACATGCTTATTTGATCCCTTTAACTTGATAAATATGCCTATTACAATAGGAGTGTATAATGTGGAATAAAACAATCAGCACTTTGGATTATATATTGGAATTTTTTCTGGTGTATAAGGGCTTATGGGTGTATGTAAGGGAAAAGTACAGATTTTATAAGGGCATGGGTAACTAAAGGTTGACATGTTGGAAATTTATTAACCCTTTGATGCAAAACATGTGTCAAAAGTGACCCAGCTGAGTTTTTATCTTCTATATCTTTGCAATTAATTAATTCCATCATTCAGTATTCAATGTATTCCTCAATTAACTTGTTTTTGATCATCATACATCCTTATTTTATTTTTTCCTTTCTTACTTTTTGAATAGAAACCCTTTTTGTATCACTACCCTTCTAATGCACAACATGGGTCAAAAACGACCTGCATTCATTTTCCAGGTTATTTCATGCATGGCTGAGTGTTTCTATGATCTCATCTCATCTCATTATCTCTAGCCGCTTTATCCTGTTCTACAGGGTCGCAGGCAAGCTGGAGCCTATCCCAGCTGACTACGGGCGAAAGGCGGGGTACACCTTGGACAAGTCGCCAGGTCATCACAGGGCTGACACATAGACACAGACAACCATTCACACTCACATTCACACCTACGGTCAATTTAGAGTCACCAGTTAACCTAACCTGCATGTCTTTGGACTGTGGGGGAAACCGGAGCACCCGGAGGAAACCCACACGGACACGGGGAGAACATGCAAACTCCACACAGAAAGGCCCTCGCCGGCCACGGAGCTCGACCCCGGACCTTCTTGCTGTGAGGCGACAGCGCTAACCACTACACCACCGTGCCGCCCTGTTTCAGTAAATATCTTGTTTTTGTTTAGCATAAATCATCATTTTTATTTTTCCTTTCTTAAGTTATGAATAAGCACAGCTTTTGTAATTCTACATCAAGTTTACACACATGGGTCAAAAACGACCCGCATGCATTTACTCCAGCGTTTGGTGGGAACTGTGAATTGTGCTTGTGTCAGACATTTCACAGCTCAGCACAGCGCCCTTTGCCCATCTAATACATGCAAGTAATGTTTTTCAATTGTTCTAACATTACCTTAGAAAAAAATGGATTATGTTTAGGTTACCTTGAGAGTGAGTAGATTACTTGTCAGAAAGTTACAAGTAATTACTATTAGCTACCGAGCTGTTGACATATTCTACTTTAGTTAGCTAATTTTATTGTAGTTGGCTTAGCTAACTACATAGTTAATAAATAAATAACTGGCCCCATTCACTGCTAAAGTAATTACTTGAAACAAATTATTATTATAGTATTAAGACATTTAATTTTAAATCACACTTGGATGACCCATGTGTAGTAATATAAAAAGTATTTTTGTTCATAAAGTAGGAAAGAAAAAAATTAAATTAATGATTTGTGGTAATTAAAGACAAGATATTTAAATAATACTTGGAATATTCAAACATAAAATAAATTGATTTCAAAAGATAGAGCAAAGAAAAACTCAGTCAGCATGAAATAACCTGGAAAATGAATGCGGGTCATTTTTGACCCACACTGTAAAAAATGATTTGTTGTTTTAACTTAAAAAAGTTAGTGCAAGGGTTGCCTTAAGGGCTGCCTTAAAATTTTGAGTTCACTGAAATTAATATAGTAAGTTCACAACAATTTAACTTACTATGTGAATTCCAGTGAACTCAAAATTTTAAGGCAGCCCTTGCACTAACTTTTTTAAGTTAAAACAACAAATATTTTTTTTTACAGTGCATGTTGTGCATTCGGTGGTGTAGTGGTTAGCGCTGTCGCCTCACAGCAAGAAGGTCCGGGTTCGAGCCCCATGGCCGGCGAGGGCCTTTCTGTGTGGAGTTTGCATGTTCTCCCGTGTCCGCGTGGGTTTCCTCCGGGTGCTCCGGTTTCCCCCACAGTCCAAAGACATGCAGGTTAGGTTAACTGGTGACTCTAAATTGACCGTAGGTGTGAGTGTGAATGGTTGTCTGTGTCTATGTGTCAGCCCTGTGATGACCTGGCGACTTGTCCAGGGTGTACCCCGCCTTTCGCCCATAGTCAGCTGGGATAGGCTCCAGCTTGCCTACGACCCTGTAGAAGGATAAAGCGGCTAGAGATAATGAGATGAGATGCTGTGCATTAGAAGGGGTGTGCATACCGTATGTTTTGCATCAAAGGGTTAAAAATGAATTGAACAGGAATGTTCTGAGTCAGTAGTGAGGTTCGTCAACAGAATTCGTTTTAATCCTTTATTAACGTGTTATATATCTTTATATTTCTCTTCATATTAAAATTTCCGCTCATATAAATGTATAATTATTGTGCAAGAAAAGTTTCCCGTTATTTTCAGTGCGTGGTTCTTCTCATTTGCCCAAATCTGTGTTCCTGTGAAACGGCTGAACTGAGATTTATGGGAAATGTACTCTTTCCTTCCTCGCTCCAGCGATATAAAAGAATAAAGCGCTAAGCGATTTTAAACTACATTACCCAGAATGCTTTGCAGCCGGGAAGCTGGGAATCATGTGATTATTGTGCTTCCTGGATGCAAAGGGAGATGAATGTATTATAAACCGCAGAGCTTTGGTTAGCCGTGTCCTTCCTCTTTTTTCTCCCGTTTGTTTGTAGTTGGTCTCATTATGAAGGTGTGCGGTTTGTTTTTGAGTTTGTGCCTCAGTGTGGAGGTAATGGCGGGGAAATACTCTCGGGAAGTCAATGAGCAGAAGGTGGCGAGTGACGGGAGAAATGCTGTGGAGTTTCGGATCGCCAAACTGAACCAGGTTTGGGAGAAAGCGAACAGGGTGAGCGGCTCAGGGCAGAGGCTGAGGGGTTATCTTCATCATCATCATCATCTGGCACAGTAATCTGAACATGTTTACCTCAGTGTTTCACCTGAACACTCAGGGCCGGCTCTAGGTCTTTGGCTGCCCTAGGCGAGATTGAGTTTTGCCCCCCCAGAAAAACCCCCTCTAATAACATCTAAATAACACTTTAATCTAATCACTCTATTCTATTACTATTAAACAATGTACGGTGCATGGACAATAAACAAGAAGTCATTTTTATCTTTTTCATTATTGTTATCATCATTATTCACATAAAGCGTCACAAAGTAAAATGACCACACAAATTCAATACATATCTCCATATAATGGGCAAAAACTCTTCCGCACCCTGTTCAAAGTGTAGTGCATGGACAATAAACAAGAAATTATTTTTAGTTTCTTTTTTGCTATTAAAAGAATTAACAAATTCTGAATCTGAAGAATTAACAAATTAAATGAATAAAAAATTCTACAATTCTAAATTGTGCAAACTTAAACACCCTGTTAGGACATCAATGGGCTGTATTTTCAAACAAAAGTGCTATTATGGGTACTTTGTTATTGAAGTAACATTACAGTGGGACTCGTCTGGTCTTCCTAATGGCAAATTCCTTGATAATATCTCATCTCATCTCATTATCTGTAGCCACTTTATCCTTCTACAGGGTCGCAGGCAAGCTGGAGCCTATCCCAGCTGACTACGGGCGAAAGGCAGGGTACACCCTGGACAAGTCGCCAGGTCATCACAGGGCTGACACATAGACACAGACAACCATTCACACTCACATTCACACCTACGGTCAATTTAGAGTCACCAGTTAACCTAACCTGCATGTCTTTGGACTGTGGGGGAAACCAGAGCACCTGGAGGAAACCCACGCGGACACGGGGAGAACATGCAAACTCCACACAGACAGGCCCTCGCCGGCCACGGGGCTCGAACCCAGGACCTTCTTGCTGTGAGACGACAGCGCTAACCACTACACCACCGTGCCGCCCCCTTGATAATATCATCAAATGATATTTCTCTTGAGATCTCTTGGTTGATGCTCATCAGAGCAATAGGGCTGGGTATCACCAGATACCTCACGATACGATACTATGGCGATATTTTGCCCACGATAACGATAATATCACGGTACAGCGATTCTGCGATAATCGATATATTGCAAGAAATTTCAACCACATCACAATATCTGTGTCACTGAAGAAAATCAGAATTTATTGACCACTGTAAAATTACATTTCACATACATAACTACACACTCTTGCCAGACATATATGTGTCTCTATTCCACTGCTGGCAAAACCAAGAGTTGCTTCACTACAACATACAGAAAATTCCCATTTCTGTGCTAATATTATCAACTTTTCTGTAAGCATGGACACATCAGTGCTGCTTAACAAGCAGAATCAAATTGTTTTATGAAAACTTAAACCTTGCACTGCAGATTGCACATACATTTCAGTGCTAACACTAATATCAATTTGTTCTTTGTAAACTTGAGAACATATACCGGAGAACATTTAACTTGTGCTTATTTTGCAGGAACAACACACTGTCTGAAACACATTGAAAAGTGCAGTGGGTATCTTAATTTAATTGGAGCGAAACAGGTTTTGCAAAGTGCGTACTCTTTGTCCGGCTAACTGTTTTTTTTTTCTCCTTTCCTTTGGAATCCAAAGTGCCTCCAAACATCTGCCTTAAAGTTCGGCGGCGTCTCTAGGTTTATGTTAACAGCCATGCTTGCCTGTTTTTTTTCCTCACTGCAACCGCCGGGGGAAAAAAGAGAAGACGAAGAGTGCCTTGCAGTGAGGTAGCGGCACAGCGACACCTCGTGGAGTGGAGGTGCGGAAGTTGTACTGGATTTACAACCCGTCTGAAACATGATTTTATTATTTGAAAAAATATCGATATTCAAATTTTGAGTATCGATATTGAATCGGAAGACAAAGTATCGCGATATATCGCCGTATTGATATTTTTGCACACCCCTACAGAGCAAGCCCATTCAGACGTTCTTGACTCATTGTTGACCTTACGTATGTCTTCAGCAGTTTTAATTTTGAAAAGCTTCTTTCAGCAGAAGCTACTGTCACAGGTAGTGTAACAGCAGAGGTAAGGAGCGCGTATTTCTACATCCCCAGCCGCATCAGAGGTGTTGTAAAAAAGGTTTTCAACCTTTCATAAGCCAGGGCGCACTTTTTTCAATGAAAAAATCTCAAGGCACATCACCAATAGAAATGTTGACTGAAACTAAAACGCTGTTGCCAATATTTACAATATACAGTCATTCTATAATTTTCCACGGTACACTTGGTGATCTCTCACGGCACACTAGTGTTCCGCGGTACTAGAGTTCGGCAGCACAGTGGTTGAAAACACTGTACACCACTGATGCACTTGGTAACATCTCCATTCAATAACTCCATCCCTCCTTTTTGGTGGGGTTTTGGTCGCCCTTGGCGCCCCTGGGCACACTTTGCGCTCTAGGCAATTGCCGGCGCTGGTAAAGAGAACACATCTGAGTGCTTGTTTTGTTTCCCTGCAGTCTTGACGCACTGAGATTGTTTCTTGTTTTCAACGCGTTTATTATATTTTCCTCCAGGAAGCTCTTCGCAACATGGTTGCTTGAATGAGCTGCTAAACTGTCATATTTTAATGAGAACACAGATCAACAAAGCAACTTTGTTTTATTTAAAAAAAAAAAAACGTGCCAGGCACCATTGGAATATCTCGCTGCGAAACGTGTTCGGTGCATAAAAGACCTTTACTTCAGCCCAGACTGCTCAACGACACCGACAGACTGCTCCAAGTGCAGCCATATTCAAAACAAGCAACAGATCTATGTCAGTTATCTACGTTATGCAAAAACACTCTTTAGCCAACAACACTTAGGCTATTACATGGCCAAAACAGAGAATAGCCGCGGATGCGCACTTGAGCGCTTATTGTTTCATGATTAACAACCACCACCACACCCCATCCCGCTTTTTTTTGACAAATCGCACCCTGACTACATGCTTTGCTGTACAATTAAATTAGGCTAAGACATTATAATGCTGGGCGGCACGGTGGTGTAGTGGTTAGCGCTGTCGCCTCACAGCAAGAAGGTCCTGGGTTCGAGCCCCGGGGCCGGCGAGGGCCTTTCTGTGTGGAGTTTGCATGTTCTCCCTGTGTCCGCGTGGGTTTCCTCCGGGTTTCCCCCACAGTCCAAAGACATGCAGGTTAGGTTAACTGGTGACTCTAAATTGACCGTAGGTGTGAATGTGAGTGTGAATGGTTGTCTGTGTCTATTGCCGCTTTTCCACTACAAACGCGGCTGAGTCGGGCTGAGCCGTGCCGTGCTGAGTTGGGCTGAGCCGTGCCGTGCTGAGTCGAGCTGAGTGGGGCTGTTGGAGTTGCATTTCGACTACAACCGCGCTGAACCGTGCTGGCTGGAAGTGGGTGGACACATTGGGTGGAGTTAGCGAAAGTGGGTGGACGTCAGGTGATGTCGTTAAGCAGCGCAAACAGTGACATCAGTGATCTTTTAAGCGGTAGTCTCACGACCCGGATAGTAAACAATAAACATGGAGGACATGGAGTCGTTAGTGTTGCTGGTCTTGGTGCTGTGGCTTGTTGTCACCGACAACGCGGACAGATACTGGCAAGAGCGTATAGATGAGGCGAGGCGCATAAGGCTTCAGAAATTCTCGTAATTCGTAATTCTTCTTCTTCTTCCGGGTTTGCGGTGTTTACAGATCCCAGCGCGCTCGCGGGGCGTGTGTGGGCATGTGAGGACACTCCTCCTCACCAATCAGTGCACAGGGGAGTGTCTGCTCACGCCCCCAACCTCACTCGGCTCGCTTTGGCTCGCTTCAGCCCTACTCCAAAACGGTGCGAGTTTTAGGGGCTAAGCAGGGCTGAAGCGAGCTGAGTCGTGCTGGTTTTTGGTAGTCGAAACGCGAGCCGTGTCGGGCTGAAGTGAGCTGAAGCGAGCTGAAGTGAGCTGAAAAAGGGTAGTGGAAAAGGGCCATATGTGTCAGCCCTGTGATGACCTGGCGACTTGTCCAGGGTGTACCCCGCCTTTCGCCCGTAGTCAGCTGGGATAGGCTCCAGCTTGCCTGCGACCCTGTAGAAGGATAAAGCGGCTACAGATAATGAGATGAGATGAGACATTATAATGCTGACTCGTTTTCAGAATAGTGGAAGTCATAATTTTTCTCCCCCCGTTTCTGCGCCCCTGGATGGACGCAGCGCCCTTAGCATTTGCCTATATTGCCTATGCCACGGGCCGGCTCTGTGAACACTCTAACAATAAAGGGCACTGAGGAGAGCGGGGTCTGGGGAACAGCAGGGCTCTGAACATTGCCAAGAGGAGGAATAAAACACACACACAGCACTGTGGAAGTGTCTGAGACACGTGCAGAGAGATACTGTAAAGAGGACTTCAAAAATAACTAGTCTAGATTTACATTTCCTGAAGGAAATACTAATGCTTGAAAAGATGGATAGATAGTGATTGAGAGAGAAAAAGGCAGATTCTACCATAACAGAGGCCAGTTAAGTCCCATCTCCTTAAATTGCTGAATTAATTATTTTGATCATTCTATTAAGTTTTTCTAGTAGCATTTGGGGTCTTGGACATTCACAGTAAATTTTAGGACAGTAGTCCTGGTAACTAATTAATAAAAGCCTGACATGACAGACATGCTAAATGACAATAGAAACACATCGGTTTCTATCATCAAAATCTGACAGACAAACTAACGTCTACCATCATATTCTGACAGACACTCTAGATGACAATAGCAACAAAACTGTTTCTTACATTATTAATCTGACAAATTTAGTAATAATATTAAATACCTCATCACTAGAACCAAATAATAAAATAAAATATTGAAATAAAAAAGATAAATTTTATTTTCAAAATTGAAATATCAACAATAATTGTCAGAACAGTGACGATAGACACGACTGTGTCACTTTCGTGGGGAAATAACACATTGAAACGGCCTGTCGGCTGAAAGGGTCGCAAGTGGCTCTGATTTATCTCAACTTACGATAGTTTTCCTCCAGAAAAATTTAAATATTGCACAAATATATTCTCAATGTTTCTATCGTCAAAAATTTCTATCATCAGGATAGCTGACTGAAAATCTTACCTTGATTTATTTGATGAAATCTAGCTGTCAGAACTCCAAGTCTTGCCCGGAAGTAAATGTCCGCTGTCACAAAAATCATGCGCAGTAGAATTTCCTCTTTGCATCAGTCAACATGTGCGTGGTGAGGGCTTGAATTTTGCTGTCGTCAGGTGCATTTGACTGACAGACTGACGATAGCATTTTTTAAAAATAACTGTGGGCTTCTCTCGTGAACGAAATAGTTTTTTCGCTGTTAATCTATTTCAACTCTATCTGTTGACACCCAAAAATGATAAAGCCTGCTTCCACACGATAACTACCAAAGATCCATAATGGCCGAGTCTATCGTCAGGTCATCTGACAGAAATTCACTGACGATAGCAACAGGGATAATGAAAGTGATTTTTAAAATGGGAGTTATGTCTGTCAGATATGTCAAAGAAATAGAACTTGATTATTTAAAAATCTTTTATTGATATACTCAGTGTATTTTTAAATGACATGTGCTGTTTTAGAAGACCAAATACCATATTTTCAATCTTGAAAATATTACCTCACTGAAAAAGGACAAGAAAAATTTCTTATTTTGTGGGCAAGTGGTTAATGGATCCAGTTACGGTAGAATCTGCCGAAAGAGAGAATGATTGAGAGAGAGGTTGAAAGAGAGTGGGAGTGAAACAGTGATGGGAGAGATTGAAGATGAGTGAAATCTGTGAAAGAGAGAGGGAGTGAAACAGTGATTGAGAGAGTGAAACCTGTGAGAGAGATTGAAAGAGTGAGGGAGTGAAACAGTGATTGAAAGAGAGTGACAGAGTGAGTGAAAGAGGGAATGAAGAAGTAAGAGTGAAACCTGTGAAAAAGAGAGGGGGTGAAACAGAGATGGAGAGAGAGATTGAGAGTGAAACCTGTGAAAGAGGAGGAGTGAGGGAGTGAAACAGTGATGGGAGAGATTGGAGGAGAGTGAAATCTGAGAGAGATTGAAAGAGACAGGGAGTGAAACTGATAGAGCAAGTGAAAGTGATTGAAAGAGAGTGACAGAGAGAGTGAAAGAGGGAATGAAAGAGTAAGAGTGAAACCTGTGAAACTGAGAGAGATGGGGGAGAGAGAGAGATTGAGAGTGAAACCTGTGAAAGAGGAGGAGAAGAAAGAGATTGAAAGGGTGAGGGTGTGAAACAGTGATGAGAGAGACTGGAGGAGAGAGTGAAATCTGAGAGAGGGAGTGAAAAAGTGATTGAAAGAAAGCAAGTGAAACAGTGATTGACAGAGTGACTGAAAGAGGGAATGAAGGAGTAAGAGTGAAACCTGTGAAAGAGACATGGGGGAGAGAGAGATTGAGAGTGAAATTTGTGAAAGAAGAAGAGCAAGAAAGAGTGAAAGGGTGAGGGAGTGAAACGGTGATGGGAGAGACTGGAGGAGAGAGTGAAATCTGAGAGAGATTGAAAGAGAGAGGGAGTGAAAAAGTGATTGAGAGAAAGCAAGTGAAACAGTGATTGAAAGAGTGACAGAGACTGAAAGAGGGAATGAAGGAGTAAGAGTGAAACCTGTGAAAGAGAGATGGGGAGAGAGAGGGAGATTGAGAGTGAAATCTGAAAGAAGAGTAAGAAAGAGAGATTGAAAGGGTGAGGGAGTGAAACAGTGATGGGAGAAATTGGAGGAGAGAGTGAAATCTGAGAGAGATTGAAAGAGAGGGAGTGAAGATGAGTGAAATCTGTGAAAGAGGGAGTGAAACCTGTGAAAAGAGGGAGTGAAACAGAGAGGTTGAAAGAGTGAGGGAGTGAAACAGTGATGGGAGAGATTGAAGGAGAGAGTGAAATCTGAGAGAGATTGAAAGAGAGAGGGAGTGAAACAGTGATTGAAAGAGTGACAGAGACTGAAAGAGGGAATGAAGGAGTAAGAGTGAAACCTGTGAAAAAGAGAGGGGGGTGAAACAGAGAGATGGGGGAGAGAGAGATTGAGAGTGAAACCTGTGAAAGAGGAGGAGTAAGAGAGATTGAAAGGGTGAGGGAGTGAAACGGTGATGGGAGAGACTGGAGGAGAGAGTGGAATCTGAGAGAGATTGAAAGAGAGAGGGAGTGAAGAGTGAAATCTGTGAAAGAGGGAGTGAAACAGGTTGAAAGAGTGAGGGAGTGAAACAGTGATTGAGAGAAAGCAAGTGAAACAATGAGAGTGATAGAGACTGAAAGAGTGAAATATGTGAGAGTAAGAGTGAAACCTGTGAAAAAGAGAGGGGATGAAACAGAGATGGGGGAGAGAGAGATTGAGAGAGAGTGAAACCTGTGAAAAAGGAGGAGTAAGAAACAGATTGAAAGGGTGAGGGAGTGAAACGGTGATGGGAGAGATTGGAGGAGAGAGTGAAATCTGTGAAAGAGGAAGTGAAACAGAGAGAAACAGCGACTGAAAGAGAGTGGATGAGAGAGAGATTGAAAGAGGAGAGAGAGATTGAGGGAGTGAAACAGTGATTGGAAGAGATTGAAGGAGTGAGGGAGAGACTGAAGGAGGGAGATTGGAGTGAGTGAAACCTGTTGAAAAAGAGAAGGAGTGAGAGAGTGAAACAGGAAAATGTTGTTCCTGAAAGCACTACACAGTGGTACCTCGGGCTACGAACTTTATTCATTCTTTGACTCCGTTTGCGAACCGAATAAATTTTTCCCATTGAAATTAACGTAAATCCAATTAACCCGTTCAGCGGCCCTAGAAATATAGTTTTTTTTTCTAACTTTTTATGAGTTTGTGTGGAAAAAATACAGAAAGGAATTAAAGATAACCTTAATTATAGAAAAATACAGTAATGCTAAAATAAAACATAATTGTACAGTACACTTTACCTTTGTGGTTGATAGTTGTTTGGCGAGATCAGAAACACGAACACCGCGTTCATGTTTAACTGTTATTTCCTTCTTCGTTTCAACAGTAATACGCTGAGGCTTCTTAACAGCACTATCACTAACACGTTTCACTTTCTTGGGAGCCATAATGAGGGTTAATTTAATGCAAAAAGCAAAAAAGAAATTGTATCAACACAATGCAATGACGAACAATGTTCACAGCGTGCCACCTTGAGTACAACTGATGCTGCCGCACGCCTCATGTGGTGCGGAAGCCCACCAGTTTGTGTGTTCGTGCATCGAAGCGTCATTCGCGAATCGAAGCAAAATTTGTTCGGAAATGGTGTTCGCAGCCTGATTTGTTTGTGAATAGGGACGCTTGTGACCCGAGGTTGGACTGTAGGTGCTACGAAGTTTGGTGTAAAACTGTTCAAAGGTAAGATGGAGTTGTGATTTTATTTAATCAATTTCAAAACAAAGGATTTTATGTGACTGGGTGTAGATAAACGATACAAGTCTGTGCCATGCTGTTCTTACATTTGCATGCTACTTTTGAAGTTTTGAAATAATTGATAATTTAAAAAAAAAATCACCTGTGTATTTATACTAAAACAATTATCCACCTCAGGCTCAGTGAATATCGGTGAATAATAACCTTGACTTCGTCTCAGTTATTATTAACTCTTTATTAACTGAGCACGAGGTCTTTACGGGAAAATTTCAACCGAGGTCTTGACAGTACAGACCGAGCCATAGGTACAAAAAGACCTCGGTCTGATATTTTCCCATAAAGACCGAGCAGGCGAGGTTCATAAGGAGTTTATTATATGAGTGATTCCACGCTTATCAGGGTCTCCGCGGATCCTTAAAAAGTCTTATTTTTAATATGTGTTTTTTTAAGGTCTTAAAAAGCATTATATTTCGCTATTTTTTGAGCTATGGTATTAAATTTCACATGGGAGGTATTAAATTTCATCCGGGTAGCCTACGGTAAATGAAAAAAAAAACCCATATGTGTGGATTTTTTTTTTCCGCGCTAACGTTATTTATTCAACCAGCGTCGTTTGTTATCAAGATGCTGAACAAGTAGCACAAGAGCCGTTGTGTGTCTAGCACTAGTTCTAATAGCGCAGGAACCACGCCACTGGGGGCAGTGTGTTCTTTTATCCATGTAGTAGACAGTGATGGGAATAACGGCGTTAGAAATAAACGGCGTTACTAACGGCGTTACTTTTTTTTAGTAACGAGTAATCTAACTAATTACTTTTTACATCGTTATAACGCCGTTCCCGTTACTTACAATAAAATACTATGCGTTACTTTATTAAAGCTGTTCTCATCTGGCACACTGCTCGTTCAGCCTTTCTTTACTCTGCTTTCGTGTGGGGCGGGGAGACACGAGACAACGGCACAGTAAGCCAATCAGAGTAGATTTAGACAACATACGTAGGTAGGCCACGCCTACTGCACGCCTACTGCTCTTTCAATCGGAAGACCCAGCGATGGCGAGCGGTCAGCCCAGCACTGCGCTTTCACACTGGAAATACAGCCAGGACTTTTCATTACTTGAAATAAAAGGCAAGAGTGTTTACGTGCAATGCACATTATGTCGAGGAACAAAGCGTTTGTCCTCGTCAGTGGCCAGTAATTAGTAACAATTTTAATAACTACAGAAATATATTACATTTGATAGATGTCTTATCTCACACTGTCCCACAAAAATATTAATATAGTGTAGATAACATTACTAATTGGTTCTGTTAAGTGTCCATTTCAGTCATTAAACACATTTAACATTCACTTTTATTATGATTACACTAATTGAATTTGATTTTTTTTTTGAGGGGGAACAAAATGTAACGGAATAATTACTTTCTCTGGTAATTAGTTACTTTTATGACAAAGTAACTCCGTTACTAACTCAGTTACTTTTTGGGAAAAGTAACTAGTAACTATAACTAATTACTTTTTGAAAGTAACGTGCCCAACACTGGTAGTAGAACCATTGAGAGTAGAGCAGACGAGGAAGAAGTGGTTGAACTTGAACATGAACGGAGATGGGGAAGTGTAAGTTTAGTAACAAGTGGCTTGAGGAGCCAAAATACAAAAGTTGGCTAACAACAGCAACTTCAGAATATGAAGCGAGATGTAAGGTATGTCGGAAAGACATCAAGTTAACAACAATGGGCTGTAAAGCCCTTGACGCTCACTCGAAAGGGGAAAAGCATATGCGCTATGCTGCTAGTCGGGCAACAACAGTCCCCAGAGGCAGTTCGATCAGTAGTCAAACTTCCTTGCTTCCTCACTGTTTGTTCATGGCAGTACCCTACTATTAAAATATTGAGAAAGCAGTTAATGTTCTGTTTTGTTAACTGAAGATCAATTTGTTTCCTCACTGTTTGTTTACAGCAGTACCCTACTATTAAAATATCGAGAAGGCAGCTAATGTTCTGTTTTGTAAACTGAAGATGCACATTTTTTATAAAAAAAAAATGCTTTGAACTTAACCTAGAGTGTGCTTTTTTTTTTTTTTTTTTACTGTACGTATTTGTTCCGCGGTAGTGGTCTTATTTTTTATACTCGGTGGTCTTAAAATGGTCTTAAAAAGTATTATTTTTGCTGGTCAGAAATGTGCAGAGACCCTGGCTTATGGGTACTGAAATGGGGACATGAACTTATTTTTAAAAATTCACCTAAAACCATTTCTTTTTTTGCCATCAGGTCACAAAACATGTAATCTTTAATGAATGATATGTTAAAAGATAACTTTAATTTTCTGAGATGTAATAAAAACATATTTATATGCCAAAGTCAAGCCTATGAGTTCCAAAATGATGTCTGTTACATTACTTCTGTTACGATTGTCCATCTCGCGTCTGTTACAAATTAATTACAATCTAGCTATATACCATGTTAATCTTATTGAAAGAATGTGTATGTTTATTCTACTACACATGTTTATTAATTATATTTGCTAAAACATCACCTTCCTATGTTTCAAAAAGTAATTCTACATTGTTAAAATTGAGAATCTATATGTCCACAACACTTCTGTTACGTTCTGACTTTGGCATATACATATGTTTTTATTACAGCTCAGAAAATTAGTTATCTTTTAACATATCATTCATTAAAGATTACATGTTTTGTGACCTGATGGTAAAAAAAGAAATGGTTTTAGGTGAATTTTTAAAAATAAGTTCATGTCCCCATTTCAGTACCCATAAGCGTGGAATCACTCATATAGTTTTTTGATTTTGAAGATTAAAATAGACAGTCATTATAACAAAGCATGATGATGCTTTCAGGTACTGTTTTTGTTGTCATAAAGTTGTAATCTTCATCATGGCCTTCGTGTTCGCTTCCTTGTGCAGCCACTTCGGAGTAATAAAATTCGCTTTCTGAATGCTCTTCATTACTCATTTCTTGAACAAAACGGTGACTCATTTTTTGTCTTTTGTGTTTCGGCTGTTTTTGATTTCTAGTTAACCATTTTGTTTGTTTTTTGCAACATTGAAAGCCGGTGCCTTGGAAAGACCGTCTGTAATCACCCACCGGCATTATGGGACAATACTGTCCACTAAGGAACCAATCAGAGTGCACGATTTTACCGGAAGTAGCTTGTGCCATATAATAATCAGTGATATTCACTGAGCCTAAGGTGGATAATTGTTAAATACGGTATATAGGGATATTCTGGTTATTTACTGGAGCCCTATAGGAGCAGCAGCAGCTTCTTCTTCTTCTTCTTGAACTTGTAACACATTAGGCCAAAGTTGACATCTACTGATTTTCAAGTTGTTGAGGTTTGCTTTAAACTCACTGATTTGAAGTGATCAGTGAAACCGGCTGATAACTCAAAGAGCTCAGGAATAAAAAATTTTCCTGTTTTTAATTTTTTTTTTTTAAAGGGCACAGACCCCCCTCACGCGATGCTTCACACTTTACAACCACTAAATAAAGTATAGAATGAGGGCTCTATATCATGCACTATATATCCTATACGAGTGCTCATCCTGGAGCCAGATATAACACGTCCAACATGTAACACATTGAGGACTTTATAACAAGTTCATGAACTGAATCAGGTGTTTGGAGCAGTGTTGTAGTCAAGTCACTAAACCTCAAGTCCGAGTCCAGTCTCGAGTCTCCAGTGTTCAAGTCCAAGTCGTTAAAAAAAAAAATCAAGTCGAGTCTGAGAACAAGACTCCAACCGCACCATTTGACGGTGACTGTTTCAGCGCCATCAACATTAGTTTATCCCTGAACATGACGTGTGAGCAGGTGAATGTGCATATCAGGGAGTTTGAAGTATTCTGTCAGAGATGGTTGGGAGACAGATGTAAGTGCAGAAGGTGTGCTTATTAATACAAGTGAAGAAGGTAAACAATCCAGAACGGCAGGCAAAATAGTAAAACAGTGAAACAGGCAATAGGTCGAGCGAGGCACAAACAGGCTATCGTAGGCTCGGCAGAATCAAAGACGGGAAACAGGAAATCAGGGATCAGGAAACCAAGCAAGGAAATAAGGCTCGGTAATGTGTCAGCAACACAACTCAATACTTCGCAAAGTAAGTGTGGCTACACAGTTTTTATATCGGTGTGCTGATTGCACCTTAATCCTGTGCAGGTGAGAGTCCGCTTGGCGTGCGTGTGCTGTCCAGGCCGCCCGAGAGTCTATCTGATGCACGTGCTAAGGCGCGCAGGTGTGACACTCTTGCACGAAATTAGTACACAATAAATGTAGATATAAATATCTTATGCCAAATTATTATGGCATGTTACAAAAAATAAAGAAAAAATCCGAGTCCTTGTCTTCAGTTTATGAGTCCAAATGCAGTTAATGTACGAGTCCAAATGCAGTTGATGTACAAGTCCGAGTCATCAGTGCTCAAGTCCAAGTCGAGTTATGAGTCCTTAAAATTAGGCCACGAGTCGGACTTGGGTGCTACAAGCCTAGTTTGGAGTAAAGAAGACTTGAAACTGTGCAGGACCAAGCCTCTGGTACAGGAGCTAATGATTTATCGTGTTATGCTGGCTTAATTATCAGACTGTATATTTCCCTCTGAGGGATAATCTGGTGTTTTAAACTCCACATGAACCTTGTTTGTCTTCCTTTTCCTCGTACAGATGCAGCTCGCCCCAAGGCGGCTGTCTGAACTCCACAGCGACTTGAAAATTCAGGAGAAAGATGAGCTTCAGTGGAAGAAGATAAAGGCCGAGGGACTGGACGAGGACGGTGAAAGAGAGGCCAAGCTTAGACGCAACTTTAACAGTAAGACCACACAGATCTGGCGTTTTGTGCCTCTAGGAGGTGGAGACAGTACAAAGCCTCGAATGGCTCAAGAAGACATCTGGAATGAA
Organism: Neoarius graeffei; assembly: GCF_027579695.1. Lineage (NCBI taxonomy): Eukaryota > Metazoa > Chordata > Actinopteri > Siluriformes > Ariidae > Neoarius > Neoarius graeffei. The sequence continues at coordinate 74,719,714 of NC_083575.1, read as the reverse complement.
ATCTCTCTGTGGTAGGAGGCACTGAGGGAATCGACCTGTCAGGGAGACTTAAATTCCTACCAGCATCCCAGGCTGAGATGATCTAGTTGTGTGATTAATTGCTAAATTTCTGCGGAGTCATTTGTGAGGTGTATAAGGATTAATCAGTAACTCTAAACACCAGCTTATCCACCAGCCCAGAAAACCTCAGGCTCTTCTGCAAGAGTAGAACAAATGATTACGTCCTCACTTCAGCTACAGAAGGTGCAAGATCTATAGATTAGCCAAAGTGTTTACAGGAGGTCTCTGAAATTACTCTTCTCTGAATTTTCACATAAATAGGCAGAAGAAAATTTGCAGCAGGAAAACCTACTCACTGAAGGGGAAATGACACGCCATGTGAGAATCAGTTTCACAAGACTTAAGGCCCGGTCCCACAATTCCTTTAACTATAACGATAACTATAAATAAATGGGTCCCCTGCAATTTATGTGGTTGGTGGTCACCAGACCAATAACAATACCTATAGCCCGGGCCTGGGTTTATCTGTATCGGGGAGATTGCTTCTGGAGTGATTTCCCTCCCCCCAGGCCTGGATCTGATCCGATAAAACATCTGACCAATCAGGTCATTGTTTACATGTGACGTTGTCTGACCACATGCTATTTTTCCCTGGGTATCTTTGTACATCCTTGTTGCATCATGAAGTCACAGAATATGGATTCACAGAAAATAAAAAATATAATACAAAGCACGGACCTTTTATTCACAGATGTGTGATTATTTTCCATGAAATATCAATAGCAAGTTAATAAAGTAAACATATATAAATGCAGGTCAGATCTTTTAATTATGAACTTCGGCAGTGGCGGCACGGTGGTGTAGTGGTTAGCGCTGTCGCCTCACAGCAAGAAGGTCCGGGTTCGAGCCCAGTGGCCGGCGAGGGCCTTTCTGTGCGGAGTTTGCATGTTCTCCCTGTGTTCGCGTGGGTTTCCTCCGGGTGCTCCGGTTTCCCCCACAGTCCAAAGATATGCAGGTTAGGTTAACTGGTGACTCTAAATTGACCGTAGGTGTGAATGTGAGTGTGAATGGTTGTCTGTGTCTATGTGTCAGCCCTGTGATGACCTGGCGACTTGTCCAGGGTGTACCCCGCCTTTCGCCCATAGTCAGCTGGGATAGGCTCCAGCTTGCCTGCGACCCTGTAGAACAGGATAAAGCGGCTACAGATAATGAGATGAGATGAACTTGGGCAGTCCAAACAGTTAATTGTTTTAGACTGCTTACATTTTTATCCGTGATGCATCAACTGTATGAAATCAATAACCAATCTGTAATAAACTGAAACGTCTGTGACCATTCCGTAAATTATTAGCATCTGTGATGCAGCCGTATTAAAATCCATAACCATGCTGTATTTTGTATCCTTTTTTTATCCCCCGCTGGCCAAAAGGCCTGAAGGGGGATTATGTCGTGACAATGTCTGTCCGTCCCAGGAAGGGTGCTCACCTTCTGAAATCAACTCCCCTCACAATTTGTGGAGGAATTTCACGAAACCTGGTAAAAGGCCTTGTTATATGACGCTAATATGCAGATTGCAATTTAATTTCGTTTGTGAAAATTTGACCAGAGTTTTGACCCTTGATTAAATAACTTGTACTTTGACAATTTCATGAGGGTGTACGTTCTTCTGAAATCAACTCCTCGCACAATTTGTGGAGGAATTTCACCAAACTTGGCAAAAGGCTTTGTTATATGACGGTTATACGCATATTGAAATTTCGTTTAATTTGGGCAAATTTTACCAGAGTTATGCCGCTGATTATTAACAAACTTGTACTTTGGCAATTTCATCAAGGTGTGCTTGCTTTCTGAACTCAACTTCCCTCACAATTTTTGGAGGAATTTCATGAAACTTGATAGAATTTTGTTATATGTTGGTAATACACATATTGCAATTTCATTCAATTCAGTCACATTTTACAGAGTTATGGCATAGTTGCCAGCAGGGGATATTGTGCTCTCAGAGCACTCGTTGTTATATTGCTGTAGTCCGTGACCTATCTGTATTACAACCCCAATTCCAAAAAAGTTGGGAGACTGTGTAAAGCATGAATAAAGACAGAATGCGATAATCTGCAAATCATGGAAACGCTATATTTCTTTGAAAATAGTACAAAGACAACATATCAAATGTTGAAACTGAGAAATTTTATTGTTCTTTGAAAAAATATATGCTCATTTTGAATTTGATATCAGCAACAAGTTTCAAAAAAGTTGGGACGGGGCAACAAAAGACTGAAAAAGTTGCATAATGGTTAAAAAAAAAAGAATAATAATTTGGTTAATTGGCAACGGATCAGTAAGATGATTGGGTATAAAAAGAGCATCCCAGAGAGGTGGAGTCTCTCTGAAGTAAAGATGGGGCGGGGTTCACCGCTCTGTGAAAGACTGCGTGGGCAAACAGCGCAACAATTTAAGAATAACGTTCCTCAATGTAAAACCACAAAGAATTTGTGGATCACATCATCTATGGTCCAGGGTTTCCCATACATAGACCATTGGGTGGCGCAGTGCCACACAGTGGATTCCTATCGCCACACAATCAGACTCGCGATTTTGAAGAAAAAAAATTCCGTTGTGTATCGTTCCGTTCATTCATAGTGCTCTTTTTTTTTCTCGTTCACACGCGCGCACACAGAGACCGAGAGAGACGGAGAGGCGTGTCTACAGGCCTGCCATTGCGCATATACCTGGACTGCAAGTAGGCCTGTTCGGCTAATTAAAAATAACGCAGCCTTCCCGATTCGCCTTCCGACCCCTTATTTTAAAAGGTAGCCTACGTCGTGCTCGTGCTGAGCTTTATCATAGCCTTCTTGGCTTACAGGAAACGGACATCCCTGAGTCAGGCTATAAACCAATTTTGATGCATACAGTAGCAGCTTGACGCGAGGAACCGGCCTTATTGCATTATCCCGTTTATCCCGCTTCAGCAATGACTTCCCTTACGATAGGGCACTGGAGGTTTTTTTTTTCAGGAAGCCACGCAGAATTAAATGTTCTGATAGGGCATGCAGGCTTTGCACCAATTAGGGTAATGCTTTTTCATTATTGTTAGTTGCCTTGGTGTTACCTTAAATGGTTTCTTATATCTAATTATGATATTTTATTATTATTTTGTTACATTATACTATTTATTTCATTTTAGTATTGGTTGAGGTAAGTGTTGAGTTCAATATTTAAAATAAAAACCTCCAGCTTGTTTTTTGCAATTTATTCCTTGAATGTCAACTAAAGAATGATTGAAAGATTGCCACCAAAAAGGCAAAAAACTAAGGTAAAAACCAGAGATGCACCGATTGACCGGCTGCCAATCGGAATCGGCCGATTTTCACGTGATCGGCCATGACCGGCGACCGGCCAGTCAAAATTAAAATATGCCGATTTTCTGCCGATCAAAACTTGTGTATCGCATAGAGATGAAAGTGGAAATACTCGTAATTCGCAACTATAAAGACTGCAGTTACACTGGCAGCTTGAACATGCTTTCTAGTGCGATTGTGTTGCGCTTGCGCAGAACAGTGTCAGTCCTACGCGCCTAACGAGTTCCGGCACGCGCGCCATTAACAACAAAAAAATTCACTATATTTGGATATATTATATATCCAAATATAGTGAATTTTTTTTTTTGTGCCAGATATTGAATGTGAAAAGAAGAAAGTGTTTGTGGTTGTGTGAATTTCCCATTACAGGAATTAATACGTTAGCCTATTACCAAACATCTAGTTAGATTTGTACAAAGAGAGAGAGAAAAAAATGTCTTTTTGTTTGTTTTACAACCTTGGTTGCACTTGATTCCATTGGAAATTACTCTACAAATACACATTTGACAAAGATGATAGAATGGCTGTGGTATAAGTATGACTGGAAATTATTTTTGTATTTTGATACTGAATGAAGAAATGGGTTGTTCTATAAGGCATAAGTTTTTCAGATCTAAATAGGCTTATGAAAGTGTGTTCCATAGCAGTAGGCAAATAATATATGAGGGGGAAGTTGTTTTTGTGCCAGATATTGGATGGGAAAAGAAAAAATGTTTGTGTGAATTTCCTATTTCAGGAATTAATATGTTAATACCAAACATGAAGAAAGATTTTACAAAGAACAATGTCTTTTTGTTTGTTTTCAACCTTTGAGGTGTTGAAAATTTATTACTGAAAATCTGGCAGAATGTTCTATTAAAGAAAAGATAAAAAGAAAATAGTCTTTTTGTGTGCTGTGAAGTGGTTTGAAAAAATGAGATCGTAATCGGCCAAAATCGGTATCGGCAGGTCACACTCCATGGAAAATCGGAATCGGCCCAAAAAATTGCAATCGGTGCAAAATTACTCACCAAAATTGAAGTTAAAAGTTTAGTTTTTACTAAAAACTAAACTTTAACTTCAATTTTGGTGAGTAATTTTCATAAATTTAAAAGACAGGTTTTCCACCAACATCAAGCCCAGCAAACTAATGGCCTGCCCTGTAATGTAAAGTTGGGTCGAGGAATGAAACCAGGCAGGGTTCTGGTAAAAATTGTTTTAGCTGTCTTCTCTTAAAGAACTTAAAATAATTTAGATTGAACTGAATAATCTCAAATGCTTCTTGTAGCTTTAAAATAGTCCCAGCAGGTGACTCTGAAGAAAAATACTGTGTGTTTGAACACCGCCCGCTGTAAACACTTTGCATACACCCCAATGACCGACTCCACTGACCGCCACGACACCACCGCGCACGATTCCCTCATCGGCACAGTGGAGCACCACAAATTGCTACCTGGTCTGTGGGAAACACTGATGGTCCATAATATTATTAAAAGATTCAGGGAATCTGTATGCAAGAGACAAGGCTGAAAACTGACACTGGATGCCTGTGATCTTCAGCCCCTCAGGAGACACTGCATTAAAAGCAGACATGTGTCTGTAGTGGAAATCACTGTATGGGCTCAGGAACACTTCAGAAAACCATCGCCTGTGAAAACACTTCATTACTGCATCCACAAATACAAGTTAAAACCAGATATAAACAATATCCAGAAACACTGCCCCCTTCTCTGGGCCCGAGCTCTTTTATGATGGACTGAGGCGAAGTGGAAAACTGTCTCGAGGTCTGACGAATCAAAAGTAGAAATTTTTTTTAGAAATCATGGACACCACGTCCTCCAGGCTAAAGAGGAGAGGGACCATCAGGCTTATCAGTGCACAGTTCAAAAGTAGCATCTGTGATGGTATGATGGTGCATTAGTGCACATGACATGGGTAGCTTGTACATCTGGGAAGGCATCATTAATGCTGAATGATACAGTATATACACGTTTCAGAGCAATATGCTGCCATCCAGACCAAATCTTTTTCAGGGAAGGCCTTCCTTCTTTCAGCAAGATAATGCCTAACCGCTTTCTGCACATATTAAAACTGCATGGCTCCATAGTAAAAGAGTCCGGGTGTTAAACTGGCCTGCTGCAGTCCAGACCTGTCTCCCAGTTAAAAAAAAGTTTGGCGCATTATGAAGTGCAAAATACAAGAAAGGAGACCCCGAACTGTTGAGCAGCTGAAATTGTATATCAGAAAAGAATGGGACAACATTTCTCTTTCAGATCTACAGCAATTGGTCTCCTCAGTTCCCAAACGTTTACAGAATGTTGTTAAAAGTAGAGGTGATGCAACACAATAGTAAACACGCCCCTGACTATTCTGAAATGTGTTGCTGACATAATTCAAAATGAGCATATATTTTTCAAAAAAACAATAAAATGTCTCAGTTTCAACACTTGATATGTTGTCTTTGTACTATTTTCAATGAACTATAGGGTTTTTATGATTTTGCAAATTATCGCATTCTGTTTTTATGTACAGTTTACACAGCGTCCCAACATTTTTGGAATTGGGGTTGTATATCAACCACTGGAGTATGTACATGGGTTGTTTTGAAGTCCAAGCTGTACAGTATGACCCGGAATAATGTGCTACTACTTGGGGGGGGGGGACTTCCATGACTATTCCTAAGTTGCATGCATTTATTTCCCTGAGTGTCAGGACCAAGTGATATTATAGTCGGGATTATAGTTGTGGTGTGACTGCGCCAGACTGGAGCTAAATTCAGACAGAGGTATAATCATAGTTGTAGTTATTGGTATAGTTTTAGTTGTTGTGTGACCGGGCCCTTAGCCTCGGTGTTTTCTTACTGATGCTGAGTGCATATCTGGGGAAAAAAAGCCATCTTATATATTATGTTAGTATGTTTGTTTGTTTTTTTTGTGGTAAAATTCTGTTTTCTCTTTCTACCTGCTAGGATTTGAAATTTTTTTTAAATGTTGGCAATCCTGAGGCTATGAAGTGTCCACAAAGTAAAAATAAGATAATTTATTAATTCAAGAATATTTGCTTTCATAGTCATCCTGGCCAAATATGGAATGGATGGTAAGAAAGACAACCGTGCCTTGGATAGCAACAACCTGAAAGACCATGACGCCCAACTGGGAGAAACGTTCGATGACCCCAGACTGGACAAACTGTGGAACAGAGTGAGTCATGATCTCCTAAAGCTTACTTCCTCCTCATGGTTTCGTTTTAACTCTTTACCCCTTAACGACGGCCCCGTGTATATCCCTATTCCCTATATGACGACATATGACAACCCCGTGTATATCTCATAATGACGACATATGATGCCTTGTCTAAAACCTTGTCTTTAGACTTTTTTTTTCTTGTAAATATGTTCTCAGGGTGAACAGTATATACATATACAAGGGTGGCTGTAGCAACTGCTTTAAGGGGTAAAGAGTTAAAGTCGATCAGATTTCTCTCCCCAGTGAATCATACTTTAGGGAGATTTTCAGTTTGTATGTTATCCGTTCAATTTTTAGGCCAAGTCTTCAGAAAAGTTCTCTGAGGAGGAGCTGCAGAACCTGCGCAGAGAGTTCGAACATCACAAGGACAAGCTCAATGAGTACAACATCATGATGGACACAGTGAGCCGCACTGAGGGTCAGTTTAGTGCCGAGTACAATGCAGAAAAATAAGCAAACCGCTTCAAAGCCAGTTTTGTGAAAAACAGCTCATATTTAGATCATTTTTAACCTTAAACAAAATACTGTAATGTGGCGATACAGATATAGCACTAATGAGGTTTTGGCTTTTAATTTTTCAGTGCTGCGTCACATGAATTTAAATTCCTTCAAAGACATGAGGGAAACAGAACAGCTTGTGTTCTAAACCAGCTACAAACTTTCTTTGAATAAGTTTTAGTCAAGGGTACAAACACGGAGCTTTATAAAGCTGTGATCAACTTCCTGGAATTAACTTGCTCATTTCATCTGTTGTGACTGAGCTGTGCAAATAAGCACCTCTGTACACACCTCTATAAAGCTTCTCGAGGCACATGAATAACAGTGAGCATCAGTTCAGCCAGTAGCAGGTGACACAGATGGTGTTTAAACACGGGGAAGTAACGAGAGCAGTCCTGCCTTTATGTCTTTGGTGTAGCAATTTTTACATCGAAGTAATCTGCTACGAGTGATCACGAAGAGATACACAGCTTCTCCCCCCCCCAAACATAGCAGTCAGTTGACATGTGCATTTAGCGTGGTTGAGAGTTGTGCAGGCGTTTTGAATGCACTAAAAATTGAGACACTAGAAGCCCCGCCCCTTCCCCATCTTGCATTTGGAATGTCTTACAGAGAGAGAGAGAGAGAGAGAGAGAGATTTGGGGCTTGGCTTTGAAATGAACAATTACCTTTGTTTCATTTGGAGTTTCAAAACCTGAACAGTTGCCCTTTTTGGTACAGTGTTTAAAAGATGCTTGAATTAAAGTAAGGCACTGAACGTTATGCCATTTATAAAATTAGTTTTTGAATTTATTAATTGAATCTTTTTTTTTTTTTTTCCTACAAATATAACCCCAATTGGGACACTGTGTAAAACATAAATAAAAACAGAATGTGAAGATTTACAAATCATGGGAACCCTATATTTCATTGAAAATAGTACAAAGACAACATATCAGATGTTGAAACTGAGAAATTTTCTTGTTTTCTGAAAAAAACATGCTCATTTTGAATTTGATGTCAGCAACACGTTTTCAGGATGGAGGAGTTTGCACTCGCTGTCTCAGTAGCAAACAGATATCATGTTCGCTGCCAATTTGTATCATAGTCCACAATATTAAATGTAACAATAAAGTTGATCAAATACGCAGGTTATTCTAGTCGTCTGTAGTAATAATGAGGAAAAATAAGTCACTTCAGCATGCGCTGTTATCGGAAAACGGTCCACTTTGGGCTGCATCACACCACATTAGTTAATCATGAGCTCGTCTGGCCGATGGGCGATGAGCTTATGCCATCATGTGTTGTCCATCATCCATCTGGCGTCGTCCACATTTCACAAAAATCGCTGTTTCTCTCTCAAACCTTCATCGATTTTATTCTTTTTGGCAGGAAGGTAGGTCTGCCTGGGGTGCATATGGCTTCTACCCAAAATTGCAATTAATAATGATATGGATATGGAGTAATTAAGCCCTAATTAGCAGTTTCTGCACAAATTGCTTCTTCTCCCTCAATTCTTCACTGATTTTGATTCTTTCTGGCATGAAGGTAGGGGTACCTAGGGTGCATATAACTTCTACCCAGATTTGCTTTATTATTATTGTTATTATTATTATTATTATACCCCTGCTGCAAAGGAGGGAGGGTATACTGGTTTACCTCTGTCCGAAACACCCTTTTTCTCAGCAACCACAAATCATAGCTACTTTGGTACCAAAGTTCAGCTTGGGGTTCTATACCCTGTATAACGTTTTCAGGTCTGTTGCACATCGACTTCCTGTTTACCGACTGAATGTATTTACCAAACATATAGCATGGATTTTGACACTGTTTCAAAAAGCAAAATGCTATTTCAAAATGCCAGTTTACCAGGATGCTATTTGAAATCCCTGGGGAGAGACACTGCTCTTTACTTACTTGTTTCAGGGTTCATTATTTATTGAGGTCAACATTCATAATAAGTGTCCTATTCCTTCGATTGCTTGCATTCTGATATAAGCGAGAGAAGGGGGATACATAAGTGAGCAGTAGCTCACAGTTGATCTTGTTAAAGAAGTTATGGACTAATTAAGCCTTAATGAGCAGTTCCACAAAAATCACCACTTCTTGGTCAATTCCTCGCCGTTTTGGATTCTTTCTGGCAAATAGGTCGGTATTCCTAGGGTGTATATACGTAGCTTCTATATATAGCGTGTATATAGCTTGCAACATTTATTGCGCAAGGTGGCCCACTTTAGATCGTTCCTTCTGGACTAGACGGGGCCGGAGTGAGCTACGCCGTCATTGACGGTCTCGTTTTTCTGTAACAGCATACCCCCATGTGTTCAGTTCCTTAAATAGTAAAGATGTAGCTTTAGATCAGTTATTTTTCCTCTTGCTTTCTCTCTCTGTCAGAAATCCATAAGAACGTGATTTCTCCACTGGAGGGAGAGGGGAAGTCGTCCAGTCTTCATGAGAAACACACAGACCTTAAGCAGAAGATGAGGGACCTGAACCAGGGCTTTGAGCGTCTACGTAAAATCACACATGAAGGCTTCGACAGTGATAACGGTGCCGTTCTGTCTCTGTTACATTAGTATTTTGTGTCATTTAACCGTCCTCAGTGTCTGCTACCAGGGAACCCATTCATTAACTTGCATGTTGTTTTACTGTTTTGAAATTAATATCTGCTTACACTGTTTGTTTTATTCTCTTTTTATATTCCCCTAGAGTTTAAGGAGCCCAGGGTCATCGAGCTGTGGGAAATGGCCAGAAGATCTAATCTTAGTGAGGACGAGCTTGACTCTCTCAAGGTAAAATGTTTCGGAGGACATGGCACGTTAACTTACGTGAGGTTCATTTCAGGGCCTAGAGTTCTGGAAAGATCTCCAGGGAAGAGCTATAGCAGATGAATCATGAGTGTAAACAGTTTGAATCATTAATATACAGTGGTGCTTGAAAGTTTGTAAACCTTTTAGAATATTCTATATTTCTTTATAAATATGACCTAAAACTGTTGGATCAGTCCTGCACATCAGCTGGGAGGCATTTTAGCTCAAGTCCTCTGTACTGAACAGCTTCACCTCTGGGATGTTGGTGGGTTTCCTCAGATGAACTGCTCACACGTTTCCATTGGATTAAGATCAGGAATATGACTTGGCCAATTCAAAATGTTAATCATGCCCCCGCTCCGAAGGGGGGGGGGGTATACTGGTTTACCTCTGTCCATCCGGCCGTATCTCCGGCCGTCTGAAACACCCTTTTTCTCAGCAACCACAAATCATAGCCACTTGGTACCAAACTTCAGCTTGGGGTATACCATGTATACCGTTTTCAGGTCTGTTGCACATCGACTTCCTGTTTACCGACTGAATGTATTTACGGGACATCTAGGGTGGACTTTGGCGCCATTTCAAAATGACAGTTTACCAGGATGCTATTTGAAATCCCTGTGGAGAACACTGCTCTTTACTTACTTGTTTCAGGGTTAATTATTTATTGAGGTCAACATTCATAATAAGTGTCCGATTCCTTCGATTGCTTGCATTCTGATATAAGTGAAAACGGAGGGATATGCAAGTGAGCAGTAGCTCACAGCTGATCTTGGGTTTTTTGTTTTTAAGCCATGCTTTGGTAGAACGACTTGTATGCTTCAGAGCATTGTCTTGCCTTTAGAAACTCGCTGGTATAATTTAGAATTCATTGTTCCATCAATGAGGACAAGCCGTCTTGGCCAAGATGCAGCAAAATGGGTCCAAACCATCATACTACCACCACCATGTTTCACAGATGGGATAAGGTTCTTATGCTGGAATGCAGTGTTTGCCTTTCTCCAAACATATTGCTTCTTCTTGAAATTAAAAAAAATTGTATTTTGGTCTCATAAATCCACAAAACATTTTTTTTTCAGTAGACTTCTGGCTTGTCCACATGATTTTTAGCAAACCGCAGTCAGGCAGCAATGGTATTTTTTGGAGAGCAGTAGCTTTCTCCTTGAAACCCTGATATGCACACCAGTACAGGGTTCTAACTAGACCAGAATATCAGCATAGTGACACCAGTCATAATAGCTAGTGGTTTGGGTGCTGCCTTAGGCCCCTGAAAGTTCACGGGTTCTGCATGATCTGAGCTGCATTCTAGTGCATTTCCTGGCACTTGCAGGCTTCCCTGAGAGTCATTCTTTTTTGATAATCTTAATGAGAGTTTTTTTTTTTTTTTGGCCAAAAATTGCTGTGATTGTTTTTGATTGAAGACTTATTATAATTAATATTCAACTATATTAGTGACATTTATGGAATAAGAATAAAACAACCAGTTGATGTTCACCAAGTGTCAGCTTAATTTTCAGCTTCAGCCATTCAATTACAATACATGACTATCCAGATCTAACTCGTATCATACCTTCCCCTACTGACTGTTACTCCGATGGTTTCAATGCACCATGTTGCGTCATTAAAAAAAAATGTCTGGGGACGGGCAGCACGGTGGTGTAGTGGTTAGCGCTGTCGCCTCACAGCAAGAAGGTCCTGGGTTCGAGCCCCGGGGCCGGCGAGGGCCTTTCTGTGTGGAGTTTGCATGTTCTCCCCGTGTCCGCGTGGGTTTCCTCCGGGTGCTCTGGTTTCCCCCACAGTCCAAAGACATGCAGGTTAGGTTAACTGGTGACTCTAAATTGACCGTAGGTGTGAATGTGAGTGTGAATGGTTGTCTGTGTCTATGTGTCAGCCCTGTGATGACCTGGCGACTTGTCCAGGGTGTACCCCGCCTTTCGCCCGTAGTCAGCTGGGATAGGCTCCAGCTTGCCTGCGACCCTGTAGAAGGATAAAGCGGCTTGAGATAATGAGATGAGATGAGATGTCTGGGGACCAGCATGTATTACATGCATGGCGTGTAAGCACCTCTTAACACGGATGGCACTTTATCACGAACACAGCATAAGGAAGGAGGTAAACCGGGCTAGCATGATCAGTGATGATCTCCACATGGAACTACTCGGGCAACTACGCACCGGACGCTTACGTGGGCGGGGAGTGGAGTACGTCCGAATGTAGAACATTTACATGGCAGTGAGCTGTCACTGCTGCGTGGGGATAATGAGAAAATTAAACAAAAGACCACATTTTCAAGATTGACAAGTCTTTTTATTAGTCTAGCGGCAACTTTTATTAGTGTCTCAGCGATATTGTGGGCGTAGCAGTAAGGAAACCTTGCGTATCGGCCTGATGTGCTGAAAAGGCCGAGTTAGAACCCTGCAGTGTTCATTGTTCTCCTGATGGTGAACTGTGAGAGAGGCCTTTAGTTGCTTTGAGGTTACCCTGGGCTCCTTTGTGTCCTCGCACCTTGCTTTTAGAGAGACCTTTATTGGTCGATCATTCCTGTATAGGGTAACAATGATCTTTGTACACAGTCTGTCTGACTGTGGATTGGTGGAGTCCAGACTCTTTAGAGTTTGTAACCTCCTCCAGCCAGATGAACATCAGCTCTTTCGGAGGTCCTCCTTTGTTTGTGCCATGATACACTTCCACAAACATGTTGTGAAGATCACACTTTGATAGATCCCTGTTCTTTAAATAAAACAAGGCCAACACTCACCTGATTGTCATCTCATTGATTGAAAACACCCAACTCCAATTTCACCTTCAAATTAACTGCTAATCCTAGAGGTTCACATACTTTTACCACTCACAGATATGTAATATTGGCTCATTTTCCTCAATAAAGTGTAATATATTTTTGCCTTATTTGTTTAATTAATGTCTCTCTATCCACTTTTAGGACTTGTGTGAAAATATGATTGTTTTAGGTCATATTTATGCAGAAATATAGAACATTTTCAACTGTACATATTTTTGTTTGTTTTTTAGAATTGTCAAAATTGACTTTTATATTTATTTCCAGTTTATTTCAGACTTTCAGTGTGGGCTCAGACATTTGGCGCCCACTTTGTATAATGAATGTTATTCAAGTTCATGTGGGTCTTTTTTTTTAAGTTTCAAATGGACCAGATTTGTGGGCTTTTTAAATAAACCACCTGGCCATTCTTAGAGGCGCAACCATGAATATTTATCAGTGTTCCAGCTAGCCTTCCAAGAGCACAGGGCGGCAATCATTAACACAGGCAATTTTACACGCATCACTATACAAAAAGAATCTATCATGCAAAAATTTGCCATACTGGGCAGCTATGCAAGGTAGATTACTTTTGTAAAATAAAGTAAGCAAATCTGAAGCTTTTGTTAACCAGTTTAATACAAGGCTTAATAATGTCACATTCGCACTTGGCATACCTCGAACTGTCAATCGTGTCCATATGCATTTTTGCTCTGAGCGAACAGCGTGTACCACAAGGAAGTCTTTGAACTCTTTGCCAGCGTGCTTTTCAATAAACTCAGCACTTGCATCCATGGATCATCCATTAACATGACAGTCCAGTGTTAGTTAAGACTACTAATAATAGTAAGACTAATTCTTGGGTTTCATGTGACGTCACATCCGCCTCATTAGTTATTCAAAACTTTAGCTGGTGGTCTACCAAAGCTCAGTTGATAAAGCGTTTGTACGGAGAAGGTGCATTGCTCGCATGAAAAATGCCTCACACTTGCATTGTTTTAGGTTGTTTGAATCGATCAAACCATGAAACTAATCAAAGTTTCTTCAGGGTTCCCCGTGAACTAATAAAAAAGGGTGAAGGAACACAGGATTTCACAAAAAGGCGTCAAGAAAGGTGGCTTTTGAACCTCTCACTGAAATCGAAGGGAGCCGAGTCGAAGCATGCTCAAGTTTGCAGTGATCACTCAGTGAAAGGTTTGTATCTCTCTCTCAGCTATGTCCTTAGTGTTTTCCAAGTACTTTTCTTGCTATGTGTCGTTATTTTACGGTACTTTTTTTTTAGTCCCGAAGTGCTAAAGTCCCCAGCTGTTTCTTTGTTTCCTCCTCACAAAGTCCATATGCATGAAGGTCGTGACAAAATTCTTCCCCAGCCGTACAGTTACAATGCGCCGTGATCACTTCTCCGTCTTGTTTAACTAAGATCCAGGTCTTTAAAGGGGTTTCTGATGATCTTTGTGAATGATTTACCTGAGAGATAAGAGCCAACACAAGTGAGACTCAAGCGAACTGTTGTTTGTTTACACTTCAACTTGCAGCGCTTCGTTGTAAAGACGTGAACGAAAAGCTTAAAAAAGCATACTCACACGGGCAAAAACAATACAGGATTCATTCGGCAGTGACTTGATAGCGAGGTCCTTTACCCAGCCACATACAACAAAGTTGTAAGCCTTCATACTCTTACACGCTTTCATCTGTTTTGCGGTGTAGAAAGATGTCTGCCAACACCAGATAGTCCGAGATGTCGGGGAACTCGACTGAAGGGTAGTTGTTGAGATCGTATGACAAATCCTTCTTTCCCAGACTGTAGAGGTCGATTCCATTGCACATAGCAATCTAATGAATATATCTAAAGTGAGCAGTGGCTTCTAGAGTACGAGCATACTCTTAAGTTATCGCTAGTTGTTTGCACTACGGCAGCTGTTTTGGTTTGCTAGACCACCAGCTGTTTCACCAGAAGTGAAACTGCTAAGAAAAGTCACATGACTGAAACCAAAGAGCATTAGTTGATCATTCATATTAGTCCGGGATATTAATGTTTGATCAGGTTTAGTCTAACGTGTTAGTGACTAAATTTTCTGTAGATGTACAGTCCTGTGCAAAAGTCTTAGGCACGTGTAAAAAAATGCTGTCGACCAAAAATGGCTTAAAAAAATGAAATGAAATATTTCAACATTAAAAAAATACTATAAACAGTATGCAGTAAGCCATAAATGAAGTGAAGTCAATATTTAACTTTGCTTTAAAAACAAAATAGTCGTCTCAGGTACAGTGAGTGCAGTTTTATAAGGAAATGAGTTGTGGGTTTTACTGAGCATCTTGCAGAACCAGCTACAGTTCTTCTGGACACTTTGACTGTCACACTCACTTCTTCATTTTGCACCAAAACCCAGCAGCCTTCATTATGTTTTCGTTTTTAATATGGAAAGTGCTCCCTTATGTAATATGCTGCTCAGATACAATTTTTTTTTTCTGTAAAATGTAATTTTGTGCTGGAAAACAAACGTTTGGACTCTAAAATGTTTTTGTACTGATTCGATAATGTAGAAGTCATAAAATAGAAATCTATAACAAAGTTTGTATGAAAAAAAATAGGGTGTCTAAGGTTTTGCACAGTACTGCGTGCATATATAAATAAAGTCTAGCTCTGTCGGTCCTGACTTTTGATTGAATTTGTTTAGTCCTCAACTTGTAGATCTACTTACATTCTTGCAAATGCTTAGCTCTCTGAGCCCCTTGCTGCTTTTACCAATTCTTTTTTTCCCCCTTTCAGTCATACCTTGCTGCGCTGACTCATTATTGTAATAAGACAAGGTTTGATGGCGTGTTTATGACCCTGCGCTAAAAGTGTATTGTGATTGCTCAACATGTGTTAACTTCACATTGTTACCTTCGCGTTGCGTGTTGTGGATAGATGACGTGGCAAGATGGCGCCAGTGTGTTTGTCGGCTTGCCATCAGTTCCATAAGCTCTTACCTGTGCGATCTGTGTTCTGTCTGTTCGTGCTTCTGTTTGTACTGATCTGGCATTGCTCCGATGCATCTATATGGACTTATGATCAGCAGTTTTTATTGGACCTCAAAAACTCATTGGTGGCCCATTCTAGTGGGTATTCTGCGCCACACAGCAGATGTCATCCCTTGTTCATTCACCCCTCTGTCAAGTGTGTTTGTTGGCTACCTTGCTGCATCTCTCACTGCAAGAAACGGCGTAGATGGAGGGGTAAACACGGAGGCCTCTGAGTGAACATCAGGAGAGGAGTAACTGTTTGTCCTGCGCAGCCATGGTCATGTCAGCTAGCCGTAGTCTATCCAGTGCACAAAGATCTCTACTGCCCCTTTTCCACCAAAGCAGTTCCAGGGCTGGTTCGGGGCCAGTGCTTAGTTTGGAACCGGGTTTTCTGTTTTCACTGACAAAGAACTGGCTCTGGGGCCAGAAAAAACAGTTCCAGGCTAGCACCAGCTCTCTGCTGGGCCAGAGGAAAGAACCGCTTACGTCAGCAGGGGGGGGCGGAGTTGTTAAAACCAACAACAATAACAAGACCGCGAAAGATCGCCATTTTTAAGCGACAAGAAGCAGCAGCTGTACAAACGCAAAGTCATCCATTATTATTGTTGTTGCCACTGCTGCTTCTTCCGTGCTGTTTTTGCTTTGATATTCGCGCCAAGGTTTATGTAAACGTAGCGCCATAACTTCCGTATACAGCGACGTAAATGATGTATACAGCGACGTAACTGACGTATACAGCGACGTAATGACGTGGCTCCGCTTAGCACCGCGAGCGATGGAAAAGCAAACTGGTTCTCAGCTGGCTCGCAAGTTGAACGAGTTGTGAACCAGCACCAGCCCTGGAACTGATTTGGTGGAAAAGGGGTATACCTGGCTCGGAGCTCATGGGACCTGAGATACTCCTGTCACGTAGACCTATCCACTGCTCTGCTGCACCAAGGCCGCGCGTCCGAAGTGGCGGGGTGAATCACCTGAACATCCGCCCGCTGGAATTCTCTCGACGCTGTCAGGCTGCGGCTCGCTCAACGGCAAAGGCGGCTTTGGTTAAATGCAGGTCCGTGTCAAACAAGACTTTCATTTTAAATGACCTTTCTCCCAACGTGATCTGGATTTACTGTTTCTAACCAAGACTTGGATTGGCACTGGAGCTGGTGAGTCATCCGTCTTTGGTGAACTCTGTCCAAATGACTGTTCATTCATTAGCACCCCAATGTGCTTTGGAAGAGGTGGCGGAGTAGCTCGTTTTCCGGAATCATTTTAAAACACTCTGTTGCAATCTATTCCTCTGTGGCAGCGGGGACGTGGTCAAACGTCAGTCTGTGACCGGAGGGTGGAGTCAGGGAAGGTAAGTGGCAGAATCACTGCACCTGATGTTGGTTAATCCGTGTTTGTGTGTCTTCCCCAGTGACTGCACCCTATATGAGGAGAGAAAGAGCAGAAGAAGGAGCTCTCTCCCCAACGAGACGACTGTGTGTGTGTGCGCGTGCGCACGAGCATGCTTAGAAAAGCTAAAATAAAGAGTTTGGTAAACTGAATTCTGGCCTGCCGTCTTTCTGTGCTCCACCCACGTGAACTGCTACAGTGGTGCCGAAACCCAGGATCGAGCACAGGAAAAAGAACAGCCCAATGGAGTCCTCCCCCTTCGCGGACCTGGTCCACGCCCTTGCCACAGCCCAGCAGAGCCAGCATCAGGCGCTAGTCACCCTCCGAAAGGAGCAGGAGCACCGGTTCGAGGCCCTGGTGCTGGCGCAGCAAGAAGACCGACAGGCGTTCCGGCACCACCTCACGTCGGCTGGGTCCACCACCTCCACCGCCGCGGGCCCTTCGCCCCTCACCCTCACTAAGATGGGCCCGCATGACGACCCCGAGGCCTTCATCACGCTCTTCGAGCAGGCAGCAGAGGCCTCGGGCTGGCCAGTGGAACAGCGCGTGGCGCGCCTCCTCCCCCTGCTAATGGGCGAGGCACAGCTGGCCGCGCTACAGCTCCCCGCCGACCGCCGGCTGGTCTACACAGACCTTCGCCGGGCCGTCCTCCAGCAGGTGGGGTGCACCCCTGAACAACAGCGTCAGCGCTTCCGTGCTCTGCGTCTGGAGGAAGTCGGCCGGCCGTTCACATTTGGCCAGCAGCTCCGGGACGCCTGTGGGCGGTGGTTGAGGGCTGACAACCGTGACTCCAAGGAGATCATTGATCAGGTGGTACTGGAGCAGTTCATCATCCGCCTACCAGAGGGAACCATGGAGTGGGTCCAGTGCCATCGCCCGGCGTCATTGGATCAGGCCATTGAGTTGGCGGAGGACCATTTGGCGGCTGTTCCGACGGCAGGACAGCGGACATCCTCTTCTTCCCTCTTCTCTCCCTCTCTCCCCCCCCTCCTCCTGTGTCTTGTCCTCACCCCGTTCCCTCACCGCGGAGGCAGGGGCCGGCCCTACCCCAGCCGGCCCGTCGCACCCGCGGTGCCCTCCCGTTTTTCCCTTCTGTGTCTGTCTCCCAAAGCCCCCCCCAGCCCCCCCCCCCCCCCACCCCCGGTGAGTGAGCCCCAGAGCACCGGTGCAGAGAGGAAGCCCGGGCCGGTTTGCTGGCGCTGCGGGGAGCTGGGCCACCTCCAACAGCAGTGCTCAGCGATGGAAGTGGGCGCAGTGGTTTGGATCCCCGACGCGCCAGGATCCGCCCTCGATCGGGATACTGGTGAGTATCCAAGGGGATACATATCAGGCTTTGGTGGACTCGTGCTGTAATCAGACCTCAATTCACCAAAGCCTGGTGCAAGACGAGGCACTGGGGGGAGCATAATTGGTGAAGGTGTTGTGTGTGCACGGGGATATTCACAGCTACCCTTTAGTGTCAGTCCACATTCTTTTCCGAGGGGGAAAATTTAGAGTAAAGGCGGCAGTTAATCCTCACCTCACCCACTCGATAATTTTGGGGACTGATTGGCCGGGATTCGGGGAGTTAGTGAGCCATCTAGTGAAGAGTGGGTCCTGCCGTAGTTTAGCAGGGGGAGGTCCCGGTGTCGCTTTGGCGGGAGCAGCTGTCACAGAGCCGTCTACGTCATCTCCGCGTCAGAGTGAGGAGCAGCAGGCTCCTCCTCCCTCTCTCGGGGAAGCCCTTGGGGTTTTCCCATTAGAGCAATCACGAGACGAGTCTCTGCGGCATGCGTTTGACTGAGAGTAATCGATGGTCAAACGCTCCAGTCAAACACCACCCTGTCCTTCCCCTATTTTTCTATTATGAAGGATAGATTATACCGAGTGATGCAGGACACTCAGACTAAAGAGCAAGTCACGCAGCTTTTGATTCCAAAGAGCCGCCGGGAATTGGTATTCCAGGCGGCTCACTTTAATCCTATGGCTGGACACTTGGGGCAGGATAAGACACTAGCCCGAATAATGGCCCTGTTCTATTGGCCAGGGATTCGCGGCGATGTCCGTAGGTGGTGTACGGCATGCCGCGAATGCCAGTTAGTAAATCCAGCAGCCATTCCAAAAGCGCCTTAGCGCCCTCTCCCATTAATCGAGACCCCATTCGAAAGAATTGGGATGGATCTCGTCGGGCCATTAAATCGGTCAACACGAGGCTACTGCTTTATTTTAGTACTGGTGGACTATGCAACGCGATACCCGGAAGCAGTGCCTCTTCACAATATCTCAGCACGCAGTATTGCGGAGGCACTCTTCCGTGTCATCTCCCGAGTTGGAATCCCGAAAGAGATTCTGACTGACCAAGGCACCTCGTTTATGTCACATACACTGAATGAACTGTATAGGTTATTGTGTGTTAAACCGATCCACACCAGCGTTTATCACCCACAAACGGACGGTTTAGTTGAATGGTTCAATCGCACCCTCAAGAATATAATTAAAAAATTCGTAAGTGAGGATGCACGTAATTGGGATAAATGGCTCGAACCCTTGTTGTTTGCAGTGCAAGAGGTCCCCCAAGCCTCCACGGGGTTCTCCCTGTTTGAATTGTTATATGGGCGTAAGCTGTGTGGCATTCTAGATGTGCTGCGAGAAAATTGGGAGGAGGGACCTTCACCCAGTAAAAATCAAATTCAATACGTTATGGACCTGCGCGCAAAACTCCACACACACACACACCCCTAACCCAGGAGAATTTGCGGCAGGCCCAAGAACGGCAAACCCGCCTGTACGACAGGGGTACCCGCCTTAGGGAGTTTGCACCGGGAGATAAAGTTCTCATACTGTTGCCCACATCGAGCTCCAAATTAATCACCAAATGGCAAGGACCCTTTGAGGTCACACGGCGAGTCGAGGACGTCGACTACAGGGTGGGGTGCTACAGGTTTACCACCTCAATCTGCTCAAACTCTGGAACGAGGAGGTCCCCTTGGTGTTGGTGGTTCCGGAGAAGGCGGAGCTGGGGCCGGAGGTTCAAAAGGGAACATTGGCATCACATACCTCTCCAGTCCCCTGTGGAGACCACCTCTCCCCGACCCAACTCACGGAGGTTGCCCAGTTGCAGACTGAGTTTTCGGACGTGTTCTCGCCCCTGCCCGGCCGCACCGACCTCATAGAGCACCACATTGAGACGCCCCCGGGGTTGGTAGTGCGCAGCCACCCTTACAGGTTACCCGAACACAAGAAAAAAGTGGTTCAGGAAGAACTCGAGGCCATGCTCGAAATGGGCATTGTCGAGGAGTCCCACAGTGACTGGAGCAGCCCGGTGGTCTTGGTACCAAAGTCCGACAGGTCAGTCTGGTTCTGTGTAGACTATAGAAAAGTCAACGCGGTGTCTAAATTCGGCGCGTACCCAATGCCTCGTATTGATGAGTTGCTCGATCGACTAGGCACGGCTCGCTTTTACTCGACACTGGATTTGACGAAGGGTTATTGGCAGATCCCCTTGACTCCATTATCCCAAGAAAAAACGGCCTTTTCCACACCGTTTGGCTTACACCAGTTTGTCACACTTCCTTTTGGGCTGTTTGGGGCGCCCGCTACGTTTCAGCGGCTGATGGATAGGGTCCTCCGCCCCCATGCCACCTATGCGGCGGCGTACCTTGACGATATCATTATTTATAGTAATGGCTGGTCACGGCACCTACAACATCTGAGGGCCGTCCTTAGGTCGCTGAGGCGGGCGGGTCTCACAGCCAACCCGAAGAAGTGTGCGATTGGGTGGGTGGAAGTACGGTATCTGGGCTTCTACTTGGGCAACGGGCAGGTGCGTCCCCAAATTAACAAGACCGCAGCAATTGCGGCCTGCCTGAGGCCCAAGACCAAAAAGGGGGTGAGACAGTTCCTGGGGCTGGCTGGCTATTATCGTAGGTTTATACCTAATTATTCGGACGTCACCAGCCCGCTGACTGATCTCACTAAAAAGGGGGCACCAGATCCGGTCCAGTGGACGGAGCAATGCCAGCGGGCTTTTTCTGAGGTAAAGGTTGCACTGTGTGGGGGGCCACTGTTACACTCCCCTGACTTTTCTCTCCCTTTTATATTGCAGACAGACATGTCAGGCAGAGGCCTGGGGGCTGTTTTGTCCCAGGAGGTGGAGGGGGGAGGACTGCCCCGTCCTGTACATAAGCAGGAAGCTGTCAGTGCGTGAGGGGTGCTACAGCACCATCGAAAATGAGTGCCTGGCGATCAAGTGGGCGGTCCTCGCCCTCCGCTACTACCTCCTGAGGCGCTCTTTCACCCTCTGTTCGGACCACGCGCCCCTCCAGTGGCTCCACCGCATGAAGGATGCCAATGTGCGGATCACCCGTTGGTATCTGACACTCCAGCCCTTTAATTTCAAGGTGGTCCACAGGCCGGGGGCGCAGATGGTCGTGGCGGACTTCCTCTCCCGTCAAGGGGGGGGAGGGGAGTCGGCTTGAGGCCGGACGGCTGCCCGGCCTGAGTCGGGCGATGGGGGTATGTGGCAGCGGGGGCGTGGTCAAGCGTCGGTCTGTGACTGGAGGGTGGAGTCAGGGAAGGTAAGTGGCAGAATCACTGCACCTGATGATGTTGGTTAGTCTGTGTTTGTGTGTCTTCCCCAGTGACTGCACCCTATATGAGGAGAGAAAGAGCAGAGGAAGGAGCTCTCACCCCAACGAGACGACTGTGTGTGTGCGTGCGCGTGTATGCTTAGAAAAGCTTAAAAGCTAAAATAAAGAGTTTGGTAAACTGAATTCTGGCCTGCCGTCTTTCTGTGCTCCACCCACGCGAACTGCTACATCCTCCTTCGAACTGCAATACGTAAAAGTGGAGTCTTCTACGTCTCCACTAGTTTGCGCACTGATTTACAGGCCTCCCAAGCCTGATAAGGACTTTACAATTGAATTTTCTGAACTTCTCTTGAATCTTGTAACGGTGCATGACTGTCTGTTGCTGCTGGGTGATTTTAATATTCATGTTTGTTGTCCAGGCAAACCCTTGGTTAGCGCGTTTTGTGGTGTACTAGATGCCTTTGGTTTGACACAACACATAAACAAGGCTACACACATACAGGGTCATACTCTTGACCTTATTTTATCTTATGGGTTTTCTGTTGATAACATAATGATTGAGGATGCTACTTTCTCTGATCATAAACCTGTTGTATTTGATCTCACTCTCTCCGTTTCCCCGCGATCTGCTACAGCCCCAGGCCGCTACTCCCGCCACATCAATTCACTTACTGCAGAACAGTTTTCTAACAGTTTTTATAGTAAGGCTGTTGCTTCTGCTATTTCAGCTGCATCCCAGATTTCTAGCCCGGATGAATTAATTGCCCTCTTTTACTCCTCTTGCTCATCTACGAGCAAGATGAGCTGATTCTGTGGCCCCTCTCAGATACAGTCGCCCCAAACATAAATCTCACTACTGGCTAGATGAAGAAACACGTACTTTGAGACAGGCCTTTAGGAAAGCTGAACGGAGATGGAAGAAAGACCGTCTCACTGTCTCGTTTGAAATTTTTAAATTGTCACTGGTAACTTTCCAGACTGCAGCCAAAAAAGCCAGAGTAAAACACCTCTCTGACTTAATTAGTAAACATTCTGACAGGCCCAAAGTTTTGTTCAGTACAATAAACTCAGTTGTCAAGCCCCCAATTTTGCCAGATATTGAAGCCTCCACTGATATCTGCGAGAAATTCTTGAATTTTTTCATTAGCAAAATTGATAACATCAGATCACAGTTCTCTCCCCCTTTGTCTGATATGCTACCAGGCTGCTGTGGTGCTACAGCCACATTCCACCAATTTCAACATATGTCCTTTGCTGAGCTTAGCGACTTAGTAAAACATATGAAACCTACTTTATTGCCCCATGATGCTTTCCCCTCCAATATAATCAAGGATGCATTTGATACTATTGGCCCCAGCATTCAGGTGATTATTAATTCATGCCTAGTATCCGGCACGGTCCCTGCATGTTTTAAGCATGCGGTTGTCCAACCCCTGCTTAAAAAACACAATCTTGATGTTAAATGCCTAAAAAATTACTGCCCTATCTCCAAGCTTCCTTTTATCTCTAAGGTGCTGGAAAAAGCTGTTCTCTCTCAACTGCTCCCCTTTTTAAACATGCATAATATTCTGGAACCTTTTCAGTCTGGTTTTAGAGCCCTTCACAGTACCGAAACAGCCTTACTTAAAGTGACTAATGATCTGCTGCGCACTTTAGATTCAAGTGAAAATGCAGTCCTGATTTTATTGGATCTTAGTGCTGCCTTCGACATTGTGAATCACAACATTCTTCTCGCTCGCCTAGAACAGTGGGTAGGCATTAAGGGGACAGCACTATACTGGTTCAGCTCCTATCTTAAACATAGGACATTTTCTGTGTCCATTGATCAGTTCTCCTCATCCATTGCTCCTGTCTCCTATGGGGTCCCTCAGTGGTCCATCTTCGGCCCAGTGCTCTTTTGCCTATACATGCTCCCCCTTGGTGACATCATTAGAAAATATAATATCTCTCTTCATTTATATGCAGATGACTGTTAGGTTTCTTCACCTCTGGCCCTCACCATCTCGAGATCAGTCCCCTCGTGTCACCCAGATGTCTGGGGGTGAGTCGCAGAAAAAAGACAGGAACCCCACAAAGTAGTTCGCAATCTTTATTCGCAAGTCCCTCAATACAACGAGAGAATACAGGGATTTTATATGTCTTATCTGTGTGGATGAAATGACATCACTGTTTGATATCTGTCTGTGTGTGTATGTGTCTGTGTGGATATGCAGCTATGCTGTGTGTGTGTGTGTGTGTGTGTGTGTGTGTGTGTGTGTGTGTGTGTGTGTGTGTGTGTGTCGTAGGATGTCAGACTATGACAACAGTGACTAGGTCAGTAAACTTTGGACTGAGCAAAACACATCTTAATAAGCAGTATATTTCATATCAACGGATGTTTTTTAACAACTCAGCAACTCAGCATTTACGCACGTCAAAGCGCGAGATTTTTTTTTTTTTATTACAATTTTAAACAAAGACATGTTTATGTCTAGTCTAGCAAAGAAGTGTGTGTCTTCTCCACCGGAGGAAGGTCACACAGTAACTTTACAGGAAATTATACAGGAATAGGATCTAAGAGGCTAAAATATTAAATTCATAAAGTCTTAACAATCCCAAATCACATTCTGCATTCTAAAACTACAAAACTAACTTAAATCACTTAATGCAGCTTTAAATCTAACATTAAATCTAACATTCAATCATTTCAATTTCAAATTCAACACTGGAGAGACTGGTTAAATCTAACAATCCTAAAACACGTTCTGCAGCTATAAAACTAACTTAAATCATGGCTTTAAATCCTAACAATGACTCACAATTGTATCTCCCACTAAAATCCACTGACTCTGTGCAGTCTCTTTTGGACTGTCTTGAAGATATTAAAGTTTGGATATCTAATAAATATCTCCAGTTAAACAGTGATTAAAACAGAAGTCATCATCATCATTACATCACGCCTGGACTACTGCAATTCCCTCTACCTCGGCCTCCCCCTGTCTTCACTAATGCGTCTGCAGTTGGTTCAAAATGCAGCAGCGAGACTGTTGACTGGTACAAGGAAGCGTGAACATATCACCCCGGTCTTGGCTTCCCTGCATTGGCTCCCCATTCATTTTAGAATTCAGTTTAAAGTTTTACTTACTGTTTTTAAGGCTGTAAATGGGCAGGCCCCTGCTTACATCACTGAACTTCTCCAGCCCCATTCAGTCACCAGGTCCCTTAGGTCCTCTAGCAAAGGACAACTACATGTGCCACGGTCACGACTGAAACAGAAAGGTGATGGGGCCTTTGCTGTGGCTGCTCCCTGACTGTAGAACCAGTTACCCTCAGATATTAGATGTGCCCCCTCTATTCCCACCTTTAAATCTAGATTAAAAATTTGCCTCTATTCACTAGCTTTCCTAGTCCCCTAATCCTCTTATTTCTTGCGTGTCTGTGTTGTAGGTTCTGTTCTGTTTGGTTTAACGTTCATTTATTTTTCACATTTGCTTATTTTCCAAATTTGGCTTTTATTTATTATTACTGAATGCTCATTTATTATTTTTCTTATTCTGTACAGCACTTTGGTCAGTAGTAGCTGTGTTTTAAATGTGCTTTATAAATAAATTTTACTTACTTACTTCATTTCAAGTCAGCAACACTCGTCAGGGCACACTTTCTTCCTGTGGCGGAACGTATGTGCCGGGCGCTTAGAAAGTTCTGGAAAATTATGATCAGGGTGCATATAAATTTGGACGTGGCGCACATTCTGGAGGGCAAGATGTGCCACCCTGGTAAAATAAATAAACTAGCTGGAGCACTGTGTTTATTCCTTGGCCATTTTGATCACTGACACGAAGTAAAGTGAATGCCTGCAAGTTAGCATGTGACGCTGCCAGACTTGTGATCAGTGAATGGAAATATTACTTTCAAGGGGAGAGTAGCAGACGAAGTCATCAAACTGGTCAGCTGCGTGCTTCAGTGACACAGTAATGGATGTTGAATTATTCATATAGTTGGTTATCAGTGAGTATAGCAGTGTACCAGTCATCCCACTGTACTGAAGGTAAAAAGACCAGATATTCAAAACATCTACTGTCTGTCAAATCAGTAAAGGACTAGCAGAAACTTGTATATCTTGAGGATGTATGGTCTAGATGTGCTAAACTAGTGTAGCATAAAGTAAAAGCCTCTGAATCCACAGACATCGAGTGTCCCTGAGACATTGATAACTCTCTCATCACCAACAAACTCGCACAGTTGCATTTGAATCTACGTAATGGTAATTTCTCAGTCGAATCATGTGAATGTTTTATTAGCTCATCCATCCGACATCGTCATCCATCCACAATTTACAAAAATCGTTGCTCCTCCTACAGGATTGATCAGATTTCGATCAAACTCCCATACAATGTTCCCCAGGTTGGTGTGCATAAAAGTTGTCAAGATGGTGGCGCCACCTGTCATATTTACGATTTTATGGGCGTTTGAAATTTTTGGGTGACTTGTCATATTAAACGCGACTCTTCGTAAACTGTCAGGATGTTTTCACTGAAACTCACCCAGAAGACTCTGAAGACATTCTAACAAGAATTGTTCACCAGGTGGCGCCACCTACCATGGATGCGGCTACACAGGGGTTATGCAATTTCACAAAAATCGCTACTGCTCCTACAGGAGTGATCAGATTTTGATCAAACTCGTATGGAATGTTCCCCAGGTTGGTGTGCATAAATTTGTCAAGATGGTGGTGCCACCTTTACAATTTTATGGGTGTCTGAAATTTTTGGGTGACTCGTCATATTAAACGCGACTCTTCGTAAACTACTAGGACGTCTTCACTGAAACTCACCCAGAAGACTCTAAAGACAGATTCCAGCAAGAGCTGTTCACCAGGTGGTGCCACCTGCCGTGGTTGCGGCTACACAGGGGTCGTATGCAATTTCACAACAATTGCTACTCCTCCCACAGGGTTGATCAGGTTTCAAACTCGCACACAACAACAGTGGCCGGTCTGAGCTCCAGCCTCACTGAGGCTATTTTTACCTAAAGCAGGTGCCCTGTTAGACCTTTTGTAAGATTGTGATTTATATTGGTTTCAGGAGGAGCTGAAGCATTTTGAGACCAAAGTAGAGAAGCACCACCACTACCAGGAACAGCTGGAATATTCCCATCAGAAACTGCAGCACATAGAGGCCATGGGTGATAAGGACCACATCGTGAGACATAAAGAGAAATACAACACGCTCGCCGAGAAAGCACGAGAGATCGGATACAAGGTAGGACTGAGTTTTGAGTGACAAACAGTAAACAAAGTAGCTTCGATACGCCTTGAGTCTATTACCTTCTTCTTCTTTGGCTGTTCCTGTTGGGGCTCACCACAGCGGATAATGTCCCTCCATCCCCTCCTGTATCTTTTTCTGTAGCACCAACCGTCCTCAT
Organism: Neoarius graeffei; assembly: GCF_027579695.1. Taxonomy (NCBI): domain Eukaryota; kingdom Metazoa; phylum Chordata; class Actinopteri; order Siluriformes; family Ariidae; genus Neoarius; species Neoarius graeffei. Next base: position 74,692,708 of record NC_083575.1, on the reverse strand, counting down.
CCACCATATCCATAAATCTCATCTTTGGTCTCCTTGTTTCCTTCTACCTGCCAACTCTATCTCCAGCATTCTTTTCCCAGTATACCCTAGATCTGTCCTCTGTACGTGTCCAAACCATCTCTGACTTTGTCTCCAAGCTGTTCTACATGTCCTGTCCCTCTAATATTCTCGTTTCTAATCCTGTCCAACTTTGTACCTCCAGTTCAGCCTTCTGTCTTTTTGTCTCCATACCATACACCATCGCTTTTGCTGGTAACCTTCTGTCACAAATCACTCCTGACATCCTCCTCTACTCCATCCATTTCAACCTTCTCTTCCGCACTCGTCATTACCTTGTACAGTTGACCCCAGATATTTGAACTCCTCTGGTTTGACTACCTCTGTTCCTTGTATCTGTACCATTCCACTGTCCTCACTCTCATTCATGCACATGTACTCCATCTTGCTCCTACTGACTTTCATTCCCCTTGAGTCTGTTACTGTTGTTGATAGGAAGTTTTGTCATTCTTGTCTTGTACACACTTGAGTTTATAATTAATTCATCATTCCTTTCAACAAGTGTACTGGTTCAGGACTGTGGCATTTTAAAGGGATCCTCCAGCGGATTTATTCTCAAACTTATTTGAAGTAAAAGTAGTCGCAGAGTTCGAAAATCAAACTTTTCATTTTCAGAGACCAAATAGTGTTCAAGAAAAATTCATTTTCTTTAAAATGTCAGATGGGCTTCCTGTGGTAGGGACATGATGTCAGGTAGCGGTCACTTGGAGCAACTCAGCTGTTTATATTCTCTATTTACATCGTAGTTTTGCTAGTTTTACATGTATTTTACCGAACTTTAGTTTTTAAGTAAGTATGCCTCATTTTGTAGCATATAAATGCCACAATGATGCTAAAAAGAAAGCACAAGCTGGAACTAGACCGCATTTCCGCAGAGAAAATGTAAAGTGGACTTGATCAGCTGTGGAAGAGAGTCACCGACAGAAACTGGATCAGACATGAGACCTCGCGCTGTAAAATCTTTTTTTCACATGATCTTCAGAAAGTGTGTATGGCAAAGTGTGTGGGGCTGCATGCTCTAAAATCTCAGTTTAAAATGGCTCAACTCGCAGTGCGACATGACACTTTGTGCTCTAAAATCTTGTTTTTTTTTTTTTTTACATGATCTACAGCTGGTGCTGGGTAGATTAGCAAAGAGAATGTGGCATGGTTTAAAACAGATTTTAGAGCGCGAAGTGTCGTATTGTGCTGCGTATTGAGCCATTTTAAACTGCGATTTTAGACTGCGCAGCCACACGCACTTTGCCATACACACTTTCTGTAGATCATATGAAAAAAAAAGATTTTACAGTGCAAGGTCTCATGTCTGATCTAATTTGTCGGAGACTCCTTGCCACAGCTGAGGTAGCACACTTTACATTTTCTCTGCGGAAACGCAGTCTAGTCCCAGCTTGTGTGGGGTTTTTTTGTTTGTTTGTTTGTTTTTTGTTTTTTTTAATAATAATAATAATAATTATTATTATTATTATTATTATTTTAAGCATCATTGTGGCATTTATATGCTACACAATGAGGCATACTTATTTAAAAACTGAAATTCGGCAAACTACAATGTAAATAGAGAAAATAAACAGTCGAGTTGCTCCAAGTGACCGCTACCTGACATCACATATACGTCACCGCCACAGGAAGCCCATCTGGCATTTTAAAGAAAAATAATTTTTCTCAAACACTATTTGGTCTCCGAAAATGAAAAGCTTGATTTTTGAAACTTGCTACTACTTTTACTTCAGTTTGAGAATAAATCTGCTGGAGGATTACTTTAACTATTTCTTTAAGATTGAATGCAGTGTGAAGATAGTACTACTCCTTTTTAATTTTTTTTTCTCTTCTTCCCCAGATGAAGAAGCATTTGCAGGATATAACCAACAAAATCTCCCGAAATGGACTGCAGCACAATGAACTCTGAGCATGGCCTCCTCTCCTCACCATGACAACACTGAAAATCCTTCATTTCCATATGCATCGATTATAGTGTGGGTGTAGTTACTGATTTTTCTAACAGTTTGTTTAAATCATTTCAGTATTCGTGGAATATTTGCTAATCCACAGCACTGATTGTTTTTTTGTTTTTTTTAATGACATCGTGTGGTTTGTATTTAGTCCACTGCAAGTGATCAGTTAGGTACGAATGCATATGTACTATGTGTTACATTTTAAGTCCATTATTCCTGAGTATTTGAACTGCTGAAATCATTCCCACAGGAGGGGTACAGATTGAATTTTGAATGCAATATGTTATGTATTGGCACCCTTCCGTGTTTTAGAAATCTTTTGAAATGCTCATATTTTTTCATGAAATTTCAATTATTTGATGATGTCATCTCAGATGAGTACAATAAACAGTGATTGTCCATTCAGTCCATTAACTTTAGACTATATACTCGATTGACCGTTGTTTTAAATCTGAAGTGACTTACACGTGGGGCAAAATCAATTTAAGCAATTGAATAATCAGATGTCCACAAGCGCTGGCGACTGGCGTTTTTCTCCGCCTGCACAGACGTTCAGTGCCAGCTACTCGATTCCAGGGGAAAAAAATCCTTGCCTTTCAATGTTCAAGCGATTTATATCGTATATAATTTGCTGCAAATCCAATTATTCCACCACAAAATTCTCTTAGATTCAGGTTTAACATGACCGGAAGCAATGCCATATTTGTTGATCGATTCTTGCACTCTGACTGGCTGAGCCGGACCACGCCGTAGAGCAAGTCGTTATGTTACACCATGTAGTTATATTACAGAGCCAGGCAGCGTACTACAGAGGGTAAGTGAGAAAGCCAAACACACACACACACACACATATTTTACAGTTATTTTACAGGGAAATTGTTTGAAATTTTTTAGCTGAAAATGCACCAGAAGGCATGTAAATTTAAAAATTTTCTGGGGGGGCATGCCCCCTGACCCCCCCCCCCCCCCCCCCCCCCCCCCAGCATTAGCGCACCACGGCGGCTTTGCTGCCACAAATTCCAGAGCTGCCTACTACATTTTTTTTATTTTTTAGCCGGCTTCTTCAGATTTTCTGGAAAATCCTGATAATTAATTGAGGGTGAGGGGTCTCACTCAAGAACCCGAAACAAGTATTTGATTATTTCCAAAACCTTCCTGCCATCAGCCAATTGGCTTTCAATAAGTATGTAAGAGTGTTAGCATTGAGCTGTTCCCTCAAAATGTAAACAGCATGTTCTTATAGGGTGTGTCAGAGCATGTGTGTGGGAAGGAGGTCTACACAACTAATGGTTTGGATAGAAAGGTTGATCTACTGCAGTTAAGGATCTGTTTACAAACTAGGAGGTTCTTACAGGCTAAAGATGGCTTACTTAATGAGCCTCTTCTTTTAACTCTGCCAGTCTTGGCAGGATCTGCAGAGGTGTCTGGTTCTATCCCTGCCACTTTGCAAGTCCTTATAGCAAACTCAAAGGGAAGGTGTGACAACCACCCTGAAGATGGCTGACTAGGGTTGGCTCTCATAACATGGAATACATTCTTCTTTCTGCACTGCTCCTGTGACTCAGCTTTCAGATTGGCAGGGTTCATAGATGGCCAGGCTACTGTGGTGCATGCTTTGGCTAAGATGATTCATGAACAGGTTGATTTTAAATTTATGCCTACTGTTGATGCTTGTGCTTTGCTCAAGTGTTAACATGAGCACTGCCTTGGGAACACATGTTATTGCAATGAGTGTGGTAGTGGAGCAGTACCTCCAGTCTGTATGTTACTTTGACAGTGGGGCACCCAGGCCAACTTGGTTTATGGACATTGTCAGGTGTGGTTGCTGCAATCTGCATGGCTTGTGTTTTAAATGAGACTTGTGAAACCTGGCTTGTGTGCCAGGGTCATTCTTTGGGCCTGGTGTGTAAGAAACCCTGGACAGGAGGTTGCAAAGCCAGAATGCCAAACAGACCTTCCAAAGCCTCACACATCATTTAGGTTGGGTGTAGAAGTGTTTTAGTGCCCCTCATCTACACTGGGGGAAGGCCACAGATGGCACCTTCCAAACTTAGCAATAGTGCAGAGCACAGGCCTGAAGTGTATTGATGATGGGGACGTTTTTCTCCTTGATGTATTTTTTTTGATGGCAGTTATTTCAGATCAATGGATCCTGATGATCATTTCACAGGGATAGTAATTGCACTCTTGCCCCCAGTTTTTTTGCACCTTCACAGCCTTGCTGTTGATGGGCCCCATCAAAACATTCCAATATAAAGTTCTGCCTTTCCGTCTCTCCTTAGCACCATGGGTTTTCAGGGTGCATACCAGTGTTGTAGTCGGATCACTAAACCTCGAGTCCGAGTCCAGTCTTGAGTCCCCAGTGTTCAAGTCCGAGTCAAGTCCAAGTCATTAAAGAAAATTTCAAGTTGAGTCCAAGTCAAGTCCAAGAACAAGACTCCAAATCACACCATTTGACGGTGGCTGTTACTGCCTTTATGTGAAACTGTCTCTGCTACTGTGTTGGACTAACGTTACTGCTTGACTGCCCCATTTTAGTTAATAGGCTACAGATATAAAGCTTGTTCATCGCTCAGCAAGCCCCGCCCACTATCAACAGGGCAAATAACAAGAGAGGGTTAACACTAGCTAGTTCATCGCTCAGCAAGCCCTGCTATCAACAGAGCAATGAACATAGCGTGTCACTTCCTTCTCTGGGTGGAGTCTTGCCAAATGACGATTGAAGTTCGAGGTTGTCCCCATCGTCTCCTCAATAGTTCTTCTACATATGGAACACATAGCAGTGCATTTTTTTCCCACTGCACAAGAAATCTGTATATGTAAAGCGGACAATACTAGGGGCATTCTCTCCAGGTATTTTAGCGCCATTAACGTTAGTATGTTCCTGAACATGACCGTATGAACAGGTGAATGTGAATTCTCTTGCAGAAAATTAGTATAAAAATTAATGTAGATATTTATCTTATGCCAAAGTATTATGGCATGTTACAAAAAATAAAGAAAAAAATCAGAGTCCTCATCTCCAATTTACAAGTCTGAATGCAGTTAATGCACGGGTCTGAGTCCAAGTCTGAGTTATCAGTGTTCAAGTCCAAGTCAAGTCGTGAGTTGGACTCGAGTCCGAGTCCTGGAGTTGAGTACTACAAGCCTGGTGCATACAGATGGTTTTGTCTCCTCTCATGGCCACTGCCATCAAGATACTCCCCTCTAATATTTGTCTCCTGTGTATTTTCACTCATATTACAGTGCTCAGGTTCACAGTGAACTTGGAGAAATGCTCCCGAGACCAAAGCAGGTCACGCAGTTCATTGGCATGAGGCTGCGTTCACTGCGAATATGCAAGCTTGTCTTGTACCCCATAACCCCAGTGCCCAAAGGTGTCCAATATGGCCCAAATGTTGGTGTTTTTTGCTAGTTCTCAGATATTGTTACATGTTTGTCCACTCAGTGCTGCGATGCAGTTGTGCAGCAGATGCACTGTACATATGTTTAGAAGAATGATATGTGCACCAGATGTGGAAGAGATCGCACAGATGGACCTCTTTGCCAATGCCAAATAAATACATTACCATTTATGACTCTCTTTGGTCAAGCCAGACATCTCTCTGGGACTAGATGGTCACGTGGCACATCTGGCATTATCACTTGTATGCTTTTTCACTCTTTTACCACTGCTTCTTCTCACTCTGTGCAACACCTAGGCCACAGAGTCTTACTTTTGCTCCCAAGATAGCTAACAAGATGGGTTCCTACTGTTGTGTTCACTGGTTGTCTAAACACCATGGCAGCTTCTTCCCTGAGAAGATCTGATCTCCCAAATGGAAAGCAAGATTTGTCTGTGGGTCTGGTCTGACAAACTGAATTGCCCGAGAACTATCATCTTGTAGTCCAAGAAACACTTCTCAAATCAAGAGTCCTTAACCTGCCAGCCATGTATAATTGCCCTGAGGATGGTGTTCACCTTGGCTGGACCCTGTGCATTATTTTCTGAGTGCCAATTCCTCTTCTACCTGCAACAGCCATTACATCTCTTGTGATTGTCTCTCAAGGGCCCTATATGCTTATGCTTATTACTGTCTTTCTCAATGTGGCGAGGCACCTTTACTGGCTACAGTCCCCTAGGAGTCTTGTGCGGGGTCTCCCACGCACCTTTACTGGTTACAGTCCCCTAGGAGTCTTGTGCGGGGTCTCCCTCTTTTTGTCCTTAAGAGCCTGTGTGAGAAATTGATTTGAAATGGGTGTCTTTGCAAACGGCCTTCTTACGAGCAGTTACTCTGGTCAATAGAGTTGTGGAGTTGCATGCTCTGGAGATAAGCTTGTCTTGCATACATCCGTTGGTGGCCAGATGACTTGGTGACCTTGTGGCTGAATCCAGGTAGTCTGCCCAAGATCACGTCATCTAACTTTGTGACCCATCTATTGTCCTTCAGCGAATGTGAGCCTTGAGAACGTTACTTGCTTTACCTTGGGACTTGGTGTTATTTGGACCAGACTGCAGCCATCCACTGCTCAGACCTGCTGTTGCTATGGAAGTACATACTGTAGAACTTTTTTTTTTCCCTTTCTTTCCACCGTGATTCTTTTAATGAAGTCTTAGCACAGGGGTGTCCAAAATGATCCATAAAGGGCCATGTGGCTGCAGGTTTTCATTCCAGCCATGCAGCAGCACACCTGATTTGGCTTATTCAATCAACTGACACACCCACCCTTTAATCAAGGGTGGGTGTGGCTGCAAGTATTTGACTGTGTGAAGACAGTTCAGTTGATTGAATGAGCCAAGTCAGGTGTGCTGCTGCATGGCTGGAATGAAAACCTGCAGCCACACGGCCCTTTATGGATCAGTTTGGACACCCCTGTCTTAGCAGTTAACAAATCTGGTTTGTACCAATGGAGTAAGTATTATTTCTGAATAATGACCATCAGAGTTGTTGAATAGGTTGTTTATTGCACTAAATATAGAAATGTCAAATGAATAAATAAAAAAAATACAGGATATATTTCTCATGTGATGTACATGTGATTTTAAATCTGTAAATGTACAAAGTTGGTCATTTGAAAGGAAAAGAAAGACTATTTACAAGTTAAAGAGTACTTACAAAATCATAACCAATAATTGATAATGTATATGGACTCATTTTATGCTCTTAGCATATTTCAATAGTAAGTAATAATATAAGAAAAAATATATAAAAACCACACAATCTGATGAATTTGCCCTTTTTCAAAATGTTTTCATGTGCATTTAATGCAGTCGCTACTTGAATATCCAAAAACATTAAAAATCAAAGGTTTAGAAAGTAAAAGGTAATATCCTGTGTGGTGGTGAATGTCATGAGAGATGCTGGTACTTTTTTTTTAGTTTATGGATTGTTTGTTCAGTGTGTTTAGTTCAGCGTTCCTCGTCTCCTTTGCTCCAGTTCGTGTAGTCTCTCCTCTCTACCCTGTGCATGCTGGGCTCCCACTCGCTGAGCCATTTCTGTCGCCACGTGGTCAATCTGTGCATATTTAGTGTTGGAGGCCCCTGTATAAACAAACAAACGTGATCTTTAGAAGTGATTATCAACAGCACCTTTAAACAGCAAGTAAAAAGATTACATTGAATATCATCTTCTTGTGGAGGACGTGCTGATTGGACAAACTCATTTCACAGAGAAGGGTGCTAAAATGCAGGAGAGCATGGGGCCAAAACAAAAAATAAGCCAGAAAAGGATACCATAAAAAGGAGAAAAACTTTACTTTTACAGCATAAGATTAACAGTATTAGATAGAACAGGGCTGGAAGAGTGAAACGAAAGCAGGTGCTTTCATGCATGCAATGTGGAAATGCACACTTTTTTTCCCAGCAAGCAAATCTATAGTTGAAAAATCTCTTAAAGGGTGATTTGAAGAAAGAAAAATAGCACCAGAGTTTGAGTGGCTAAAAAAAAAAAAAATTTGACAAAGATTCCTTTGAAAAAATAGTTGAAAAATCTCAGTGTTCAAGAAAATCATCAATTTTCTGTCTAGTCACACTTCTGAATTTGTTACCTCGCCCAGGATGGAGTCCACCGGGGGCGAGATATTGTTTTTAGTGATTTTTGTTTGTGTTTTTTGTTAGCAACATTACGGGAAAACGGCTGGACCAATCTTCATGAAACTTTCAGGATATATGGGCATTGGTCTCAAACAGAACCTCCAACATTTTGAGGGTCATCCAGTCAAGGTCACCAAAAAGGTCAAAGGGTTTTTTTTTGTTTGTTTGTTTGTTTTCCACAATATCTTCCTTTATATTCATCATACTTAATTCAAACCAATCCCAAAGTGTTCACCTTTCACTTCTTCCACTGATATGCTACATGATGGGGTCCCTCTGTTTTTTCTTTCAAACTTTCATTTGTTTGTTTGCTTGTGTGTCTGTTTGTTACAATCTAGCATCTAGATGGTTGCACCGATTGACTTCAAATTTTCAGGGTAGGTGGGCAATGGTCCGTAGATCACCTGGTTTAAATTTTGGGGGTAATCGGGTCAGGGTGAAGGTCAAGGTCACCGGAAAGGTCAACCCTTTGGTCAAAATAACATTTTCCATTATAACTCAAAAATGGTTGCCGATAGACAAATGTTTACTATTATGAGCATATACATAGTTTTCACTGACATCACGGCATTCCAGGGAAAGCCCTCCAGCCGCCATCTTGTGGGTCAAACAAAACGGGCCATCGCCATTACCGGCTACGTTATCTCGGACGAATTTATGAAGTTATATAGTCAGTTTTCTAAAATAAAGATCAGTGTCGGCAAAATCAAGCAAACAGAAGTATATAGATACATTAGATGACATCTCACGACAATGGTATGCAGCCAAACTGGCCTTGATTGGGGGAATTGACCCCTACGAAGTGGACAAAAGATGCATTTTCAAGTGACTATGCAGGGCTGCCAAAGCCTGACTTCATCAAACTTTAAAGGCTGTCTGATATATACAACTTTATATATTCTAGCATTAAATAGACTGTTGAATGTTATGCAACCGTAATAAGTTGATTAAACACAAATCAAATCATACAGAATAGACCTAAAATGTTTTTCAAAAATGACCCTTGCGTGAGGGAAGTGACAAGTGTCAAATAGAAACGTGACAAACGAGCGATATTAAGTGTACATTACAATGTAAACGTACACTCAGTGGTTCCAGTTAGGCATTCTCCAGAGATTGTTTATACGATGTTTTGGTTTCCAAAAACAAACTTAAACACAATTGATTGTTTATTTAAACAACTTACCACTTATAAAATGATCGGAGCAGACTTTGCTGTGTTTGGAAGGCTGATAATCCTTGCGGTTGATTCTCGCAAGCCATAGATTTCTCCTTTGTATGCTGAGTTTCTTTGTTTGCTCGCCTTCGTGCTCCCGTACAGTGGGAATTCCATAAAAGCTCTGCTTGACGTCATCATTTGACCTATTACAACAGCCGTGAATACAACAGGTGTGCACCATTGCTAGCTTTAAATAGCCTGCTTGGGTTCTTTTGAAGACTTTACAATGTGCGTTACAATGTGTGCTCAGTGACCCGTACGGTAAGCTTGACCCACAAGATGGCCACCACTAGGGAATCCCCGACTCGGTGACGTCGTGCAAACTATGTATAGGAACTCCCATATGGCCTTTCTTTTGGCACCATGATCTTTGACCTTGAGTGACCCTGAAAGGTTAAACTCAAGGTTACGGATTTTCAGACGGCTATAACAAATGGTTGATGGTAGACAGATGTTTACCATTATCAACTTATAGGAAGTGCCATATGGGCTTTCATTTGGCATCATGACCTTTGAATGACTTTGAAATGTCAAACTCAAGGTCATGGATTTTCATAGGACTATAACCCGACAGCTGATGATTGAGAAACATTACCATTATCAACATCTCGTCTCGTCTTCTTCCGCTTATCCAGGACCGGGTCGCGGAGGCAGCAGTCTAAGCATGGAAGCCCAAACTTCCCTTTCCCCAGACACCTCGGCCAGCTCCTCGGGAAGAACACCGAGGCGTTCCCAGGCCAGCCGAGAGACATAGTCCCTCCAGCGTGTCCTGGGTCTTCCCCGGGGCCTCCTCCCGGGGGGACATGCCTGGAACACCTCCCCAGGGAGGCGTCCAGGAGGCATCCGAAAAAGATGCCCGAGCCACCTCAGCTGGTTCCTCTCGATGTGGAGGAGCAGCGGCTCTACTCTGAGCTCCTCCCGAGTGACTGTGCTTCTCACCCTATCTCTAAGGGAGCGCCCAGCCACCCTGCGAAGGAAACTCATTTCAGCCGCTTGTATCCGCGATCTTGTTCTTTCTGTCATTACCCAAAGCTCATGACCATAGGTGAGAGTCGGAACGTAGATCGACCGGTAAATTGAGAGCTTCGCCTTTTGGCTCAGCTCCTTCTTCACCACGACGGACCGGTAAAGCGACCGCATCACTGCGGAGGCTGCACCGATCCGCCTGTCGATCTCACGCTCCATCCTTCCCCCACTCGTGAACAAGATCCCGAGATACTTAAACTCCTCCACTTGAGGCAGGACTTCTCCACCAACCTGGAGAGGGCAAGCCACCCTATTCCGGTCGAGAACCATGGCCTCGGACTTGGAGGTGCTGATTCTCATCCCAGCCGCTTCACACTCGACTGCAAACCGCCCCAGTGCATGCTGAAGGTCCTGGTTTGAAGAAGCCAACAGGACAACATCATCCGCAAAAAGCAGAGATGAAATCCTGTGGTTCCCAAACAGGATTCCTTCCGGCCCCTGGCTGCGCCTAGAAATTCTGTCCATAAAAATTATGAACAGAACCGGTGACAAAGGGCAGCCCTGCCGGAGTCCAACATGCACTGGGAACAGGTCTGACTTACTGCCGGCAATGCGAACCAGACTCCTGCTCCGTTCGTACAGGGACCGGACAGCCCTTAGCAAAGAGCCCCGAACCCCATACTCCCGAAGCACCCCCCACAGAATACCACGGGGGACACGGTCGAATGCCTTCTCCAGATCCACAAAGCACATGTGGACTGGTTGGGCAAACTCCCATGAACCCTCGAGCACCCTATGAAGGGTATAGAGCTGGTCCAGTGTTCCGCGACCAGGACGAAAACCGCATTGTTCCTCCTGGATCCGAGGTTCGACTATTGGTCGAATTCTCCTCTCCAGTACCCTGGAGTAAACTTTCCCTGGGAGGCTGAGAAGTGTGATTCCCCTATAATTGGAGCACACTCTCCGGTCCCCTTTCTTAAAAAGAGGGACCACCACCCCAGTCTGCCACTCCAGAGGCACTGTCCCCGACCGCCACGCGATGTTGCAGAGGCGTGTCAACCAAGACAGCCCCACAACATCCAGAGACTTGAGATACTCAGGGCGGATCTCATCCACCCCCGGTGCCTTGCCACCGAGGAGCTTGCAAACCACCTCAGTGACTTCGGCTTGGGTAATGGACGAGTCCACCTCTGAGTCATCAGCCTCAGTCTCCTCAGTGGAAGACATGACGGTGGGATTGAGGAGATCCTCAAAGTATTCCTTCCACCGCCCGACAATGTCCCCAGTCGAGGTCAACAGCTCCCCACCCGCACTGTAAACAGTGTTGGCAGAGTACTGCTTCCCCCTCCTGAGGCGCCGGACGGTTTGCCAGAATTTCTTCGAGGCCGACCGATAGTCCTTCTCCATGGCCTCCCCGAACTCCTCCCAGTTCCGAGTTTTTGCCTCCGCAACTGCCCGAGCTGCAGCACGCCTGGCCTGCCGATACCCGTCGGCTGCCTCGGGAGTCCCGGAGGTCAACATGGCCCGATAGGACTCCTTCTTCAGCTTGACGGCATCCCTTACTTCCGGTGTCCACCACCGGGTTCGGGGATTGCCGCCACGACAGGCACCGGAGACCTTGCGGCCACAGCTCCGAACAGCTGCATCCACAATGGAGGTAGAGAACATGGTCCACTCAGACTCAATGTCCCCCGCCTCCCTCGGAAGCTGGGAAAAGCTCTCCCGGAGGTGGGAGTTAAAGACCTCCCCAACAGAGTGCTCGGCCAGACGTTCCCAGCAGACCCTCACCATACGTTTGGGCCTGCCAGGTCTGTCCAGCTTCCTCCTCCGCCAGCGGATCCAACTCACCACCAGGTGGTGATCAGTTGACAACTCAGCCCCTCTCTTCACCCGAGTGTCCAAGACATAGGGTCGGAGATCAGATGACACGACTACAAAGTCGATCATCGACCTCCGACCTAAGGTGTCCTGGTGCCACGTGCACTTATGGACACCCCTATGCTCGAACATGGTATTCGTTATGGACAAACTGTGACTAGCACAGAAGTCCAATAACAAAACACCACTCGGGTTCAGATCGGGGAGGCCGTTCCTCCCAACCACGCCCCTCCAGGTGTCACTGTCATCGCCCACGTGAGCATTGAAGTCCCCCAGTAGCACAATGGAGTCCCCAGTCTGAGCACCCCTCAGTACCTCTCCCAGGGACTCCAAGAAGGCCGGATACTCTATACTGCTATTTGGCCCGTAGGCACAAACAACAGCAAGAGCCCTCTCCCCAATCCGAAGGCGCAGAGAGGCGACCCTCTCGTTCACTGGGGTAAACTCCAACACATGGCGGCTGAGCTGGGGAGCTATAAGGAAGCCCACACCAGCCCGCCGCCGCTCACCACGGGCGACTCCAGAGAAGTGGAAAGTCCAGCCCCTCTCGAGGAGCTGGGTTCCAGAGCCCAAGCTGTGCGTGGAGGTGAGCCCGACTATCTCTAGCCGGTACCTCTCAACCTCCCGCACAAGCTCAGGCTCCTTCCCCCCTAGCGAAGTGACATTCCATGTCCCAACAGCCAGCCGCTGTGTCTGGGGATCAGGTCGTCGAGGCCCCTGCCTTCGACTGCCACCCAATCCACACTGCACCAAACCCCTACTGCTATCTCTGTGGGTGGTGAACCCACAGGAGGTCGGGCCCACGTCACCTCTTCGGGCTGAGCCCGGCCGGGCCCCATGGGCAAAGGCCCGGCCACCAAGCGCTCGCATACGAGCCCCAACCCCGGGCCTGGCTCCAGGGTGGGGCCCCGGCTGCGTCCTACCGGGCGACGTCACGGTCCTGGATTTTTTCTCCATAGGGGTTTTTTGGTGAACTGCTCTTGGTCTGGCCTGTCACCTAGGACCTGTCTGCCTTGGGAAACCCTAACAGGGGCATAATGCCCCCGACAACATAGCTCCTAGGATCATTCAAGCACACAAACCCCTCCACCACAATAAGGTGGCAGTTCTAGGAGGGGCATTATCAACATATAGGTATAAAATAAGTACTGCCGGGCGAGGTTTGTTTTGCCTGGCAGCACTTGTTTAAAAATGAATCCCTGTCTTCTGGAGCAAGATGGTACACAGGCTTGTTTTGTTTCTTCTTTTTCAAGACCAAATGTGCAAAGTAGCTGTCAGGAAAAACAGTATGGTTAAATAATATTGGCTGGCTTTTTTTGTGGTCTATCAGATATATTCCATTCAGCTAGCATGATATTGAAGAAGTCGAAGATGAGTTCAACATCATGCTAACTGAGTGAAATATATCTGATAGACCACGATAAAAAAAACATTATAATATACTAGAGCGGCAGCTACAATTATTGACAGTCCATAATTATCGACACCTTTTCAGATTTACTAATAAAAAAACAATTTTACAAAGGTGAGTTTCAGTTACAACAGTTCTGATTTGGTTAATTAATCAACCGGAAGACTCCCCTCGCCCTTTGGTCTTGTCATCTGATGACACAGCCCCATTACCGGAGATGGAATTTTTTCAGCACGATCAGCAATTTGAGGAAAACCTGGACGTTATCGGCGCAGGTAAGCATGGTGGAAAGATCATGGACATGTTTTTACTCATCAAATTCACCAATATTTCATGATCTTGTCGAAACCTACTTTGTTTCTTACTCTTTCATTTGACAGTCGCCATTTTGTATCTAAACGCGCATTTGAGAAGTCACGTGAGGTGTCGATAATAGTGATCACTTTCACCGGTGTCCACCATTATCGACACCCTGTGGATCTAAGTGACGTTTACAACTGTTATGGATCGATCTTTGTGTAACATTGTTGAAGTAGATGAAGTACTTTAAAAAATAAGTGCTGTGATTTTATGATTTTTTTTCTGATTCATAACAGAATGGAATGCTTATAGAGTATTTGGAATCCGATTGCAATAAATAGAATTAGACCAGAATTAAATTCCTAGCATATAAAAAAATCACATGCTTGAAATATTCAGATTTTTCTCTTTTATTCAGATTTTTTTTTTTTTTGCAGTTTGTTGTAAATATCTACCACATATAAAATGTCTACTGTTATTGTAATATTTTGGTTCAAGGAAGATGTGACCTTTAACCTGGATTTTCATGTGGTTACAATGTCAATTGTCTGACATTTATTGGTAAACTACAAAACTAGAAATTAATACAAAAAACAACGAATGATTAACAAAATGTGATCTATGAAAATACTTAAAGTGGAACAAAAAGATTTTCTGACACAGGTTAAACATCAGTTCATTTGTTCACAAACATTAGAATTACTTCCTTATTTACGTAAACACAGACAGACAGCGATATAAAAGATATTTTGTACTAAATATAAATCTAGGTAAAATAAATTTTAAATAAAAACTGTTTTGTTAATACTACATACTGATTATTTTGTTATAAATAATCATCTGGATGTTGATAATTGTGGAACGGTGTCGATAACTGTGGAACAGTGTCACGTGATCTGATGCGCTACGTAACCAGGAATCAACTCATTTTTTTTCCAGTGGAAGTTTGAGTAATTATTCATGCACAATTTGCATATTGAAAGTCTTTTCTGATTTTCCAACGGCCAAAAGATTGTTAAGGTGTCGATAATTGTAGCTGCCGCTCTAATAAGTTCACAGTCTTGGTGTAATCACTTGCGAAAATTGGAGATTTTTGTAAGTATGTTGATCTGTCCGTTTGTTTGTTGCTGCTCTAGCGTCGTCATTTCTTGACCAATCTTCACCAAAACGCACAGGACAACTCACTAGGGTCACACAAAGACATTAGTTTTTGGTGGGTCAAGGTCAAATCTTGTAAAAACACCTAATTGGCCATAACTTCCATTTCTTTGTGATTTTTGCAAGTACTGTGCTCTGCATGACTTTTCATACTGCTGCATGTCCATCAGGTCCCCATAACCTCAGATCGACAGCACCTTCCGCAAGATATTTGCGGTTCCAAGCATTGCAGATTTCTGAAAGACCCCTACGTTGTACTTGATAAACTGGTCCAAGAAATATGGACGTTTGTGAGGAATATTCCCCAGTGCTCCTATTACTATTGGAATCACTGTCGTTTTCCTGTTCCACATCCTTTCAATTTCCACTTTGAGATCAGCATAATTACTGGTCTTTTCAAATTCTTTCTGGGTTATGTTGCTATCTCCGAGCACTGCAACGTCAACAAGGAAGCACTGATCTGCCGCCTTGTCCACCAAAGCGATGTCTGGTCTATTATGCTCAATTTTCTGTTTGGTCTGTATGGTAAATTCCGAAAGGATTTTTGCATGCTTGTTCTCCAGGACCTTATCTGGTTCGTGGAGATACCACCAAGTGTTCACTTGGAAACCATATTTCTGACATGGACTCCAATGAAGATTTAAGCATACCTTGTCATGGCATCTTTTTGCGTGAGCATTTTACAAAATTTATTATTATTATTCATACACATTCGATGGAACAAACCTGACGGCCATGTTTGTTTACAACTTGTCACAGTCGCTCGCTCATGCAGAAGTTTTACGTGTAATATGTATCTTATGACATTTTCAATTCACTATGACCGTTTACTGCAGGCAAGCAAAGAAATGCTTGTGTGCGCGCAGCAGAAAACTTTCTCATTGAATATTCGCATCAGCTCTGTTGTGTGACGTCATGTCTTGACAACCATTCAATATCGTAAACCATATTCAGTGCTCATCCTCCACTGCGTAATAATACATGTAGGATAAGTGATATGCTAACAATATTGCATGCTATCAAACCAAATGAATTAAACTTGCCAGAAGGGAATAGAATACATGTTTTTATTGCATTGAAAAAGTGTCTTGTATGTATAATATTTAAATAATATTGGCTGACCTTTTCTCGTGGTATATCAGATATATTCCATTCAGCTAGCATGATAGTGAACGAGTCAAAGCCGAGTAGCTGAACAGAATATATCTGATAGACCATGAAAAAAGCCAGCCAATATTATTATTATACATACATACACTTGTGTTCAAAATAATAGCAGTCCAACATGACTAACCAGATCAATCACTGTTTTTGGTGGAAATTATATTACTACATGGCAAATAATTTACCAGTAGGTGTAGTAGAGTCATAGAAAACCAACAGACCCAACATTCATGATATGCATGCTCCTGAGTCTGTGTAATCGAATAATTAAGTGAAAGGGACGTGTTCAAAATAATAGCAGTGTGGAGTTTAATTAGTGAGATCATTCATTCTGTGAAAAAACAGATGTCAGTCAGGTGGCCCTAATTTAAGGATGAAGCCAGCACATGTTGTCCATCCATTTCTCCCTGAAAACCTGAGAAACATGGGTCGTTCCAGACATTGTTCAGAAGAACAGCGTGCTTTGATTAAAACGTTGATTGGAGAGGTAAAACGTATACTGTAAAGAAGTGCAGAAAATGATGGGCTGCTCAGCTAAAATGATCTCCAGTGCTTTAAAATGGACAGCAAAGCCAGAGAGACGTGGAAGAAAACAGAAGACTACCATTCGAATGGATCGGAGAATAGCCAGAATGGCAAAGACTCAGCCAATGATCAGCTCCAGGGTGATCAAAGACGGTCTGAAGTTACCTGTGAGTACTGTGACAATTAGAAGATGCCTGTGTGAAGCTAATCTATCGGCAAGAAGCTCCCGCAAAGTTCCACTGTTAACAAAAAAGACATGCTGAAGAGGATACAATTTGCCAAAGAACACATCAACTGGCCTAAAGAGAAATGGAAAAACATTTTGTCGACTGATGAAAGTAAAATTGTTCTTTTTGGGTCCAAGAGCCGCAGACAGTTTTTCAGACGACCCCCAAACACTGAATTCAAGCCACAGTACACTCTGAAGACAGTGAAGCATGGTGGTGCAAGCATCATGATATGGGAATGTTTCTCTTACTATGATGTTGGGCCCATTTATCGCATACCAGGGATCATGGATCAGTTTGCATATATCAAAATACTTGAGGAGGTCATGTTGCCTTATGCTGAAGAGGAAATGCCCTTGAAATGGGTGTTTCGACAAGACAACGACCCCAAACACACCAGTAAGCGAGCAGCATCAGGGTTCAAGACCAACAAAATGAAAGTTATGGAGTGGCCAGCCCAATCCCCGGACCTTAATCCGATAGAAAACTTGTGGGGTGACATCAAAAATGCTGTTTCTGAGGCAAAACCAAGAAATGCAGAGGAATTGTGGAATGTTGTCAAATCATCCTGGGCTGGAATACCTGTTCACAGGTGCCAGAAGTTCTCAGAAACCGTGGTTATACAACTAAATATTAGTTTAGTGATTCACAGGAATACTAAATCCTTAAGATTTTGTCAGTTTATACAGTAAATATTTGGAGTTTGTAATGAAAAATGCAGACACTGCTATTTTTTTGAACGGCCCAATGTTCATTTTTCTTCATTTTCTGTAAAGTAATTAAAATATTGATACATTTTTCTTCATGTTTTGATGTAGAATATAATGTGCATTGTTCTGAATGCATGGAAATAAAAACTATTATAAGGATTTTGAGCTTTACTCACATTTTTAAACACACTGCTATTATTTTGAACACAACTATATTTGATGGAACAATTATAGATTTTACAAAAAGGTAAGAGCAGGGGTGTAACTTACCAATACTAAATGCTGATTCTGATCGAATGTAATTCAATGTTCTGTCAATCCAGTGTACATGTACAAAGTCAAAGTTCTAACAATAAAAATGGTACAAGTCCAAAAAGCCTGAACAACAACAACCCAACTCGTATACAAGCTACATACAGGTTGACGGTTCAAGTTCAAAGTTACTTTTGATCGTAGTTAATTGTTACATTGCAGTTGTTCAAAACAAAAGGGCTTTGCTGAGTGAAGTCCACAAGTGAAGTCCTCTTGTAAAAGTCTCCATCACTTTTCCTCACCTCCAAGTAGAATTTTATATTTCCGCTATTGCTCTCTTTTCGTTTTGCGATGTCCGTTGGTCTGTTTTTCTCTTGTAAATATGTGTGAAGAATATATAATGAAGTTTTGGTAGCCTTTCAGGTGTTCAGTGCATCTTCAGTTTATTTATTTAGTGCTTAATCCAAGCACTGAATTAACCCCGTCTTCTCTCTCTCCTGGCTGACAAAGAAATAATTGTGTGCATGCGCAGCAGAAAAGTTTTGTCATTGGATCTTCACATGAGCTCTGATGTGTGATGTCGTGTTGTCTTGATAACGTGCAATATTATAACATTGCACGCTCATTCTCCATTGGGGAGAGTGGAGTCATACATGGAGAATAATTGATATGATGACAATATTGCATGCCATCAGTAAACCCACTAGAAGGGAATAAAATACATATGTTATTTACCAGCTGGGAGGTCCATATCGTGAAATACCGTGACCGAGGTCTTGAAAGTACTGAGCAAGACCCTCTGGGCCGAGGTCAGTATTCAAGGCCGAGGTCACGATATTTGACCATACGGACCGACCTTAAGCTGGTAAATAATATATTTATTTTTTTCTTTACCAAATTCTAACAGAAAACGAGAGCGCCCGAAAGGGAAAACTGAGCCGAGGCGAATCGCCATTTTGAATCCTCATTCACGGCTGTAATGCAACTTGCTTCCTCCTCGGTATACAAGTGCACTTCCATGGCAGGAAAAAAAACTACATTTTGCCACCTATGTAGTCCCCTATTTATATAAAATTGAGTCATTCAGGATTCAGCCATGTTTTTGCTCGGCGTTAGCAACAGTTACAGGTTTTTAGCTTTCTCCCGAAATGTTTTATTTTATTTCTTCTTCCTCAGGGTAGTAAAACTCGCTTTCACTGTGAAGACTGTCATTATCGCTATCCATGATGTAAAATTAATGCTATTCTCCTGAGAAATGCTGGCAAAAATTTATAAGATTTTTGATAAAAAATCTTATAAATTAGATTAGATAGAACTTTATTGATCCCTTTGGGTGGGTTCCCTCAGGGAAATTAAAAAAAAAAATAAATCTTATAAAAAAGATAAATGTTGACAAAAATTGCTACTAGGTTTGTTGCTGTTGTGAACAAGCGCGTCACCAGAGGTCCATAACCAGGGTCCGCAACTGGGGTCCATATTATAGGATACGGACCCGCTCGCCAGCCAATCAGAGCACAGGATTTGATGGAAACCGGACTGCGAAAAAATTAATGTTTTTATTCCATTGAAAAAAATGTCCTGTGTGTATAATAATTAACAATATTTTAATAAACTACTGAATATCAAAATCAGTCCATGTTATAAGTCTCCATCAACAGGTTCCCAAACCAAATATAACAGCTGGCTTTTAATTTCTCCATCTTTTAAAAATGGAGTCTGCAATATTACATTACGCTCAACAGTTAATTATAATTTGAACTTTCCACACTGTTCCAGCTTTAATTGGCAGATATCTAGTGCCTTGTCTAAGTATTCATTCTCTTGACCTTTTCACATTTTGTTGTGTTACAACCTGGAACTGAAATAGACTTTAATGAGGATTTTACAAGTTGATTTAAACAACATGCAAAAGACCTGTGACACAAAGGTTAATTAAAAAATAGATATTTGCTGGGTAATTACTTTGTAGAACCAAGGCTCCAAATATAGTTCCAAGCCTTCTGTGATATGTCTCTCTAAGAAGCTCTGCATGTCTGGATCTTGATATTTTTGAAAACACTGCATGAACTCAACATGCTAAAAAGTCTTGCTGCAGTAACTGGCACAGTTCAGGATGTGGGTGTAATGGACACCATAATGGATGGATGGTAATAAGAGATAAGAGATCATATGATGAACCGTGGAAGATGTTTCTCCAAAAGACAGTATAGCGCTATATTTACATTTGCTAGCAAACTGCCAGCAAAGCAGTGTTGCATAGAAAAGGAGGGAACACGTAAAATTATGTACAACACTTTAACATGTATTCAGAAGCTTACAATCATTACTGAACTAGAAAATACTTGACATACAGTATATCAATATCTTGATAAATTATCATCATATGCTCCAGCTAAAGGATAAAATAAAATTAGGATGGCTCACCTCTGATCGTGTGCCCAGGCTCCTGTACATCCTGCAGGTCCAGCTCCATGTAGTGTAGCTCTCGGTTAGACGTGGGACTAACAGGGATGTTGACGTAATTTGATTCCCCCTGAAGCCGGTCTGTGACCGTAGAGCTTGATTCACCTGATGGAGCTAACGATCTCCCTGACACACAGCATGCAATGCTTCATTGTTTTAGGCAAGTGAACATACATCAAGCATTAACTTGACTGGTCTGGATAGGAGCAAGCTCTTACAATATACAACAATACAACATTTAACAGTTATTCCATGAAATCGAGTCGTACATGAACTGATAGCCGATGAGGCGCGTAGCACCGAGTTGGCTATAAACCATGTATGACTAGATTGAGTGTAATAACTGTTTTATTCTATCCACATTCACTGGACTTTGAGAAACGGAGCATTTTTATTTATTTTTTGCAAATTCGATGATTAAAAACTTTTATACAAAACATCCAACAAAATAATTTCCACTTAGAATGTAAACAAACCAGTGAAATTACAGTAGCAATTTGTGAAAATGCTATAATAATAATTCTTGAAAAATAAAAAAAACATATGATGTTCTTACCATCAAATATATTTTGTTGCTTTTTTATTTTTCAGGTTTTCTTCTTCCTCTTTAGGGTTTTTTGGTGGCTGGCAAACCAACTTAAAGGTGCATTACCGGCACCGACTGGGCTGGAGTGTGGAACTGGCGATACTGGGGGTAAAAAACAAAACAAAACCTATATTCTTTTATTTAGCTGTTTCTTTTAAATACTTGATCATTTGGGGGAGGGTGTTTTTGAGTAGAGTTTTTATTTCATCCTAGGTTGGTTCAGCAACATGCTCCACCATTTTGTTTTTCTCTACTCATGGTATATGAGCTGATAGCCTAGTAGTAGAGTAGCCAATTGAAGCGTGCGATTGCTCATATCCAGTGACTGTGGATAGAATAAAAATGGTCTAATTTCACTTTGGTTCTTGGATTCCTACATTTAACACCATTCTGCTGACGGTGGTGCCAGTAGGATTTAGCCCTTTCTGCTAAAGAGAGTGATGGAGAAGTGCTTTAATCTCACCTCATCAGTACACTCAAACAGATCAGCTTCCAAAGCTTCAATTTACATGCTAATACCACTGTCACCATTGTCATCTCCTATATCTTAAATCGCCAAGCAGAGTCTCTGCACCACTTGGTGTAGCTGCACTGTATATCTGCACTGCATTCTGGACTTCGAGTCCAACTTTTGCAGCATCTCCACTATTTCTACACTGGATTTCTCATTAACATGACACTGAACATGGCTAGAAAATAATGACTGAAGGGGAAAAGCTCTTATTCTAACAGCAAACCATTATCAATTGTGACTTTTTTAATATTCAGTGTATTACAGGGTGGTGCTTTCCTCTTAAGTAATACAAGATGGATTTGGGGTTAAACCATAGGTGCTAAAAAAGGCAACTGGACTTGCTTGAAATTCTTGAAGACGTTTCGCCTCTCATCTGAAAAGCTTCTTCAGTTCTGTCTGACTAGTGAGGCATTCCAGGTATTTATCCTCTAGTGGACCTAAGGCAAGTCACTGAGGTCACATTGACCCTCTCAGTCATCCTGTAGGTGTTAGGATCACTGGTTTGCCTTCTTTAGCATCTATGGTTTATGATGACCTGGATGACTGAGAACCTTCTCAGACAGATGCTGGATTAACTTCAAATGACATCATTTATTTACACATGAATCAGAAGGCACAGTCCTCCACTTAACCCCCACAAAATTTATTGAGCACAGTGTGATATCAGACTGAATTCTGTTCTCAGTGGCTCCATGGGAAAAGCTACACTTATAACTGCCTGTGGGATCTGACATTTATATCTCGCCTGAGCACTTATAAGTCTCTCTTCAGTGAGCTCTCACTCCAGTTAATAATCTGTCCAAGTTCACTGTTCTATTAACAAACAGGAGCTCTCAAGCTACAAAACAAGTCTTGAGACTTACCAGACAAGGATGAGTGTCTAAAAAGCCCCAGGGAGCTCCTCGGAGATGTAGGAACTGCTGATGAATGTCCTGATGAGAGGAAATTTCAGGGCTGTCATTCCAGTCATACTTATTGAAGAGCAGGAGGTGGTACAAACTCTGTGGAACTACACACTCACCCTCAGGCTCCCAAAAACACTTTTGCTGGACTTGGCCACTCATCAGCTCGTATCTGCTTAACTGCTCAGCCTATGAAGGATAAATCGTGTGCTCAAGAGATAATAAAGTCTCAAACACTATTCCTTATGCCTTATATTAGTGTTAAACTTCATTCTAATTATCATGGAAACATAATAAACCTGCAACAAGCCTCAAGCAAGGACCTACTTGGCCCACAATCCCTCCATCACAACTACTTCTTGTATCTTTTTCCCAGTTTTATCCAGGGTTGATGTGGATAGATTGAGCTGAGGGGGTTAAAGACCTTGTTCAAGGGCCCAACAGTAGCAGTCAGGCTCAAACCCCTAACCCTCTGATTAGTAACCCAGAACCTTACCCAACTGAAACACCACTGGCCCAGACAATCCCTCACTCAGAACAAAGACCTTTGTAATACACAGTACATTTTCATTTTTGGCCTCCACATAAGGTTATTTGCTGTTAATAAAATTATTAAAATGTTTAAGATTCTGATCCTGACTTGGCTACCTCAAGAATCTAATTACTCCTTACAAGCCATCACGTCCCCTCCATTCCTTCAGTAGGAATATCTTAAAGTATATGTAATGCCTTATTGTAATGCTTTAAAATGAATATCATTAGTAAAGACCAAAATGAATTAATAAAGCAGGGGGGAAAATAATATTTTATTACCAAGCACAAAACTATCAATAAATCATGGCTTCTGGATCCTGGAAGAAGGCAGCCTTGCCTCAAGACTAATCTCACATGATGTCACGTGTGGAACCCTGGTTATCTGGGTCATTTCGGTTCCATGACTCCATGCTTGTTTACTCGCTGAAATTAGATATTGCCGTTGGAATCTTACAAAAATAATGATGGGAAAGTGCTGCATTGTGTTTGGATGTTCAAATCCATATACAACAGGACATTCAGTTCACGAATTTCCAAGAAATTACACTAATCTAAAGCGACAGTGGGTTTGTGCAAAAGAAGTGGCAGATTTCGTGTCAACTACTCATAAATTTGATTCATCAAGTGTTCACCACCACCAGAATGACCACATGGAAATTATTGGAGCAAAAATGAAACCCATTTATTTAATAAATAGCATCTGATCTGACATTTGAACAGTTCATTGATTCCCTTATTATAGCCCACTTCATATTTTCTTTCAATAATTACGCTGAATAAGTGTATGTTTTAAAGATTATTTCTGTATTTTTTGAGGTACATGTAAATATCTTCCCTATATTTTATTATTTTTTTGCAGTGGCCAGCTTTAGAATAAAAATCCACAAACCAATCTATGTTTCCAATTCTCTCTGGCTGGTGGTGCGCTATCAGCAGTGAGCAGGACTGTCACAAACTGAGTGAATTGGCATCTGTTTCTCATCTTGGGAGCTCAAAAAGATAACCATTTACTCCAGAATATCCTTGATAATCATCTGGCCCTTCATCTAACATATAAGAATCCCAATCACTATCAGAATTCTCTCCAAAACGTGATTCTGTATCGAGACTGGTCGAACCACTGCTGTGCACATGAATGAAAATGATACCTGGATTGTTTCACCATGTGTAATGTCACACACCCCTTCGGGATCTTCCAGTTTGGTCTCGGAAGATTCTGTGAAAATCAGCTGAACTTATTGATTTTCCATCAATTTATGGATTTATGGCCTTTTAGATCAGCTGTGGTTCAAAAACACATGGTCAATCAACATAATGATTGTTGCTTTGTACAAGGAAAAAACCGTGGCTTAGGGGCATTACCATCCATCCATCCATTATCTGTAGCCGCTTATCCTGTTCTACAGGGTCACAGGCAAGCTGGAGCCTATCCCAGCTGACTATAGGTGAGAGGCGGAGTACACCCTGAACAAGTCACCAGGTTATCGCAGGGCTAACACAGAGGCTACATCCACACGACAACGAGATTTTTTTTTTTAAATATCGCATCCACATGGGCAACGGATCAGTAAAATATCAGGTTCATATGGCAACGCTTGCTGAAAATGATGCAATACACATGCCACACCTCTACGTGCGCTGTAAGATGGTCCCATCGGAGACACCAGAACAATAGAAGTAGACGCATGCGCATAAACCCCTTCTTCTGTAGCATCAGCCACATAAAGTTTTGATTATTAGTCAGTAGCGTAAAATAGTATCTATTGTCTAAGACACTTATTTATATTTCATATTAAAACGTCTATGTAAATTAATACATAGAAAGCCTGGCCAGGCGCTGAACGTTCTTCTGCCTTCACTTTAAGAGAAATTCAGGGCGAGCATGAGCCTAGGTTCTTCCCTGTCACTGTCACACGCGCACACCTTCTCACTCCCTGTCCTATGGCTATAGTCCCTTTAAATCACATGCTCGTTTTTTGAATGGAGACGCGGAAAGAGGAATGAATGGGGGTAGATGGAGAGAGAGGAATGAACGGGGGTAGATGGAAGCTGGTACACCAACTTTCTGAGATCCTCCAGAATTCTTTAATGGTCCGGAATAAATTTAATGCTACACGTTGATGGATTACTTTGTTCTTCTACGCCCTTTTTGAGGAATGTATTGTCGGACTTAAACCAACATCTGAAGAGGTGAGATCGCTACTTTTTTTTCCCTATTTTTGCTGGCGGGATTGTCATGTGGTTGTGATGTCATCGTAAACAAATCCATTCTACTCATCCAAACGACTTCGCAACGGCGCCGTTGCCAGATTTTTCCACTCTGGAACCCGTTCTCAAAAGATTTCGTTTTGGGGCACCCAAAACGCCGGTGCCGTGTGGACGCCAGGCCGAAACGATAAACAATTTTATCAGATTCACCTGAATCCGTTGCCGTGTGGACAGGGCCAGAGACAAACAACCATTCACACTCACATTCACACCTATGGTCAATTTAGAGCCACCAATTAGCCAAACCTGCATGTCTTTGGACTGTGGGGGAAACCCATGCAGACACGGGGAGAACATGCAAACTCCGCACAGAAAGGCCCCCATCAGCTGCTGGGCTTGAACCCAGGACCTTCTTGCTGTGAGGTGACAGTGCTAACCACTGCACCACCGTGCATTACATTCACTTTAAAGAAACCTTCCTTCAATCTCAGGACCTTTGGAAGTTGTGCTTTTTGGATTGCTGCTCCTGAACTGTGGAACAACTTACCAGAAGACATCAAGGTCTGGACTAACATCGACTGCTTTAAACGAAAGCTCAAGGCGTATTTGTTTAATCAGGCCTTTGAATTGTAACTTGTCCCCAGCGATATTGAGCTCAGGGAAATGGTGCTTTATAAGTCCATTATCATCATCATCATCATCAATCATAATCATCATTAATAAAAGTTTAAAGGCAGAATTTTTTCTTTTTTTGGGTGGAGTGGCATTTTGTGCAATGGTCATAACAGAAATACACAGAATGGGATGAAGTGAAACTGGAGCTGATTTTTTCCCCCCCGAGCCTGTAGATTCATGCAAATATTGAAACATCTTGATGCAGCTGCCATTTGTCTTTGTGTGTCTAAAAATATGCCTTTCCACATTCTTATTATGCCATCAACAACCAGGTTTCTATTGCAGTTTCATGCAAAATATATGTGCTATTTTAAAAATTTCCACAAAACCACTGCGAATGGTCTGCGTTCCCATTCAGTGATGTGATACAATTCAAGCTGGAATTTCTCCTCTTACAATAGCTCTCACAGATCACTTTTTTCAGAAAGGTAGTATTTCCATTTGCTCTTCAAGACATGCCATGCAAAAAAATGTCTTTCCGTTTACATTTTGCAAAATATTTCTTTATCGAATCGTATGAAAAACCACCTCATGTGACTGCAAAAACTTTTTTGCGATATTTGAGTTTTTTTTTTTCAAAATTCACGTATTTCCATTACTCGTTATTTAATTCACAATTTCAAATTGAGCATTAAAGGAATCATCCAGTGGATTTATCCTCAAACTTATTTTAAGTAAAAGTAGTCGCAGATTTCAAAAATCAAACTTTAATTTCTGGAGACCGAATAGTGCTTGAGAAAAATAAATTTTCTTTAAAATGTCAGATGGGGGTGGCACGGTGGTGTAGTGGTTAGCGCTGTCGCCTCACAGCAAGAAGGTCCAGGTTCGAGCCCCGGGGCCGGCGAGGGCCTTTCTGTGTGGAGTTTGCATGTTCTCCCCGTGTCCGCGTGGGTTTCCTCCGGGTGCTCCGGTTTCCCCCACAGTCCAAAGACATGCAGGTTAGGTTAACTGGTGACTCTAAATTGACCGTAGGTGTGAATGTGAGTGTGAATGGTTGTCTGTGTCTATGTGTCAGCCCTGTGATGACCTAGCGACTTGTCCAGGGTGTACCCCGCCTTTCGCCCGTAGTCAGCTGGGATAGGCTCCAGCTTGCCTGCGACCCTGTAGAACAGAATAAAGTGGCTAGAGATAATGAGATGAGATGAGATGTCAGATGGGCTTCCTGTGGTAGTGACGTATGCAATGATGTCAGGTAGCGGTTGTTTGGCGCAACTCAACTGTTTATATTCTCTGTTTACATCATAGTCTTGCTAGTTTTACACGTATTTTACCGAATTTCAGTTTTTAAGTAAGTATGCCACATTGTGTAGCATAGAAATGCCACAATGATGCTAAAAAGAAAGCACAAGCTGGAACTAGACTGCATTTCCGCAGAGAAAATGTAAAGTGTGCTTGATCAGCTGTGGCAAAGTGTCACTGACAGAAATTATATCAGACATGAGACCTCGCGCTGCAAAATCTTTTTTTACATGATCTTCAGAAAGTGTGTGTAGTGTGTGTGTGGTTGCGTGCTCTAAGATCTCGGTTTAAAATGGCTCAACTTACAGTGTGACATGACACTTTGTGCTCTAAAATCTCTCTTTGAAACCATGCCATATTCTTTCTGTGTTAATCTACTCAGAACCAGCTGTAGATCATGTAATAAAATATTTTAGAGCGCGAATTGTCATTAATTTTTTCATGTCTGATCCAATTTCTGTCAGTGACACTTTGCCACAGCTGATCAAGCACACTTTACATTTTCTCTGCAGAAATGCGGTCTAGTTCCAGTTTGTGCTTTCTTTTTAGCATCACTGTAGCATTTCTATGCTACACAATGAGCCATACTTACTTAAAAACTGATAAATTCAGTAAAATATGTGTAAAACTAGCAAAACTATGATGTAAAGAGAGAATATAAACAGCTGAGTTGCTCCGTGACCACTACCTGATGTCATCGCATACGTCACTACTGCAGGAAGCCCATCAGGCATTTTAAAGAAAATTAATTTTTTTCTCGAACACTATTTGATCTCCGAAAATGAAAGTTTGATTTTTGAAATCTGCAACTACTTTTACTTGAAATAAGTTTGAGGATAAATCCGCTGGAGGATCCCTTTAAGGAGGCTACTGGAAACATGGCTAGTAAGGCCTTGCTCAGCCCTGACAGATTTACTGTCTAGGTACTGAGAGATATCAGCTACCCCTCCCATCCAATATCATTAGAGCTGCAACGATTCACTAAGACATCGATTCGATTGACGATCCAGACCCTTCAATTCGATTCGATTCTGCAACTAAATATAAAGGACACACAAACCTCAGAGTTTAAACTTTAATGAACAAAATCCCATTGAAATTTGTCTGGAAAGATGAAAATGTTCCAAATGCTGACTAGGGAACAGGATATGCAAGTGTAAAATGGTTAAACAAAATATATAAAGCAAGTTAAAATAAAGATATTTTGGCAACTTGAATTAATGAACTCCTGAGCACAGAGCAGTGAGGAGCAGTCAGTCGCTTTCACTCACAAACACATTCCTCTTCAAAGAGAGTTATTTAATATTTATGCATATTCATAACAGTTCATTCAGTGCTGTCAGTGCACTAGTACAAGGAACAGTAGGAACTCAGCAACATGTAAAACTGTTTTGTTACTTTGGCTCTAAACTCAAACTGATAACAGGTAAAGTAAATCACATCAGTCAGTTTTAACTGTCCCCACGTACCTGGTTTTACTACTTTCGTAACACTTTCAGTTTTCAATTTGGCAGCACGTACTTCATTTACATCCATGTTGTGTTTTCACTTTAAATGATTTGCAAGGTTTGTAGTTGACCGTCCCTTATCGTACTTCTCATCAACATAACATGTGCGGCACATTGCAGTGTCCTTCGTGTCTTCTCGAAACCCAAAATGTAGCCAAACTTTCGATTTAAGATGAGGCAAAGGATCTTTAAGCTTGGCTTCTGCCATTTTGGTGCCCAGCAACGGCGTTGCCATGTAAAGTGTTGGCTACTCTGATTGGACAAGAGCAAGGGCCCAAACCAATCAAATTGCACGTTTTATTGAGAAGCAAAGCTGTGCTCTATTCCAGCTGATCGCTTTCTCGCATCAATTTAACAGTGTAAGTGTAATGGTTATGCAGTAAAAGTGCATTTATAAATCAGTAAAAATTGAAATAAAAAATGTCACCGAATCAAACCGAAAATACAGCTACTGTATATGGATTGATAATCGGTACGGCAGGTATGAACTCGATTTTTGGTGCACCACGGTGAATCGTTGCAGCCCTAAATATCATCCCCACACTGTATGTGTGTGTGTTAACCTGAGCTCTAATACAAAACTTAAAGGAGAACTGAAGTCATTATTAAACTTGCTTTATTTCTTAATTAACGTGTTATTCAATTATGTTTTTGGTTTTAGTAACCTTATATCATGACTTGTATGGGCGACTAATTGCAATTAAATATTATACTTATCGGCCTATTCGGTTTTTAGCCATGTTGAATTTAGTTCGTTTGGTCCACGGCAGTCGTCGCTTATCCGTGCGATCTTCACGAGACTTGTGCGAGACTTCGAAACGTCAACTGTCAGCCAGGTGTCAGTGCCACCATTTTGAAAACTGTTTTCCAAACGAAATATTGCACAAAAACGAGTTTAAATGACAATTACTGCCTACTTTTTTCAAACTTTCCTGATCGCTATCAAAACAAACAAAACTTCCAGCTTGATTACATCAGCATTTGAAAAAGGGCGTGCGCGTCTTTTGACAACGTTGGCAGATGTTGGTCACTTTGATTTCCGCTGTACGTTTTACTTCCGTCCTACGATGTCTCACACAGGTTTCAACGAATCTCGTTTATGACCATTGCTTTGACATACGGACTGATATATTACAGAGCATATTTCAAACACTCATAACTTGCTATAGCAGTGACAAAATAGCCATCAGAAATGCATTCTGATATTTAATAAAATGAGATAAATACAACCCCGATTCCAAAAAAGTTGGGACAAAGTACAAATTGTAAATAAAAACGGAATGCAATAATTTACAAATCTCAAAAACTGATATTGTATTCACAATAGAACATAGACAACATATCAAATGTCGAAAGTGAGACATTTTGAAATTTCATGACAGCAACACATCTCAAAGTTGGGACAGGGGCAATAAGAGGCTGGAAAAGTTAAAGGTACAAAAAAGGAACAGCTGTAGGACCAAATTGCAACTCATTAGGTCAATTGGCAATAGGTCATTAACATGACTGGGTATAAAAAGAGCATCTTGGAGTGGCAGCGGCTCTCAGAAGTAAAGATGGGAAGAGGATCACCAATCCCCCTAATTCTGCCTCGACAAATAGTGGAGCAATATCAGAAAGGAGTTCGACGGTGTAAAATTGCAAAGAGTTTGAACATATCATCATCTACAGTGCATAATATCATCAAAAGATTCAGAGACTCTAGAAGAATCTCTGTGCATAAGGGTCAAGGCCGGAAAACCATACTGGGTGCCCATGATCTTCGGGCCCTTAGACAGCACTGCATCACATACAGGCATGCTTCTGTATTGGAAATCACAAAATGGGCTCAGGAATATTTCCAGAGAACATTATCTGTGAACACAATTCACCATGCCATCTGCCGTTGCCAGCTAAAACTCTATAGTTCAAAGAAGAAGCCGTATCTAAACATGATCCAGAAGCACAGACGTCTTCTCTGGGCCAAGGCTCATTTAAAATGGACTGTGGCAAAGTGGAAAACTGTTCTGTGGTCAGACGAATCAAAATTTGAAGTTCTTTATGGAAATCAGGGACACCGTGCCATTCGGACTAAAGAGGAGAAGGACGATCCAAGTTGTTATCAGCGCTCAGTTCAGAAGCCTGCATCTCTGATGGTATACGGTTGCATTAGTGTGTGTGGCATGGACAGCTTACACATCTGGAAAGACACCATCAATGCTGAAAGGTATATCCAGGTTCTAGAGCAACATATGCTCCCATCCAGACGATGTCTCTTTCAGGGAAGACCTTGCATTTTCCAACATGACAATGCCAAACCACATACTGCATTAATTACAGCATCATGGCTACATAGAAGAAGGGTCCGGGTACTGAACTGGCCAGCCTGCAGTCCAGATCTTTCACCCATAGAAAACATTTGGCGCATCATAAAACAGAAGATACGACAAAAAAGACGTAAGACAGTTGAGCAACTAGAATCCTACATTAGACAAGAATGGGTTAACATTCCTATCCCTAAACTTGAGCAACTTGTCTCCTCAGTCCCCAGACATTTACAGACTGTTGTAAAGAGAAAAGGGGATGTCTCACAGTGGTAAACATGGCCTTGTCCCAACTTTTTTGAGATGTGTTGTTGTCATGAAATTTAAAATCACCTAATTTTTCTCTTTAAATGATACATTTTCTCAGTTTAAACATTTGATGTGTCATCTATGTTCTATTCTGAATAAAATATGGAATTTTGAAACTTCCACATCATTGCATTCTGTTTTTATTGACAATTTGTACTTTGTCCCAACTTTTTTGGAATCGGGGTTGTAGAATTTTGATAATAAAAAATTTGCCTTCAGTTCTCCTTTAACCTTAGTGTTCATTCTAGCTCTTACTTAAACCTCATATTAACTCATGTTCATCCTCGCTCCAAAATGATACTTTTTCTTGTAAGCATTTCCAATGAACTCAGCCTTCAGCCAAAAAAGTGAATACCAGAATGATCCAATACTCTGTTTACCTCTGTGGAGGGGCCCACACTCACACCCTCATGGGCTGCAGATACGGCAGTGCTGCTCACTTCAGGCCTTGTTTTTTCTAAAAGAGTAATAATACCCAATAACAGCCTAACGCCAGTAAAAAGACATTATGTTTCTGCAGAAATAAGACAATGAAAAGCCTTACCCAGTCCAGCAGGAACATGAGAGGAACGTGTGTGCTGAGAAGGCACTGCCATCTGCACAGAGTAACATCACAGGACATGAGCTGTCTCTAATTAAAGCACATCTGAGAACATGATTTTTGAAGTTGTGTGTGGGAGCAAGAACAGAAATTTAATGTGCATATTATGTGTGTGCATTACTAGACCACTGCACTGGTGAATGATTAATTCTGATTCGTTGAAATGTGCTGATTTAATTTTTTTATAACATCAGCCCTGACAGTAGTGCCACAGGTTTATATTAATGCCCTTGTTCTAGTATGGTATTGTTTCTGTAGTAAAAATTTCATTTACAGGGGCTTGTGTCGAGGACAACCAACATAATCTAAGATTAGACACTGAAATAATATTGGCTGGCGTTGAGTGGTCTATCAGATATATTCCATTCAGCTAGCATGATATTGAATGAGTTGAAGATGAGTAGCTGAATGGAATATATCTGATATACCATGAAAAAAAGCCAGCCAATATTATCATTATTATTATTATTATACATACACATTCCTTTCGGGTGTTCAACATGTCTTCTCATCTCATCTCATCTCATCTCATTATCTCTAGCTGCTTTATCCTGTTCTACAGGGTTGCAGGCAAGCTGGAGCCTATCCCAGCTGACTACAGGCGAAAGGTGGGGTACACCCTGGACAAGTCGCTAGGTCATCACAGGGCTTCAACGCGTCTTTCTCTTTCAAAATTCCCTCAAAATCTCCTGTATTTAATGAAGCAAACCTGGCGGCCATGTTTGTTTACAAATTGTCACAGTCGCTCGCTGGCGTGGAAGTTTTACATCCCTGATGTGTCTCTTTTCCAGTTTTTCGATGTCTGTTGGTATGTTTTTCTCTTGTAAATATGCGTGAAGAATATCTAATGAAGTTTTGATAGCCTTTCAGGTGCTCAATGCATCTTTCTTTTTCCCGGCGAACAAAGAAATAGTTCTGCGCATGCGCAGCAGAAAACTCTCATTGAATATTCGCATCCGCTCAGACGTGTGACATCATGTTGTCTTGACAAACATGCAGTATCATAAACCATATTCAACACTCATTCTCCATTGAGTAGAGTGACACGTAGGATAAGTGATATAACAATACTGCATATTATTAAACCAAATTAATTAAACCTGCTAGAGGGGAATAGAACACGTTTTTATTCCATCAAAAAAAGTGTCCTGTATGTATAATAATTAACGATATATCATGACAATAAATCGTGATAAAATGTATGAGATTTCAAATTGAAGAAATAAAAAAATTACTTGCGATTATCATCAGGCTGCATGATCTCTCAGTTTTTCCGAGCTATAATTGCATTGTTTAGATAGCAGAGGGTGCAATAACGTACAATAGTGGGAATACACCATGTGACTTCACCCTAGGTGGAAGTAACACAGCTCTAATGTAAAAAAAAAAAACTAAAATGGTAAAGAGCTGAAAAAGAAATCGGGGCTCTGTTTTTACAGACTGGTGAAAGCAAAAGAAAAGAGAAGCAAATGAAGATAGTAGAAATGTTTACAAAAGCTCATTAAGAAATGGCCTGTTTATTACTTTTTCATTTTTAATTAAAATAATATTTTCGTGAATAGTTTGTTTTACTCCAACCTTTACAAATTATATATTTACTGTATTTATTTTTTTGGTTAATATATATATACACTGCCTAAAAGCAGAGCTCTTGATGTGTGTAAAATGTGTTAGTAAATAATCCCACATTATTTTTTTATAAAGCAAATTAAAAATAAGTGCTGGATAAAAACCCATCCATTTTATGTAAATAAAAATACAAACTTCATTGTCTGGTGGTCAAGTGTTTATGAGATACATTGCCTTGCACTTATGGTTGGGGACCCTGTGGTGCTACACCTTCATCGTTTGTACGTACTGATGCAAAACCCATCAAAAATCAGGTTGCTGTATTACCATATTCTCATCAGCATGGAGCTTTGCTCCACTATTAAGAAAATTAAACAAAATATTACAATAACGTTTTCCACAAATTACTACTGTCATTTCGCCGGTTTGTTTACATTCTAAGCGGAAAAGATTTTGTCGGATGTTTTGTATAAAGTTTTTATTTATCGAATTTGCAAAAAATACAAATAAAAATGCTCTGTTTCTCAAAATCCAGTGAATATGGATAGAATAAAATAATTATTCCACTCAGTCTCGTCGTACATGGATTATAGCCAACACAGTGCTACGCACCTCATCAGCTATCAGCTCATGTACAACTCGATTTCATGAAATAACTGTTTATATATATTATATATATATATATATATATATATATATATATATATATATATATATATAAAATGTGACTATAAATTGTTAAAAAAGCATAAAGTGTTCATTAATTTAACAAATGTTGTCATTGGCAAATTACTATGGTATAAGAGGAATAAAGCACTTCAGGAAATGGTTTAATAGGAAAATAATCAACAATAGTGGTAACTGTAATGCTTTATGTCATTCATTATTTTCCAATAACAGCACACTTTGTGTTTTATTCCTCATGAATTGAACTGAGAGGAGACACACTGTAACATGCTTTGCCAGAACTTACTGTACTGTAATTAGTTAGCATAATGACCTGACAGGTAGCCTGTATAACTCGTTAAGTTGTGTAGTTAGCGACACAAGTCAGTTTAGTCTTGTCAGTAAAATCACATCTTCATTGTTACGGGCTGTGTCTTCACTTTACTTCAGGCAAAAATGCTAATCTGTCCTAACTGTGACTGGAGGCGTAAAAAGGGCCATAATCGTATCTGCTGACATCGGTTCATCGGCTATAGCAACACTGGTATTTTTCTATCTGATGATAAATACGGTCACAGACCGCAACTGCTTACATGTATAATGACCTACATCAACTGGAACAAATGAAAAGCCTGACAGGCAGAAAATCCAGACAAATAATCCGAAGTCAAATGTCAATAAGATCCAATTAAGCAAGATAAAGCTTGAAGGGTATCAAGTGGCGAAAAATCAGTGCTTTAGGATCTTTTTGCTAATACAAGTTGTCCAGTCTTATCCATAGTGGGCCAGTGTGACTGCACATTTTCACTCCAACCAAGCAGGAGCCAGTAAAGGTTTGTCTCATCACAGTGTAACACCTGTAGTGAATTTGAGGAGGTGTTGAGCTTTTATGTGAAACACAAGTTCATCTCTGAAGCTAATTAATGTGTGCACAGATCATTTTGAAGCCTACAAAAAAAAGATGACAACCTTATTTAAATTCACACAGCAGCTTTGTTTTGCTACACCTCCTGATGGGACGTCACTGGGGTAAAAGCAAGTGTGATGAAACGGAGTGTGAAGATTTAAGATTTAGCAGGAACGTGCATAAGTGAAGGCTTAAAAGTCTGAAACATTTCTCACTCCCGCTCACTCTGCAATGTGCAGTTTGCAAAAAGAAAAGGCAAAAGTTTAACTGAAAAAAAACCCCACAACACAGTTTCTTATAACATATCGAAAGAATTCATTCAAAACTGATGGCTCATGGAGTCACTTTAACTGAAGAGTTTTGGATATTATCAAAAACAATAGATTATAAAGTCACAATTTAATAAAATATCTTCAATAATTGTCTTATGCTTGTAAAATATTCTAAAATTACAATGTTATTGTTAAAGTCGATTAAGTATTACCAGATCCATGGTTTTAATCTATTTATTTATTTATTTTTCCCTGAGTTGAGGGATGGGCTTTTTTGCATTAATTATATTAATCTTTCATGAGCAAAATAAGTAAGGTGGAATTTTATTGGCACAAGCAGTCAGTGCCTAGCCTATTACAGTGGGGCAAAGAAGTATTTAGTCAGTCACCAATTGTGCAAGTTCTCCCACTTAAAAAGATGAGAGAGGCCTGTAATTAATTTTCATCATAGGTATACCTCAACTATGAGAGACAAAATGAGAAAAAAAATCCAGAAAATCACATTGTCTGTCTGATTTTTAAAGAATTTATTTGCAAATTATGGTGGAAAATAAGTATTTGGTCAATAACAAAAGTTCATCTCAATACTTTGTTATATATCCTTTGTTGGCAATGACAGAGGTCAAACGTTTTCTGTAAGTCTTCACAAGGTTTTCACACACTGTTGCTGGTATTTTGGCCCATTCCTCCATGCAGATCTCCTCTAGAGCAGTGATGTTTTGGGGCTGTCGCTGGGCAACACAGACTTTCAACTCCCTCCAAAGATTTTCTATGGGGTTGAGATCTGGAGACTGGCTAGGCCACTCCAGGACCTTGAAATGCTTCTTATGAAGCCACTCCTTCGTTGCCCAGGTGGTGTGTTTGGGATCATTGTCATGCTGAAAGACCCAGCCACATTTCGTCTTCAAGGCCCTTGCTGATGGAAGGAGGTTTTCACTCAAAATCTCATGATACATGGCCCCATTCATTCTTTCCTTTACACGGATCAGTCATCCTGGTCCCTTTGCAGAAAAACATCCCCAAAGCATGATGTTTCCACCCCCATGCTTCACAGTAGGTATGGTGTTCTTTGGATGCAACTCAGCATTCTTTCTCCTCCAAACACGACAAGTTGAGTTTTTACCAAAAAGTTCTATTTTGGTTTCATCTGACCATATGACATTCTCCCAATCCTCTTCTGGATCATTCAAATGCTCTCTAGCAAACTTCAGATGGGCCTGGACATGTACTGGCTTAAGCAGGGGGACACGTCTGGCACTGCAGGATTTGAGTCCCTAGCGGCGTAGTGTGTTACTGATGGTAGCCTTTGTTACTTTGGTCCCAGCTCTCTGCAGGTCATTCACTAGGTCCCCCCGTGTGGTTCTGGGATTTTTGCTCACCGTTCTTGTGATCATTTTGACCCCACGGGGTGAGATCTTGCATGGAGTCCCAGATCGAGGGAGATTATCAGTGGTCTTGTATGTCTTCCATTTTTTAATAATTGCTCCCACAGTTGATTTCTTCACACCAAGCTGCTTACCTATTGCAGATTCAGTCTTCCCAGCCTGGTGCAGATCTACAATTTTGTTTCTGGTGTCCTGTAAGGTTTTATTCCTTTGTAAGGATAAATAATTTTAAGTATTTATTCTTGACCAAGAAGGCAGTAATTTATTTTGTGACAAAATTGTAAGGATTTATTTTTAATATTGTTCTGTTCTGTTCTGTTCTGTTCTATTTTACTATTTCAGCTAGAAGGCAATGAATTCTGTGTAACTTGACCAAGTTACTGTGTGACCTTCTGTCTAAGCTAGACACATTGCTCGAGACGTAATACTGATATCTTTTGGAACATTCTATCTCTGACCTAAGGTTGTGCGTAAATGTTGATATCTGTTAGAACATCTGCTAATATGAAATATATTGCTTATTAAGATGTGTTTTGCTCAGTCCAAGGTTTACTGACCTAGTCACTGTTGTCATAGTCTGACATCCTACGACGCACACACATAACACACATTCACCTACACACACACACACATAGCATAGCTGCATATCCACACAGACACACACACAGACAGATATCAAACAGTGATGTCATTTCATCCACACAGATAAGACACATATAAAATCCCTGTATTCTCTCGTTGTATTGGGGGACTTGCGAATAAAGACTGCGAACTGGATTGTGGGGTTCCTTTCTTTTTTCTGCGACTCACCCCCAGACGTCTGGGTGACACGAGGGGACTGATCTCGAGATGGTGAGGGCCAGAGGTGACAAAAAACCTAACATGTCCTTTGACAGCTCTTTGGTCTTGACCATAGTGGAGTTTGGAGTGTGACTGTTTGAGGTTGTGGACAGGTGTATTTTATACTGATAACGAGTTCAAACAGGTGCCATTAATACAGGTAACGAGTGGAGGACAGAGGAGCCTCTTAAAGAAGTTGTTACAGGTCTGTGAGAGCCAGAAATCTTGCTTGTTTGTAGGTGACCAAATACTTATTTTAC
The DNA here is from genome assembly GCF_027579695.1 of Neoarius graeffei. NCBI lineage: Eukaryota > Metazoa > Chordata > Actinopteri > Siluriformes > Ariidae > Neoarius > Neoarius graeffei. Next base: position 74,655,072 of record NC_083575.1, on the reverse strand, counting down.
CGAGGAATTTACCAATTAATTCATTAAAATCCTACAGTGTGATTTCCTGGATTCTTTCCCCCCATTCTGTCTCTCATAGTTGAAGTGTACCTATGATGAAAATGACAGGCCTCTCTCATCTTTTTAAGTGGGAGAACTTGCACAGTTGGTGGCTGACTAAATACTTTTTTGCCCCACTGTATGTACTGACTCATGTTCATAACTATTATTTATTACCTCACCCGGGACGGAGTCCACCAGGGGGCGAGGTATTGTTTTCAGTGGGGTTTCTTTATTTGTTTCTTTGTTAGCAACATTATGGAAAAACAGCTGGACCAATCTTCATGAAGCTTTCAGGATATATGGGCATTAGTCTCAAATAGACGCTCCAACATTTTGATGGTCATCTAGTCAAGGTCACCAAAAAGGTCAAAATATTTTTTTCATGATATCTTCCTTCCTATTCAACATATTTACTTCAAACCAATTCCAAAATGTTCATCTTTCAATTCTGCTCCCATTGATATGCTACATGATGGGGTCTCGCTCATAGTTTTCTTAACAGTTGGGTGTCAAATGTCAGGGGGGTCAAGGCCATTGCTAAAAATTTGAATATTTTCCATTATAACTCAAAAACAGTTAGAATTAAGATATTTATCATCTCATCTCATTATCTCTAGCCGCTTTATCCTGTTCTACAGGGTCGCAGGCGAGCTGGAGCCTATCCCGGCGAAAGGCGGGGTACACCCTGGACAAGTCACCAGGTCATCACAGGGCTGTCACAGACAACCATTCACACTCACATTCACACCTACGGTCAATTTAGAGTCACCAGTTAACCTAACCTGCATGTCTTTGGACTGTGGGGGAAACCGGAGCACCCGGAGGAAACCCACGTGGACACGGGGAGAACATGCAAACTCCACACAGAAAGGCCCTCGCCGGCCACGGGGCTCGAACCCAGACCCTCTTGCTGTGAGGCAACAGCGCTAACCACTACACCACCGTGCCGCCCGATGTTTATCATTATCAATATATAGGAAGTCATATATTGGCTTTCATTTGGCACCATGACATTTGACCTTGTTTGTGTGTCTGTTAACAATCTAGCGTCTAGACGGTTGCACCGATTTGACTTCAAATTTTCAGGGTAGGTGGACAATAGTCCGTAGATTACCTGATTAAATTTTGGGAGTAATTGGATCAAGGTGAAGGTCACCGGAAAGGTCAACCTTTCGGTTAAAATAACATTTTCCATTATAACTCAAAAACAGTTGCCCATAGACAAATATTTACTGTTATGAGCATATAGGAACTCCCATATGGCCTTTCATTTGGCACCATGATGTTTGACCTTGAATGACCTTGAAAGGTCAAACTCAAGGTTACGGATTTTCAGAGGGCTGTAACTTGAAAACGGTTGATGGTAGACAGATATTTACCATTATCAACTTATAGGAAGTGCCATATGGGCTTTCATTTGGCATCATGACCTTTGACCTTGAATGACTTTGAAATGTCAAACTCAAGGTCATGGATTTTCATAGGACTATAACCTGACAGCTGATGATTGAGAAATATTACCATTATTAACATACAGGTATAAAATAAGTGCTGCCGGGTGAGGTTTGTCTTGCCTGGCAGCACTTGTGTGTGTGTGTGTGTGTATATATATATATATATATATATATATATATATATATATATATATATATATATATATATAAATTTAAAAAAACAGCTATTCCATGAAATCGAGTTGAGCTGATAGCTAACAAGAAGCGTAGCTATAAGCCATGTACGATGAGACTGAGTGCAATAACTATTTTATTCTATCTACATTCACTGGATTTTGAGAAATGGCACATTTTTATTTTTTGCAAATTCGATAAATAAAAACTTTATACAAAATGTCTGACAAAATCATTTCCACTTAGAATGCAAAAAAACCCCGATGAAATGACAGTCGCAATTTTTGAAAAATCTGATGATTTCTTGAAAAATAAAAAAAGATACATTCATACCATCAAATACTTTCATTCCATAGTTTGTCGCTTTTTTTTAATATTTTGGGGGGTTTTCTTCTTCTTCTTTTTTGGTGGCTGGCAAACCAACTTAAAGTGCATATCACGGGTAAATTCAGGAGCAAGATCAATGTAATTCTCCTATTTTATATTAAACTTTGGTCAAATATCTGTCACATTTTGCATTTTGTGCAATTTTTTTTACCTTGCGCAATACCAGAAAAATTCAGTTGAAATTAAGCCATTTGAGGCGAATTCGTCCGCCTCTGAAAAAACTTGGCATTTGGATTTCCTGGGAAACATTGATTTTCATGACGTCACGTACAGGACGCCTCCCTCTGAATCCTACGTCAGTGCTGGTTTGTTTATGAGAAAACAACCTGGTGTTTTTCTGCAAATTTCTTCAATGTTATCACATAATTATTAAAATGACTAACAGATGTATCATAGGAGGGTGTAGCAACACCAATCTTGATAGGATTAGTACTCATCGTTTCCCACATTGCGCTCAGGTGACAATTCCATATTTCAATGCAAAATTGCTAGCTACTAAACTTGGTCTACACAGGCTGTGCACGGAAACCGTGCAAGCTCGCGCAGCCTGCTGGCGCTTCCGCAGGTGATGTCATGAATCTGACTCCAGACTTCCTTGGGATTTTTCCAGATGCATTTTGTTATTTTATTTTTTACTGCTGTAGACAGATGGCCTTGTGCAAAATAACCCTTCTGGATGAGTGTGTAAAGGGACATACTTTCATATATAAAAAAAAAAAATTGGTCCAGGATATGCACTTTAAAGGTGCATTCCCACCATTGAATGGGCTGGAGTGTAGAACAGGAGATATTGGGGTAAAATATATTCTTTTAGCTATTTCTGTTTCTTTTAAATACTTGATAATTCTGGGGGTTTTGTTTTTGAGTACAGTTTTCATTTTGTCATCAGTTGTTTCAGTAACACGCTCCGCCATTTTTTTCTTCTCTACTAACGGTACATGAGCTGATAGCCTACTAGTAGAGTAGCCAATCAGAGTGCACGATTGCTCATATTCAGTGAATGTGGATAGAATATTTATTTATTTATTTATTTATTTATTTATTGAAGACCATTTGAAGAATTTGATGAAAGAAGAAGTACTTAAGGAAAGTGCATCATCATGGTGCTGTTTTTGATCAACTGGACTGGATCCAGACCTGGTAACCCTGATCAATGGTGTATTCTTTCTCATGATGTTATGATGACTTTGATTTAAAGTTGTACTTAATGTGCACACAAAAAGACAAACAAGATGGAGAAAAGAGAAAAACCCCACTACCTTCAATCCTCCACAGAGAGGACAGAGAATGTGTCGCTGCATGGTGAAGCCTCCAGGGGGTAGTACTCCGTCACCGCTCCCACTCAGCCTCATGGGTGCAGTGAGTTTGGGAGAAGCAGAGCTTCCTAGTGGCTCTAATGGGCCACACTCAGGCTTCTGGGTTGAGGAAGAGGTTGAGGAGGAAGTGGAGGGGTGTGGCTGGATGAGTCTACGAGGGGTGTCATAGTGCTGCAGGAGCTGAACAGGCACCTGGTACTCCAAATCCCGTGCTTCAGATACCCCAATGATGGGGCAAATGCATAGTCTGTGCCCTGGTGGTAAGGGAGTGGGACTTGCTAATGTGCTTGATGTTTGGAACGGTGGAGGAAGTCTGGGGTTTGTGTTCGAAGTGGAAGTTGGAGTGTTGGGGTTTGCAGTCAGGTTTGTGCTGGAATTTGTGTTCAGTGTGAGGCTCATCGCCGAGCCGAACTCCTCAATCTCTCCCTGCGTTGTATCTAAGCTGCCTGTATAGGATGAGAAGCTTCCGGAGTAGGATGAGTGGCTCCCGGTGGCGATGCCGCTGTCAGTTGAGCTCTGTCGCCCGGCCTCCTGAAGTCCTCTAGGGCGGGGTGGTTTAGTCGAGGGCCGGAATAATCCTTCATGATGTTCCTCACTGGATGGCCTCGATCCCATCGCTCCTGAGACAGACATAGAGTGCTCTGTAGGAACTGGGAATCGAACTGGGTCAGCCCATGTTGCTAGGCGACTGCTCAGGCTGACATCTGAGTGGCTAGTCTCGGAGGAGGAGCTTGAGATACTGCGGGCATCTCCTGCAGAGCTGGAGTGGGACGCTGACCAATTAGAAGAAAGAAGAAATTACAGATTATTAAAAGCACATGTGCACCTGCCAAGGCTGCCAGACTGACTGTTTCTTTACCAAGCTTATTATCAACTGAAGTGTAATATTCTGAAGTGTCACTGTTTCTGATTTACATCAATAAATTTCTTCTTTACTGATAAAGAAGGCTGGCTCCATAATTGGCTGCAAACAGGACACTTTTGAGGCTGTGGTGGAGAGGAGGACTCTGGACAAACTGTTATCCATCATGGATAATCCTGACCACCCTCTCCACCACAGACAGTGGAGCAGCTTCTCCAACAGACTATTTGAGCTTCGCTGTCATAGGGACCAATACAGGAATTCTTTCCTGCCCCAAGCCATCATCCTGTGATGAGATGAATAACTCACCTCTGTCTAACAGAGAGAACTGTGACCTCTCTACTGTGTCGTCCTGTTTATAACCCTGATCCTCCTGGAACTTTTCACTGTCAGAGCCTCCCTCTTTACTCCCATTAGTCACTTTGCACCTTTAGAGTTTATTTGTTTTTATTTATTTATCTTCCATTCAATACTGCCACTTTTGCATAGTTTTTATTTTCATTCATCGCAATTTTTGTGCACATTCACTTGTACAAAGCAAATATATATATGAGTGATTCCACGCTTATGGGTACTGAAATGGGGACATGAACTTATTTTTAAAAATTCACCTAAAACCATTTCTTTTTTTTACCATCAGGTCACAAAACATGTAATCTTTAATGAATGATATGTTAAAAGATAGCTTTAATTTTCTGAGATGTAATAAAAACATATTTATATGCCAAAGTCAGAACGTAACAGAAGTGTTGTGGACACATATATTCTCAATTTTAACAATGTAGAATTACGTTTTGAAACATAGGAAGGTGATGTTTTAGCAAATATAATTAATAAACATGTGTAGTAGAATAAACATACATATTCTTTCAATAAGATTAACATGGTATATAGCTAGATTGTAATTAATTTGTAACAGACGCGAGATGGACAATCGTAACAGAAGTAATGTAACAGACATCATTTTGGAACTCATAGGCTTGACTTTGGCATATAAATATGTTTTTATTATATCTCAGAAAATGAAAGTTATCTTTTAACATATCATTCATTAAAGATTACATGTTTTGTGACCTGATGGTAAAAAAAGAAATGGTTTTAGGTGAATTTTTAAAAATAAGTTCATGTCCCCATTTCAGTACCCATAAGCGTGGAATCACTCATATATATATATATATATATATATATATATATATATATATATAAAGCCCTGTGATGACCTGGCGACTTGTCCAGGGTGTACCCTGCCTTTCGCCCGTAGTCAGCTGGGATAGGCTCCAGCTTGCCTGCAACCCTGTAGAACAGGATAAAGCGGCTAGAGATAATGAGATGAGATGAGATATATAAAAAATCAAAGTCCTTCCCACGTCATGTGGCGTATAGGGCGGCGCTGATCTCTGTTTCCATAGCCCTTGGCCTCTCGCCTATTACATAGCTAGAGTTACAGTGGGGGGCTAGTCCTCTGGTAACCGCAAGAGTTTGACTCCCTACTTGCATCTGTATTGCAGTGTGCCTTGCCAGATGGCAGTAGGTACCATTTTTATGATGGTCTTTGGTATGACCCAGCCGTGAGTAGAACACCCGATCTCCCGATCAAGAGGCAAACACACTAACCACTAGGCCAACTCGCAGTATATTTATTTATTTATTTATTTATTTATTTTTTATCATTACATTTTTATCTGTATATTGTAAAGTCTGCTTGTTCTTAGGATTTTTTTTTAAATTCTATTTTATGTTGTATAGTGTGTCTTTTTTTTTTCGCATGTCTGAAAACTTGCTGCTGTAACATAATTTCCCAGCTTGGGATCAATAAAGTCAATCAATCAATCAATCAATCAATCAATCAATCAATCAATCAATCAATCAATCAATCTGTCCATCTATCCATCTATCTATAATCCCAATGGATGAGACATGAACTGGCAACCTGGGTACACATTCACACTTCACTGGTAATGTAGTAGTGTTTAATGATCCAGTATTGTGTTGGTTAATCTTTAGAAAAGGCAATGGTATAAGATCTGTGAAGTTTTTGTTAAACTGTGAAGAATATATTCCATATTTATTCCCTTATATCAGAGAAACTTTTTACATCTAAGGACCCCTTTAACTGCAAAACATTCACACACCCTCCGTGCAGATTTCTGAAATTCAGCCATTTAGATATCAGGCTCGTTGTTTAAATTTTTATGAGTGTTATTTACTTGAGCCATAGTGCTTCTTTTCCTTAACTATGCACTGACAGAACATGTTTAACATTATTTACAGGCATACATGTTTTTAAGTTCTTGAGGCTTGGATTAAACAGGTTCAAGTCAAGTGACAAACAGTCTAATTAACAATTGTTCCACGAAATCGAGTCGTACATGAGCTGATAGCTGACGAGGTCCGCAGCGCTGTGTTGGCTATAAGCCATGTACGACGAGATTGAGTGGAATAAATGTTTTATTTTATCCACATTCACTGGATTTTGAGAAACAGAGCATTTTTATTTTTATTTTTTTGCAAATTCGATCAATAAAAACTTCATACAAAATGTCCAACAAAATCATTTCTGTTTAAGTGGACTTCTTAAAAACTTATCGATGGCTGCACGAATTGACTTTAGTGTTGTTTTTTTGTAGAAAGTGCCATCTTGCTGTCATGCTGAGGTATAGAATAGCTTTAGACATTTATTTAATTCTTCCTTGGACATTTCAGTTCTGTAATTTTCAAACTTCTTTACGCTTTTGAACCAGTCTAAAAAAAAAAATTTAACAAATTTTAATGCTTAAAGATGAAGAATGTAAACAAACCGGCAAAATGACAGTAAGAATTTGTGAAAAACGCTATAATTCTTGAAAATTAAAAAATAAGATATGTTCTTACTATCAAATACTTTTATTATTCTATATTTTGTTGGTTTTTTGTATTTTTTAGGGTTTTGTTTTCGAGTACAGTTTTTATTTCGTCCTTGGTTGGTTCAGCAAAACATCCTCCAATTTGTTTTTCTCTACTCACGGTATATGAGCTGATAGCCTAGTAGTAGAGTAGCTAATCAGAGCGTGCAATTGCTCATATCCAGTGAATATGGATAGAATAATAACTATTATATAAGAAGCCAGTGATTTCCAACATTGCAGATATTTAAACACACACACACACACACACACACACACACACACACTTCCTGGATATGGTTCATATATCTCACTTGGACAACCACTGTGTAATATTCTCAGGCTACATCAGAGGGTCAAGACCAACTCTATGATTTCCCTGCTGTTTTCACTGTGGTTACTGAATAAATATACTTTGAGGTGTAAAAATGTATATATGTGTGTGCGTTACCTGTGCTGCTCTGGCGGCTACACACTGATAGCATGCTGAGGCGTTTCTCCAGCTCGCTGGCTTCCTGTGTGATCCTCTCCTCCACAGAGGACACATGAGAGCTGAGATCTAAAAAAAATAATCACAAATATTTTGATGTGATGCTATTCCCTTTCTCTTTTGTTTCCACTTTCTTACACACACACACACACACACACACACATATACTTCTGGGTAAACTACCTGTGAGTGCTCGATACACAAGTGGCAATAATCTGAAGATAACTGTCCTGGGATAAATTCTTAATGCCTTTAATGACTAGGAATATCTTAAGTACTCAACAGTGACTGCTACAATCAATCATGAAAATTTAGTCAATGTTCTTTACTTTTTGTAACATGCCATAATAATTTGGTATATGGTTTTTTGCCATTTCATTAACCTCTTAATCTGATGAATTTGCATCCTTGGGCCCAGATGTATGTTAAGCTCCATGACTAAATATTAAACCAGGAGATTAAGGAGTTAAATTAAACAAATCATACATTATGTTGCACAAATTTGACAGAAAATATGGATATTTTTCATACAATCACCTATTATAAATAAAGACCTGATTTCAGTGGCTGGGAGACGAGAGCAAAATTGGCCATTCTCTCAGGGTAGGAGGGATAGCATACTCTTTCCTTCCTGTCAATCACAGCAACACCATCCAATCTTTAGCCTCTGTGAGCTCATGTATACAGAAGAGGGCAGATAATGCTTTCCTCCAAGGGTGTTACGCAGCGCTGTGATCAGGCTTGTAGTACTCGAGTCTGACTCGTGCCTTAATTTTAAGGACTCGTGATTTGACTTGGACTTGTGCACTGATGACTCGGATTTGGACTCTTAAATTGGAGACAAGACTCGGCTTTTTTCTTTACTTTTTGTAACATGCCATAATAATTTGGTATATTTATATCTACATTCATTTTTGTACTAATTTCGTGCAAGAGTGTCACACCTGCGCGCCTTGGCACATGCATCAGATAGACTCTCGGGCGCGCTCTGGACAGCGCCCGCACCAAGTGGACTCTCTTGTGCACCATAAATGACTTGCACCTGCACAGAATTAAGGCGCAATCAGCGCACCTATACAGTATAAAAACTGTAAAAACACACTTACTTTGCGAAGTATTGAGTTGCATTTCTGACACATTACTAAGCCTTATTTCCTTGTTTGGTTTCCTGATCCCTGATTTCCTGTTTCTTGTCTTTGATTCTGCGTGTTTGTGCCTCGCTCGACCTACTGCCTGTTTCACTGTTTTACGATTTTGCCTGCCGTTCTGGATTGTTTACCTGTCTTCACTTGTATTAATAAACACACCTTCTGCATTTACATCCATCTCCCAACCATCTCTGACAGAATACTTCGCACTCCCTGACAAAGAGAAGCACATTCACCTGTTCATACGTCATGTTTAGGAACAAACTCATGTTAATGGTGCTAAAACAGCCACCGTCAAATGGTGCAGTTGGAGTGCTGGACTCGACTCGGACTCAACTCGAAATTTTCCTGAATGACTTGGACTTGACTCGGACTTGAACACTGGGGACTCGAGACTGGACTCGGACTCGAGGTTTAGTGACTCGACTACAACTCTGGCTGTGATACAGCACCAGCAGCAGTTTGAATAGACGTGTCTGACCGGCTTCATGTGTCTCAGTAGACGCATGTGTTAGTCTTCACACTCCTGCAGCGGGTTTCACTAAAGTAGTTTAGACTGGTCTATGGGTTAAGATTGGTCTTAAGTTTCTTTATAGACCAGTCTAATGCAAGTAAGACAGTTTCACAAAAGTTAAGACTAATTTTTTAAGTCTAATTTTAGGCTTAAAAAATAAGACACCCTCCCCCCAGTCTAATATGGGTCTAAGGGCTATGTCCATCACAGCGTAGAGGACAGAGAGGATGAAGAGGACCAGCAAGGAGCTGGTCGATTTGTGCGCCAAATGTATGTGGAGAGAATCTTCAATGCACAAGACTGACCAATCTCCAACAGAAACTAAAGACCACTTGCATTGTGTGTTAGCGAAATAGTGTGTGAATCAGTGTGTGTGTGTGTGTGTGTGTGTGTGTGTGTTATTATTATTATAGTGTTGTTCGTTATTGTGTTCTTATTATTACTATTGTTATTATTATTACTATTGTTACTATTATTACTGGACATACTTTCTTAAATGAATAAAATTTAATTTAAAAAAAAAAACAGTCAAGCCATAAGTGCCATCAATGTCAATAACTACAAGAAAGCTTGAAATGTTAAGGCAGTGAAGTACATTGCAAGTATGTAATACACAAATTTAGGCTATTATAATCTAACTATAAAGTATTCAATAAAGAACAAACAGTGTAATGCCAGCTTATTCATTTTATTACTTATCAATAATATAAATATATCAATTTATTTATGCATATAATTACATCACCACTCATCACTTATCTCTCTCTCTCTCTCTCTCTCTCTCATACACACACACACACACACACACACACACACACACACACACACACACATTACTACATCACTCCTCCATCTGTGCGAGTCTCTTCAATTTAAGTTGCAGTCTTTCCTTTTGGAGCTGCAAGACCTCAATCTTGTTGTATTGCTTGTCAAGCACCATGGCCATGGTGGTGGTTCTGGTGGTGGCAGATGTCTGGGAGTCCTCCACAACCAGTTCAGAGATCAAGGAAACTTAAAAAAAAAAAATCAGACCAAGGTTTTCATTATTAGAAACTGTAGTCACACCACAACATAGTATTTAGGGCAGCTTGTTCCAAACGTCTTTCTTTACGTGTACTACCTACTGTAGCAGAATTTAAATCTATGTTGGTCAAACCAACGACTGTATAGTCTATGGGTCAAACCTATGTTCCATCATTTAGTAACAGACCTTGGTATCAACCGAGTGGAATAGCTATTTCACCATCGCAAGGTAACTGTAGCTTAGCTCAGTGCTGTGGGAACATAATCTCCCCTACTGTTTATGCTGAAATGACAATAAAACCCCACTTGACAACGTTTATAACTTAAACAAGACTCTACCTGTAATTTCCTCCTGATCGGTAGGCTCTTCGTGTAGTGTCACATCCGCGCAGGTACTGGGTGATGACAACTCTGAGGGTGAAGGAGCCTCAGCTTCAACGTTGCTAGCAACGTTGCTAAGGGAGTTGCTGCTGGGTCTGGCGAAGCCGGTTACTCCGCTCTCCTTTCCTCCTTTCACTCCCCAGAATAAGGGCGACTCGTCGCCATAAATGTTGATGACCATTTCGGTGGTTACTTTTAGTTTCTTCAAACCCCCTCCTCCAGTGGGGGTGTTTTTACGTTTGAAAATTTCTTTTTTTGCTTCTTGGACCATATTTTTAAACCGTTTCTGCACGGCAGTAACATCTCTTCTCGCAGATGGATTAACGCTATTCACAGACGACGTTATTTTTTCCCACACTTCATGTTTTTTCTTATTGCTACATTCTTCGCTGAATTTGCCTAATAAAACGTCTTTGTAGGAATTAAATACCTCTAATATAGCCAGATTTTCCGAGTGGCTAAACGGCACTGAACGACCACTGTCTGCCATTTTTTTTGTTTTGAAAAGAGTCTTAAAATACCCACAATCCTTTGCAGCATAGTATGACTTAAGATAGTCAGAGTCTTAACTGCTTTGTGCAACAGTATTTGTTAGACGTCTATGCTAAGCCCGACTATACCTGCTGTCTAAGTTAAAGTCATAGTCTAACTTAGTGAAACCGGCTGCTGATGTCTGATGCAAGATAAGTCATTTCTGTTTCCTGGTATAATTGGATGGCTTGCCAATTTTATTTTTCTTTCCAAAATCCTTAAAAGATGAAATTGCAGCTTGTTTGGTCTACATCTCTGTCTAAACAAGTCAAATGATGTAAACACCTAAAAACCGGACAGACTAGGAACAAATAGAAAATATACAGTTTTCATCACTTCCTGTTTTAAAAAAAAAAATCTCACCAGACATTTTGTGAGCTAAAATGTCCAGAGACATTCCCTTGCCTCTGAGAACAAGTGCCATAGTTCCATCATCACAGTCCGGGACCCTGAGGAGAGCAGAAGGGATTGTAGCCAACCCCTCTCACCCCAGACACAAACTTTTTAAAATCACTCCCCTCTGGTGGGATCTTGCGGTCCATTAGAACCAAAACCTCACTCCATAAGTTCAGCTTTTTCCCCACTGCAGCTGGCCTCATCATTAAGGTCTGAGACCCTCACTGACTCTAACCTCACACTTTCAATCTGTGACATTAATGCACTTCCTCTCTGAACTGCTATTTTATATATTTCACGGTCATGACTCTTCAGCTTCATCCTGTGACCTATTATTGCACATTCCGGGACATACTGTACAGCTTGGACTTCAAAACAACCCATGCACATTCCCCTTAAACATGTCCACTTTTCAAATGGTATATTTTAGATTCTTCTTATTTTTATTCTATTTACAGTGTCTTGAAAAAGTATTCATTCCCCTTTGTGTTTGTCCTGTTTTGTCACATGGGTGGGTTAGCACCATTTGATTTACACAATACACCACTTTAAAGGTGAAAATTGTTTTATTGTGACACAAACAATAATTAAGATGAAAAAAACAGAAATCTGGAGTGTGCGTAGGTATTCACCCCCAAAGTCAATACTTTGTAGGGACACCTTTTGCTGCAATTGCAGCTGCAAGTCTCTTGGGGTATGTCTCTATTAGCTTAGCACATCTAGCCACTGGGATTTTTGCCCATTCCTCAAGGCAAAACTGCTCCAACTCCAAGTTAGATGAGTTGCATTGGTGTACAGCAATCTTCAAGTTATGCCACAGATTCTCAATTGGATTGAGGTCTGGGCTTTGACTAGGCCATTCCAAGACATTTAAATGTTTCCCTTTAAACCACTCCAGTGTAGCTTTAGCAGTATGTTTAGGGTCATTGTCCTGCTGGACTGTGAACCTTCGTCCCAGTCTCAAACCTCTGGCTGACTCAAACAGGTTTTCCTCCAGAATTGCCCTGTATTTAGTACCATCCATCTTTCCTTCAGTCCTGACCAGCTTTCCTGTCCCTGAAAATGAAAAATATCCCCACAGCATGATGCTGCCACCACCATGCTTCAGTGTAGGAATGGTGTTCTCAGGGTGTTGGGTTTGCGCCACACATGGCATTTCCAATGATGGCCAAAAAGATCAATTTTAGAGTCATTTGGCCAGAGCTCCTTCAGTGTTATCTTTGGAGTCTGTTGCATCTCTGATTATTATTATTATTATTATTATTATTATTATTATTATTATTATTATTATAACATTTTTAGGACGCTATTTCTCCCTCAGTTTTCAACCAGTCACCACTAAATTTCACATGCCGAATAACTCTGGGCTGAATTAAGTTGCTATGACTTTTGGTGGTGATCTGGATCACCAAACCAGAATGATCCATGAAAAACGGGCTTTTTTCCTCACTAAGCATCATTCTCTATCTCTTACTATTCCGGATCTAGGGTATGGTGACTAGACATCCTGGTTTGTAAGAGCTAGCGCAAATCACTGTGACTTTAGTCGCAGTATCTATCTAGTTATTAGTAGTAGTAGTAGTATCCTCACATTTTTACGATGCTATTTCTCCCTCAGTTTTTAACCAGTCATCACCAAATTTCACAAGAAGAATAACTCTGGGCTGAATTACATTACTATGACTTTTGGTGCTGATCTGGATCACTGAACCAGAATGATCCATGAAAAATGGGCTTTTTTCAATCACTTATAACTCTGTTAATTTTCATTATTTTTTTTTTCAGGGTGGCAGCACACAACTTTTCCTTGACCTTCAATTGACAAAGGTCAGCTAGCGCAAATTACTGTGACTTTAGTCACAGTTTCTATCTAGTTTTAAATCCTTTTATCTAACTGTTCAAGCACCAAACAGCAAAGCAAAATCCTTGTATGTGAGAATGTACTTGGCAATAAACTCACTTCTGATTCTGAATATTTCAGTTTGTGTATTTGGCAGTTACTTTTATCTTACTCAACCTACAGGTACAGTAAGGCAAAATTCAATCCAACAGAGGTTTAGACAATGTGTTGCCTCTCAGGTTTTCTGACACACACTATTCACAAAGCAGTCAGTCAAGCTACACACAACACGATCATGAAACAGAATAAGTAGTGCACATTAATACACATTAGTAATAGAGGAAGTGCAAGGAATACGAGTTCAACATCAACAGGTCATCACATGGAAGATTACACACACACACACACACACACACATTTGTCTTTCTTTACGAGGACTTTCCACTGACATCATTATTAATGCATCGAATTAATCCTACGCTTGAGCTCAGCCCTTATCAAAATGAAGTATACTTCAAGTTCATTTTATTAAGTATACAGTACTTAAGTAAAGTTAAAGTATGTTTCCTTAAGTATACTTTTGTGTACCAAGTATACTGATATCAATGTACTTACAGTATACTTGCAAGTAAACTAATCTAATACTTCTTGGGACTAAATTGGCCCACTTTTACTTTATAAAAAATATACTTTAAGTCTAAGAAAAGTAAACTTTGAGTATACAACTAGTATTTTTTTTTGTACTGCAAGTATACCACAAGTAAACTTATATACTAATAGTTTACTTGTTCTATACTTGTAGTCCACTCTTTAGTTTACAAAAGCATACTTCATAGTATACTGGAAATATACTATGAGTTTACTTGCTTTATACTTCTAGTCCACTTTTTAGTTTACTAAAGTATACTTTGTAGTATACTGGGAATATACTATTGGTTTACTCATTACACACTTCTAGACCACTTTTTAGTTTATAAAAGTATACTTTACAGTGTTTCCCACAGACCAGGTAGCAATTTGTGGTGCTCCACTGTGCCGATGAGGGAATCGTGCGCGGTGGTGTCGTGGCGGTCGGTGGAGTCGGTCATTGGGGTGTATGCAAAGTGTTTACAGTGGGCGGTGTTCAAACACACAGTATTTTTCTTCAGAGTCACCTGCTGGGACTATTTTAAAGCTACAAGAAGCATTTGAGATTATTCAGTTCAATCTAAATTCCTTTAAATTCTTTAAGAGAAGACAGCTAAAACAATTTTTACCAGAACCCTGCCTGGTTTCATTCCTCGACCCAACTTTACATTACTGGGCAGGCCATTAGTTTGCTGGGCTTGATGTTGGTGGAAAACCTGTCTTTTAAATTTATGAAAATTACTCACCAAAATTGAAGTTAAAGTTTAGTTTTTACTAGAGATGCACCGATTGCAATTTTTTGGGCCGATTCCGATTTTCCATGGAGTGTGACCTGCCGATACCGATTTCATTTTTTCAAACCACTTCACAGCACACACAAAGACCATTTTCTTTTTATCTTTTCTTTAATAGAACATTCTGCCAGATTTTCAGTAATAAATTTTCAACACCTCAAAGGTTGAAAACAAACAAAAAGACATTGTTCTTTGTAAAATCTTTCTTCATGTTTGGTATTAACATTAATTCCTGAAATAGGAAATTCACACAAACATTTTTTCTTTTCCCATCCAATATCTGGCACAAAAACAACTTCCCCCTCATATATTATTTGCCTACTGCTATGGAACACACTTTCATAAGCCTATTTAGATCTGAAAACTTATGCCTTATAGAACAACCCATTTCTTCATTCAGTATCAAAATACAAAAATAATTTCCAGTCATACTTATACCATAGCCATTCTATCATCTTTGTCAAATGTGTATTTGTAGAGTAATTTCCAATGGAATCAAGTGCAACCAAGGTTGTAAAAAACAAAAAGACATTTTTCTCTCTCTCTCTCTTTGTACAAATCTAACTAGATGTTTGGTAATAGGCTAACATATTAATTCCTGTAATGGGAAATTCGCACAACCACAAATATTTTCTTCTTTTCACATCCAATATCTGGCACAAAAAAAAATTCACTATATTTGGATATCCAATTATAGTGAATTTTTTTTTTTTGTTAACGGCGTGCGCGCCGGAGCTCGTTAGGCACGTAGGACTGACACTGTTCTGCGCAAGTGCAACACAATCGCACTAGAAAGCATGTTCAAGCTGCCAGTGTAGCTGCAGTCTTTTTAGCTGCAAATTACGAGTATTTCCACTTTCATCCCTATGTGATACACAAGTTTTCATTGGCATATTTTAATTTTGACCGGCCGGTCGCCGGTCATGGCCGATCACGTGAAAATCGGCCGATTCCAATCAGCAGCCGGTCAATCGGTGCATCTCTGGTTTTTACCTTAGTTTTTTGTCTTTTTGGTGGCAATCTTTCAATCATTCTTTAGTTGACATTCAAGGAATAAATTGCAAAAAACAAGCTGGTGGTTTTTATTTTAAATATTGAACTCAACACTTACCTCAACCAATACTAAAATGAAATAAATAGTATAATGTAACAAAATAATAATAAAATATCAAAATTAGATGTAAGAAACCACTTAAGGTAACACCAAGGCAACTAACAATAATGAAAAAGCATTACCTTAATTGGTGCAAAGCCTGCATGCCCTATCAGAACATTTAATTCTGCGTGGCTTCCTGAAAAAAAAAAAACCTCCAGTGCCCTATCGTAAGGGAAGTCATTGCTGAAGCGGGATAAACGGGATAATGCAATAAGGCCGGTTCCCCGCGTCAAGCTGCTACTGTATGCGTCAAAATTGGTTTATAGCCTGACTCAGGGATGTCCGTTTCCTGTAAACTAAGAAGGCTATGATAAAGCTCATCACGAGCACGACGTAGGCTACCTTTTAAAATAAGGGGTCGGTAGGCGAATCAGGAAGACTGCGTTATTTTTAATTAGCCTAACAGGCCTATAGAGTGCTTCGAGATCAGCGCAAACCTGGCGGCGGCCATATTGGAAGTCAAACGTCGCTCTGTCAGTGCATTGTTGTTGCTCAGCGAAGCAAAATGCCGCATACGTGTGTCATTGTTGGCTGTAGTAGCCGGGGGGAAAAAGGGTGTCAAAAGCTTCCACAGACTCCCTAAAGTCGTGACTAACCAGGGAATTGCAGCACAGGAGAAAAGCGAGCGGAGGAGACGACAGTGGCTGGCTGCCATTAACCGATCAAATTTAGGACAACTTGACTGTATCCGGATTTGTTCTGATCACTTTGTGACAGGTAGGTTAAATTGTCTTGAATTTCATAGTTACTAAAATAAATGTGATACAAACTATTATCTTTTCTATGTACTTTCAGCAATGATTAATGGATATATTTGTCACATTAGGTAGCTTATGTCTACTGCAGTGCACTGTTGCATCAAATGGCATTTAAGATCTAGGCCTAGTAATGTTTATGTACACATGCTGTTAGTACAAGTTACATACTAGGCCTACATTTTATTCACTGACTAAAATAATTAATAATTATGCGGCAACAAGCTGGGGTCAGCTTTCCATTCCTTCTCACTTACAGTGTATGGATCTACATTCCCAATGAAACGTACCTTCTCAGCATAACGCTCCCGTGCCTGCTTATCCAAACTTTCACAGTAGTGCTCCATCACTTCAGATGTCTAAATTCTTAAAAAATCAAAGCTTCTAAGCCCTCTAACGCGGAAACGAATCGGTGAATGTGTACTCTATGATGTGTACTCTATGCGCGCTCTGGAGCGAGTGACTTCCAAGATGGCCGCGCAGACCGCATGGTTACTATTTTTAGCATCATCTCGGAGCACTCTATTTGCAGTCCGGGTATATGCGCAACGGCACGCCTGTGGACACGCCTCTCTCTCTCTCTCTCTCTCTCTCTTTCTCTCTGTGTGTGGGTGTGCACGCGCGTGAATGAGAAGAAAGAGCACCATGAATGAACGGAACGATACGCAACGGAATTTTTTTTTTCAAAATCGCGAGTCTGATTGTGTGGCGATAGGAATCCATTGTGTGGCGCTGCGCCACACAATGGTCTATGTATGGGAAACCCTGCTGTATAAACATATTGGAAATATACTATTATTTACTGGTTATATACATCTAGTCCACTTTTTAGTTTTGAAGTATACTGCAATTACCCTTCTAGGTATACAATTAGTTTTCTAGCCCTAACCCTTCCCTCATGCACACTACCAGTAGACAACTTGTGTTTTGTACCTTAAGTTACAATGAAGTTATAAAGGTAAGAATTCACAAAATAACAACAGACACTCAGGATTAAGAACATATACATTTTCTTTAAAAATCAAAATTTAAACCAACATTGGATTAAATGCCAAAGTATAAAAACATGGCAGTGACAACTGAAATTGACATCCAAGCTCTAAAGAAAAATAAATAAATAAATAAATAAATAATTATCCCACTCAGGAGAAATTAACAAAAAAACATATGGAACCACAGACATACCTAAGAGTCAACAATGCTGAAGCACAACTACAGGGCAAGTACACTTAAAGTATTAAAATATTTGTGCCTTATTATACTTTTGTTAAGTATATCTTGATCAAATGTTTAAGTATAAGCTTAGTATATTAAGACTTTTCCATATACTTTTCAGTATAAGCCAAGTATACTTATGTATAACTTTATTAAGCATATCTCTGATAAGTAAATAAAAAGTAAACTGAAAGCATACTCTCTTATTTTTAGTTTAAAAGAAGTATACTAGAAGTACGCTTGAATAAACTTCTTTTTTGTAAGGGAGTAACCAAACAATAACATTTTGGCCCTTTTCTTTTGGACCAATCCAAGTCTCCATGAGATCAAAAGTCTAAATATTCCTTTGATTCTTCTGCCAACTTCGAAATCATTTTTTTCTTCATATATATAATAATTTCTTATTTTGCCCCTCAGTAAAATTAAATCTCCTACAGTAAAACCTCGACTTCATGGCACCTTTCTCACACCCAGGCCCACGTGTAAAGGCTGCAGGTTTTGATTTCACACATAAATTTAACGTTTTAGTTTGTGTATACAGTGGTGCTTGAAAGTTTGTGAACCCTTTAGAATTTTCTATATTTCTGCATAAATATGACCTAAAATAACATCAGATTTTCACACAAGTCCTAAAAGTAGATAAAGAGAACCCAGTTAAACAAATGAGACAAACAATATTATACTTGGCCATTTATTTATTGAGGAAAATTATCCAATATTACATATCTGTGAGTGGCAAAAGTATGCGAACCTTTGATTTCAGTATCCGGTATGACCCCCTTGTGCAGCAATAACTGCAACTAAACGTTTCCGGTAACTGTTGATCAGTCCTGCACACCAGCTTGGAAGAATTTTAGCCCATTCCTCCGTACAGAACTGCTTCAACTCTGGGATGTCAGTGGGTTTCCTCACATGAACTGCTCGCTTCAGGTCCTTCCACAACATTTCATTTGGATTAAGGTCAGGACTTTGACTTGGCCATTCCAAAACATTAACTTTATTCTTCTTTAGCCATTCTTTGGTAGAACGACTTGTGTGCTTAGGGTCATTGTCTTGCTGCATGACCCACCTTCTCTTGAGATTCAGTTCATGGACAGATGTCTTGACATTTTCCTTTAGAATTTGCTGATATAATTCAGAATTCATTGTTCCATCAATGATGGCAAGCCATCTTGGCCCAGATGCAGCAAAACAGGCCCAAACCATGATACTACCACCACCATGTTTCACAGATGGGATAAGGTTCTTATGCTGGAATGCAGTGTTTTCCTTTCTCCAAACAAAATGCTTCTCATTTCAACTGAAAAGTTCTATTTTGATCTTATCCATCCACAAAGAATTTTTCCAATAGCCTTCTGGCTTGTCCCTGTGATCTTTAGCAAACTGCAAATGAGCAGCAATGTTCTTTTTGGAGAGCAGTGGCTTTCTCCTTGCAACCCTGCTATGCACACCATTGTTGTTGTTCAGTGTTCTCCTGATGGCAGACTCATGAACATTAACATTAGCCAATGTGAGAGAGGCCTTCAGTTGCTTAGAAGTTACCCTGGGGTCCTTTGTGACCTTGCCAACTATTCCACACTTTGCTCTTGGAGTGATCTTTGTTGGTTGACTACTCCTGGGGAGGGTAACAATGGTCTTGAATTTCCTCCATTTGTACACAATCTGTCTGACTGTGGATTGGTGGAGTCCAAACTCTTTAGAGATGGTTTTGTAACCTTTTCCAGTCTGATGAGCATCAACAACACTTTTTCTGAGGTCCTCAGAAATCTTCTTTGTTCGTGCTATGATACACTTCCACAAACGTGTTGTGAAGATCAGACTTTGATAGATCCCTGTTCTTTAAATAAAACAGGGTGCCCACTCACACCTGATTGTTATCCCATTGATTCAAAACACCTGACTCTAATTTCACCTTCAAATTAACTGCTAATCCAAGAGGTTCACATACTTTTGCCACTCACAGATATGTAATATTGGATCATTTTCCTCAATAAATAAATGGGCAAGTATAATATTTTGTCTCATTTGTTTAACTGGGTTCTCTTTATCTACCTTGAGGACTTGTGTGAAAATCTGATGATGTTTTAGGTCATATTTATGCAGAAATATAGAAAATTCTCAAGGGTTCACAAACTTTCAAGCACCACTGTATATTTAGTTGAATATTTTTAGAGTGTTTTGTAGGCCATTGATTCAGATTGTATGGCTGCAGGTTTGATTTCTGCTTATTCGAGATGCTTTTTGTTTCATTTTATTGCAGAGGCTCATTTTCACTTTGTGTGCCTGATGTAAGGAATAAAAGACAATGAGGCGTGCTGATGCAGGTTGAGAGCACACTGTGTATTTGTGCTATCGCCTTTTCTCATATTTTTCCTTTCTTTTTTCCTGTATGTTTGACGCCTTTGTTTTATTTTTAATATGTTGGTCATTTGAATTTGTCTCATCATTGTCAGGTGTAGTAGATCTCCAGACTAAAGCTTGAGGGGGATCAAGGCCAAATTCAGTGCATCAGATGGGTTGATGCCATATTTCAGGTCTCAGGGCTTCTCAGTGTGCCTTTGCTCGCTTTATGTGGTGATCATGCAGCTTTGTGGATCCCTGGCATGACATTTGGAGTGGTGGTGCCCAGTGACACTGCAGCCAAGTGAGCTGCGTGGACTGTGCCAGAGTTGGCCATCAGGGCAACTGTGATTCACTATACCACTGAAATTCAATCATTACAGAACTCATAACCTCACTGCTGAAAACTCACAGGTTCTCTCAGTATGTACTGCCATAATGTTTGGTTTTTTTGCATACTCTGTATATCACTGTGTTATATCTGCATTCCTAATTCTCTTGGTATTAATGTATCACTACTTGGGCTGTCATGAGCATCATGTCTCCTGATTGTGCTAAGCACGACTTGAGAAGGACTCAGCCAGATATTTCTCTGTTCTCGGTTGAGATGGACAGCATAGCTCTGCAACACGTGCCTTTCGGTTTAATTAAAGGCATTCATTCTTAATAGGCTAGTCTCCTCTACATTTTTTATACCAATAATTGCCTTCGCCCCGCATGTTTCCACATTACTCCTTATGGTATTATTTTTTAACTATCTGAATCAGTTACAACTAATGTCAAAGCAAAGTAAGTGCATGTTGTTATCATGCATAACAACACTGTTTCAATGGCAGATAAAAGCAGCTTCACCGTAGCAAGTGGACAACAGACATTAGTTAAGTTAAAGGATATGGGACATGAAACATAAAAGCACGCTATATCAGTTTCTTTCCATTAAAAATATGAATTAATTGCATCAACAAATACAAAATCATCTATAAAATTCAGCAAAATCGTTATATTCGTGATGATTATATGGCATTTCTGCTCGACTTCCGATATGCATTTTTTGCAACCGGAAGAGCCACTGTCACATGATCATATGTCACAAAAACTTTCGGGCACAGCACAAGCGGGTAGATGAATGGAGAAGTGGATGACAAGAAAATTGTTTTTATAGTCTTTAAAGTACATTGGACATCATACATTGGACATCATGGTGTATTGTGCTGCTTATGGTTGCAATAATTCCAATGGGAAATGCCCTGGAGTAAGTTTTTTTGCATTCTCCAAGGACCCGAAGCTGAGGAAAGTGTGGGCTCACCTGTGCATGCGCAGTAGGCTTCGTGCATGCGCAGTAGGCCTGGTAGGACAACTTTACAGAGCACCTGTTGAAAAAAACTTTGCACCTACTGTTTCCCACAAACTGTATTCGGACCATTTCACTGAGGATTCTTTCAACATTAATACTCAGGTACTGAGCGATATTAATTCATGAAACATGAAACAGGAAGCATAAGGATGAGAAAAAAAAACAGTTCAAATCGGGAAGCCGTGCACACCTGCGCCAGGCTGCACAAATGTGCTCAGCTTCCCGACCCAAACCGCCTCTCTCTCATCCTTACACTTCATGCCTCATGCTCCATGAACCAACATCGCTATTTTTTTTTTTAATCGGATCTGCGCGATTCAGCCGTGAAAAAGGCGGCATCCGCCGAAAGGCGCGCTGTTTGCATCCCTGCACGGAGGCCAGGGGACAGGGCAGGAATATTTTTGTTGATATGAGTGATCCGGTGCGATTTCGCGACCCCCCTGTTGAAGACCTCTGCGCTAAGCTTCTGAAAGCCGAGGTAAGGATTAGTATTATAATTTTGGGTGTATCAATTATTGATTATCATAATTCTGACTCGTTTCGCCATTTTGAATGTTTTCATCTCGGACTCTGGAAGCATTGTATCTCAATCAATCTCGAAAAATATCAGCAAAAAAAAAACTAGCTTGCAACGGACTTTAGCTAGATCTATGATGAACTTTCAATGTATGATACAAAAATAATACTTCTTTCAACAGATCATTAGCCTTTGAGCAAAATTGTTTTTAACTTACCAGGAAGTGTTATCGAGCCGACTGCTTTCAGTTTCATGGGGACTGAATGAACTCTCACTCTCAGAATCATCTGACCCGTCAGAGTAAAGACAAGATCCATGTTCATGTGAATTTCCAGCTATCAGTTCGAATTGATAGGGTCTAACTTTACATCTCTGTGAAACATCGGGAATATCACTGTCGATGGTGTCCATTTCGGTAACCTGTTTACATTAGATTCCCAAGCGCTGGCTCCTTGGAAAGTTTTTGTGATGTCACAGGTCACGTGACCACCTAGCTCATTAACGAATCCTTGTTTTACGCTGATGTATAGAAAAACTTGAATAATGTGATGATTTTCACATTTTTGACGCCCTGCAGTGATTTAGATGGCATTTCTTATGTCCTTTATACATAATTATGCCCAGGTAAAAATCCATGTCCCATATCCTTTAAGTTTGCTAGCTAGTTCACCTTTATTGGCAGTCTACATTCAGCAAAACAAACAAAAATGAATATCTGAATCCCAAAATTGAAAACTGAATACCGAACGAATATCCAAATAATCGAATATTCAGGTCTGGCTCTAATCACTACTGCTACACATGGTTTTAGTCCATTAATACAACTGCAACTGTTTTTCAGTTTTACTGACTCAACATTAATGCACATTTCAAGCATGCGATGTCTTGTTGTCTTTGCCTTGTATTTTGTTTAGTGTATTATAGTGTATATTGTTTATTCCATGGCAATTTAAAAAAAATCTTGATCTTGATTACTGCAACAGCTTTTGGACTCGGCTAACTGGTCTTTGGTTTGTTTTAGGACTCGGTTGTGCTTTTGTGTGTTTCTTTTTCCAAAACTTAAAAGTGACCAGACAAAAAAGGCCTGTAAGAAGGGCATGATATAAATTAAACAACTTCTTCTTTAAAATATTATTAATCAGCAACAGGGTGGTGTGACGTGACCCACCACAAATCACACTTACAGTTTCCAACCTGTGTTCTGAAATGTGTTATTCCTCTTATACCACAGCATTTTGTTAACACTTACAATTTTCATTCATTAACCCTCTGTGTGTCCACTTCATTTATAGATGACATAAATAATGGCAGGTTAAAATCCCACCAATTGCTCTTCACTTTCATAATGTCACCTGGCTTTCTTTTATCCAATTCTGCCTTTATTTTCTTCCAGGTAAGTAAACTTTTGGTTCCCGAGTCAATATGCCCAAGTACTATCTTCTGTAACACTTGGTCAAAGTACATTATTGAAAGCATATATTAAAGTATTTAAATACCAAAATTTAAAAAGTCAATATAATGGATAGATAACGAGTCAAAAGTTTGGCCACCCCTACCCATTCATGAGCTTTTCTGTATTTTGACTATGTTCTACATTGTAGAACAGTACTCTTCTTCATGAGTGTTCTGCTTGATGGCAGGTCCAGCTCTGACGTCCATCAGAGTTTTTAGGGAACGTTACAGTAGTGGTTTCCCGTTGCCTTCTACTGGATTATTATAGAGCTTTTCTCCTCGCAACCATTCATACACATATTCACACCTATAGGCAATTTAGAGTAGCCAGTAAACCTAACCGCATGTCTTTGAAGGGAACCCAAACCCGGCGGAAACCCACGCAAACATGGGGAGAACATGCAAACTCCACACAAAAAGGCCCCCACTGGCCGCAAACCAAGAACCTTCTTGCTGTGAGGCAATGGTGCTAACCACTGCACCACCGTTCCGCCCAGAACAATACTGAAGACATCAAAACTGTGAAATAACATATGGAACATATATGGAATTATGTGGTAAACAAAAAGTATTAAAAAAAACCAAAACATATTTGATATTTTAGATTCTTCAAAGTAGCCAGTGTTTACCTTGATGACGCTTTGTACACTATTATCATTATCTTAACCAGCTTTATGAGGTAGTCGCCTGGAATGCTTTTCACTTAACAGGTGCCTCATCAAAAGTTAATTAGTGCAATTTTTTGCCTTCTTAAAGTGTTTGAGATCAAACAGTAATAATATATGATAAGCGGCAAAGTTTGTTTGTTTGTCTTGAGTTAACGTCGCCATTTCTCTACGGATTTTCACCAAATTTGGCAAGTAGGTCCGGGGATGACCCGGAATTTTGCAGATATAAACAAAATTCATGTATGGGCCCCAGGGAGGTCCCTGGGGGGCACAACATCCACCCACCCCCTCCCTCAATGCCTTTCACGTTACATTTATCAACACAAAAACTCTCGACAGATCTTCACTAAACTTGGCACATAAGTACAGGAGATAGCCACAATTTGGCAGAACTCAGAAATTCCATATTTGGGCCCCTGGATATCTGGGTGGTGGCTGTTTGGATTTTTGTTTGTCTTGGGTTAACATCACCATTTCTCGATGGATCTTCAACAAATTTGACAGAGAAGTCTGGGGGCAACCCAGAATTTTGCAAAACTTGGCCAATGCCGAGTAACCTGCTAGTAGTAAATAATAAAAATACAGTAAATAGCCAGATTCCACAACTGTACTAATCCATATTATGTCAAGAACCGCTCGATGACACTGTCATAAATAAGGGTACAGTTAGAGTCCATTTCTGTCACGCAATGTACAATTTACACTAATATACACCCTAGGGCTCATTATTGGACTTTGAGATAACTATGTGCACCCTTTTAGGGCCAAAAAGGTACATATATGGCCCCAAGCAGTATATAAAGAGTACAAATAATACTATAGTACATACAGTAGAGTGTACTGATCCAGTGACAAGCAGTTGTACCAATAAAGGTACGATCATGTTCTTTATTTTCTGAGAGGATAAGTAAAGAGAAATAACATCCATCATTACTTTAAGACATGAAGTGTCTTTTATTTAATAAAATAATTAGAAAGTGTGTCCAAACTTTTGAATGGTACTGTATATGTAATGTGTTGTATAAAAAAAAAAAACACCTTTCCTGTGGTGGAAAATTTACTTTTTGACTATTACAGACTCCTTCTGCAAATGTTAAAAAAAATAATAATAATCTTCTTACAGTAAACTTCAGTATATCAATAATTATACATTTTCTTTGTGAAATAACAAAACATTTATATTTATTGATTTATTAGTCTTAGGCAGAATGTCTGCCATATAAAAACACTTTAATATAAATCTATCAGAGCTGCTGTTATTGAAAATTAATCAAAACCTTTGGACCAATCTGATTTGGGAATTCAGCAGAACTCTGCTATTATTAAAATCTTTCCAAATCCTGTTATTTTTATGATGTTGCGATTTACGGTGTGAAACTACAGTGGATATAAAAAGTGTACACACCCCGTTAAAATGATTGGTTTTTGGTTCCCCTTCTCCTGACTGATACCTTTCAACAATGAGATCCCTTTGATGCTTTGTAAGCTCTCTGTGAACCCTGGCTTTTGCTGGAGGATGCAACTGAGTAAACCCATCCATCCATTATCTGTAGCCGCTTATCCTGTACACAGTCGCAAGCAAGACCCTTCCCACGTGACGTCATGACAAACGCGGCCGCCATTTTGGACATGAACTACCAGTAGTCTACCACAGCCAACAACGAGGAACGACGGCGAAGCATCGAAAGGAATATAGCCATCAAAGAAAGTTTTTACTTTCAGCAAGACTTCCATCATGCCATTATATTGTTGTGCACCTGGATGTAGTAACCATCAACACACAAGGCAAGATTTATCATTTTATCGGATCCCGACAGATGCTGACCGACGGAGAAGATGGATGGTCTCTAAAATATTGGCAAAATGATGTTTATTGACATAGCAATCGTGTGTAACGGGAAGCATTTGCATATCCGAAGTGTTGTGTTTACATCAAAGATAAAATAAACCGATATGACAACGACTGCTGCTGCCAGGTTGGGGACACAAACTAGTAGAAAGGAAGTGTGCCAACAGTGCCAACACACTTCCTTTGTGGTCGATTCTGCTTTAAGGTAAGATGCATTTAATTATTCGTCTGCTGTGGGTTTGGAATCGGTAGCCTGACCGATTTGTTCATGTTTGTGGTGCCATTTGTTTGTTGACGCGTGTTGAAATGGAAGATTGGTTGTTGACATGATTTCCAGTGATGCTTTGGTGCTGCTGTGGATCAAATGTGTTGAGTAGCCTGACTGTTTTTTTTTCTTGCGTGTGGTATCATTGTTGACGCGAGGTTGTTTTTTGAACATGCCAATGCGGACACGATTTCCCCTGATGAGTTATGACTTCAGACGCGATGCGTGTGTGGAGGTGTGGAGTCCGTGTGATACGTGCGTAAGATAGGCTTCTCATGTGTTTGGAGATCCGCGCTCTGAGACAAGCGCAAGCACCCCCCCTCAGTGAAAAAAAGGGACCCCCCGAAAATATCGGCATAGTTCGAACACTGGGTTGGAGAAAGTAATGGCAAATAGTGAGTGCACAAACCATAGAAGGGAAACTGTACACAGCGCCAGGGCAGTGTGATGGTATGTCTACTTTTAGATTGTGTTAGCTTATTAATGATCACACTCGTCACTCGACGAGTTTCACGTCTTTACGACGGATACTTAAATGTGTGTTAGGTATTATTGTTGCAGTCTAAGCAGTCATTGTAGCAGCTAGATGAGCGAGAACCGAAAGGGTCTGTGCCATAAACCGTTATTTCTTCATGTCCAAAATGGCGGTCGCGTTTACGAAGGTCACGTGAGTGAAAAGGGTCTGGACAAGTCTCCAGGTTATCACAGGGACAAACAACCATTCACCCTCACACCTACGGTCAATTTAGAGCCACCAATTAGCCTAACCTGCATGTCTTTGAACTGTGGGGGGAACCGGAGCACCCCGAGGAAATCCACACAGACACGGGGAGAACATGCAAACTCCACACAGAAAGGCCCTCACCGGCTGCTGGGCTCGAACCCAGGACCTTCTTGCTGTGAGGCGACAGTGCTAACCACTACACCACAACTGACTAAATGTCTGAATGTATTTGGGGTTAATCAGTGTCATTTTAATCGATGGTAGGTGCGAACCCAAAAAGACTGAATGCTGTAATTAAATCAAAAGGTGCTTCAACAAAGTATTAGTTTAAGGGTGTGCACACTTATGCAACCAGCTTATTGTACTTTTTTTATTTTTTATGTCCCCCCCAACAGATTTGTTTGTTTTTCAGTTGAATTGTACAGGTTTTAGGTCACATGAAAGGTGGGAAAAGTTTTGAAATTATTTATCATGGTCTCATTTTTTTTTTTAACATCAGAAAAACCTATCATGTTAACGGGGTGTGTATGCTTTTTATATCCACTGTAGTTATTTTATTATTATTGTCAACATGAACTCTCAGACACACAGGACCGCCCTGCCCTGCTTAGTAATAACTAAATGTCATCATTTGACTCCGTCTCCTGCCCAACTTTACACAAAATAAATGAGTCAGTGGTGCCACTCTACAGAGCTGTGGGTGGTATGACTCACACATAACTGTAAACGGATACAAGCAACTGTAAATAGATATTTCTAGAATTTCTCTCCAATGCAAACATCGATGATCGGCTTTACCCAGCGGCCCTCGTGGCTTTGATTCTGCCTGTGACACTCGACACCTGATCCTGTTAGAGCACACTGAGCTATGCAAAGTATCAAGACAAGGGTCTGCCTGGCACATTTCCTTCATCACATCATCTCTTCATATGTATAGCTGGCGGTGTGCTAATCTGACAAACAGAATATGAGACGACTGTGAGAAGAGTACAAACAGAGAAGAGCCAGGATATGTGTTCCTAGCTGATGAGTCAGTGTCAGTGGTAGCGCTATTGCTTCTTTCACTATGGAAAAAAAAAAATGCTGTGAATGTCTCGGTTGTAAAACATCATACAGCCAAAGCCATAAAAACACCGCAGTGTTAAATTATACTCTTAATTAAGTACACTCAGTATTAGCAGATTTCCCACCACCAAGTGATCCTTCATTAAAGGTCTCTGATGTGAAATGGTTTACTAAACCTTAAACTGCAAACAGCTTATTAATTTTTACTACAATATCAGGACCATGTCAGAATTTGAATTTGAGAGGAAATACAGTGTCCCACTGATCTGATGTGTGCTGAAAAGACCGGCATGAATAATACAGACATATTGTCAAGTCAGATGAAGCCTGGGGAAGCCTTTATAAATATTTTAATTACCATTAATTACCACTCATTAATGATAATTAGCATGATTTAACAGTGTATTGTAATGAAAGCCACTGCAGCTGCAGGAGATCCAACCACAGGCGAACTCAATAAGACTGTAATTGCACAACATATTAACTGCTGGTAAAAAAATACAAGGCTGATACTGGTTTTACCCCCCGGCAGCACAACTAATGATACTGTATACACTGAGAAACTCTGACTCTTTCCTTTGTTATGTTTGGAAAAAAAAATTATATAAGAGAGAGAGAGAGAGAGAGAGAGAGAGAGGAAATTACACAGCTGTGCGAAGATATGAAGTTTATCTTCTTGTGTTGAAAATATTTCACTTGTTTGCTTTGCTCGCTCGTGAATATATTCACCACCCAAAGATAAACTTCATATCTTTGTGCTACCAGGTAATGTTCTTTATATCATATGGACACATCCACAAAAAAAAGCAAGTTAATCAAAAAATTTTAATTTTGAACCGGTTCGCCGTTTTGACAATACGCATCCAGTCAGAGGGAAAACACCGCGAGTGACGCCATCGAAGTAAAATATTGGGAATTATTCTACATACAGGAGACTTTTTCGATAGAATAAAACCATGTGTTCTCTTCCCTTCCAGCAGGTTTTATTGATTTGGTTTAATAGCATGCAATATTGTTAGCATATCGCTTATCCTACATGTATTACATCACTCTACCCAATGGAGAATGAGCGTTGAAGATGGTTTACGATATTGCATGATTGTCAAGACAACATGATGTCACACGGCGGAGCTGATGTGAATATCTAATGAGAGAGTTTTCTGTTGCGCATGTGCAGAAGCATTTCTTTGTTCGCCGGGAAAGAGAAAGAGGTGCTGAACACCTGAAAGGCTCCCGAAACTTCATTAGATATTCACGCATATTTACAAGCAGGGACTTTATGAGCTGGGACTTGAGCTCAACCAAAACTTAGCCAGACACCAAAAAAGCAACAGGGTAAAGGATTTTGCTTGGGATTAGCGGCAGGCTGCCAGGTCACTCTGTTGTGTGTAGGTGTCGATGTTGATTTTAAAAGTAACTCAGTAAATTACACAGGGAAATGAATACTTAAGTCTGAGTGAAAAATACTGTAGTGAGTGTGCAGCGTGGAAGAAGAGTCTGGAGACAGAAATCTTAGTTTCTTGGTCGTTAGCCTGTGCAACTTGCTCTCGATAGCACTGGCTTGACCGCTTTATTAGCATTCGCTAACACTACTGATGAACACTACACCAGCTGGAAGGTGACTTCACTGCTGCGCTGATGGCGCCGACTCACGATTAAGCTCGCTTTGGCCTTTGAGAAGCCTGAGGGTGATACATTTTTGGTCCCTCCCACTATAAATCAAAATCTGATTGGTTAATTCATCTGTCACTTCGGTGGCATGGTGGTGTAGTGGTTAGCGCTGTCGCCTCACAGCAAGAAGGTCCGGGTTTGAGCCCCGTGGCCGGCGAGGGCCTTTCTGTGCGGAGTTTGCATGTTCTCCCCGTGTCTGCGTGGGTTTCCTCCGGGTGCTCCGGTTTCCCCCACAGTCCAAAGAAATGCAGGTTAGGTTAACTGGTGACTCTAAATTGACCGTAGGTGTGAATGGTTGTCTGTGTCTATGTGTCAGCCCTGTGATGACCTGGCGACTTGTCCAGGGTGTACCCCGCCTTTCGCCCGTAGTCAGCTGGGATAGGCTCCAGCTTGCCTGCGACCCTGTAGAACAGGATAAAGCGGCTAGAGATAATGAGATGAGATGAGATCTGTCACTTCCTACATAAACATACCGTACATTGCCATGGCCTTCTGTCCCGGTAATGAAGTCCTAACCAATGAGTGAGCAGCTCTAAACTCTTCTCAGCCTCGAGACAACAAACAAAAAGATCTCATTGGATAACTCGATTTTAATGTTTTCAGGACAGTAACCCTTTCATTTCTGAAGCAAATTTGATAGAAAATGAGTTCAAATTAGAATTAGAAGAGAATAATTATCATGAAATTATGAAAGAATGAAAAAAAAAAATATATAACATTTGAAATGCTGATATGTTTGGGCCACGGGCGATTGCTCTAAGACAACGAGGGAGGCTCAGCCTCCTCTAAAAATGACGAACATCGAATCATAGAAATATATGTGCTCAACCCAACTACAGTGCAAAATCATTCCGTTATAACTTTCCCCAGTTCGCCTAATGTGTGCGTGAGTTTTTCCCCCTCGTGACAGCGCGATGCAGCCCAGCCTCAGTGGACTTCAATGGCATTGGGAGCTACGCACTTTCAATATCAAAAGGCAAGACGGTTATTGGACAAATACTGCGAAAACGCCCGCCCACGGACTCCCACGGACTCCCAGCCTCAGTGGACTTCAACGGCATTTGGGAGCTATGTGCTTTTCAATCTCAAAATGCAAGACGATTATTGGACAAATACTGTGAAAATGCCCGCCCACGGACTCCGAGCCTCACATGGGAGGGACATGGCAAAGCTTTCCGCGAGGAGACTGGCGATTGGTGAAAGCGGCCGGATATTTTCTTTGATTGACAGCTCATTTCAACTATAGACAGGCAGCGGTGAATTTCAGTTCAGTCCCATGCGGATTCGCAAGTGGTGTGCAGTGTTGCCAGATTGGGCAATTCCCCGCTCAGTTGGGCGGTTTCAAGTGCATTTTGGCAGGTTTTGAGCATATTTTGGGCTGGAAAACATCAGCAATATCTGGCAACACTGGTGGTGTGGTGTATTGTAAGAGATCAGCTTACATTTCGATTTCATTCATTACATACGGTTTCTACCAGCTTTTTTAGTTTGTATATATTTTCATTGTAAATAAAGTGTAAATATAGTGTTGTCAAGTTTGCTATCTTAGTTCCAGAAATTTCGTTTATTTGAGTGACTGAACTTGAACTTGAGGGGGCTAGTCAACTAGCAAGAAAGCTGCGCACGGATGCCAAGCATTGCTGATTTAATTTTGGCGAAGCCATTTGCCAGTCTTCCTTTCGAGGAAAAAATTAAAATTAAAGAGTAGGGTAGAGCAACGCCTCAAATTGACTTGGTGAAAAAGGTAGGGAATAATACTCGTTCCTTTCAGCTCTCCTGGTACGAGAAAGTGAATTGGCTAACAGCAAGTGGCCCACATCAACAACAGTAAATAGGCTACTTTAGTAATATGTCATGGATGGACCAAAAATATAGAATCTATTTAAAATGTTTATGCTGAGTATATTATAGTGGAATATATATTTCTCTGGATATGAATTAAACACAGCTACAATTTTGAAAACATTTTTAAACAAAAACACAGCCGAGAACATTTCACAGACCTGGATTAAAAGTGAAGGGTTATCAAAATTGTCAATAAAACATTTCTCAGTCAAAATAAGTAAAATATAGGGAAAGTGTCATTGAATGCTGAGGTTCCTGACAAAGAGCTGCTTTCAATAATGATCACTTTTTAAACAACATGCCACAATTTTAAAATATAAAATGTTAAAATATACCCCCCCCAACACCACCATCACGTATATTGGACAGTAGGCTAATGGGCCAAAAGAACCTGTTATTTCACAGTTTGTGACCCTGCCAACAATCAGCCAGATCAGAGGCAAGAGTATGGGCAAAATTGATGTTTTTTTTTTTTTTCTTTTAAAATCTGGAAATATCATAACCGACCAGCCTCTCCTGTTTGAAAGACTACCAGCCACCACTGGTTTGGGCCTTCTCTGAAGGCCGAGAAGACCCTGATGGTTCCACTCTGTTTAAAAGAGAAAAACATACCAACGGACATCAAAAAACTGGAAAAGAGTGTGTGTGTAAGTATAATAATAATAATAATAATAATAATAATAATAATAATAATAATATTGCCTGGCTGTTTTTTCGTGGTATATCAGATATATTCCATTCAGCTACTTGTCTTCGACTCGTTCAACATCATGCTAGCTGAATGGAATATATCTGATATACCACTCAACGCCAGCCAATATTATTTAAATATGTCACTCAGATCCACGATGCATTTCATACAAAAAATGCAAGTTTTTCAATACGAGAAGATAAACTTCATATCTTCAAGCCAATGTGTGATTTTCTTTTTATTATATAGACACATTCACAAACAAAAAGTACCCAAATTTATCAAAACAAGTCAACAATTTCCTCTCGAGTGACATATAGAGATTTATGTCACGGTTTTGGATCTCTGTCCTGACTGTAGTACGAATGAGAAAAATAAGAGTGGTGTATTGCTCAGTAAAACACTCGTGTCCATATATATATATATATATGGACACGAGTGTTTTACTGAGCAATACACCACTCGTATTTTTTTCATTTGTACTACAGTGTATATATACAGTATGTATACACACACACACGGGGCAAAAAAGTATTTAGTCAGCCACCAATTGTGCAAGTTCTCCCACTTAAAAAGATGAGAATCCTGTAATTTTCATCATAGGTACACTTCAACTATGATAGACAGAATGGGGGGAAAGAATCCAGGAAATCACATTGTAGGATTTTTAATGAATTAATTGGTAAATTCCTCGGTAAAATAAGCATTTGGTCACCTACAAACAAGCAAGATTTCTGGCTCTCACAGACCTGTAACTTCTTCTTTAAGAGGCTCCTCTGTCCTCCACTCGTTACCTGTATTAATGGCACCTGTTTGAACTCGTTATCAGTATAAAAGACACCTGTCCACAACCTCAAACAGTCACACTCCAAACTCCACTATGGCCAAGACCAAAGAGCTGTCAAAGGACACCAGAAACAAAATTGTAGACCTGCACCAGGCTGGGAAGACTGAATCTGCAATAGGTAAGCAGCTTGGTGTGAAGAAATCAACTGTGGGAGCAATTATTAGAAAATGGAAGACATACAAGACCACTGATAATCTCCCTCGATCTGGGGCTCCACGTGAGATCTCACCCTGTGGAGTCAAAATGATCACAAGAACGGTAAGCAAAAATCCCAGAACCACACGGGGGGACCTAGTGAATGACCTGCAGAGAGCTGGGACCAAAGTAACAAAGGCTACCATCAGTAACACACTACGCTGCCAGGGACTCAAATCCTGCAGTGCCAGATGTGTCCCCCTGCTTAAGCCAGTACATGTCCAGGCCCATCTGAAGTTTGCTAGAGAGCATTTGGATGATCCAGAAGAGGATTGGGAGAATGTCATATGGTCAGATGAAACCAAAATAGAACTTTTTGGTAAAAACTTAACTTGTCATGTTTGGAGGAGAAAGAATGCTGAGTTGCATCCAAAGAACACCATACCTACTGTGAAGCATGGGGGTGGAAACATCATGCTTTGGGGATGTTTTTCTGCAAAGGGACTAGGACGACTGATCCGTGTAAAGGAAAGAATCAATGGGGCCATGTATCATGAGATTTTGAGTGAAAACCTCCTTCCATCAGCAAGGGCATTGAAGATGAATCGTGGCTGGGTCTTTCAGCATGACAATGGTCCCAAACACACCGCCCGGGCAATGAAGGAGTGGCTTCGTAAGAAGCATTTCAAGGTCCTGGAGTGGCCTAGCCAGTCTCCAGATCTCAACCCCATAGAAAATCTTTGGAGGGAGTTGAAAGTCCGTGTTGCCCAGCGACAGCCCCAAAACATCACTGCTCTAGAGGAGATCTGCATGGAGGAATGGGCCAAAATACCAGCAATAGTGTGTGAAAACCTTGTGAAGACTTACAGAAAATGTTTGACCTCTGTCATTGCCAACAAAGGGTATATAACAAAGTATTGAGATTAACTTTTGTTATTGACCAAATACTTATTTTCCACCATAATTTGCAAATAAATTCTTTAAAAATCAGACAATGTGATTTTCTGGATTTTTTTTTTCTCATTTTGTCTCTCATAGTTGAGGTATACCTATGGTATGATGAAAATTACAGGCCTCTCTCATCTTTTTAAGTGGGAGAACTTGCACAATTGGTGACTGACTAAATACTTTTTTGCCCCACTGTGTGTGTGTGTGTATATATATATATATATATATATATATATATATATATATATATATATATATATATATATGTGTATATGTGTGTGTGTGTATGTGTATGTATATACATACATACACATACAGTTCTCCATAGCCTCTGTAAAATCCACATACTTGATTCCAGTGTTGCGAGACATGACTTCAGTGAATGTGAGTTTCCTGGAGAAAACTCTACAGACAGATGATACAACCTTATCTTTGACTAGGGTGAGAGCTTCCCGATAGGATTCTCTCCTAGGACCCATATAGGTCATGTTGAGTTTGAGCAAGTCAAGATGTTGCCAGTGAGCCTATGAGTCAAACAGCTTCCGAACTTCAATCTGTCCATGAATGGCTTATTGATGACAAGCTATCCCTCCATCTTGGGAAGACAGAATCCATACTCTTTGGCTCCAAATGGAGACTCCATAGTTCTGAGTCTATAGACGTCACATGTGATGGTAAAACCCTTGCCAGGAAAACCCGTGTTAAATATTTAGGAGTTGTCCTTGACCAGTCACTATCAGGGAGCCAAGTCGCTGACACTGTCATTAGCAAATCCAATGCTAAACTTAAATTCCTGTATAGGCAGACCGGACAATTTGACATGGCTACCAAAAAGCTTTTAGTGTCCGCTCTAATACAGTGTCATTTTGACTATGCCAGTGCTTCTCGTACTCTGGTCTTACCCAGAAAAAGCAAGATCATCTGCAGACAACTCAGAATAAAATAGTTTCATATCTACCCAGCACCTCTCCTCGGACCCATATAGGTCATGTTGAGTTTGAGCAGGTCAAGATGTTGCCAGTGAGCCTACGAGTCAAACAGCTTAAAGTGTATATCACGGGTAAATTCAGGAGCAAGATCAATGTAATTCTCCTACTTTATATTAAACTTTGGTCAAATATCTGTCACATTTTGCATTTTGTGCAATTTTTTTTTACCTTGTGCAATACCAGAAAAATTCAGTTGAAATCAAGCCATCTGAGGCGAATTGGTCCGCCTCTGAAAAAACTTGGCATTTGGATTATCCAGCAAACATTGATTTTCGTGACGTCATCTGCGGGACGCCTCCCTCTGAATCCTACGGTACGTCAGCGCTGGTTTGTTTATGAGAAAACCACCTGGTGGTTTTCTGCAAATTTCTTCAACGTTATCACGTAATTATTAAAATGGTTAACAGATGTATCGTAGGAGGGTGTAGCAACACCAATCTTGATGGGATTAGTACTCATCGTTTTCCAAAAGACCAGACAATGAGAGAGAAATGGGAGCACTTGGTCTACACAGGCTGTGCATTGAAACCGTGCAAAGCTCTCGCAGCCTGCTGGCGCTTCCGCAGATAACGTCATGAATCTGGCTCCAGACTCCCTTGGGATTTTTCCAGATGCGTTTTGTTATTTTATTTTTTTCTGCTGTAGACAAATGGCCTTGTGCAAAATTACCCTTCTGGATGAGTGTGTAAAGGGACATACTTTCATATAAAAAAAACTAAATTGGTCCAGAATATGCACTTTAAATTACATCACATGCACAACATTATTCATGGTAATGCTCCACAATATCGAACATCTGCCTTTATTCCAAACTCTTCCCGCCATAATACATGTTCAGGCCCCCTCTCTCTGCTTATCCCTTCTGTAAGATCTTTTAGACAGTCCTCTTTCACATAATACTGGTGTTTGCCTTTGGAATGGTTTACCTAGTCATATGCAGTCTTAGTTTGAAAAGTGCTTTCAAACATCTAGTCCGAACCTTTTTATCTCAATGGCTTTTAGAGGAAGAACTCAACCCTTTTATTATGTCATAATCTAACTAGTCCTCTATTATTGTCTTTATCCTGTTAATATTGATACAGGTATTTGTTTACTCATATTTTGCACTAAGTACTTTTGTACAGTATTATCTTTTTATATTTATATTATTATTATCATGTTTATTTATATTTATTTATACTACTCGTTGTTTGTTATCAACGTATATATACCATATTTTTCTTTATTTTAATTTTACGTTCTATATTTTCCCTTCATTTTGTCACTTGATTTTATGGACAGGTGGCACGGTGGTGTAGTGGTTAGCACTGTCGCCTCACAGCAAGAAGGTCCGGATTCGAGCCCCGTGGCCGACAAGGGCCTTTCTGTGCGGAGTTTGCATGTTCTCCTCGTGTCTGCGTTGGTTTCCTCCGGGTGCTCCGGTTTCCCCCACAGTCCAAAGACATGCAGGTTAGGTTAACTGGTGATTCTAAATTGACCGTAGGTGTGAATGTGAGTGTGAATGGTTGCCTGTGTCTATGTGTCAGCCCTGTGATGACCTGGCGACTTGTCCAGGGTGTACCCCGCCTTTCGCCCGTAGTCAGCTGGGATAGGCTCCAGCTTGCCTGCGACCCTGTAGAAGGATAAAGCGGCTACAGATAATGAGATGAGATGAGATTTTATGGACCATACTGGAAATGTTTTCACTTTCTTGTGTCATCCATGTATTTTTAATGTATTTGCAATTGTTTGTATGTATTTACATTAAATTTACGAAATAAAATCAATCAATCGACCAAGATATTGAATTTATTGCAAATTAAAGTGCCCTGTGATGGTTCTGGGTGTATACGCAGCTCATTCCCAGTGTTCCCAGGATAGGCTCTAGGCTCGGAATCTACCATGATCTGACCAGGGTAGTGTTACTGAAGAAGAGTGAATAAAACATGTTCTTTGCCTTTGGTTCTTTTCTTTCCAAGCAATTTTTTGATTTTGCTTTAGGTTTTAGATTGCTGTCTACTCCCAGGGTAAACCTACATTTAACTTCTATCATTCATTCATCTCCAAGTAACCACTTTATCCTTGTCAGGGTCATGGTGGAATACTGGGAATGTGTTGGGAATACACCCAGGATGAAATCATGGTCCATTGCAGGATATTTTGCACATACCTACAGGCAATTTAGAGTAGTCATTCTACTGACCAGCATGTTACTGGGGGGTAGGAGGAAACTGGAGAACCCAGAGGAAACCCAAATGGACATGAGAAGAATACATTAAACAGCACCCAGGATCAAACTAGGAACCTGACGCTGTGAGAAGGCAATGCTACTGTACCACCACCATGCAGCCCAGCATTTCACTTGTATCTTCTTTTTGGATTTTTTCATCCCTTGTCACTTAGTCTGCAGCTTCAGGACTTGCAGATATGATCGTCATGATCTCTCACACCACAACCTTGTCACAAGAGCAAGAAAACACCGATCTACATTCCTAATCTCCTGATCACTAACCGGATTCAGCTAGCCACAATCACACCAACCATTTACATAATCTGGACACTCAGCATTATTTTGCAAAGTGTCTCCTGCAACAAGTCCATGCTTTTGTCCTCTGATTGTTTGTGCCTCTCATTTAACATTTTATCCCAGTTGCCTTGTATGCTTGTTGGCCAATAGTCTGACTGCTAGTATGCATTTCATTTTGAGTCAAGCCTAGGCCTTTGTCTTTTTGCTTCAGTGGTTTTAATTAAAAAAAAAAAACATTATCCAGCATCCATCTCTCTGCCTTCATAACAGGAATATTAAGCTGAAAAATCTATTGACAGTATATTTTCCCTTTTCCTCCATAAAGAGTGGGATTATCTGAGGCTGCTTTCACAAGAACATTTTTGGCATAAGTCAGAAAAAGAAGTGATGTGTAGTCTGCATATTGGTTTATCATCTAAACATTTCTGTTTTGGTTAAAAAAAAAATACGTAACAAGTGGATGCAACATTTTTAACCATTTCTAGCAGTATACTAGCAACAGAAATCAATTTATCAGACATTTTCAATCAGTATAATCAAATGAATTATTTTATCACTGCAAGTCTGTTATAAGATTTGGGACACTGTTTCTGTGTGTAGAGTATCGTGACTCTGTGTTTAGCTGCTGATGAGCAGGGCTATGGAAAAGGGAAGGGGTGTGAGTCCCCTGCTGGACAAACAATTCATATCCCTTCACCATTACATGGTACAAGGATAAAGTGGACACCACAGTGAAAGCTTTTTTGATAGTAGAATAAATGTATACAACTGCCACAATAAAATTACAATATTTAAGCCATGTAGGTTAGGTAAAAATATAATACTTAAAAGAAAAAAACTGCAAATTCTTAAACACTTTGATGTATTTTCACATGAGCCATTAATCACTACTGTGGAGGGTGACGTCTAAAATTCAATGTTGAACACAGGAGGAAATTTGATTTTTTTTTTTTTTTTTTGGCTTGTGGTAAAAATTTTTGGCCTTTGTCTGGATCTACAAACATTTTCCAGCAAAAGCAAACTTACATAATTTTCATCATACAAAATGGAGTCTGAGTGGGATGCAATGTTTGTTACATTTACTGTCCTAGTGTAATATTCTATAATGCTACATTAGGGCTTTCCACAAAGTGTGCATACGCGGCACTCCACCACGCTGTGCGACGTCAGCAGCAAGCTGTCACTAACCTGCTTCCCCCCTGTGCTGAGCTCTTCTGCTCCTCGGACCTGTCTGATCCATCCTGATGCCCTACTTCTGGCTGGAGTCTCATCACATCACTCTTGTGGAGGACGGCTCCATATGGACAGTTGAAAGTCACACTTGGAAGATGCTCTGGACACTTACAGTAATGCTTTTATGGCTGGGGACTACAGCTGACTTGCTAACTTTAGGACTGCAGTTGTCATGAACAGTTTTGCACTCAAGTTTCCATCAATGAAGAGTTATAACATCAACAAAACAGACTTCATGTTAAAACTGTTATAATCATGCTATCTGTTATCACCCAAATGAGGATGGGTTCCCTTTTGAGTCTGATTCCTCTCGAGGTTTCTTCCTCATGTCGTCTGAGGGAGTTTTTCCTTGTCACCATCACCACAGGCTTGCTCATTGGGGATAGACT
Source organism: Neoarius graeffei (assembly GCF_027579695.1). Taxonomy (NCBI): domain Eukaryota; kingdom Metazoa; phylum Chordata; class Actinopteri; order Siluriformes; family Ariidae; genus Neoarius; species Neoarius graeffei. The sequence goes on along the minus strand of NC_083575.1, from coordinate 74,615,597 downwards.
GGGGATAGACTAGGGATAAAATTAGCCACTAAAATTCTGTAAAGCTGCTTTGCGACAATGTCTGTTGTTAAAAGCGCTATAAAAATAAACTTGAGTTGACTGTCACCTGCACACCAAAAAAAAAAAAATCAATATCATAAATTGAGCAATGCAGAGTACTTTCCGCACATAAATATCTCCTGTTCCCCTCTGAAAATTAGTAATAACTATAGAAATACGAAGATAATGTAATATATAGGTCTAGCCTATCCTGATACTCAAACCAGAAGTGAAAATAAAGGGTTTCACTGCGTGCACTGACTGCCAATTGCAACCATTCATAAAACCACATTCTAGGTGCTGGTTGCTAGATGGCGCTGTTGTGTGATTTGACCTCAGTTCTGTTCCTGGCACTATACTACAGGCTTTTGTGTGTGACTTTTGCCTGTTGGGTTGCAGGTCTGTAGTTGACAGCCATACTGCTAATATTCTAATTTCAACTGCTATATTGTTCAATATTATGCATTTTTTGCTGTGTGGTAAAATTAAATATTTCTCTGAATTGACTGTTGCCAGTGTTTTCATTTCAAATCTAATTTTGCCCTTTAAATGTTGCCCCTTGCATCTTTGACAAGGTAAAAAAAAAAAAAAACAGCAAATTTACTAATGTTGAATTGTACCTAAATCAGCCCTAGATGCCACCAGAATGCACCACGTGAAGTCTCTAATTTAAACATTTTTCCGGGGGAGCACACTCCCGGACCCCATTAGCAGCCCACGGGCTGGGCTCCGCATCAGTAGCACCGCTCTGATATTTTTTCTGGGGAAAGCCCAGTACATTTTAGACAATTTTTAGAATTTCATCATAGCTAGCTAGCAGAGGTTAACACTAGCGCCTCAGAGCAAGAAGGTTCTGGGTTCGAACCTGTGGAGTTTGCATGTTCTCCCTGTGTCTGTGTGGGTTTCCTCCAGGTGCCCTGATTTCTGGCAGATTAGGTAAAAATTCCCAGCTGAGGTTGCACAAGCCAGTGTATACTTAGTGCTGGTCCCAAGCCCAGATAAGTTGGGGAGGGTTGCGTCAGAAAGGGCTAAAACCCTATGCCAAAGCAATTATGCGCTGTGGCGACCCCTAACAGGAGCAGCCAAAAGAAGAAGAAGAAGAAGAAGCCTTTATTTGTCACAAGCATACTCAAGCACAGTGAAATTTGTCCTCTGCATTTAACCCATCTGAAGCAGTGAACACACACATGCACACACACAAGTCAGCAATGAGCACACACACATACCCAGAGTGGGCAGCTAGACTACAGCGCCCAGGGAGCAGTTGGGGGATAGGTGTCTTGCTCAAGGGTACTTCAGCCCAAGGCAGCTCCATGTTAACCTAACCGCATGTCTTTGGACTGTGGGGGAAACCGGAGCACCCAGAGGAAACCCACACAGACACGGGGAGAGCATGCAAACTCCACACAGAAAGGCCCTCGCCGGCCGCTAGGCTCGAACCCAGGACCTTCTTGCTGTGAGGCGACAGTGCTAACCACTACACCACCGTGCCACCAAGAAGAAGAATAGCTAGCTAGCTAGAACGACATTAACATATTGTTCTGAGTAAAATTGCACACTTACGTTGTCATTTAATTCCATCCAATTCGAAAATGTGAGGTTATAAAGCAGATATTGTGATGGACTGATACAAAAAAAAATCATACAAGTGAGCTGTTATACCGTGAAGGGTTTCGATCATTCAACTTCTGTGCACAAGGCAAGAGACAAAAACAACTCTCACAAAGAAAATTTTATACTCCGCTGCATATTACCTTTCATCCTCTGCTCATTTAGCTACAGACCATTATCCTGAATAAATTGTCAAACTGCGTCTCCACATCTCTGTCTGAACTGCACTTGAATACTGACTTCCACACTGCTAAACACAGGGGCTGAGAGTGTTTTATTACTTGAGTAGTATTTTTAAAAAACATAAAATAAAATAATAATAATGCAGGGTCGCAGGCAAGCTGGAACCTATCCCAGCTGACTATGGGTGAAAGGCGGGGTACACCCTGGACAAGTCACCAGGTCATCACAGGGCTGACACATAGACACAGACAACCATTCACACTCACATTCACACCTACGGTCAATTTAGAGTCACCAGTTAACCTAACATGCATGTCTTTGGACTGTGGGGGAAACCGAGCACCCAGAGGAAACCCACACAGACGCGGGGAGAACATGCAAACTCCGCACAGAAAGGCCCTTGCCAGCTGCTGGGCTCGAACCCGGACCTTCTTGCTGTGAGGTGACAGTGCTAACCACTACACCACTGTGCCACCCAATAATAAAATCAGATGAAACTCATCTCATCTCATTATCTCTAGCCGCTTTATCCTTCTACAGGGTCGCAGGTAAGCTGGAGCCTATCCCAGCTGACTACGGGCGAGAGGCAGGGTACACCCTGGACAAGTCGCCAGGTCATCACAGGGCTGACACATAGACACAGACAACCATTCACACTCACATTCACACCTACGGTCAATTTAGAGTCACCAGTTAACCTAACCTGCATGTCTTTGGACTGTGGGGGAAACCGGAGCACCCGGAGGAAACCCATGCGGACATGGGGAGAACATGCAAACTCCGCACAGAAAGGCCCTTGCCAGCTGCTGGGCTCGAACCCAGGACTTTCTTGCTGTGAGGTGACAGTGCTAACCACTACGCCACTGTGCCACCCAATAATAAAATCAGATGAAACTATTGATCATATTATAGCCTGCTGCGCTGTGCTGGCCCAGAAAGAATATAAAGTACAACATGATGGTATAGGCCAGTACATACACTGGAATGTATGCAAACATTATAACATAAAAGTCTCGGATTATTGGTATAAACACCAACCTGCTGACATCACTACTAATAACAATGTTACATTACTCTGGGATTTTCCAATCCACGCCGATAGAAATAGTTCTGCGAACAGGCCAGATATTGTAATTAAAGTCCTTAATGCTCGGACATGCCTTATTATTGATGTAGCTATACCAACTGATGTTAATATCTCTGTTAAAGAACATGAAAAAGTTGAAAAGTATAAAGATCTTGAAGTCGAAATTGCAAGTACGTGGAATCTGAGGACAAGAATGGTCCCAGTTACTTGGGGCACTTAGGATGATCAGGAAAGGTTTGGAAAAGAACATTAAAAAATTCCTGGAAACATAATCATCCAGATAATACAGAAGATCGCACTAATTGGCAATGCTCATATACTAATGCTTGTGTCACACTATCTCGTATCTTGCCACGTAAGCAGCGTGTGGGTCAAACACCAAGAAATGAGGCGTATTTTGTCCAAAATTGAAGTCCTGTGATGTACACGGCATATATGTGGCGTTACTGTGGTGTATCTGGGGTTTGTATGGGGTTCAAGGGACGTAAAGTTATGGTGTACTGAGGCGTATGCGTGGTGTATGATGTGTTGCCGTGGCATAACCGTTTTGCTGGCGTGACATTTCGTTCTTACGTGTGATGTTGCTGCTGCGTACCTGAGGCTTATCTGTGACATTCACGCTGTGTTCATTGTCATTTGTCACAGTCAAGAAAGCATCATGCCAGCAAAGAAGTCAGGACCCAAGAAGGGCAAGGGAAGACATCAGCCACATCCACCCAGCCAGCCCTGGAGCCACCTTCATCAGACACATGTCAACTAAAGCATTTGCACGGCATAATAGCTGTTCAAGAAACGTTCCCGCCGTGTCACTGCTGCGTAGCTTTCGTTTTATAGCGTACACATGACGTATGTGTGATGTGTCAAAGCTGCTATGTATGTGCTACAGATTTTTAAGTGCGGACCTAAAAATACGCCGCACTCTGGCGTACAAGGAGATTGTGTTACGCATCCTAGAATATTAGCTATGTAAGCTGGCAATGCTGTGACGTCCCTTTCTTACTGCCATGTATCCTAATACGCCATACATATGCAAGGCTGAAACGCCAATGTGTGACACAAGCATAAGGAAAATCCTCACCATACCATCATGATATGTTTCACAAAATAACTTCAGTCATTCTGCTCTTGGACTCTGGAGGAGACCCAGTGATGGACTTTGATATTGAACCTGCTAAGGAATAATAATAAGAAGAAGAAGAAGCAGCGATTTGACTTTTTTTCACGAGTTACGTGACCTTGAACTTGTCAATTAGGTGACTCTATAGCAAAAAGTCAGAGTTTTATCTATTTTTCATGGTCTTTGAGCTAGCCTTGCTCCTTTGCCATAGAAAAATATGTTTTAATAAATATTTATAGTTTCGACCTATGTCAATATTCGGTCATGTTTTTTCAATGGCCGATATCTCAAAAACGGACCAAGATAAGGACATAGTTACTATTAACCATGAATAGGAACTCATATGGACTTTCTTTTGGCACCAAAAAATTTGATCTAGAGTGGCCTTGGAAGGTCAAATCAATGACCTGCATATTTTCAATACCTTGTATTATGAGAACGATGTGAAATAGGCCCATAGTTACTATTGATCATGAATAGGTGACCTTGATCTAGAGTGACCTTGACAGGGCATATCAATGATCTGAATTTTTTTCACTGGACTGCATCAAGAAATTGGTGAGACATAGGAACTTAGTTAATATTATTAACCATGGAAATATTATATCCTTTTCCCTTTGTCATCAGATTCTAGACAAGTAGCCTCATTGCTCTCAGTTCTGTGACCTTGACCTTTGTCCCAAGGACTCGGGTGTGGAAATGGGATACCACTGTGCCCTTGGCACAGTACCTGTAGTTGTTGTTGTTATTATTGTCTTTATCCTTAAAGTACTGCTCTTTTCTCTCATGGTGCCGAGTTCATCCTTTGAACCTGAGGCAGCCATAAGTCTGGTGAATTACTTGATGGATAGAGTCCTCCTGAGTATGTGAGTAGTTCCAAGGAGAACAGTCTTCTGAAGCTCTTCAATTCTGATGTTCCCATGGATCTTGTTGGTGTATTTTTCAAGTCCCTTTTTAACAAGCCCAAGGGCACCAACGACCACCGGAATTGTTGTTTTCATGCCCCACATTTTCTCTATTTCTATCTCTAGATCTTTATAGTTTGATAGTTTTTCTGTTGTCTTCAAAGAGGTTTTCCTTTCTGTGGGGACAGACATGTCAATGAGCAGACAGGTTCTCTCTTTCTTGTCTTTCACTACTATATCTGGTCTGTTCGCCTTGATTTCTTTGTCAGTTTGAATCGGCATATCCCAGAGTATAGAAACTACTTCGTTTTCGGTAACTGTTGACGGCTTGTGTTCGTAATATTTGTCTTGCACTTTAATGTCATAGTGCTTACAAATTGCCCAGTGGAGATATGTTGCTACCTTGTTATGCCTTTGTATATACTCTACTTTGGCAAGTTCTGGGCATCCTGAGACAAGGTGGTCTACTGCCTCTTGATATTGATTGCAAATTCTTCACATTGGATTGAAGCCATCTTTCAGAATCTTATTTCGATAGTAATTTGTCTTGATGCATTGATCTTGGGCTGCAATGATGAAATCTTCTGTTTCTGATTTAAGACCAGCTGTTCTCAGCCATTTGTGGATTTGGACTTGGTCTACATCTTTGTCACTTATTCTTTCTGGGTACTGTCTGTGCAAGGGCTTTTCTTCCCATTTGTTCTTGAGTTGTTCTAGGGCTTGGTGTTTAGCCATCATTTTTACTCTCCAAGAGCTGGTAGTTGGTTTGCTTTCCACTTTTTCAATCTCTGGTAGGTTGAGTTCTCTTTTGAACTTGGCGGCTTCATGGTGTACTGACAATGTTAATAATAATAATAATAATATTATTATTATTATTATTATTATTATTATGTGGGTGGCATGGTGGTGTTGTGGTTAGCACTGTCACCTCACAGCAAGAAAGTCCTGGGTTTGAGCCCAGCGGCCAATGGGGGCTTTTCTGTGTGGAGTTTGCATGTCCTCCCCGTGTCTGTGCGGGTTTCCTCCGGGTGCTCTGGTTTCTCCCACAGTCCAAACACATGCAGGTTAGGCTAATTAGTGGCTCTAAATTGACTGTAGGTGTGAATGGTTGTTTGTCTCTGTGTCTCAGCCCTGCGATGACCTGGTGACTTGTCCAGGGTGTACCCCACCTCTCACCCATAGTCAGCTGGGATAGGCTCCAGCTTGCCTGCGATCCTGCACAGGATAAACGGCTACAGATAATGGATGGATGGATTATTTGTATGCAAGATGCATGTGACATATCCAAGCCAAAAGTATTCTGAACTGAATGGTGACAAATGTTTGTTGGATTTTAATACAGGAGAATGAACCTAATTCTCTTGTACTTTCAAGAACTCCAGTAGTGTGAGACTAGTTTTTTTTGTTTGCATTTTATAACTATGACATTATCACCATTGATTTTAATCTGCTGTGTAAAATAAAATATCGATGAAAGAATCAATGAAATTAAAGTGTGTGTTAATTAAAGTGTGTTAAAGTTAATTAAAGTGTGATTTTATAAGAACATGAAGAAATATATGGACCCACTCTCTGACCTGCAGAAATATCACTGGATTCAGACTGAGTATCAGTACTTTTTTTCCTTTTGCTTGATGCCAATACCAATAACAAAAACAAATAATCAGCACAGTATTAAGCACTCAGGGGCACGATCATGGAACATTTGATTCAGCTCTGTTTATGTCAGTTGCTCTTAGTGGGCTGCTAGCAATTAACTCATCATGCTTAGCTTTATGTTTAAGATGTCATGGTGTTTAAACCGCATCTTTAACAGAGAGTGCAAGGGCACCCACCATGAGTGCACTGAGCAGTATCATTGAGCATGGTCATTAAAAATGTGTGCAAGGTGCCGTGAATTGCACCTTATCTCACTGCTCAGTGTGTATCTGAGTGCTCCCAGAACTGAACTGATCTCTCAAATGCGACTGTTTCTCTTTACGTTAACCCTACTCCAGGCTTGAGCTTTTTTTCTTCATGACCACAATCACTGATCTCTTTAGAGTTTGCCTCTAATTACACTACAACCAGGTTGCATCATTTGGAGACTTGTTTCTTTGATACCTGTGCTGCTGAATGTTCCATTCTGATTGTTCAGAAGGCTTGGTTTTGATTAATTTTCTATAACAGTAGTTTCTTTTGTGAAGGAAATCGCAGATTCATATTAATGCACTCATTCTAATGTTATTGTTTCTATACAGTGGTGCTTGAAAGTTTGTGAACCCTTTAGAATTTTCTATATTTCTGCATAAATATGATCTAAAACATCATCAGATTTTCACACAAGTCGTAAAAGTAGATAAAGAGAACCCAGTTAAACGAATGAGGCAAAAATATTATACTTGTTCATTCATTTATTGAGGAAAATTATCCAATATTACATATTTGTGAGTGGCAAAAGTATGTGAACCTCTAGGTTTAGCAGTTAATAGACCCCTTCGCATGTTTGTAAACAAACCGACCGTTGCCAGGATGCGCGTGCAGCCTGGACTCCGAAACAATGGCGCTGCCCATAGACCGGCATTATGAGCGGTCAGATTATGCCAAACAATTGTCGTTACAAGATCGAGAATGCTACATAAATAAGTTAACTCTAACAAGTGGACATCGCCTACCGGATCCGCATTTAATTAAAGAGTGGACGGACGATGTTAGTAAGTTCCCTGGTATACAATGGCCAGATATATACTTGTACCTTATTGACAGGACTTCAGTGTACACCCACGAAACACTTCGTGCCTACAAGTCTTTAGATGCATATGATTATGTTATGTGCGGGCATGTACAACTTGATTAACAATGGGCCATTCATATTCATTTTGTTTTAATCAAATTATGCCAGTGATGTGATGGCAATGTGGCTTTAGCTACAACAGCAAATACCAACACTAAACAGCAATTTGCAGGAGGTAATGGCATGAAAGGAATGATAGTGTAAAGAGTGCAGCTAAGAGAAATCAGAGCTGCGTAAAAAGCGAGAGGCAGAGAGCAGAAATGTAACTGAACGGGGCGGGAGCTAGGTTAGAGCAGTCAACGTAAGTTGGCATTTAGAGTGAGGGCACACAATTTTACCTTTCCATCCTTGCTTTAAAATTGTGATTTTCGGCACACACAAATAATGATGGCACAAAATCTGGACTGCTTGAGTCAAGCGAGACCTCTCCTACAAACAAAATTGCATGCAAAGCTAAGTTAACATGCTAACAATATTCATTACATTGTGTAACTATGACCCAGCTAATCAGACAAATGTTACCAAAGTATTTTGCTACATCAATAAACAAAGACTAGAAAGAATAAAAAAGAAAGATTTAATAAACAGCCTGATCTTACCTGTGATGAAGTGGGCGCTGCAAACCCGCGCATTTTTGATAGTGCTTTCATCCCAGTCTACACGTTTGATGGCTTGTAGTCATAGACGTCGGCGATTTTTTTGGAATGGGTGAGATCCTGCTGGAATTCTGAACATTTTAACCCCATCACTGCTATGATTCTGATACCCGACAACACAACAACTAGGCATTTCTGAGTCTTTTTTGGGTCCAGGCTGCGCGCGCAATTTCCGCTTTCATATGAATGACGTTTACTGCGAAGGGGTCTATTTGAAGGTGAAATTAGAGTCAGGTGTTTTCAATCAATGGGATGACAATCAGGTGTGAGTGGGCACCCTGTTTTATTTAAAGAACAGGGATCTATCAAAGTCTGATCTTCACAACACATGTTTGTGGAAGTGTATCATGGCACGAAAAAGGAGATTTCTGAGGACCTCAGAAAGAGTGTTGTTGATGCTCATCAGACTGGAAAAGGTTACAAAACCATTTCTAAAGAGTTTGGACTCCACCAATCCACAGTCAGACAGATTGTGTACAAATGGAGGAAATTCAAGACCATTGTTACCCTCCCCAGGAGTGGTCGACCAACAAAGATCACTCCAAGAGCAAGGTGTGTAATAGTCGGTGAGGTTACAAAGGACCCCAGGGTAACTTCTAAGCAACTGAAGGCCTCTCTCACATTGGCTAATGTTAATGTTCATGAGTCCACCATCAGGAGAACACTGAACAACAATGGTATGCATGGCAGGGTTGCAAGGAGAAAGCCACTGCTCTCCAAAAAGAACATTGCTGCTCATCTGCAGTTTGCTAAAGATCACATGGACAAGCCAGAAGGCTATTGGAAAAATGTTTTGTGGGCAGTTGAGACCAAAGTAGAACTTTTTGGTTTAAATGAGAAGCGTTATGTTTGGAGAAAGGAAAACAATGCATTCCAGCATAAGAACCTTATCCCATCTGTGAAACATGGTGGTGGCAGTATCATGGTTTGGGCCTGTTTTGCTGCATCTGGGCCAGGATGGCTTGCCATCATTAATGGAACAAAGAATTCTGAATTATACCAGCGAATTCTAAAGGAAAATGTCAGGACATCTGTCCATGAACTGAATCTCAAGAGAAGGTGGGTCATGCAGCAAGACAATGACCCTAAGCACACAAGTCGATCTGCCAAAGAATGGCTAAAGAAGAATAAAGTTAATGTTTTGGAATGGCCAAGTCAAAGTCCTGACCTTAATCCAATCGAAATGTTGTGAAAGGACCTGAAGCGAGCAGTTCATGTGAGGAAACCCACCAACATCCCAGAGTTGAAGCTGTTCTGTACAGAGGAATGGGCTAAAATTCCTCCAAGCCGGTGTGCAGGACTGATCAACAGTTACCGGAAACATTTAGTTGCAGTTATTGCTGCATAAGGGGGTCACACCAGATACTGAAAGCAAAGGTTCACATACTTTTTTCACTCACAGATATGTAATATTGGATCATTTTCCTCAATAAATAAATGACCAAGTATAATATTTTTGTATCCTTTGTTTAACTGGGTTCTCTTTATCTACTTTTAGGACTTGTGTGAAAATCTGATTATGTTTTAGGTCATATTTATGCAGAAATATTGAAAATTCTAAAGGGTTCACAAACTTTCAAGCACCACTGTAAGAGTAGTTCATTAACAAGGGCTTGTGTGATGAACGCTCCACATTAACAGATTGAGATGGTGAAGTTTTCTGTGAGGAGACATTTATTTATTTTTGTAAGTCTCCAGTGTCAGTGCATTGTAACAGTCAGAGGTAAAGCTGTAACTTGAAATTTTCTCACATCTTCAGGACAGAAGGCTTTGAGAGCTGCGTGCTGGTGACAGAAATACTGCTTATAGCTGTTATAATACAAGTGATAAGAGGAACTAACTTATTTTGCAGATGTTTCACAAGATTAATGATGACTATAAATGGACCAAAAGTATGGCGTGTCCTTCTTTAATTAATAAGGAATTGTTAAGTGTTGGAAAACTGCTGTGATGTCAGAAAAGTAAAACACTTTGGAATATTGGAAATTATTCTATCTACATGCACTGGATATGAGCAATTGCGTAATCTGATTGGCTACTCTACTACTAGGCTATCAGCTCATATACCGTGAGTAGAGAAAAACAAAATGGTGGAGCGTGTTGCTGAACCAACCAAGGAGGAAATAAAACTCTACTCGAACACAAAACCTTAAAAATTATCAAGTATGTAAAAGAAACAGAAATAACTCAAAGAATATAATCGTCCCCCTCCCCAATAGCCCCTGTTCCACACTCCAGCCCAGTCGGTGGCAGTAATGCACCTTTAAGTTGGTTTGCCAACTGCCAAAAAAACCCTGAAGAAGAAAAAGAAACCCCAAAAAAATCCAAAAAAAGCAAAAAAAAAAAAATGGAATAAAAGTATCTCATGGTAAGAACGTATCTTTTTTATGTTTCAAGAATTATCACATTTTTCACAAATTGCTCCTGTCATTTCATCAGTGTGTTTACATTCTAAGCGGAAATTATTTTGTCAGACATTTTGTATCAAGTTTTTATTTATTGAATTTGCAAAAAGTCAAAATAAAAATGCTCCATTTCTCAAAATCCAGTGAATATGGAATAAAACAGTTATTCCACTCAATCTCATCGTACATGGCTTATAGCCAACTCGGTGCTATGCACCTCGTCATCTATCAGCTCATGTACGACTTGATTTCATGGAATAACTGTTAAATAATCCAGTTTGGGCTAGAATCAGTAACTCTGCATCGTGTTGGGCTGCATCACACCACCCCAAGTGTTTTATTCCTTGCATAAATGAGCTTTGACAAGTTTTAATTAATGAATTCATTAATCAATAATCAGAAGTAATAATAATAATAATAATAATAATAATAATAGAGAGTGTGAGAAGGAAGAATGAATCTCTCTCTCTCTCTCTCTCTCTCTCTCTCTCACACACACACACACACACACACACACACACACGACACATGCTGTATGAACCTGGTAAGGAGGGACGCAATCCAAACGGTGTCCTGCTTGGAGAGCTGCCTCGAGCAATGCAGTCAAACAGAAGGCTGATCTGTTCCCCCTCCGTACAGGTCAGAAAGAAGACACCAGTCCCTTGAAGAAGAGACAAAGACAGAGACAGATCAATCCTTTAATTCACTTTCCCCTTTAAAATATAACATTCCACTCAATAAGGATCACAACTAAAACCAATGACATTAACTCACCCCAGCTTTCAACAGGAGATTAATGTAAATCAGTAACTCTATTTATATCATTATCAGCTACACATGAAAGTCACTTTCATTCAATGCAAGCCCAATCCTCCATATAACTTGCATATGCTGGAAATTAGTGCTGTTTCTTCAGGACCATGGTACAACACGTAACACTACAGCAGCCTGGATACACAGGACTAAATAAGGTGCAAATACACAGCAGTGTACTCAGAACTATAATTACTACAATAAATACTCAGGACTATAAATAATCAGGACAATAAATACACAGGCCAATGCATACTAACTAGACAGGACACCAGAATAATATATGGCATGGCTGAAGAAGAGCTGAACGGTAATGTAGCCTCAGAAACAAGTGTAAAGGGCTGTGTGTAAACTGTATACTCTACACTGTTGTGCATTTTTACATAAAACTGTTGTGCCAATGAGCAATCATACCAGTAAGAAAAGAAAAAGAAAAAAAAACAAGGTTAAAAATAGCCTCAGTGAGGCTGTAGCTCATACACTGTTTTTTGTTGGGTGTGAGTTTGAAATCTGATCACTCCTCTAGGAGGAGTAGCGATGGTTGTGAAATTGCATATGACCCCTGTGTAGCTGCAGCCATGGTAGGTGGCGCCACCTGGTGAACAAATCCTGTTGGTATGTCTTTAGAGTCTTCTGGGTGAGTTTCAGTAAAAACGTCCCAGCAGTTTACAAACAGCAGTGTTTAATGTGATGAGTCATCCAAAAATTTCAGACGCCCATAAAATCATAAACATGACAGGTGGCGCCACCATCCTGACAACTTTTATGCACACCAACCTGAGGAACATTATCTGGGAGTTTGATCGAAATCTGATCACTCCTGTCGGAGGAGTAGCGATTGTTGTGAAATTGCATATGACCCCTGTGTAGCCGCATCCATGGCAGGTGGCACCACCTGGTGAACAACTCGTTGGAATATGTCTTTAGAGTCTTCTGGGTGAGTTTCAGTGAAAATGTCCCAGCAGTTTACAAAGAGTCGGGTTGAATATGATGAGTCACCCAAAAATTTCAGCGCTAAAAATGACACTTTCTTTATTTGTATTTGTATGTATACAGAGCTCCAAATATCCATATCTGTATTTAAAGGATTTAAAAAGAACGTGGGTGTGGCCTAAACTGATTTTTTGTTGGGTTTTTTTCTCTTTTTTTGTAATTAATATGAACCCTAGCATTATGCATCTGACAACATTGGAAAAACCCTGTAGAATTTAAGTGTTTCTATCCCAAGCCCCCCAACCCCAAATATAAACAATTTATCTTCATTTAAACCACGGTGATCATGATCAGGCAGTTACTAAGGATGAATGAACACAACATTTGTGAGTTTATGTGACCATTTTGTTGCATCCCAATCCCACTGCACATCTCTCATCTCAAGCAGATGCCTTGTGAACTTTTCTGGCAATCTTTCTAAAGTGAAATAGCGTACCTTCTAGTCACATGTATTTAGAAGACATTACCTGATTGCTGAGATATAGAGGCTATGGATTGGATCGGATCCCAGTTATGTCATGTGCCTCAATTCCACAGTCCAAATCATTGACTGCATTCCCATGTATGTTGAAATGGGCCACCTGAGGTCACCCTCTTTAACATACTCAGTCAAGATGCACTGTATTGCCATACTGTACTATCACATGGTCAAGGTAAAGGTGCTGACTGCAAAGTCATATGTAAATTTTTTTATTGTGTATAGTATTTTCCTATGCCTCGTAAGAACAATATCATGCGGACGAGATGTGATCATTTTGATGTACTGATGGTTGCTTTTCTCCATTTTGGGACCATTGTCCTACCTCTTGAGGTAAACAGGATGGCCCTATGGAAACAGTCGAATGTGAGGAGCTTTAACTAATTAGCATAATTATGGAACTGCGTCACACCAAGCTGGTGACATGCGGAAAACATCGTGACTCTGCATCGACCTCGGAGAGTTTCGAATCGCAGGTATGTAATTTGTGGTTGACATTCGCGAATAGATCTGTGAAACAAGAGATGAATATATCTTTCCTCTGTTACTGCTTTTGTGTTCTCATTTCTTTCTCTGTCAGATCAAAACATTAGGTGTAGAACTCTATACTCGCTACCGTGGAGTCGAGCCCATGCATTCTCAGGCTAAGATAGCTAAGCGCTAGCTAGAATGATTTAGTTATCTGTCCAGAAAAATGACGTCATCTAACCTCGCTCTATCTTGCAGTTGCACTCACTAGGCAGGTTTTCCTTTTCTTTTCTGCCGGTTTTTAGCTGGCGAGAGAGCCGAGTCCACCGTGTTTGCCCGTGCCAACTTGTTTTGGTTAAAAGTAGGTCAAACGCGCCACGGTGGTCACGTCATATTGTTGCTCACTTGCTTCGGCAATCTCCAGAATCATAAAACGCAGGACGCTTTTTATCTCGGAAAAACATTTACACACAGGATACACGGTGTGTGCAGCAGCGAAACATCTTGAAACTCCAACAGCAACAGAAATAGAACATTTTACCCAGAATTCAATTTTGCAGTCAGAACCTTTAATCTTGTTGTTGATCTAAAGGCATTAACACAACTCAAGATTCATGATTCTTTATTGTCATTGTACAGAAAAGACACAACGAAATTCAAGTGCACTCAAGGACTGGACTCAAATATTTTAAAAAGGATAATAAAATAAATAAACGAATAAATAATAAAAAAAATTTCCATTCATCCGAGGTGTACCATACTCTCACACACACATTTGCCAATGTATCAAAAAAAAAAAAAAAAGTTCCTCTCACATCAGGACCTGATCTTCCCAGGCAGTCTCCGGTCCCAGTATTAACCAACTCTTTAAGGCGTATGTGTGCGGCACCGATCTCCATTTCCATAGCCCTCGGCCTCTCGCCTATTGACCCATCCCACGTGACGTCATGACAAATGCGGCTGCCGTTTTGGACATGAACTACCAGTAGTCTACCACAGCCAACAATGAGGAACAACGGCGAAGCATCGAAAGGAATATAACCATCAAAGAAAGTTTTTACTTTCAGCAAGACTTCCATCATGCCATTATATTGTTGTGCACCTGGATGTAGTAACCATCAACACACAAGGCAAGATTTATCATTTTATCGGATCCCGACAGATGCTGACCGACAGAGAAGATGGATGGTCTCTAAAATATTGGCAAAATGATGTTTATTGACATAGCAATCGTGTGTAACGGGAAGCATTTGCATATCCGAAGTGTTGTGTTTACATCAAAGATAAAATAAACCGATATGACAACGACTGCTGCTGCCAGGTTGGAGACACAAACTAGTAGAAAGGAAGTGTGCCAACAGTGCCAACACACTTCCTTTGTGGTCGATTCTGCTTTAAGGTAAGATACATTTAATTATTCGTCTGCTGTGGGTTTGGAATCGGTAGCCTGACCGATTCGTTCATGTTTGTGGTGCCATTTGTTTGTTGACGCGTGTTGAAATGGAAGATTGGTTGTTGACATGATTTCCAGTGGTGCTTTGGTGCTGCTGTGGATCAGATGTGTTGAGTAGCCTGACTGGTTTTTCTTGCGTGTGGTATCATTGTTGACGCGAGGTTGTTTTTTGAACATGCCAACACGGACACGATTTCCCCTGATGAGTTATGACTTCAGACGCGATGCGTGTGTGGAGGTGTGGAGTCTGCGTGATATGTGCGTAAGATAGGCTTCTCATGTGTTTGGAGATCCACGCTCTGAGACAAGCGCAAGCGCAAGCACACACACCCCCCCCAGGGAAAAAAAGGGACCCCCCGAAAATATCGCCATAGTTCGAACACTGGGTTGGAGAAAGTAATGGCAAATAGTGAGTGCACAAACCATAGAAGGTAAACTGTACACAGCGCCAGGGCAGTGTGATGGTATGTCTACTTTTAGATTGTGTTAGCTTATCAATGAACACACTCGTCACTCAACGAGTTTCACGTCTTTACAACGGATACTTAAATGTGTGTTAGGTATTATTGTTGCAGTCTAAGCAGTCATTGTAGCAGCTAGATGAGCGAGAACCGAAAGGGTCTGTGCCATAAACCGTTATTTCTTCATGTCCAAAATGGCGGTCGCGTTTACAAAGGTCACGTGAGTGGGAAGGGTCAATACAGCTAGGGTTACAGTGGGGGGTTAGTCCTCTGGTAATCAAGAGAGTTTGACTTCCCCACTCGCATCTGCATTGCAGCGTGCCTTCCCAGACGGTAGTAGGTACCATTTTTATGATGGTCTTTGGTATGACCCGACTGCGAGTAGAACTCATGATCTCCCGGTCGAGAGGTGGACACACTAACCACTAGGCCAACTCATGGTATTTTGCCAACGTATGCAGTTGTTAAAAAAATAAAATAAAATCACACACACACACACACACACACACACACACACACACACACACACACACACACACACACACACACACACTATCTGCAAGGCTGAGTGCATGCATGTTTTGAAAAGATAAACTGGACAAGGACAAACTGGATGAATATAATATGACCTTTGAGCTCAGTTTTTTTTTTTTTGCATCTTAACCACACATGATTCATCTTTCCAAACCCAGTTAAACACCTACAGGTCAAGTTATTTTCACTGTCCTTCAATCCACTTATGCTTTCCAAATGAATGAATCGAATAGGCATCCTGCAAGGAAAGTTGTCTTGTATACTGTCAAATGGTCCAGATACAATTCAGTGAAAACATTTGCATACTGTGAAGACAAAATTAAGTGGATAACGAATTTTAATTCAGAACGTTTAGACATTTAGGTCGTGGTTTATTACAGGGTTGCACGAGTTACCTTAATAACACCCACAAACAGATTGCAAGCTCATTTATATCTTGGACTTTTGATCTTCGAATAGTATGTGCTGTTTATTTTCCATGTTTGCTTTAATGAATAAGCAGTTTGAGGCTTTTTCTACCTTAAAGGACAACTGAAAGCAAATTTTTTATTATCAAAATTCTATTTCTCATTTTATTAAATATAGGAATGCATTTTTGATGGCTATTTTGTCACTGCTACAGTATAGCAAGTAGGGTTGGGCGGTATTACGGTAAGAAGGTATCCCGAGGTATCCAAAAGTACCAACGGTATCGGTCTCATTACCGTCATTTAAAAAAAATATATAATATCTAAATAAATATGGAGTACATGAGGTCATAATATAAAATAATAAATTGAAGATCATCCCGAATAACTGTGTGATCGTATTTTCACTAATTCTATCAATTTCCTAAAGAAGTTCTCATCGCGTGCAGGGTTGTTTATGTTGTTACCATGGCAACCCTGCGTGACATTTGGAGTCTGACAGAAAGCTTCGCAAGATGAAGGAAGAGTTGCGTGATGCTTTGAAATATCTCTTAATCCATTCATCAATGCACAAAATTCGCTTTGCTGCTTAATCCATACCACAATGCACACAATTCGCTATGCTGCTTTTAAATAGTACATTTGAGGCATAGGCGCACGTTACACAGTAGGCCGAAACAAAATATTATTTTTTTCTCGGTAATACCGTATACCCCGGGAAAACACAGAGACAGTTTAAAGGTATCAAAATTTGGATACCGCCCAACCCTAATAGCAAGTTATGAGTGTTTGAAATATGCTCTGTAATACATCGGTCCATATGTCAGAGCAATGGCCGTAAACGAGATTCGTTGAGACCTGTGCGAGACATCGTAGGACGGAAGTAAAACGTACAGCGGAAATCAAAGTGACCAACATCTGCCAACATTGTCAAAAGACGTGTGCCCTCTTTCGAATGCTGATGTAATCAAGCCGGAAGTTGTTTGTTTTGACAGCAATCAGGAAAGTTTGAAAAAAAGTAGGCATTAATCGGCATTTTAAACTCGTTTTTGTGCAATACTTCGTTTGGAAAACAGTTTTCAAAATGGTGTCACTGACACCTGGCTGACACTTGACATTTCGAAGTTTTGCACAAGTCTCGTGAAGATCGCATGGATAAGCGACGCCTGCTGTGGACCAAACGAACTAAATTCAACGTGGCTAAAAAACGAATAGGCCGATATGTATAATATTTAATTGCAATTAGTTGCCAATATGAGTCACGATATAAGGTTACTAAAACCAAAAACGTAATTGAATAACACGTGAATTAAGAAATAAAGCAAGTTTAAAAATGACTTCAGTTCTCCTTTAAGTTTCCAACGATTGGGAGCTTTTACATACAAAACCTCATTTACATATGGTGTTCCATCCCTAAAAATCAGCACACCCATGAACTGCACACACAATTTATACAAATGCATATTACATTACATTATAGATACTCTCATTCAGAGCGATGTACAACAGAACCCTGACATACCCAGGGCAGTGGGCAGCCTGGGGAGCATAGGGGTTAGGTGCCTTGTTCAAGGGCACTTCAGCCATTCCTGCTGGTCCAGGGAATCAAACTGACAACCTTCTGGTCCCAAAGCTGCTTCTGTAATCTTGAGGCAATGGCTTCCCCACAAAGCCATTGCTTGAGATCTGAGTGAATTAGGATCGTACTGTGTTTTATTAGGTTTTACAGATGCTCTGTCATTATCACAAGTAACCAAAATACATTTGCATGTATTATGTATGATAAATGTATCAGTTTAAAAGTGCCAGTGGTACTATTTGTATCTAATAATTGCATTTGTAATATTTATAGTGGACATTTGTTTAATTATTTGTTACTGAATTGCCATTCATGTGTGTTTCATCTGTATCACTAATACTGATGATGAAAAACGTTACTGGTATCATGCTAGATAACTAATACGTATACATGACATATACAGCCCTGTATGTGTAGGATACTGTATAATTTATAAAAATCTGTCCTAACACTGGGACTCCGGTAAATCAGACCAATGATCTGGAAAGTTGTGATGAGAAAAAGTTCACAGGGAAGGAACATGGTTTAATTGTATTGTGTCGCTCAGCAGATTCTCAGTGCAATTATGACTCTGCATTCCTCTTCCAAAGCCTAATGAGGCCCCGGGCTCCGGCACTCTCACATGTAGTAAATATAGCTGTGCCAGATCCCTTAACGTCACCAGAGAGACTGCAAGGCCTCAGTTATATGAGTGAGAGGCCTTCACGAAAATAACCATAACACCCTGAGCGGCCGGTTTCATAATCCATCAACAGGCTATAAATAAAAGCGGCCTTTTCTTGCCAGCATGTCCCATTCTCTTGTCTCCATACTGGGTCAATGCGTTCTGGCTTCAGCTGCAGTTTAAAGAGGTTATCTTTCATCACACTGATGTCACATAGGGACATATATATGATTAAAGACCCAATGATGTGTCCCATATGGTGTGAATGCAGTCTCTCTTGATGTGTTGTTTTGAGAGGTTGTGGTGATGTCAGGGGGGAGAGATATATGATGGTGATGATCATAATGATGTCAGGTCGGGAGATATATGATGACAGGGCCATGATGATGGATGCCATTTGGAAAATAAAAATACAAGCAATAGGAAAGGTGAAAAAGTTATGCCATGGTTTGTTTGGTTTTTCATTTGTGTGGAAAACCTTTTGTCTTGTAACTAGGGATGCACTGAAACCTTTTTTTTTCAGAATGAGTATGAATACCTACTTCGAGTACCGACTTAGTATTAAGCACTCAGGGTGTCATGGAATACTTTATTTTGTGTCTATTTTCGTTACTGCTATGTGCTGCTGAACTCCTCGTGCTAAGTTTTATTTTTAAGATGTTTTAAGAGTATCTAGCCTCTCACCCATAGTCAGCTGGGATTGGCTCCAGTTCACGCACAGATAAGCAGTATAGAAAAATGAATGAATGAATACTTATTCTAATCACATTGACTGGATATGAGCAGTCGCACGCTCTGATTGGCGACTCTACTACTAGGATATCAGCTCATACACCGTGAGTAGAGAAAAACAAAATGGCAGCCCATGTTGCTGAACTAACCAAGGACGAAATAAAAACTCTACTCAAAAATAAAATCCCAAAAATACAAAAAAAAAAAAAAATGGAATAGAAGTATTTGATGGTAAGAATGTATCTTTTTCTATTTTTCAAGAATTATTATTAGCGCATTTTTCACAAATTGCTGCTGTAATTTCACTGGTTTGTTTATGTTCTAAGTGGAAATGATTTTGTTGGATGTTTTGTATAAAGTTTTTATTTATTGAATTTGCAAAAAAAATAAAAATCCTCAGTTTCTCAAAATCCAGTGTATGTGGATAGAATAAATCAGTTATTCCACTCAATCTCATGGTACATGGATTAAAGCCAACTTGGCTGTCAGCTCATGTACGACTCGATTTCATGGAATAGCTGTGAAATAGTATCTTTAATAAACAGTGAGAGAGAGCAGCTGACCTAAGCACACCGAACAATATCAGTGAACACGATCAGCAAAAATGAGCACATGGTGCTGTGGAATTGCACCTTGGCTAATGACCAAAGTAGCAAGTGAGTGTTGCTCAGTGCTTGCTGAAGTGAAGTGCTCACACATGAAAATTGGTTATGTCACAGCTCCACACTCACCAATAACTTTGTGTACACACAATTCATGGCACCTTGCTGTAGTATCTCTTCTTGATATTTTCACAGAGTACACCTTGCAGTCTGGTTTCATTTGATCATGAAGAGTGAAATATTTCCAGATCGCTGTCATTTCATGTTCATTAACACCACAGCATTCACTAGGCTTCACTAGCGAACCGTTACTATTAGAGCTGGGACTTGAGCTCAGCCAAAACTTAGCCAGACACACCAGAAAAGCAACAGGGCAAAGGATTTGGCAAGGGATTAGCAGCAGGCTGCCAGGTCGCGCCGTTGTGTGTAGTTGTCAATGTTGATTTTAAAAGTAACTCAGTAAATTACACAGTGAAATGAATACTTAAGTCTGAGTGAAAAATACTGTAGCGAGCGTGCAGCGTGGAAGAAGAGTCTGGAGACAGAAATCTTAGTTTCTCAGTCGTTAACGAGTGCTACTTGCTCTCGATAGCACTGGCTTGACCACTTTATTAGCATTCGCTAACACTACTGATGAATGCTGCACTGGCTGGAAGGTGACTTCACTGCTGTGCTGACGGCACCGACTCGCAGTTAAGCTCACGTTGGCCTTCGAGAAGAGCGAGAGCGATAATCTTTGGTCCCTCCCACTATAAATCAAAATCTGATTGGTTAATTCATCTGTCACTTCCAACATAAACATACACTGCTATGGCCTTCTGTCCCAGCAATGAAGTCCTAACCAATGAGTGAGCAGCTCTAAACTCTTCTCAGCCTAGAGACAACAAACAAAAAGATCTCATTGGCTAACTCGATTTTAATGTTTTCAAGATGGTAACCCTTTCATTTCTGAAGCAAATTTGATAGAAAATTATGTATAATCATGTACTCATACTTGTGGTTACAAGTATGAGTACATGACGCTTGGCATCTGATCGATACCTGATACCAGTATAGATAGATATCGAAACATTGCTAATTGTGTATGTATGTGGTTTAAAAGAGAATAAAATACACGACAGTACACAAATTTGCACCTTGTCCTTGATAAAGACAGCAGGTCTGGGAGCACAAATCAATTTTGAACAAAACATCGAGCCAAGATTCTGGGACAGGAGCAGAATGCTATTTGGCTCTGAGCACTGCAGATGTCCTGAATGACTGGTGGACAGCAGCTTTGCTGAGCATTAAAAGGTCTGAAATTTGGAAAGGAATCAGGAATCCTACTCTAAGTTGGCAAAAACACATAGCTTGCCTGCTACCTTATCTCTTGCACAATCCCGCCATGTCACACTGTGTGTGTGTGTGTGTGTGTGTGTGCCTGTTTACGTCATGAAAGGCACTTTGGATATATCAGCATTGCATGAATTAACAGCCTTTATGTGGTGCAATTAAACAATTAGAAATATGAAATTCGATCTCAAGTTGACTTGCAATTTGTGTCTTGTTGCCTGCAAGAGTATAAATCAGCGAGGCGGTGCCCTTAAGTCATGTGACCTTTTACAGAGAATATAAGTCAATATCCAAACGTAAGATATTACAGTATTATGGTACTAATCAACCATTTATAACAACACAAGCCGGGGTGAAAATTAAAGTTTTTTTTTTTTTAACCAAAACTACTTGTTCATCTCATCTCATCTCTAGCCGCTTTATCCTGCTCTACAGGGTCGCAGGCAAGCTGGAGCCTATCCCAGCTGACTACGGGCAAAAGGCGGGGTACACCCTGGACAAGTTGCCAGGTCATCACAGGGCCTTCTTTTTCATATTAAAAATAAAAAAAAAACCTAGAAGGGCACTTGGTAGAGGAAGAATGCATACCTCCACCAAGCCATATATTTATCAAAATCAAATCACTTGAACCTTGGATAATACTAAAGCTGAACACCAAATTTCATCAAAATCCATTCAACTGCTTTTTGAGTTATGTTGGGAACAGACATAAAGTTCCTGGATCCACATACAGTGGTGCTTGAAAGTTTGTGAACCCTTTAGAATTTTCTATATTTCTGCATAAATATGACCTAAAACATCATCAGATTTTCACACAAGTCCTAAAAGTAGATAAAGGGAACCCAGTTAAACAAATGAGACAAAAATATTATACTTGGTCATTTATTTATTGAGGAAAATGATCCAATATTACATATCTGTGAGTGACAAAAGTATGTGAACCTCTTGGATTAGCAGTTAATTTGAAGGTGAAATTAGAGTCAGGTGTTTTCAATCAATGGGATGACAATCAGGTGTGAGTGGGCACCCTGTTTTATTTAAAGAACAGGGATCTATCAAAGTCTGATCTTCACAACACATTCGTGGAAGTGTATCATGATACGAACAAAGGAGATTTCTGAGGACCTCAGAAAAAGCGTTGTTGATGCTCATCAGGCTGGAAAAGGTTACAAAACCATCTCTAAAGAGTTTGGACTCCACCAATCCACAGTCAGACAGATTGTGTACAAATGGAGGAAATTCAAGACCATTGTTGCCCTCCCCAGGAGTGGTTGACCAACAAATATCACTCCAAGAGCAAGGCGTGTAATAGTCGGCAAGGTCACAAAGGACCCCAGGGAGACTTCTAAGCAACTGAAAGCCTCTCTGACATTGGCTAATGTTAATGTTCATGAGTCCACCATCAGGAGAACACTGAACAACAATGGCGTGCATGGCAGGGTTGCAAGGAGAAAGCCACTGTTCTCCAAAAAGAACATTGCTGTTCATCTGCAGTTTGCTCAAGAACACGTGGACAAGCCAGAAGGCTATTGGAAAAACGTTTTGTGGACAGATGAGACCAAAATAGAACTTTTTGGTTTAAATGAGAAGCGTTATGTTTGGAGAAAGGAGCACACTGCATTCCAGCATAAGAACCTTATCCCATCTGTGAAACACAGTGTGGTACTATCATGGTTTGGGCCTGTTTTGCTGCATCTGGGCCAGGACGGCTTGCCATCATTGATGGAACAATGAATTCTGAATTATACCAGCAAATTCTATTATACCAGCAAGACAACGACCCTAAGCACACAAGTCGTTCTACCAAACAATGGTTAAAGAAGAATAAAGTTAATGTTTTGGAATGGCCAAGTCAAAGTCCTGACCTTAATCCAATCGAAATGTTGTGGAAGGACCTGAAGCGAGCAGTTCATGTGAGGAAACCCACCAACATCCCAGAGTTGAAGCTGTTCTGTATGGAGGAATGGGCTAAAATTCCTCCAAGCCGGTGTGCAGGACTGATCAACAGTTACCGCAAACATTTAGTTGCACTTATTGCTGCACAAGGGGGTCACACCAGATACTGAAAGCAAAGGTTCACATACTTTTGCCACTCACAGATATGTAATATTGGATCATTTTCCTCAATAAATAAATGACCAAGTATAATATTTTTATCTCATTTGTTTAACTGGGTTCTCTTTATCTACTTTTTGGACTTGTGTGAAAATCTGATGATGTTTTAGGTCATATTTATGCAGAAATATAGAAAATTCTAAAGGGTTCACAAAGTTTCAGGCACCACTGTACATATCCTGATTTGCATCAAAATCTAATCCATTGTTCTTTGGCCCATGACCCATATTTCCTCAAAATATCATCAAAATCTGTTGGCTACATTTTAAGTTACGCAGGGAAAAATGAAATAAACAAACAAACAGAGGCGTAAACATAACCTCCTCCAGCAAAGTTGGTGGAGGTAAAGATCCAGTCCCCCAAGTGTTCTTAGAAATGCATTTCTGAGAATGATATTTACAGAAAAAAAACAGTCAGTATTTATCACACTGTTGTAGTGGTTAGCACTGTCACCTCACAGCAAGAAGGTCCGGGTTCGAGCCCCGTGGCCGGCGAGGGCCTTTCTGTGTGGAGTTTGCATGTTCTCCCCGTGTCCGCGTGGGTTTCCTCCGGGTGCTCCGGTTTCCCCCACAGTCCAAAGACATGCAGGTTAGGTTAACATGGGGCAGCCTTGGGCTGAAGTGCCCTTGAGCAAGGTACCTACTGTACTGTAACCCCTGACTGCTCCCCGGGTGCTGTAGTGTGGCTTCCCACTGCTCTGTGTGTGTGTGTGTGTGTGTGTGTGTGTGTGTGTGTGTGTGTGTGTGTGTGTGTGTGTGTGTGTGTGTGTGTGTGTGCGCGCGTGTTCACTGCTTCAGATGGATTAAATGCAGAGGATGAATTTTGCTGTGCTTGAGTGTGCATGTGACAAATAAATAAAAAGGCTGCTTCTTCTTCTTAAGGATGAAGGGGAAAAAAATCGACATAGCGTGGCAGTGTTCAGCGCTACTCAACCAAATATAGATACCGGTAGGTGTTTTGTTCAGTTCTGGTCAATATTATGAGGAGTGGCAGCAGAGGTATCAATGTTCTGTGTTTATGAGAATAGTCTAGTCTTAGAAGCATTTTTCACTGCATCTGCATCCCTTGTATGAAGAAATGAAGGTTGTTGTAGAATGATTTAGGAGAAATCCAGATGGAGGGTGTCATGAAATCTTTCCCGCATCAGCTGGACACAAAAGGGATGAGAATTACTGAAGTAAGGAACTTGAGTGAGTAAAAAAAACCAGAACATTAAAGATGCAGTAGCGCATCTGTCCTGCCATCAAAACAGCCCTGATTACCAAAACATCAAACAGAACTGAAATGTGTTGATGTGAGAGAGGACCAACCTCCACGACAAACTGTTTACAACAGGAAAATCAAAAAAGGACTAAATTTTGTTGCCCAAAAGGAAGATCGACCCAAAACGTCGATCAGAACTGAATTTGCATGATAAATGAGAGGAGATACAATTCTAGTCAGAAGAAAATTAGTTAAGTTGACCTAATTACTAATTTGTTCACAAAAATTTGACAATACAATGACCAAGTGTTGTACAGCAGGACGAGTTCTTTCAAACAAAACAATTAGAATGGAAATCCGTGGAGAACTGAGGCACGATTTAACTGAAAATAAACAAAGTTGAAAACAAACTGTTTACAACAAGAAAATCAACAAACAAATGACCAAGTTTTGTTCCCCGATGGAAGATCGACCCAAAACATCGATCAGAACTGAAATCGGGTGAGAACCGCGAGAGGAGATACAATTCTAATGAGAAGTCCCAAAATTTGTGAAGTTGATCTAATTAGCAGTTCATTAGCAAAAATTTGAGAATACAACGACCAAGTGTTGTACAGAATGACAAGTTCTTTCAAATGAAACAATCAGAACTGAAATCCCCTGAGAACTGACGGAGGAGATATGATTTAACTGAAAATAAACACAATTGTAAACAAGTTGTTTACAACAGGAAAATCAACAAACAACCAAGTTTTGTTCCTCAAGGGAAAATCTATCCACAACATCAATCAGAACTGAAATCAGATGAGAAATGAGAGACGAAATACAATTCTAGTGAAAGGCCTGGAAAAGTCATTAATTTGTCCTAATTACTAACTCATTTATTCGCAAAAAAATTGACAAAACAATGACCAAGTTTTATGCGGCATGAGAAGTTCTTTCAAACAAAACAATCGGAATGGAAATCCGTGGAGAACTGACGGAGGAGATACGATTTAACTGAATTGTGGACGACGGACGCTACGCCATGGCAACAGCTCATAGACCTTATGGTCAGATCAGCTAAAAACAGAACAGTTAAATGCTATTTGATAGAAATTCATGTCATTGCATTATTTTAAAAATGTCAACTGTGAAGTAATCACCTGTTTTTACACATGACAAACTTAAACTGTGACCCTAAATATACAGCAGCGTATACAACATGTGGCCCGTGAGCACCGATTTTGATGGTGCAGGTCGAAATTAATTGCGGCATTACGAGACCTGAAGAAAATCACGTTGAGGGACTATCACACTAGGCTTTACTATCAAGTGAAATTTTGAGTTTTGCCTTAACAAGCAGTTGAGAATCAACAAAATAGTCACCCAGCATACAGTCTATCAGCTCGTTCTGAGTGCTTTTAGATACACCAGGGTGTAAGGATAGCCTGTGAGGCACTATTATGGTCCTAGGAGGCCACCGTAGCTGTGCACTGTAACGTCATCCTATGTTGAATAAAGTTAGTTGAATACTTGCCATCAATGGAATCAGTCACGTATCTTTACACAGGGTTGACAGGTTTCCAGCACAAATACACCTCAAAAAACACACAAAAGACTTTAAACTCTCCCAGCTTTGGGCGTTTGGAAAAAGAAGACATGTTCTTTCTCCGAGGTGGGTAGTAACATGTTATGTTTACTCCATTGCATAAGTAAGCTTTTCCAGCAAAATGTACTTACAGGAGTAGTTTTAATTAGAGCTGACAATCAATTAAAATATTTAATCACGATTAATTGCATTATTATCCACAGTTAACTCATGATTAATCGCAAATTAATCACACTTTTTTCTGTTCTAAATGTATCTTAAAGGGATGTTTTTGCAGTTTTTGTGGAGTGGGAGTGGATAACTCTGCTTGCTTTATGTAAATCTATGTAGCCAGGAAAGGAAGGATGAAGCTAGACAGAGCAGAAATGATTTTTGTGGGTATTTTATTCCCCCACCGCATTTAAAAAATAAAGTAGCATTAACTTTATAATTTTGAGGGTTTCGCACAATTCAGTGTGAACAAAATACAGTATTTTCCTCCAATTCTGCCCTTAACATCCAGCCTCAAACTACGCAATAAAGTAAACTAAACAAACGAGGTGATGTGGACTCTGGACAACAGTAGTGGCTATATTTAAATAAAGAAAATAAAAATACAAAACCCAAACAAGAAGACAGAGTCATCTATATCCTCTGCCCTATATACCAACTATATACCAAGTTTCAAGATATCATTTGTCATATTTGAGATTGAGATTTGTCATATTTGAGATTGAGATGCTGACCTCTTCTGCTCCTCAGACCTGCCTGATCCATCCTGATGCCCTACTTCTGGCTGGAGCCTCATCACATCGCTTCTGTGGAGGACAGCCCCATATGGACAGTCGAAAGTCGCACTTGGAAGACGCTCTGGACTCTTACAGTAATGCTTTTATGGCTGAGGACTACAGTTAACTTAACTTTAGGACTGCAGTTGTCATGAACAGTTTTGCACTCAAGTTTCCATCAATGAACAATTTATAACATCAATTAAACAGACTTCATGTTAAAACTGTTATAATCACGTTGTCTGTTATCACCCAAATGAGGATGGGTTCCCTTTTGAGTCTGGTTCCTCTTGAGATTTCTTCCCCATGTTGTCTGAGGGAGTTTTTCCTTGCCACTGTCACCACAGGCTTGTTCATTGGGGATAGACTAGGGATAAAATTAGCTCACGTTGCAAGTCATTAAAATTCCGTAAAGCTGCTTTGTGACAATGTCTATTGTTAAAAGCACTATAAAAATAAACTTGACATTTTTCAAGTTCTGCTGCAGGAAACCAACCCTACCTCTTTACACTGACCTCAGCAGCCCATGGCATAAACCCATCGGACCTTTGGTCCAGGTGAGCTAAAAATTAAAATTTCTCACATTTCTTAGTATCAAAAGGTATATATACATTACTTAATCAACACATATACCAACTTTCAAGACCATACCACTCATTGTTTTCAAGTTCTGCTCCGGAAACAAAACCTACCCCTAAGACTAACCTGAGAGACTAAGTCTGAAATTGTTTCCATGGAAACATGAAAAATTAAAATTTCTCAAATTTCTTAGTATGAAAAAGGCACATCTACATCACCTTTTTAACATGTATACCAAGTTTCAAATCTGTATCATGAATAGTTTTGGATATATGCTCCAGAAACGAACATTGCTCTTAGAAACTAAGTCAAAATCTATTTTGCATGTAAAAATTTGAAAAATCCTTTTTTTCAAAAATCCATAATAGCAAAAGGCACCAGTTCACATGTTGCTTGATATGTATACAAAAGTTTCATGAAGATATCTTCAGTAGTTTTAAAGATATGGCCTGGAAATGAAAACGTGACCGGACGGCTGGAACCCGTTTCTATATCCCCCGCCTAACTTCGTTTGGGTGGGGGATAATAAATACATTTGTTAAGCCACACAGCTCATAAAGATGTTTTCCAGTAAAATGCAGTAACTCACTGGTAAATATGCAGTACATTCATGAGCAAAAACTGCATTTATAAACACTTTTACATCACTCACACATTTCTCAGAATAAAACAAACTCTCGCACTCTCACTCCAGTATGCAGCCTGCGCGCTTAACACATCGTCTTTTCTCCCCTCTGGATCATCAAAAGCATATCAAAAATACACACATTTCATGTAAACAGTCAGATGCAACAATATAAGATGATTCTGTACATAAGTACACTTTATCACGACTTACACCGACCAGCTACTTGCTACATCGCCCACTCGCACTATGTCACTTCCTGATTTCCCAAACTACAGGAAAGGGGCACAGAATGTGCACGCATTAATTGTGTGTCAAACAATTGGTGGTGGCGTTAAAAGGAATTTGCGTTAATGCATTATCATCACTTAAAGGTAGACTGACTTTCAGTTTTTTCAAGTGTAGGTCATAAAAAGAATTTTCCCCGACACCCAGTTATTTTTGTTTAGTGGACCGAAAGCTACTGAATTCGAATCACAGACTTCAAATTTTATTAGGTTTTTTTTAAATAGAACAATTAATGAATTTAGCGCCACGTGGCCCTAAATTCTCCGCTATTATTTCTTGCTTCACCATGATGCAATACAAGATACTACGTCATGCATCACATGGTGGGCTTTCCCTGTTCACACAAGGCATTGTGGGATACAAATTTGAAACAGGAAAGGAAAATGCAGGACACAAATGAAACGTGAAAGACTGACTACAGTAACGGAAAGCAAGAAGAAAAGACGTTATGTTGCGAAGGAAAGGAAACGCAGGACCAAACTAATCGGCGGTCAGTGAGCACCTTGGTGTGATCAGCTCTTTGTTTAGTGACAGAATGATGTACGGTAACTGTCAGTGCACGGTCAAAGGTAAACCTGCGCATGCACACACGGACTTCCTCTGTCTGCTTGACTGCACGAAGTGAGTGATTTCATGCACGTTATTTGCTCGGGAAGCCCCTCAAATTAAATAACTTCCCAGCTACAGAACGGCCTGTTTTTTTTTTAGCTATTACAGAAATAAACATAGATCACAATGACCAAATTTCAGAGGGAACTAAATTTCACTGGTTTTATGAACTCGAAAGGCCATCTACTTTTGACTTTGATAGCCCTGATTTTAATGCATAATACTTTTCACTCTTACTCAAGCACATTTAAAGTAAAAAAAAAAGTCTTGTACTCCATTACATTAGATTACACACTTCTCAATACTTTAATTTATTCAAATATTTTTATTCATTTTAATACTGCTATCATATATCACTTCCATCATATGACTTCCATACAATTGTCATCATCAGCAGAAAGAAAGCATCTGGGAATTCTTCGCATCGTGACTGCTCATTAACAGCCAAACAAACTCCATCCATCCATTATCTGCAGCCACTTTATCCTGTTCTACAGGGTCGCAGGCAAGCTGGAGCCTATCCCAGCTGACTATGGGCGAGAGATGGGGTACACTCTGGGCAAGTCGCCAGGCCATCACAGGGCTGACACATATGGCCCTTTTCCACTACCCTTTTTCAGCTCACTTCAGCTCGCTTCAGCTCACTTCAGCCTGACACGGCTCGCGTTTCGACTACCTTAGAGCAGCATGACTCAGCTCGCTTCAGCCCTGCTTAGCACCCAAAACTCGCACGGTTTTGGAGTGGGACTGAAGCGAGCCAAACCGAGCCGAGTGAGGCTGGGGGCGTGAGGAGACACTCCCCTGTGCACTGATTGGTGAGGAGGAGTGTCCTCACATGCCCACACACGCCCCGCGAGCACGCTGGGATCTGTAAACACCGTAAACCCAGAAGAAGAAGAATTACGAGAATTTCTGAAGCCTTATGCGCCTCGCCTCATCTATACGCTCTTGCCAGTATCTGTTGGCGTTGTCGGTGACAACAAGCCACAGCACCAAGACCAGCAACACTAACGACTCCATGTCCTCCATGTTTATTGTTTACTATCCGGGTCGTGAGACTACCGCTTAAAAGATCACTGATGTCACTGTTTGCGCCACCTAACGACATCACGTGACGTCCACCCACTTTCGCTAACTCCACCCAATGTGTCCACCCACTTCCAGCCAGCACGGTTGTAGTCGAAATGCAACTCCAACAGCCCCACTCAGCTCAACTCAGCACAGCTCAGCCGCGTTTGTAGTGGAAAAGCGGCAATAGACACAGACAATCATTCACACTCACATTCACACCTACGGTCAATTTAGAGTCACCAGTTAACCTAACCTGCATGTCTTTGGACTGTGGGGGAAACCGGAGCACCCGGAGGAAACCCACGTAGACACTGGGAGAACATGCAAACTCTACACAGAAAGGCCCTCGCCGGCCACGGGGCTCGAACCTGGACCTTCTTGCTGTGAGGCGACAGTGCTAACCATTACACCACCGTGCCGCCCGCCAAACAAACAAACAAACTCATGTATGCTTTACTTGATGCAAATGAAACATGACAGCTGTCATGCTCACTTATGGTATGAGCTGTACGGGTTTTGACAGCGTTTGGAGCTGCAACCGTGTGATTATGTTTCCTTAATGGATTAAAAACATAGGTACATTTGCATTTTAATACACTGTCCTTGATCCAGAGGATTAACCAGCCAGTGTATTAATGAATTAAATGAGACACAGGCCTCAATCGTGGCTTGACTAATCTGACCATACAAATGCTATATTAGTGAGACAGGAATTGATTGGTTCCAGATGTAGAATTCTCTCTGTAGGGCTATGAAATTTAACAAAGGAGAATATTTCCAAAACCATATTTTTAACATTAATCTGCATTTAGAGAAGTTAAATATTGTCATGGTGCAGTGGTTAGCACTGTCGCCTCACAGCAAGAAGGTTCTGGGTTTGAGCCCAGCTGCCGATCAGGGTTTTTCTGTCTGGAGTTTGCATGTTCGCCTCATGCCTGAGTGGGTGTTAGGTTTTGAGCTGTCTGTACTGAGTTGACAAAGTCTGGGAAGCCATGGCCTGATGGTTAGAGAAGCAGCTTTGGGACCAAAAGGTTGCCGATTCGATTCCCTCAACCAGCAGGAATGACTGAAGTGCCCTTGAGCATGGCACCTAACCCCCAACTGCTCCCCAGGGTCTGTTGTATGTCGCTCTGGATAAGTGTCTGCTAAATGCCTATAATGTAATGTAATGTAATGCCAAGCTTCATGTAATGTAAAGTATGATCAAGGAATGCAGACCTCTGCCATCTAAGAGATTCTGCCTCATATAATTCACAGACACATCCCCAGCTGCTCAGAGATGTTTCTCAGTTTACTGTAGGACAAACATGAGTATACATTCACATTCAAGAGTGTGTTGTAGCTATATGATTGGATGATGATGACTTAATTGACAAAGCTAAGTTATCTATGTATAACGCAAATGGGTGATGAAGCATCACATCACTGGTTTAGACTACACAACCGGATGAAAGAAGAGAGACATTATGTACCATTATATCACCTGTCAGGATCACAGTCTTATGAAAAGAAGAAAGACATTACTGGTCAACATAACCTTCATTAAGCAGAGAGCAGAATCTGCAAGCGAAGATAAATCTCAAGGATTTTACTAACCAAAACAAGTAGCAATCAGACCAGCCTGCACCATTTCAAGCATGCCAGACAAATATTTTTATCAGTGGGTTTCCTTCGGGTGCTCCGGTTTCCTCCTCCAGTCCAAAGACATGCAGATTAGGTTAATTAGCTACTCTAAATTGCCCATAGGTGAGTGTTTCTGTAAATACTGAGAAATGTGTGTCCCAGAGCCATCTCTAGGTCTGTGTCATGTGTTGAGAATTAAAACCTCCACATACAGCAAGAACTACCTGGGGCCTACTGTGAAAAAATTCAGCAGACCTCTCTGACATTTCTTAGTTGTTGGGGGATGAAAAAACAAAATAAGTCAGTGCGTTTACATGCACATAGAGAAAATCGAATTTCTGCCGTTGCTCGTCTGAAATCGAAGTTCTAAATGGCATGTAAACACCTTAGCTAGGCTGAAATTGAACCGAACTTGATTTCTCGCAATCGAGCTACACGACCTAGATTATGCGATTTCTGCCGAGCTACTTGGTGCATGTAAACCCTATCGAGCTACGTATTCGAGCTACTTACTTCAGCACTGCCTGTTCCGAAAGTGACGAGACCACAAGCGGGAAACACAACAGCCTCGGTCGGCATGACACTTCACCTTAGCCGCCCACTTTATTAGGAACACTTCTGTTCGTACAAACACTCTTCTTAGAGTTTATTTTATTTTTAAAAGGGACAGTGTACAAATTAAACACTATCCTTGTGGTAAGGACAGATGTCTGTACCAGGTTATAGCAGTACATGCTAATTTCCGCCTGTAGTCCCTTTGTTTATACTCTTGAATAGCTCTTCTTCATGACGACAACCGGAAGTGTACCAACACAATGGGGCGTGTAGCGCCACCTGTGGCTCGGGTGCACAATGCACCTCACTCAATAGCTCGATTTCACAGTATGCATGTAGGATTGGATTTCTCTGGCACCCCTGCTGGGACCCTTTGCTCGATTACCGACAGCAGCTCGATTTGGATGCACATGTAAACGTACTGACTGTGAAAATGGCTAACTTGGCTTGTCCCACCCACCTGCAACCTTGGTTTGAACTAACAGTGTTATTTCTCCACTGAAAGCCAGCAGACAAGATTAGCCTTTGTGCATGTCATGGATATGAGTGTGTTTAAAGAAAATACAACTCAACTTGATGCAGCTTTTAATCATTTCGACTGCAGCTCAGCCAGAGTAGGTGTCCTACGAACTTGCGGTCAACTATGTGACGGTGCTGAATTCAGTCCCAGTGTTGCAATGGTTACTCAGATACAAGGTTTGCCTGCCTCAGGTTATCTGGCAGGGAGGGCAACAGAATAACATCTCGTATATCACACGATCGTTTGTACTGCTTTTGGTATGTTTTCTTTCTTTTTGTGTGTGTGTGTGTGGAGCTGAGTGTGTAAAACTTGAAGTATACCTTTTTACATGTCAACTATGTGATGGTGATTACATCTGCGTGATTAACTGTGGGAAGTAGTCAGTATGGTGAAACAAAGTGGCAGCCCACTCCCTTCACGCACATGACCCTGGGCAATAATAGGTTGATACCAATGGACATGGCAAGCCAAAAAGCCCAAAATTTGTCGTCTATGTGACGTCAACTATGTGACATTTAACTGAAGGTAGATTTAGCATTGCCAATGCTGGTGGATACTGCAGTGCAGGCTACAGTTTCATCAACAATGTCTACTGATGAAGCCAAATTCTAGACAACAAGCCATTTGATTTTGAAATTAAAGGGAAACTGAAGTCATTTTTAAACTTGCTTTATTTCTTAATTAACGTGTTATTCAATTATGTTTTTGGTTTTAGTAACCTTATATCGTGACTCGTATTGGCAACTAATTGCAATTAAATATTATACTTATCGGCCTATTCGGTTTTTAGCCATGTTGAATTTAGTTTCTTGGTCCATGGTAGGCGTCACTTATCCGTGTGATCTTGCCGTGGGCGGCATGGTGGTGTAGGTGGTTAGCATGGTTGCCTCACAGCAAGAAGGTTCTGGGTTTGAGCCCAGCGGCCGGTGAGGGTCTTTCTGTGTGGAGTTTGTATGTTCTCCCCGTGTCTGCGTGGGTTTCCTCCGGGTGCTCCGGTTTCCCCCACAGTCCAAAGACATGCAGTTAGGTTAATATGGGATGGCCTTGGGCTGAGGTGCCCTTGAGCGAGGCACCTAACTCCCACCTAACTATATAGGGCACCATATAGTGAGGACGCCATTTTGTAGTGCTGTCTGAAACCTTAGTGAGGATTATTTACACCCTATATAGTGCACTCAATGTATCCCACAATGCATCATGAAAAGCAGTGTACAATGATGGTCACTAACCAAAGCAATATATCCCATCATGCATTGCGGTCGCACTGAAAGAAATCAAATTAAAAGTCTCAAATTTGATTTAATAAAAGGCAGCGGCAAAGAAGAAAGTATTCAGCCTTGATTAAAAAAAACTGAAAGATGCAGGTACTTTGTATTTATTAAGGTGGGAAATGCGCTCAGTATAATATGGATTTATCACAAAAATACATGCATGTATTTATTATTTTGAAAACCCACCAGCCGACTGATCTGGTACGTTTTAATTGTGCGACAGTAATGACTTACAGAACAGCGCGATGGAGTAGTGTCCGAAAGTGTTTTGTTTTTTCATTTTACCAATGAGCTCACTATATAGTCCTCTATATAGTAATTCCCTATATAGGGAGTAGGGAGCAGTGAACGAGTGAGTGATTTCGGACACAGGGAACATTGGCAGGTGTCGGTCACTTTGATTTCCGCTGTACGTTTTACTTCCGTCCTACGATGTCTCGCACAGGATTCAACGAATCACTTTTACAGCCATTGCTTTGACATATGGACTGATATATTACAGAGCATATTTCAAACACTCGTAACTTGCTATAGCAGTGACAAAATAGCCATCAGAAATGCATTCCTATATTTAATAAAATGAGAAATAGAATTTTGATAATAAAAAAATTTGCCTTCAGTTCCCCTTTAAAGGCGGGTGTACACAAAAAGTAACAGGCTTAGCGTAATTATTAGCTTAAATATTTTGATTACATTTAGTCCCAAATCAAGATAAAAAGTTATGTTAGTATTTTCTGTCATTTATACAAAATACTTAAGGAATACAGCCACCAGGATTGTATTGTATTATGGGAACAGATAGTAGCTGGTCTATATGTCACATAGTTGGCATCTCATAAAATGCTGTATATGATTAGTGTTGTATACTGAAAAACATTAAAGGTGCCCTTCCACCAAAAACGTTTAATCCTGGCTCTTTTTGAAATATCGTAGTTCACTCCGAGTTGCATATGCTATGCATGCTGCATGTGAAAATGTAATTCTACTCCCATTCCCTGTATTAGCTTATGAAAGAAAATAGTCGGAAAAACGAGCGGATCAGAAAAAGCCATACAAAGTTACGTCACTTCGAAAATTAGTATTCATGGCCTTGCCCACCTTGGCTTGCGACCGCCCACGGGGAGAAAGTTCGGATTTAAGCGCGAGGAGAGATAGCAGAGCCCATCTCGTCAATAGCTAACGAAGAGGACCTAACAGCAAGTTGAAAACATCTCTGAACAAGTTCGTGCCTGTGTTATTTGTGGCAGTAACACATCAATGTTGCATTTCTTGCCCAAGATAGAAGAGGTAAAGAAGAAATGGTTGGAATTTATCTTTGGAACACCACCAGCGAAGTATAATGCAACGTTAGTACTGTGCTCTGATCATTTCAACCACAGTGACTTTTCAAACTTCGGTGCCTTCAGTAGTGGCTTTGCTTCGAGGTTGTTTTTAATACTTGGATCTGTACCATCAAGACGATCGACCACCAGCTCACAAGCTGTAAGTAAAACATGAACTTTTTGTTTGAAGGCTTTTGTTACAAAATAGCATGTTCATATTCTCCACGTTAGCATGCATGACATGGTCACAAGCTAGGCAGGGATGAGAGTTTTCCGCTTTTCGGCGGATTTCTGCTTTTTCTGAGTAAAAAACAACCTTTTTATATTATGCCAAATCCGTTGAGGATTTTTTTTTTATTAATTTCGGGGGGTTGGGGTATGTTCCTTCATGCTGTTCAAACTTTATTAACTCCAACGATGTTTACACATTATTTGTAAGTCTCCATCTTTAGTCTCATTTAAATCTCGTTGAATGTGATGTAAAATTCGTGTTATCTACATTGTTATTGGTCAAAACATCGATGTCGAGACCATAATAGCCAATCAAAACAGTTTTTACAAAGACACCCACATCCGCTTGTTCTGACCTACTGGAGGTAGCGTCACAGTGCTATTAGCCAATCAGAGGTAACACGTTTACATGTCATGAATATTAATGAGTAAGAGCTGAAATCCTGTCGTTCTCCTGCCACCCACTCCTCCACCAAACTAGAACAGCCTGAAACAGGAGAACCACAGCATTTTTTCACTAAAACCAGCTCACAGGGCATTCATTCATACTAGAGACCACCGCACAATTAATGAAAAAACGATGCAAGGAGACCTTTAAAGCATTTGAGCGCAGCTCTGCTGTGCACCTTTCACTTGTGATGTGATACTATCATTTGGAAGTATTTGTACCAAAACCCAACAGACTTCATTTTCGCCAAATTGCCCACCCCAAATTTCTCAGTATTCACAGCAACACTCAGGTGTGTATATGTACCCATTACCAGATGAGGGTTTGGGTCCCTCTGGTGTGCTATAAGCACCCAAGAGAATTCATGGAAGCTCATTGTTGGCTTCCTGGATCGCTGACCCTCAACTATGAGGAAGACAGAAAGACAGACAGAAATATTGTAGTGAAAAAGTACTTTGGGGTAAGACATTGGTAATGAGGTGTTAATGCTTTTCATCAAATAAAATGTGTTTCAGAATTAGTTGATTCGCATGAACCATTAGCAAAGACTTCCTGAGAAGAATTTAAAACTCCTTCAAGTCTTATACTTTTTTACTCAAGTAAATTTACCTGTCCTGTGAGAAGCCTGTACTGGGAAAGTGAAGGTTTTTAAAGTATATTCTCTAGAGGACAATTATGAGGCCAGAGCTTTTTTGTAGTACAGTATTTCTCATACAGCAGGAGCTATGTTAGAATTTGAAGCAATTAGACTAGAAGATTTAATCTGAGCATCAAAATTGGACCAACTGGATGGTATTTTTTTTCCATGTTCCTTTAATTGTTCCCACTTGAAAGAGTTTTGGATGTTCATAACTGGTTGTAGTCACTGCGGTCTCCCTACTGAACCAAGATAAAATAAAAAAATAAAAAACTTGAAAATGGACTGCACAATGAAGACAAGCACCAGATGGAATCTCTACAGAGCCACTGGGCTTCACAAACCCCACTGTGTGAAATATCATGACAAATGTATGAAGCTACTGGAGGTGTAAGCAATTTGCAATGACCAGGTCATGGAAGCAAGACCGCCACTACTGAAGCCTAATTAGTGCTGTGAAGAAGTGTCCAGAAACAGGCTAACAAATCTCACACTGTGTCCACAGGGTCAAAGTATCACGTTTTGCCATTCTCTGAGGTGAGAAAAAGCTCATCAGTGCAAGATACAAACTTCCCATTTGTACCAAAGGTAGAAAGGCCAACATGTAACTTGTAGAGAAGCACAAAAATCAACAATGTTTTGTGGCAAAGGTGGGAAAAACAATCTTTATCAAAGTGAAAGAGGGAAAAAAAAGACTATTGAAAACTTTTCTGAATAGACCAACTCAGTCAGGGTTATACATCAAAATATGTGGCTCTTTATTCTATACGTCAACAGACATTGAATAATATATCTGCTGCATTCAGGCAGTCTTTCCTCACGTAACCCCTTCGGACACAAGGAAAAATGCTATGGAACTTCATACTATGGAACTTCATGTGTACAATTGTACACATTATGTCCAAAGGGGTTATTCTGAGTTCAAGAAATCACTGTGGTGATTCACTGTTCATCATT
Organism: Neoarius graeffei; assembly: GCF_027579695.1. Classification (NCBI taxonomy): domain Eukaryota; kingdom Metazoa; phylum Chordata; class Actinopteri; order Siluriformes; family Ariidae; genus Neoarius; species Neoarius graeffei. The sequence continues at coordinate 74,577,893 of NC_083575.1, read as the reverse complement.
GTTCAGACTGCCTTTTTCTTTTCTGCAGTCAATAAGGTCTTGCTGGCTGTTTGTTAGATTCTCGTCTCTCGTCTCGTCTTCTTCCGTTTATCCAGGGCCGGGTCACGGAATTATGGTATTTTATTATGTTGTGTATTGCAGAAATACCTCCCACACCTAATACCATCACATTTGAGAAGCATAGTTGACAGTGTGTTGTGTCAAACTTTTAACTTTTGTCAAACACAGTTATCTTTTTGATCCATTGTTGACTAGGTTAGAAAGACTGCTCTCCCATGTCAATATGTTATGGGCCTCACACATCCAGTTACACACTGGACACACACAAAAGACACACACACACACACACACACACACACAGTTTTAGCTTGCTCCAATTATTTTTTGGAGAGCATGGTCAAATTGTTATTATTTACTATTAGTATGAATTTATGATTGTTATACTTGGGAGGTATTTTAACATTAAGCTCCTTTAAGCTGAGCCTAAGTACACTGAGTTTAAATGTTTAGAGGACCTCATGTATAAGTGATCATCTTGTGTTCTCCACTACTGATTACCTCACCTGGGACAGAGTCCACCAGGGGGTGAGGTATTGTTTTCGGTGGGGTTTCTTTGTTTGTTTGTTTGTTTTTTTTGTTCTCAACATTACGGGAAAATGGCTGGACCAATCTTCATGAAACTTTCAGGAGAGATGGGCATTGGTCTCAAATAGAACCTCCAACATTTTGAGGGTCATCTGGTCAAGGTCAAGGTCACCAAAAAGGTCAAAATTGGTTTTTTTTTCATGATATCTTCCTTCATATTCACCATATTTACTTCAAACCAATTCCAAAATGTTCATCTTTCCATTCTGCTTCCATTGATATGCTACATGATGGAGTTTCTCTCATAGTTTTCTTAATGGTTGGGGGGTCAAATGTCAGGGGGGGGTCAAGGTCATTGCTAAAATTTGTATATTTTCCATTATAACTCGAAAGCAGGCGGCACGGTGGTGTAGTGGTTAACGCTATCGCCTCACAGCAAGAAGGTCCGGGTTCGAGCCCCGTGGCCGGCGAGGGCCTTTCTGTGCGGAGTTTGCATGTTCTCCCCGTGTCTGCGTGGGTTTCCTCCGGATGCTCCGGTTTCCCCCCACAGTCCAAAGACATGCAGGTTAGGTTAACTGGTGACTCTAAATTGACCGTAGGTGTGAATGTGAGTGTGAATGGTTGTCTGTGTCTATGTGTCAGCCCTGCAATGATCTGGCGACTTGTCCAGGGTGTACCCCACCTTTCACCCAAAGTCAGCTGGGATAGGCTCCAGCTTGCCTGCGACCCTGTAGAACAGGATAAAGCGGCTACAGATAATGAGATGAGATGAGAACTCGAATGCAGTTAGAGATAGAGAGATGTTTATCATTATCAACATATAGGAAGTCATATAGGGGCTTTCATTTGGGACCATGACCTTGTTTGTTTGTGTGTCTGTCTGTTAACAATCAAGCATCTAGATGGTTGCACCGATTGACTTCAAATTTTCAGGATAGGTGGGCAATGGTCCATAGATTACCTGATTAAATTTTGGGGGCAATTGGGTCAAGGTGAAGGTCAAAGTCACCGGAAAGGTCAACCTTTCAGTCAAAATAACATTTTCCATTATAACTCAAAAACGGTTGCCAATAGACAAATGTTTACTCCTATGAGCATATAGGAACTCCCATATGCGTTTTCATTTGGCACCATGATCTTTGACCTAGAGTAACCCTGATAGGTCAAACTCAAGGTCACAGATTTTCAGAGGGCTGTAACTTGAAAACGGTTGATGGTAGACAGATGTTTAGCATTATCAACTAATAGGAAGTGCCATATGGGCTTTCATTTAGCACCATGACCTTTGACCTTGAATGACTCTGAAATGTCAAATTCAAGGTCATGGATTTTCATAGGACTATAACCTGACAGCTGATGATTGAGAAATATTACCATTATCAACATACAGGTATAAAATAAGTGCTGCTGGGTGAGGTTTGTTTTGCCTGGCAGCATTTGTTATCATTGTAAAAACATTTCAGGTGACACACACAGACTCATCATTAAGTAGTAAAAGTCTTAGAATACCATATAGTAAATGCTAGTATGTCTGTTTTCTAAACAGACTTAAAAAAAATTCGTCCACCTCTTTCTCTGTGGCTATAGGTTCTAAATCATCCTCAAACAAAAAACCAAAGATTGAGGATGAATTAGAAGAGCTTTCATGTATTTTTCAAAAGAATCGGTATCAAGAATGCACGCCACTGCAGACAATAGTATAGAGTCCGTGTGGAAACAAAAGAAGGTACTGGTGCAAATAACTCGCGTGCAGCGCCGCCTACCTGTAAATCTCTGCGATCTAATAATGGCGGACAAGCTTTTAGTGATTTTTGGAACAGAATTCCAAACCAGGGATTTTCTGATGTAACTTTCATTAGATTAGCACTTTAAGAACGATGCAGCCAAGTGAAATCCATGTAGCCTAGCCAGCAGTCCAGGTCTACCATTTAAGGTAAAACCTGGGCTCGTCCGGGATTTGAACCCAGGACCTCTCACACCCTAAGCAAGAATCACACCCCTAGACCAATGAGCAAAATCACACCCCTAGACCATCCCGGGATTTAGCAACAACTTTCGGCTCACTCCGGGAGGACTGGTGCAACTGAACTCACTTTCCTTTTAAAAAATAAATAAAATAAGTACTTTCCTTTTCTTGTAGTTTTATTTTTCTTTAATTGTTGGTACTGCACCCTCTTTCAATACGGGCTTATAGCCAACGCTCCTGAACAGATCAGAGGTCTCATACAAGTCTTCAGTAAAATGTGCAGAGCAGAGGAGAGACCACTTCATAGGTGCCCAACGTGCCCGTCAACTTCTCGCAAAATGCGTCCAAATCTTTGCAGTTTGAACATTCTTGGGCCATGAATGCAACGTAAATCCACCTTCTGTTGTGTTGCTGCACCCGCCAGCAACACATCTACGTGGCATGGTGATAAATTAGCTCAAAATGGAGGATCGGAGTTGCAGTCAGCTCTGTGTTTTAGTATAGCGGAAATGGTGATGAGACCGATAGACTTCCTGCTGTGACGTTACGGACATCAAGGTCATTCACTCAGACCGCTACCTGTATAAATCACTTTAATCATAAAAATTACTATATTAGATTTATTGTTAACGCTTAAAACTATTCCTGTGCCATTCTTGAGGTCTCAAGGCATTTATAGTATAAACGAAAGTGAGGTCATGGTTCTGCATGTATGCTTTAAACCCCAGTGTTCTCCCAGGAAATCACTCATGCTTGCATTGTTTCTGTGCAATAAAAGTGTTTAACTTCTTTCATGTAAATATATATATTTTTGGCTACTTTTGAGTACAGACCTCCATGACACTGGTTACTCCACACAACTTCATCCATGATAGAATCAGTAACTATAGTGATTTCTGCAATGAAATGACTAAAGACTTCAATGGCTTCTATAATGCTGCTATGGGGAATGTTATTCCTATCTATGGTATCTACTATTGCATGCATCTTGCTTCTAAATTCCTCCATGTTGATAGCTGGTCTGACCTACATTAAAGACATCCCCTGCAGAACAAACAGCTCTGTTGCAGACTAATCAGAATAGCCCTAATTTGTATATTAGATTCCTTCATAATAAAATATTTCAATGTCTCCTTCAATTTATACTTCAATGCAATCTCAATTTATCCACCAAAAAACTTTCAATACATTTTTTATTAAATGTGTCAAATCCATCCATCCATCCATCCATCAATCCATCCATCCATCCATCCTCAACAGGTTGTATTCAGTCATGTGACTTTTGCTTGCGAGTTTACTTCTGGTGAATGAAATGGTGGTCAGACAAACCAATTTGGCTGCCGTTATGTGAAGAGCTAGTGAAACCATCTCTGATTATTTTCGCAGTTTAGAGGCACAATCAAGATACCTTCAGAAAGCTTGCAATGGGATCTTTGTTACACGTTAACAAAGAAGGATTTTTCCTGTGAGTTGGAAAATTATCCATCCATTGAGTTCCCCAACATCTCAAACTACCTGGTGCTGCAGACATCGTTCTACACAGACAAACAGATGAAAACCTGGAAGAGCATGGAAGGGTACAACTTTTTTTAAAAATATGTGGCTGGGTTAAAGATCTGGGTCCAGACCAATGGTTAAATCACTATTTAACATTATATTAAATAGAACCTACCGTTAAACTGTTGTTCAAAACTCCATTAAAGTTAACCAAGTGGTTAAAGTTAACACACCTCCCAGCCTCTTATCTTTTAACCAAGTGGTTATGTAAACATCAAAATGGCATTCATTTTACAGGCGAATGCTGCTGGCATGTTCCTGATTATTAATGCATGCCACCCAAAACAATTCAGACGAGGACCAAACGAGTTACTTTGATACAATGACACAGAACCTCGACATCGGTTCTGGACATATTGGACCACTTCTCTTTTATCTTGTCCACTGTCCTCAACGCCACCTCTTTCAGGTTCACCTGTTGGGTGAGCTCCTGCCACAAAGCTGCCCTCTTCTTATTAGTTACGTCGCTGCTGTGTTTAGAAGTGAGGACTTGATGATTCTCCTCCACCATTGCTTGGATCAAATTTTCTTCGTCTGGAGAAAAGTTCTTGTTTTCACTTCTTTCGTTTCTTCATGGAAGAACAGTTGAGTGAAGTAGATGTAAAATCGGCCATCTTGTCACAAAGGTGGGCATGGCATTGTGGGATTGATTTTGACACGGTGTGACATCATAACCAACTGGTTAAGGCTAAACCAATTGGTTTACTAATGGTATGGTTAAATTAGCTTCAAGAATTTTTTTTTTTTAACAGCTGGTTAAGTAACGGCAGGTTAAAATTTTAACAGCATGTTACAGGTTAACCTGCTGTTAAAATCACAATGTTTTGAACAACCGGACCCTAGGGATCAAGAAACTATAAAATAAATCCTGTATCATTTATGCCTGGGTAAGTAGGCACTTTTGGGCTCTTTGTATGTGTCTTTGTGATGTTTGCTAAGACACTACAAGTGGGTGTTGTTTACTGGGTGTAAACAAACCACAGTTGCTCAATTCCCAATCCTCCCTGCTCTTCTCTTTCAGGTAAATCATTCACAAAGATCCACAGAAACCCCTTTAAAGACCTGGGTATTGGTGAAACAGGATGGATAAGTTATCACGGCTCACCGTAACTGCAGGGCTGGGGAAGCAGTTTCGTGGTGTTAACTCGTGAGCTCTGCTTTTGTTTTTACGTGGATTGTCCCAATTATCTTATCTATCCAGTTCAGTGTAGGAGCCCAATCTACATCATCGTCCTTGTAAAGATTGCTAGGACATCCTGATAAATAAAGTGAAAACATACGCGTTAGTTTACAAAATAGTGACCACAATCAAACAGTAAACAAAAACACATTTGAGGACTCAAGCATCTCCTGAGCATCAAAACATCACGAAATAACGGAAAATGGTGAGAATTTGCGAATTCAAACAAAATAAATAAGAGGAATTTATAAACCTTTCACGAAGTGATCACTGCAAACTTGAGCGTTCTTCGACTCGGCTCCCTTCCATTGCTGCGAAAGGTTCAAGAGCCACCTTTCTCATCACCTTTTGCAAAAATCCTTTGCTCTTTCAACCTTTATCACATCGCAAGGAACCCGGAAGAAACTTTTATCAGTTTCATGGTTTCATCAATTCAAAGAGCACAAAACAATGCAAGCGTAGGGTATTTTAACGACTAGCAAGAAGCCCCAGTGATAGTAACACTTTATGAACAGTGAGCTCAGCTGACCACCACTTCATGTCTTGCATATCTAATGAGGCGGATGTGACATCGGATGCAACCCACCTATAACACTTATCTGTCAGGGTCACAGGGGGAAGCTGGAATCAATCCCAGCTGACTTTGGGTAAGAGGCAGGGTACACCCTGGGCAGGTGGCCAATACTGTATGGACCCTTTTCACGTAACGTCACGACAAACGCAGCCGCCATTTTGGACATGTACTACCAGTAGTTTACCACAGCCAACATTGAGGAACGGCAGCAAAGAAAGTGTTTATTTTCAGCAAGACTTCCATCATGCCACTATGTTGTTGTGCACCTGGATGTAGTAACCATCAACAAACAAGGCAAGGGTTATCATTTTATCGGATCCCGGTAGATGCTGACCGACGGAGAAGATGGATAGCGGCATACCAACGCTTGTGTAGTGACCACTTTGTTGGAGGTAAGACGAATAAAATTAGCCAGAAAAGGCATTACATTGCTGTTAACATTCCATTCTAGTTTACTGTAATTATGATCTGGCAGCTATTTACACCGGATCCAGTGTAAATAGCTGCCGGAGCCAACGTCCGAGGTTCCGGAGCGCGCTCGCTCGCGGCCGGCCAGAGCCAGCGCGCTCGCTCGCTCGCGGCCCGGCCGGAGCCAGTGCGCTCGCTCGCTCGCGGCCCGGCCGGAGCCAGCGCGCACGCTCCGGAACCTCGGACGTTGGCTCCGGCAGCTATTTACACTGGATCCGGTGTAAATAGCTGCCAGATCACAATTACAGTAAACTAGTAAATACAGTTTTCTGCATCTCGCTCCTTTTTCTTTTATGTTTGTCGCCTTCCTCGCATTCAAACCGATTTGAGCTGAAGTCCACTACATGTCCAAAATGGCGGTCGCGTTTACGAAGGTCACGTGACTGAAAAGGGTCTATATCGCAGAACTAATACAGAGACAAACAGCCATTCAGACTCACACTTATGGGCAATTTAGAGTAGCCAATTGATCTAATCAGCATGTCTTTGGACTGTGGGAGGAAACTGGAGCACCCAGATATAATTAACAGTTATTCCACGAAATCTAGTCGTACGTGAGCTGATAGCCAACAAGGAGCATCGCGCTGAGTTAGCTATAAGCCATGTACAATGAGATTGAGTGGAATAACTGTTTTATTCTATCCACATTCACTGGATTTTGAGAAACAGAGCATTTTTATTTTTTGCAAATTTGATAAATAAAAACTTTATACAAAACGTCTGACAAAATCATTTCTGCTTAGAATGTAAACAAACCAGCGAAATGAGAGTAGCAATTTGTGAAAACATGCAATAATAATAATAATAATTCTTGAAAAAAAAGATATGTTCTTACCATCAAATACTTTCATTCCATATTTTGTTGCTTTTTTTGTATTTGGGGGGGTTTTGTTTTCGAGTAGTTTTTATTTCATCCTCGGTTGGTTCAGCAACACGTTCCGCCATTTTGTTTTTCTCTACTCACGGTATATGAGCTAATAGCCTAGTAGTAGAGTAGCCAATCAGAGTGCGCGATTGCTCATATCCAATGAATGTGGATAGAATAATTAAAAGATATGTCACAAAAAGTCCTCCATAAAATTCTGCTGGTTGCTATATCACATTAAAGGTGGAAAAAGATCTGACAGGATTTATCTTGGTTTCATTTTTTTGTGCATCAAAAAAAAACTGCAATATTAACAGGGATGTGTTAGAGACTATTTATAACCACTGTACATACGAAGTCTGCCATACAAGTGCCTGTGAATTAGCTGTTACTATCGAAAAACAAGTGCACTGATATAAACCTGTGATTTGCCTTGCAGACAGAACTACTGTCACAGCTGACACTATCGAAAATTAATCAATGCCTTCTGACCAATCTGATTCAAGAATTAAAGAATACTGTGGTATAACTGTAGTTTAACGTTATTTGATATGTAGTTGAGAATCCGTTAGTAATCTGCTTCATGACAGTCTATAGACGGCTGAGCTCGCGGTTGGGAAAGCGGAGACGTTCAGTGACCTGATGACTTGGCTCTATGGTGTCGCTTTAGCCTGTGGAAAGCAAATCGGTTCTTAGAAGGGTGTGCATGATGAACCAGCTCCGAACAAGCACTGGCAACAGCCTAGAACTAGCACCTGGTTCATGTTGGTGGAAAGGGGTTAACAGTGACTATCGATAAATTATGTGGTTACTTGAAAACAAACTCAGTAGATACATACAAACCTTTCACTGCTTGTTAGCTAATTTTATTTACACTGAAACTACAACTGTCCCAAAATGATGGGAAGGTGGGCAAGTTTGTGAATAAACGCAGCTGATATTCATGTACAGTCCTGTGCAAAAGTCTTAGGCACATGTAAAGAAATACTGTTGACCAAAAATGGCTTAAAATATCTCATCTCATCTCATTATCTCTAGCCGCTTTATCCTTCTACAGGGTCGCAGGCAAGCTGGAGCCTATCCCAACTGACTACGGGCGAAAGGCGGGGTACACCCTGGACAAGTCGCCAGGTCATCGCAGGGCTGACACATAGACACAGACAACCATTCACACTCACATTCACACCTACGGTCAATTTAGAGTCACCAGTTAACCTAACCTGCATGTCTTTGGACTGTGGGGGAAACCGGAGTACCCGGAGGAAACCCACGCAGACACGGGGAGAACATGCAAACTCCACACAGAAAGGCCCTCGCCGGCCCCGGGGCTCGAACCCAGGACCTTCTTGCTGTGAGGCGACAGCGCTAACCACTACACCACCGTGCCGCCTGGCTTAAAATATAATGACATGAAATGTTTCAACATTAAAAAAAATATATTATGAACAGCAGTCTAAAGTCCTTCCCATGCCATGCAATCGGGCGGCGCCGATCTCCGTTTCCATAGCCCTCGGTCTCTCGCCTATACAGCTAGGGTTACAGTGGGGGACTGGTCCTCTGGTAACCGCAAGAGTTTGACTCCCCACTCACATCTGTATTGCAGCGTGCCTTGCCAGATGGCAGTAGGTACCATTTTTATGATGGCCTTTAGTATGACCCGACCACCAATAGAACTCGCGATCAAGAGGCAGACAGGCTAACCACTAGGCCAACTCGCTGTACATAAAAAAATACTATAAACAGTAAGCCATAATAAATTAAACAAACTCAATATTTGGTGTGAGACGACCCTTTGCTTTAAAAAAAAATATTAGTCTCAGGTACAGTGAGTGCAGTTTTATAAGGAAATGAGCTGTAGGTTCTACTGAGCATCTTACAGAACCAGCCACAGTTCTTCTGGACACTTTGACTGTCACACTCGCGTCTTCATTTTGCACCAAAACCCAGCAGCCTTCATTATGTTTTCGTTTTTAATCTGAAAAGTGCTCTCTTACATAACATGCTGCTCAGATACAAACTTTTTTTTCCTGTAACATTTAATTTTGTGCTGGAAAACGAACATTTGGACTCTAAAATGTTTTTGTACTGACTTGATGATGTAGACGTCATAAAACAGAAATCTATAACAAAGTTTGTATGAAAAAAATAGGGTGCCTAAGACTTTTGCACAGTACTGTATATCACAGAATGCCCCTCGTATCACTCACTGCTTGCTAGCTGAGGGTAGCTGGATTGAGATTCAGCTACCTAGACTCCTTGTGCATGCATCTTTCAACAGTGAGAGCTGGTCAGTCAGTCAGTCAGTCAGTCAGTTAGAGAAATCACAGACATCCTGGCTATGCTTCATGAATGCAACTTTGAGATTCATGGCTCTAATACATGTCCCTCTATATTTGAGCATCTGCAGTTGGTAGAAGACTGTTAACACACACTATAACATGCCAAACCTATAAAACCAACCCGAGTCTGTTACTTAGCCGACTGTGACAGCTGGGCATTCTCTAAATGCAAGACATACCTCCTCCATCACCAGCAACAAATTAATTTAAAAAGATACATCAGGAGGAAAATCTGTTTTTCTTTATTACATAGTTTGGTTTATAGATAAGTCAGGTTTTTAGGTCAAACAGAGCTTCACGAACAGCTGCATTTCACCCTGCCAAAAAGACAGCTGGTGGGTTTTGTTATACTGCTAATGCAATGAGCTCAGACTGGACCAGACCACACATTACCCACTGTCGTGTGAGCATGACCCTTACAGAAAAACCACATGAACTTCACATGTGATTTCTCACATGTAAAATATGTGGAAAATGTGTTTTGCACATGGGAAACATGTGGTTTTGGCCCAATTTTATGTGAATCACATGTGGGAATGTTTTACACATGTGCTAACATGTTTTCCACATGTGCTCTACATGGTAACACATGTGGTAACATGTGATCACGTGAAATACATGGGAAATTCATGTGTTTTTTCTGTAAGGGGAGGGTGTACGGGGAAATACGGGGGGGAGAGAGAGACAGACAGAGAGAGAGACAAACAGAGAGAGATATACTGTTATAGTGCTAATGCAATGAGCTCAGACTGGACCAGACCACACATTACCCACTGCCATGTGAGCATGAGGGTGTACGGGGGAAATACAGAGAGAGAGAGAGAGAGAGACAGACAGACAGACAGAGACAGAGAAAGAGTGAGAAACAGAGACAGAGAGAGAGAGAGACAGAGAGCGGGAGACAGAGAGAGAGACAGACAGACAGACAGAGAGAGACAGACAGAGAGATATACTGTTATACTGCTAATGCAATGAGCTCAGACTGGACCAGACCACACATTACCCACTGCCATGTGAGCATGAGGGTGTACGGGGGAAATACAGAGAGAGAGAGAGAGAGAGACAGACAGACAGACAGAGACAGAGAAAGAGTGAGAAACAGAGACAGAGAGAGAGAGAGACAGAGAGCGGGAGACAGAGAGAGAGACAGACAGACAGACAGAGAGAGACAGACAGAGAGATATACTGTTATACTGCTAATGCAATGAGCTCAGACTGGACCAGACCACACATTACCCACTGCCATGTGAGCATGAGGGTATATGGGGGAAATACAGAGAGAGAGAGAGAGACAGACAGACAGACAGACAGAGACAGAGAAAGAGTGAGAAACAGAGACAGAGAGAGAGAGAGACAGAGAGCGGGAGACAGAGAGAGAGACAGACAGACAGACAGAGAGAGACAGACAGAGAGATATACTGTTATACTGCTAATGCAATGAGCTCAGACTGGACCAGACCACACATTACCCACTGCCATGTGAGCATGAGGGTGTATGGGGGAAATACAGAGAGAGAGAGAGAGAGAGAGAGACAGACAGACAGACAGACAGAGAGACAGAGAGATATACTGTTATACTGCTAATGCAATGAGCTCAGACTGGACCAGACCACACATTACCCACTGCCATGTGAGCATGAGGGTGTATGGGGGAAATACAGAGAGAGAGAGAGAGAGAGAGAGAGACAGACAGAGAGATATACTGTTATACTGCTAATGCAATGAGCTCAGACTGGACCAGACCACACATTACCCACTGCCATGTGAGCATGAGGGTGTATGGGGGAAATACAGAGAGAGAGAGAGAGAGAGAGAGAGAGAGAGCGGGAGACAGAGAGAGAGACAGACAGACAGACAGACATACAGACAGACAGAGAGAGACAGACAGACACAGCCAAACAGACAGACAGACAGGGACGGACTGGGACCAAAAAACGGCCCTGGACTTTCCCCCCCAAATAGGCCCACTATACTATAGTATACTATACTACAGTATAGTGCTATCATCAAATGCTATAGTGGTATATTGTCTGTCATAACAAAACCCACACAGATGAACTATTTATGATTGTTTATTCAAGAACTCAAGAACACCTAATATTCAAGAACGACTAAACATCACTTGCATCTCCTAAACAAAAATGAACATACAGTAGACATTGTCTTTTATATTGCCATTTTACAGTCACTTCTATGCTTGCATTTTAAAGAGAAAAAAAATCTGTATCACTGATATTTGTAACTGACTTTGCCAACAATAATTACACTGAGCAGTCATTCTGAATGTTGGCTATTAAAGGTTGGTACAATTAGTGCTGAGGGAGAAGAAGTTTCCTCAGAAGGTCACTGTTTTCTGCCACTCTGTCAATGATACAGTCACTATCCAGGGACATGAGGATGTCTTTTTCAGTAGCCATTAACATGAAGGCCTCAAGGTGTTCCTGAGAACTGCTGCTCCTTAAGCGGTTCTTGATGTATTATAGGATAGAGAAACTTCTTTCACAAGTAACTTGGGTCACAGGCAGAGTGAGGAGAAACTTATACGCTAACCCAAGGACGTGATAGGCATCAGTTAAGAGGTTCTACCTTGTAAGAATTTGGTAACAACATGTGGGACACTCTTTACAGTATTTGCAGATGCTGTTTATAATTTCTGCCTCCTCCACCACATCTGGGTCTTCCTCTACTCTCCTTACTTTGTACTCCTTGAGCACAGACTGTTTAAGTCGTGGCCACTGGGCTGCCAGGCTCTTCAGTTCATTCATCTCATCTCATTATCTCTAGCCGCTTTATCCTGTTCTACAGGGTCGCAGGCAAGCTGGAGCCTATCCCAGCTGACTACGGGTGAAAGGCGGGGTACACCCTGGACAAGTTGCCAGGTCATCACAGGGCTGACACATAGACACAGACAACCATTCACACTCACATTCACACCTACGGTCAATTTAGAGTCACCAGTTAACCTAACCTGCATGTCTTTGGACTGTGGGGGAAACCGGAGCACCCGGAGGAAACCCACACGGACACGGGGAGAACATGCAAACTCCACACAGAAAGGCCTTCGCCGGCCACGGGGCTCGAACCCGGACCTTCTTGCTGTGAGGCGACAGCGCTAACCACTACACCACCGTGCCGCTTGCTCTTCAGTTCACTTTGTAAATTAGCAGTAGTTGCCCTGTTATCAAACTTGAGCAAGCATTTGCTCAGCTCCATAAGTTGAGCAAGCATTTGCTCAGCTGAACAATCTTTGTAGAGACAGGTTTTTGGGCTTTTGCTGGGGGTGGTAACTGAAAAACTGCTCCAGGCTGTAACTGTCTGAACTGGGGCGGCTGAAATATTGGGGCACTGATCCCTCATTCTGGCACTTTCCTGGACTCTCCCTGTCATCTTTTGAGCTGCCACTATCTTCAACCTGAATAAACAAACAACTGAAAAGATGAAGTTGGATGCTAATGCTATTGTTGATTATATCTAAACTACGCAATGGCATCTAGGAAAACCCTTCACACTGTGCACTGACATATGCTTGATTAACATTTGTTAAATAGTATTATTTGGAATGACAGCCTTTAAACCTGTACTTATACCTCAAAATTCTATTTTTAAAAACCAGCCAAAACTTTGGATAAACATAGCATTTGATACCTAGGCTACAGATAAGAAGAATAAAACAGATTTGGAGGTTTTTCCTAAATCCCAATTACATTTTTAGCCTTTTAGGTCTATTCTGTGTAAGAATTAGCCTGCTTGACACATTTTATAGTTTTAATATTATGCTGATTTTTTGGTAGGTAAGCCTGACAAACAGATCTAAAAATAGGCTATTAACAAACTGCACAATGCAATGCTGCTGTGATTAGTTATGATACCATTCAACCAATCATCCTTCAAACAACATTTGTAGCCTATTCCACAAACATTCCACCACGCACCATGAAAGAGAAGACAAAGATAAATAGTGCCAAAATGGAAAACACTTCTCCCCCTCAAACTTTTGGTTAATGATAGGCTAGAGTGGGCATCACCAAATGGCGGACCTCGGTCCAGATCCAGACCCAGTGATGGTTCTGTCCGGAGCCGTGACTAATGGTAAATTCACGAGATTAAGTAATTTTCATGAAGCATTATTTTGGATGGTCGTAGCTATTGACAGCGGGCACTGCTACTCCAGTTAATACGACAATAGCTTCACTCAGTTGAGCCAATAAAATCGTTAGTTCACCCAGCGCACCACAGCAGAGCAACAAGCAGAGAGGAAGAGAGTTAAGTTAAGAGACAACCGACCGAGACAACATGGCTTGCTCCAAAAGGCGGCGGAAAGTAGACAAGGAAAATCGTTGTTTTAAAGATGAATGGACAGAGAAATATATGTTCATTCTTCCAGCGAGCAGTTCAAAACCAGTGTGCCTCATATGCTCCGAAAACGTGGCATTAATTAAAAGCGGCACTGTGAAGCGCCACTATGAAACGAAGCACAGCTCTTTTGAGCAAAGTTATCCCCTGAAGTCCGAGCTGCGGGCACGCAAAATAACCGAACTGCAAGCACAGTATGACAGGTCTACCTGACTCATCACACATACATTTACAGCCCAGCAACGTGCAAACGAATGTTCCTTAAAAGTAGCATGGATTTTGGGGCAACATAAACACATTGGAGTGTGTTCCCTGGTCTAATCAAAGTAGCACTGCACACCTTGACTATGTTTGGATCGACTTACAGCTGTGAGTCAGCTTTTTCCACTATGAACATTGTCAAAACCAAGTACCGTTCTAGGCTCAACAATGAACACCTACAGTGATGCTTGAAAGTTTGTGAACCCTTTAGAATTTTCTATATTTCTGCATAAATATGGCCTAAAACATCATCAGATTTTCACACAAGTCCTAAAAGTAGATAAAGAGAACCCAGTTAAACAAATGAGACGAAAATATTACACTTGGTCATTTATTTATTGAGGAAAATGATCCAATATTGCATATCTGTGAGTGGCAAAAGTATGTGAACCTTTGCTTTCAGTATCTGGTGTGACCCCCTTGTACAGCAATAACTGCAACTAGATGTTTCCAGTAACTGTTGATCAGTCCTGCACACCGGCTTGGAGGAATTTTAGCCCATTCCTCCGTACAGAACAGCTTCAACTCTGGGATGTTGGTGGGTTTCCTCACATGAACTGCTCGCTTCAGCTCCTTCCACAACATTTCCATTGGATTAAGGCCAGGACTTTGACTTGGCCATTCCAAAACATTAACTTTATTCTTCTTTAACCATTCTTTGGTAGAATGACTTGTGTGCTTAGGATTGTTGTCTTGCTGCATGACCCACCTTCTCTTGAGATTTAGTTCATGGACAGATGTTCTGACATTTTCCTTTAGAATTCGCTGGTATAATTCAGAATTTATTGTTCCATCAATGATGGCAAGCCGTCCTGGCCAAGATGCAGCAAAACAGGCCCAAACCATGATACTACCACCACCATGTTTCACACACAGGATAAGGTTCTTATGCTGGAATGCAGTGTTTTCCTTTCTCCAAACATAATGCTTCTCATTTAAACCAAAAAGTTCTATTTTGGTCTCATCTGTACACAAAACATTTTTCCAATAGCCTGGCTTGTCTGTGTGATCCTTAGCAAACTCCTCACAAGCAGCAATGTTCTTTTTGGAGGGCAGTGGCTTTCTCCTTGCAACCCTGCCATGCACACCATTGTTGTTCAGTGTTCTCCTGATGGTGGACTCATGAACATGAACATTAGCCAATGTGAGAGAAGCCTTCAGTTGCTTAGAAGTTACCCTGGGGTCCTTTGTGACCTCGCTGACTATTATATGCTTTGCTCTTGGAGTGATCTTTGTTGGTTGACCACTCCTAGGGAGGGTAACAATGGTCTTGAATTTCCTTCATTTGTACACAATCTGTCTGACTGTGGATTGGTGGAGTCCAAACTCTTTTGAGATGGTTTTGTAACCTTTTCCAGCCTGATGAGCATCAACAACGCTTTTTCTGAGGTCCTCAGAAATCTCCTTTGTTCGTGCCATGATTCACTTCCACAAACATGTGTTGTGAAGATCAGACTTTGATAGATCCCTGTTCTTTAAATAAAACAGGGTGCCCACTCACACCTGATTGTCATCCCATTGATTGAAAACAACTGACTCTAATTTCACTTTCAAATTAACTGCTAATCCTAGAGGTTCACATACTTTTGCCACTCACAGATATGCAATATTGGATAATTTTCCTCAATAAATAAATGACCAAGTATAATATTTTTGTCTCATTTGTTTAACTGGGTTCTCTTTATCTACTTTTAGGACGTGTGTGAAATCTGATGATGTTTTAGGTCATATTTATGCAGAAATATAGAAAATTCTAAAGGGTTCACAAACTTTCAAGCACCACTGTACATATCTGCATGAGAATGGCACTCCAACCAAGCTTTAAATTACTGGCAGGTCAGCCACATGCCCGTTCATTTCCTGCATTGGAAATGAACAATAAATATTGTTGAAACCATATGAAAATGTGGACATAGGAGAAGACACAAGCTGTACTTCGGTTCGGTTCGGACCTTCTACTTGGACAAAATTTAATAACTGGACCTCAGTGACTTTTAATTGAATACCCCTGGGCTAGAGCTTTGGTTCTCTTGAACGTAAAGAGCCTAATCTTCATGAATTATGCAGAGGTGAACATATGAAATCGTGGCCATTTGTGTTTGCCTATCTATTTATAATTGGCTTGCTTGGTAGTTACGTGTTTGTTTTGACAGCAATAAACCACATATTTCTCATCATCACACCGCAAATCCAGTCAATAGAAGATTGGCCTACTATGAGAGGGGTCTATGAGTAGCCTTTACGTAACCTGTTTTATGCTATGGTTTTATGTTGTTGTCACTTACCAGTACCTCCTCCTCTGGTGAAATTCCCCCAGCTGCCTGCCCCTCATCATGACTATCATCATCAGCATGTGGTTGGTCAGTTTGGATGCCCACCTGGTTCTCAGTCTCGCTCGATGATAATGTGACATGAACGTTACTGCTGCTGCTTGCAGTTGCACTGCTGCCAAAAAGCTCTGTGAGCTTTCTACATTTTGAAGCATCTTCTTCAAGTGACTTCACTTTCTTTTGTTTCAACTTTTCCCATCCACCTTTCTCCTTACGTTTTCTGCTTGCCATCTTTCTGTTGACAGACACTAACGTTACTTTTCTTTGTTGGCTTTTAGGCCTATGGAATAATGATTGACGGATAAATTATCGTCTTAGCGCCACCTGTTATTAGTTGATAGACTGAAAATTTTGGTTATTGAACAGGGCCGACGGCCATAGACCGGACAGCCGTTCTGGACTTTTCCAGAACGCACAGATTGCCAGTCCGCCCCTGCAGACAGAGAGAGATATACTGTTATACTGCTAATGCAATGAGCTCAGACTGGACCAGACCACACATTACCCACTGCCATGTGAGCATGAGGGTGTACGGGGGAAATACAGAGAGAGAGAGAGAGAGACAGACAGACAGACAGACAGACAGACAGACAGAGACAGAGAAAGAGTGAGAAACAGAGACAGAGAGAGAGAGAGACAGAGAGCGGGAGACAGAGAGAGAGACAGACAGACAGACAGAGACAGAGAAAGAGCGAGAAACAGAGACATAGAGACAGAGAGATAGAGACAGACAGAGACAGAAAAAGACAGACAGACAGACAGAGAGAGAGACAGACAGACAGAAAGAGAGACAGACAGACAGAAAGAGAGAGAGAGACAGACAGAAAGAGAGAGAGACAGACAGAGAGAGAGAGAGAGGAGATGGGAGAAGCTGTGAGTGTGTCTAATTTTCACACGAGACTCTTGGCAGGAACACTCCACAACTTCCACTTCATGGAATGTCACTAACACTGCGTGAAAATGAGAGAAAGGAGTGAAGAGCCTTGGAGAGACTTAACCCTTTTCACAAAGAATGTTCAGTATCTTAGAACACTGCTGAATTCTCCAATCTGACTGGCCACAAAGATTCATTTTCTATCCCAGTAGCTCTGACCATAGCTCCAGCTATAAGTTAAATCACAGATTTATATTAATGTACCCATTCACATACACCATCATTTCTATAGTAACAACTGTATCGTAGGTACAGCCCGTCTCTTTTAGATCTACAGATCCCATCAACCAACTTCCGCGATAACCTACGTCACGCCTGGGTGGGATTAACTACGTCACATCCTCCCTGACTCCATAAGTGACTGAGTCAACTTCCGTTCTGCCTCTCTCATCCTGGCCTCTGTGCCGTCCAGACATAAAGAGATACCCGTTCATCAGAACATCTAAAATCAAGATGTCTTTCTTGCAAGTAAAAGAGATTTAGCATGCTTTCGTTTACCACTGGCCATGGTAAAACTACTTAAATTGTGCCATCTCACTCAGATTGAGTTACAACCGGTTTTTATTTGTTTATTATAAGTAACGTTACGATTGCCGCCCAAAGCAGTTAATTAAAAGTTAGAAGTGACCGGATTCCTTCTGACTTAATCGCTGTGCACATTGTTTGATCAGAGACCTTTCCTCACGAACGCTGAAGTTCGGACCAAGAAATTCTCTGCGCTTTCACGGAAGCCTCCACGAGCTCAGTGAAACTCCGCCTCTTCGGGACATCTCTGCGTAATCTTGCATAGAAGCAAGATACTAGAAGTAAGACTGGCATTTGGGCAAAGACTAGTCTTAGGAATTAGCTTTATGAAGTTGTGTGAATTTAAACGCAGAAATTGTTTAATTGTGCACACTGATCTTGTGTTCTATTTTTGTTCTCTCAATTGTTAATAGATAGGCTGTTGCATGCTTTTCTCTATCCTTCCTAACACCTTTAATTTCATTATTACACATATTTTGACCTCATCAAGATTTCAGTGGATTTAGTAATGTTATAAGCTAGTGGAATTAGCTACCACGGCTAATTCCTTTGTCTCATTAGCAACCAGGGCTAATTCTTTTGTCCCGAGGGACCACGTGGTGGGATCTCCACCTTCCCCCACCTCTCAGATAACATTCACACACACACACATATATCACTGATGACCATTTGAATGTATTTAACTGCTATTACTCATTTTTATCGTTGTTATAATAAATTCAATTATTCTGTTAAACTGTGAGTGTCTGTTTTTGTTGATGTATTCTCGAAGTCACCCAATCTCAAAGAATTCCAAATTCCCTT
Source organism: Neoarius graeffei (assembly GCF_027579695.1). Taxonomy (NCBI): domain Eukaryota; kingdom Metazoa; phylum Chordata; class Actinopteri; order Siluriformes; family Ariidae; genus Neoarius; species Neoarius graeffei. Next base: position 74,559,152 of record NC_083575.1, on the reverse strand, counting down.
TATCCAAGGTGTATATGAGTGCCATTGGCTGTAGCGTTTATGTAATACGGTAAGTGAAACATTATTGCTGCATTGGTAGTGATCATAATGATTTGGAACATACCATAATCTAGCTGTTTGGTAATTTATTATAAAGCACCAAAATTAATGGTATTATTAATGAGACTGATTTAATGAGACTGATTTGAGACTGATTATGAGACTGATTTAATGAGATTGATCACTCAAGACCAATTGCACCCACACAACCTAGGCTAAATAATAAACATATTAACAAACAGTTATTTAACAAAGAAAAACATATAATCAACGATATGGTGAATTATTATACTGTACATACAGGACACTTTTTCCATGGAATAAAAACATGTATTCTATTCCCTTCTAGTGAGTCTCATTCATTTGGTTTAATACCATGCAATATTGTTAGCATATCGCTTATCCTGCATGTATTATGGTCACTCTACCCAATGGAGAATGAGCATTGAATATGGTGTACAATACTGCATGGTTGTCAAGACAACATGACGTCATACATCGGAGCTGATGTGAATATTTAATGAAAAAGTTTTCTGTTGCGCGTGCACAGAAGCATTTCTTTGTTCGCCGGGAAAGAGAAAGACGTGCTGAACACCTGAAAGGCTCCCAAAACTTCATTAGATATTCTTCACGCATATTTACAAGCAGTGGCAAACCGTTACTATTAGAGCTGGGACTTGAGCTCAGCCAAAACTTAGCCAGACACCAAAAAAGCAACAGGGCAAAGGATTTTGCTTGGGATGAGCAGCAGGCTGCCAGGCCGCTCCATTGTGTGTAGTTGTCGATGTTGATTTTAAAAGTAACTCAGTAAATTACACAGGGAAATTAATACTTAAGTCTGAGTGAAAAATACTGTAGTGAGTGTGCAGTGTGGAAGAAGAGTCTGGAAACAGAAATCTTAGTTTCTTGGTTGTTAGCCTGTGCCACTTGCTCTCGATAGCACTGGCTTGACCACTTTATTAGCATTCGCTAACACTACTGATGAATGCTACACCGGCTGGAAGGTGACTTCACTGCTGTGCTGATGGTGCCGACTCGCGGTTAAGCTCACACTGGCCTTCGAAAAGGCCAAGGGCGATAAATTTTTGGTCCCTCCCACTATAAATCAAAATCTGATTGGTTAATTCATCTGTCACTTCCTACATAAACATACACTGCCATGGCCTTCTGTCCTGGCAATGAAGTCCTAACCAATGAGTGAGCAGCTCTAAACTCTTCTCAGCCTCGAGACAACAAACAAAAAGATCTCATTGGATAACTCGATTTTAATGTTTTCAGGATGGTAACGCTTTCATTTCTGAAGCAAATTTGATAGAAAATGAGGCCAAATTACAATTCGAAGAGAATAATTTAAATGAAATTATGAAAGAATGAAAAATTAAATATAACATTTGAAATGCTGATCTGTTTGGGTCTTCTCTGAAAGCCTTCAAGGCCCTGACGGCTCCCCTCTGTTTACAAGAGAAAAACATACCAACGGACATCAAAAAAACTGGAAAAGAGAATGTATAATAATAATAATAATGGCTTTTTTGTGGTATATCAGAGATATTCCATTCAGCTAGTACTCATCTTCGACTCGCTGAATATCATGTTAGCTGAATGGAATATATCTGATATACCACAAAAAAAAGACAGCCATTTTTATTTAAATGTTCTCTTCAGAGATGTTTGTTTAACATTTATGGAATGAGTTTCCAGCATCAGGGCTTTGTAAAAGTAAGTTTTCCACCATGAGAGTCTTCAGGATTGAGCAGTGTGCACGTTCCAGTTCCTCAGTAACATGACAAGCTGCGCTTATTTGTCTTATTAAAGGTAGACTACCTTTCAGATTTTTCAAGTGTAGGTCATGAAAAGAATTTTCCCGACACCCAATTATTTTTGTTTAGTGGACCGAAAGCTACTGAATTCGAATCACAGACTTCCAATTTTATTAGTTTTTTTTTAAATAGAACAATTAATGAATTTAGAGTCACGTGGCCCTAAATTCTCCACTATTTTTTCCTGCTTCACCATGATGCAATACAAGATACTACATCATGCATCACATGGTGGGCTTTCCCCGTTCACGCAAGGAATTGTGGGATACAAATTTGAAATGGGAGAGGGAAATGGAGGACGTGAGTCTGCGAATGAAATGTGAAAGACCGACTACAGTAACGGAAAGCGAGAAGAAAAGATGTTATGCTGTGAAGGAAAGGAAACACAGGACCAAACTAATAAATATCGGCGGTCAGCGAGCACCTCGGTGTGATCAGCTGTTCGTTTAGTGACAGAATGATGGAACTGTCAGTGCACGGTCAAAGGTAAACCTGTAGATGTCAGTAATGCAACACTGTGGATGCCAGCTGCCGTAAAACCCAAAAGAAGAAGAAGAAGAAGGTAAACCTGCGCATGTGCACACGGACTTCCTCTGTCTGCTTGACTGCACGAAGCGAGCGATTTCATGCACATTATTTGCTCGGGAATCCTCTCAAATTAAATGCTTCCCAGCCAGAGAATGGCCTTTTTTTTTGGAGCTATTACAGAAATAAACATGTATCACAATGACCAAATTTCAGAAGGAACTAAATTTCACGGGTTTTAAGAAATCGAAAGGCCGTCTCGCTTTAACTTCAAGAGACAGAAAAGAGAGAACAAAGGAATGGCTGTTTAAAGCTACTGTAATGTATTAAAATGTTAAAACTGTTAGAGGTATGATATATCGTTCAATGTTGTTAAATAGCTGTCGTACAACCAGAATACAACACTTTGGGACATGCTGTGATACATTATCAACTTGCTTATTGCCCTATAACAAGCCCCCAAGTGTTTTATTCCTTATGTATTATTCCGTAATGCAGTACTGCATCTTTGCCTTTCAGCCATTTGCATCTGTCAAGTTTTTTTTTAACCTGCTGTCACGCTTGCACTGAATAAATACATCATTTCATGCATTAATAAAAAGATATTTCTTGTAGAGCACTTGCAAATAAGAACTTCTAGCCAATCGTAGAGCAGTAGGCTTTATGGCTTTATACCACAGTAATCAGTTGAAACATGCCAGGTGTGATAAATATCAAGCTGCAGGAGACCTGAAAACCTTAATAACATTCCTGAGGAAAAGCAATCTAAAAATAAGAGCCAAGAGCTTCAGAAGAAGCCCAAGTCCACACTGTCAATCAAACAACGTCTCATCAGACAAGTCTCTTGTTCGTGCAGTAATACATACTCTCCACTGTAACACCCGTCTAAAGACAGTTATCAAATTTCAGCCTACATTTTCAGCGAAATGTCCTGTTTACTAGTCGTAGTAGTGTTCTGTACCAGCTTTGTGCACCAGTCTCTGTTCTTGCTCTGCATGATCCAGGGAGGCAGCTAGCATTAAATTAAAACTGTCTGCCCACACATGAGATCCACTTCTGAAGTTCTTTGAAATTTTCATCACAAATAGGATTTTTCAATATTAAGGGGTCTAACGCTACGTTCACACTGCAAGGCTTAATGCTCAATTCCGATTTTTTTGTGAAATCCGATTTTTTTGTGAGGTCGTTCACATTAACAAATATATGCGACTTGTATGTGATCCTCAGTATGAACGAAAAGCGACCTAAAAGTGTTCCGCATGCGCATTGCAGGATACGACGACGTCACACGCAGTGAGCATGGCCAGTGTTTACGGAAGTAAAACCGCCCGGTTGCGGTATGACCCATCCAATCTAGCTTGAATAACTGCATCCCCCCAAATGGAAATCAGCTCCCTAACCTCTGCGTCCTTCCATTGAGAAGATTCAGAACCTTCACAGCCCGAAGCGTCCCTCGCATTGATGTCATGCGCAGGGGCGCAGATACGTTTTTTTGAACTGTGAGGGACAAAAAAACTGGGGGGGACAAAGCTGCCAGCAAACCAACCCCAACCCCGATATGCCTGTCAAACTTGTTGTTAGTAACCATAGCAACCAAGCTCGAGCTCGCAACCTGTGCAGTCTGCGCAGCTCAACCAACCGAATATCAGTCTTTGTTTTATGTGAGTTGTTGCAACTATGTATACACTGCTGTGCACCTCAATAAACCGAATGGTAATTAGTCTTTTGATTTTTCCGTGAGGTTTGCCTTATACAAAGAAAGACAGCATAGACGTTTTTTCCTCCCTATAAGTGGCGGGGACCGAACGAGGTGAATTTAAATCTGGGTGGGACGAGTCCCACCCTCTATCTGCGCCCGTGATTATGCGCCATGTTGTTGTAACTTTTTCTGAGAGACCCGACGCCTACTTCAGCGCAGAATAGTGACGTTTGTGGCTTGTTGATGACGTGTAAGTCGGATGAATGCGACCTGGCGGTTCAGACTGAAGTCGCATATGAAAAGAGCGGATAGGAATCGGAATTAGGACCACATATCCAAACGGCCTGGGTCGGATTTGAAAAAATCGGATCTGTGTCGTTCATATTGTCAATAAAAGATCGGATACAGGTCACATATGGGCGAAAAGATCGGATTTGAGTCACTTCAGCCTGCAGTGTGAACATAGCCTAAAGCTCAACAGGACGAAGAGCTTCTTTGCAATGCGCACCCCCGATAAAGGCATTAATGGTTACCAGTTGATGAGGTCATGTGGTGTTCATTTTTTACCAAAAAACAATGAAATATAAAGTGTTTAAAATGTTAATATATTGTATCATCGTTAAGCATTACATATTTAATGTGGTAATTAATAATTGAAACTATTTTACATTTTTGGGCAGTATTTTTCATTTCAAGCATGTTTTTTAATTAAATGAATAAACATTCACATGAAAGAATGAGCAAATAATAAAAATAATTCAGTAAGTGTGTTCACCGTGCCCACTCATTTCACTGTTACTCAAACATGCAGTCAGGATTATTTCAACTATTATCCGCAATGCCGGGGCGGCACGGTGGTGTAGTGGTTAGCACTGTCGCCTCACAGCAAAAAGGTCTGGGTTCGAGCCCCGTGGCCGACGAGGGCCTTTCTGTGCAGAGTTTGCATGTTCTCCCCGTGTCCGCGTGGGTTTCCTCCGGGTGCTCCGGTTTCCCCCACAGTCCAAAGACATGCAGGTTAGGTTAACTGGTGACTCTAAATTGATCGTAGGTGTGAATGTGAGTGTGAATGGTTGTCTGTGTCTATGTGTCAGCCCTGTGATGACCTGGCGACTTGTCCAGGGTGTACCCCGCCTTTTGCCCGTAGTCAGCTGGGGTAGGCTCCAGCTTGCCTGCGACCCTGTAGAACAGGATAAAGCAGCTAGAGATAATGAGATGAGATCCACAATGCCAAGTGGGCAATGTTCTCCCTTATATGTGCGGGAGAGAGAGAGAAAGAGCGTGAGAGAGAGGTTTTGAGCTGTCTCTACCTAAGGAGGTTGAATTGACCTCTTATATATACTTCCTTAGGTAGAGACAGATCAAAACCTCTCTCTTTCTTGCACACACAATGTTAGAGGTGCAGAAATGTCTCATTTATGACACTAAATTCAATAATCACTTGCCTAATGGAGTTAAATTTTATAAAAATGTGTTGATATCAATGTGACATTCTGATATCCATACGTAATTCCATAACATATTGAAATTTATTCATAATGTTTTACGTATATATTTATTTAATAATTAACTCAATATACTTGCAATGTACAAGAAAAATAGTTTAACACCGCGGCAGCAGATTCAACACCAGTCTCTGCCCACTGACTGTGAGAGTCCCTTGGAAGCACAGCACATTCTGTGTATTCGGCTGTGAGCGAATGATCCGAGTTTCTCATAAATTCAGAGCAAACTAAAGGACTACTTTGGCTACGATGTTGTTCGGAAAAATGACGTTAGCTTGACAATGGATCTTAGGAGGTAGTTAAAGACACTCTTGGCCTTAAGAGGCTTTTGGAAACCCACCCCAGGGCTAGGTTTCTTGATAATGTTGCACTTTAGAGCTAAAGAGTGAGTTTAAAGATGCTCTTAAGCAACGAACGTTGTCTCTATAAGTGGTTTTCCCGAACTTGCTCGTAAGAAGGCATCTAAAGGACAACTTTGCTTAGGTGGGGTTTACATTAGACCATATCAGCGGATCATCAGATTAACGTTTTTAAAACGATTAGTGTGCACACAGCAACGCCAATACACGATTCGCGTGCACACAGCAACGCCAATACATGGATACGCTCGGCTCCGCAGGCATCCTGCGCTCCAAATCACTCCTCCCTGAACAGCGAGTGCCCTCTGGAGGGTGCGCACTCCGGCCCTGCGCAGCTCACAGAGCGCGCGAGTGGAGCGCACGAGCAGTGATTTGGGACTGAGCCGCTGTGTGTGTGATCTCAGTGCATGTCAGGCATGCGCGTCACTTACCACTTGTAAGTGGAAGGATGGCAAGCCTAAAGACAATCATAACTACACAATGGGCAGTATTTGCATCAGTATTTTCATACTTTTATACTCTAATGAAAGGTGATACAAGGCGGAAGTCCGCGCTGTTTTTCAGCAGTCACGTCACATGACCAACGCCAGCGAATCAGGAAGGTGGATGTCACAGTGACGTTGTCCAATGACGACGCCAGCTAGAGCTCAGCACAGCGCATCCGCGTATTCTCAATGTTTACACAGCACCGGAGCTGACACGATCTGGATTGAATACGTGGACCCTGGCGGATTCCCGTTTCCAGGCGTTTCCAGGCGTTTTAATGTAAACGGACAGTGCATCCGCGAAGAAAACGAGACAGATACGGTCTAATGTAAACTTGGCCTTAGAGTGTCTTTGCAATGCGTGTCCCTGATATAGGCATTAGTATTGATAAAGGCATTCGTACTGGAGTTGTTAAAGGCATTAGTAGTTGCTAAATCCGGTTGATGAGGTTACATGATAGTTTTTTTTTTCCCAAAAAAACAATGAAATATAAAATGTTAAAATATGTTAATATATCGTATCATTGTTAAGCACTACATATATAGTGGTAATTAATAATTGAAACTATTTTACATTTTTGGACAATAACATTATTTTATTCCAAGTCTGTTTTTTAATTAAATGAATAAACATTCACATGAAAGAATGAGCAAATAATAAGCTAAATAATTCAGTAAATGTGTCCGCTCATTTCACTGTTACTCAAACATGCAGTCAGGATTATTTCAACTGCTATCCATAATGCCAAGTTGCCAATGTTCTCCCTTATATACACACACACACACACACACTGTTAGAGGTGCAGAAATGCGTTTTATTTATGACACCAAGCTCGATAATCACTTGCCTAATGGAGTTAAATTTGATTAAAATGTGGCGATATCAATGTGACATTCTGATATCCATACATAATTCCATAACATATTGAAATTTATTCATAATGTTTTTTCGTATATTTATTTAATAATTAACTCAATGTACTTGCAATGTACAAGAAAAATAGTTGAACACCGGCAGCAGATTCAACACCAGTTTCTCTCATTGACTGTGAGCGTCCCTCCGCGGTGCAGCACATTGCGTATTCGGCTGTGAGCAAGTCGCTCTTTGTTGTGAACGAGTGATCCAGGTCCATCATAAATTAAAGGAGAACTGAAGGCAAATTTTTTATTATCAAAATTCTATTTCTCTCATGTTATTAAATATCGGAATGGATTTCTGATAGGGCGGCACGGTGGTGTAGTGGTTAGCGCTGTCGCCTCACAGCAAGAAGGTCCTGGGTTCGAGCCCCGGGGCCGGCGAGGGCCTTTCTGTGTGGAGTTTGCATGTTCTCCCCATGTCCGCGTGGGTTTCCTCCGGGTGCTCCGGTTTTCCCCACAGTCCAAAGACATGCAGGTTAGGTTAACTGGTGACTCTAAATTGACCGTAGGTGTGAGTGTGAATGGTTGTCTGTGTCTGTGTCAGCCCTGTGATGACCTGGCGACTTGTCCAGGGTGTACCCCGCCTTTCGCCCGTAGTCAGCTGGGATAGGCTCCAGCTTGCCTGCGACCCTGTAGAAGGATAAAGCGGCTAGAGATAATGTGATGATGTGATTTCTGATAGCTATTTTGTCGCTGCTATAGCAAGTTATGAGTGTTTGAAATATGCTCTGTAATATATCAGTCCATATGTCAAAGCAATGGCCGTAAACGAGATTCGTTGAGACCTGTGCGAGACATCGTAGGACGGAAGTAAAACGTACAGCGGAAATCAAAGTGACCAACTTCTGCCAACGTTGTCAAAAGACGCGCGCGCCCTCTTTCGAATGCTGACGTAATCAAGCCGGAAGTTTTGTTAGTTTTGATAGTAATCAGAAAAGTTTGAAAAAAGTAGGCAGTAATCGTCATTTAAACTCATTTTTGTGCAATATTTCGTTTGGAAAACAGTTTTCAAAATGGTGGCACTGACACCTGGTTGACACTTCACGTTTCGGAGTCTCGCACAAGTCTCGTGAAGATCGCACGGATAAGCGACGCCTGCCGTGGACCAAACGAACTAAATTCAACACGGCTAAAAACCGAATAGGCCGATAAGTCTAATATTTAATTGGAGTTAGTTGCCAATACGAGTCACGATATAAGGTTACTAAAACCGAAAACATAATTGAATAACACTTTAATTAAGAAATAAAGCAAGTTTAAAAATGACTTCAGTTCTCCTTTAAGAGCAAACTAAAACACTACTTTGGCTACGATGTTGTTTGGGAAAACCATGTTAGCTTGACGATGGATCTTTAGAGGCAGTTAGACGCTTTTAGCCTTAAGAGGCTTTTGGGAAACCCGCCCCAAGACTATAATGTAAGCCATAGGTAATTTGGTATTTTCCCTGCTCCGAACACACAATTAAGTAATGACAGTCCTTCCTGAGTTGACCTGGATTCATTAAAGCAGGGAAAACACTAAAATGTACAGGATAGAGGGTACTCCAGGACAAGGGCTACTCCAGGACAAGGGCTGGGAACCTGTGCTGTACTACAGCACTGGCATTTGTACATAAATATATAAAAATAGACTCACAAAAGCCGCATCGTGTCCCTCCTTCAAAGATAAATCCATTAGGCACCGCTCCATAACGTCTCAGGTCAGTCAGTCTCCAGTGCGCAATCACTGCTGGAGGGATGTCTCGGGCTATAGCGAGCAGGTTATTACATAGATGCAGTGAGGCTGCACCGCTCTCCAGTTTAGTGCCCGGCTGGACATTTACGCTGAACCTGTAGACTGAAAAAGAAACAACCTTTCATTTTGAGCTCAGCGTTTAAGTGTTATCCTAGAAAGAGACAGAGAAAGAGAAAGAGATTCCCTTTAAAATAGACATGTGCTAATATTACATTGCTTACCTTTTATGGTAATTTATATCATCATTCATATTTTCATTTAAATATGACTTTATGTTGGTATAATTAGCATGTCTGTTTCAAAGCAGAAGGAGCTCATTCATCCTTTCATTAATTTTCAGTAAGCTCTTTATCCTGGTCAGGGTCGGGATGGATCTGGAGTCTATCCAGGGAACGCTGGGAATGAGGCGGGAATATACTCTGGATTTTTGGATGGGATGCCAGTGCTTCACCAGGCACCATGATCACACTCATTCACACACTCAGGCCTCAATGTTAGCTTTTGAAACCTTTTGCCTTGCAGGGTAAATGGCCTCAAAACACTTTTGCCCCCCTTGAATTTTCTTTTGCCCTAAAATTTAGTGGCATTTTGGCAAGTTTTCAAGTACATGGTTCAAGGAAATACTGATATATTTTCTAGGGGTATAATTGAGTTATTTAGACAAAAGTACATGTCTTTTTTTTTTTTTTTAACAGCATTTATTTTTAAAAACATTTATTTCTGCAACAGAAGAACAAGACAAGCCCTGAAAGCATGAAACATAAATCAATATCATATATGTAAGACTTGCGTATGGTACTAGTATGTAATACATCTTTTAATAGAGTTTAGGACACAAAACACACTTTGTTTTGCCGATAACAATGACTAGCAATATTGCAAAGATGAATTATAAAACTAAAAACATTATCCCTCCTCCCTCCCTTCCTCCCTCCCTCCCTCCCTCCATCCACCCCCCCAAAAAAAACATCTTCACTTCACATGCATGATGGGCCAATGTCAAATGATAAATGGGGTAAGATATATTTATCTATGGGATAATTCACTATGTAAATGATATATATTTACTGTAGAGGGTGTGGTTTACTATTTGAGACACAAAAGCATGTCTTCCCATTCATTGAATATACTTACCACTAGCTTTTTTGCATATATATGTGGACATCCTGAAGTCAACCCGGGAAAATGTAGAGGGCACCAGCGACCACTCGTAGTGATGAAAAGCACTAATGCGCACGTGCGCCTGAAGCGAGCCAATCAGAATTGCTATTACAAATCGGGAAGAAAAAAACTAAATGGCGATCACAGGGGAGGCGAGGATGCTGGTTAATACGTCTTGTTTTTTGTAATGTACTCGCTCGAAAATAATTTTTGTGCTTAAAGAAGCCGACCGTAGGTGTGCCTGCATGGGCCTAACTCGCTAAAATATTTCTGCCCGAGCGTCTTGGTTGGGCAAATCAGGCATTTGGCAATGCCTGACGTTGAGGCTTGACACTTCAGGGCAGTTCAGTGTAGTCAGTCTTTCTACTGTTCTGGAATGTTTATAAGAGGTGGGAGGAAACTGGAGAACCCAGAGATAAAACATGCAAACCTTCACACAGAGATTAACCCAATCTTAGGATCTTTGAACCGGAAATCCTGGAGCTGTAAGGTGGCAACATTATCTTATGTGGAACAAAACATACCCTGTGTCCAAAATCACTCACTCCTTACTATATAGTGGACTATATAGTGAGTTTGCCATTTTGTAGTGCTGTCCGAATGTATAGTGAAAATTATTACACCCTATATAGTGGACTCATAGTATCCCACAATGCAACGTGAAAAGTAGTGTACAACCGATGGTCACTAACCAAGCAGTATATACCATCATGCATTGCGGTCGCACTGAAAGAAAAGCTGTAAAAGCTGTTTCATAAGGACCGTTAAGTATTTTAGATTGAGTACAACAGTAGTTTGTTTTTCCTTATGACAATAGACATGAGACAAATTTATAAGTTGTGGAGCAAAAATGACAATAATATTGTAGTGTGTTGGGGTGAATGGACAGAGGAATTATAAATGGACACTCAAGTACAATTAAAAATGGTAAGAGAATAGAAAATAAGCTAAAATAGAATAAGACAGATACGGTAAAATACAAGAATAAGTTATAGCGCAGACCGAGGAATTAATCAAAAGCCTCAAATTTGATTTAATAAAAGGCAGCGGGAAAGAAGAAAGTATTCAGCCTTGATTTAAAAGAACTGAAAGATGTAGCAGACACAAAGTACTTTGTATTTATTAAATGTCGGAAATACACTCAGTATAATATGGATTTATCACAAAAATACATGCGTGTATTTATTATTTTGAAAACCCACCAGCCGACTGATCTGACACGTTTTAAGTGTGCGACAGTAATGATGTAAATAACAGCACGGCGGAGTAGTGTCCGAAAGTGTTTTTTTTTCCGTTTTACCAATGAGCTCATTATATAGTCCTCTATATAATAATTCCCTATATAGTGAGTAGGGAGTAGTGAACGAGTGAGTGATTTCAGACACAGCTATAGAGGATGTGCAGTCACGTGACCCGTCCGTGTTTACTCCGCCATATTGGACGGCTTCAGGATTGTTTACCTTGCGCGAGCATAATGGATCCAGGGAGTAATCCCCAAGAAAATTCGGAAAATACCCCATCTACATCGCGCGATAACTTGTCTAAGTTTGTTCAGCATCTTGAAGGTGACGTGAGGCAGCGTTACGTGGAAAAGTGTTCCAGGTTGGGGATTGCAGATCTGTACAACTTGCCGCAATCCTTGTTCAGGGAAATTCGGTGCTGCGGTGCCGGCGATTTGCCCGATCTGGCCTACCACGACATTTACAATTTTCTTGTTAATCGTGAATCGTGTTACACTGGCAAAGCCCTCAAAGCTTACAAGAGCCTGGAAGCTTATAAATATTTTGTTGCGGGATGGGTATCCCAACTATACCTCTGGAAGGTTCCGAAGAAGAATGTCTACTTGATAACCTCACGGGTAAGTGGCATTAAGACGTTTATCATAAAGAGACGATGCAGGACGTTTTATCGTAAGAATGTTCGAAATCTAAACTCAGTTCCAGATAATGACAGGGTTGTAAATATGTATGTTTTTGTCTGAAAAAAAATATCACAAATCACCGCTATCTTTATCTGTGCAGAATTATTATTCAATATCAGATATAAATGTATAGGGGTCACAGATATGTCCAGCTTCTATATTCAAACAAATTAAAAATATATTTTCTTCCACCTCTACGTGCCTAAAATAACATACATATTCTTTTTCAGTACTTTACACAATCTGATAGGAAGAACTTTATAAACAAGTTATGCATTTGTATACATATTTTATTAAGAACATTAATATTACACGTCCATGTGAAAACCAGTTATATATATTTTTTTTATCTATAGGATGCTTCCTACAACCAAATGCTGAACAAGATATAACCATTCTCGAAAGATCTACTCCCACACACTTGATAATTAGAACGGGTTTGTCTAAGTTCTATGCGCGGCCATGCCGTCCAAGATGGCAGATAAACAAATATCACGTGACCTCGTGACGTCACGTGCACGCTCTCTATAGACAACAAAGATACTGCTGTTCAGAACCAAATAACGCAAGGAACTGCTAAATGGTAATCCTAAAGACGCATCTTTTCTGTGAAAGAAAGGGCATTTTTCTTTTCTCTGACTTTTTTGACATTAAAATATCTGTCTACTTACTGCTCCTCGCAAGAGAAATCCTAGAACTACTGTTTGCCACTTGCCTTTTTCAAGAACACTGTGATGTATTGCATTTTGCTATTCAACAAATAAAATACATGTATTTTGGTGGACAAATGGCTCCAAAGCAATACTATTGTCCAGTATGTTTTTATAACATTTATGGAAACTGGTGAACAGATTTATGGGTTTGTGACACTCCTTCCAATTTTTTTTTCAAAAAATAAAAGTCTAAAAGGTTCTTACTACAAAGTTGAATTTGGGGTAAAATGTTCTATTTCTGTTGCTGTTGGAGTTTCAAGATGTTTTGCTGCTGCACACACCGTGTATCCTATGTGTAAATGTTTTGCCGAGATAAAAAGCGTCCTGCATTTTATGATTCCGGAGGTTGCGGAAACAAGTGAGCAACAATAGCATGTGACCACCGTGGGGCATGTTTGACTTATTTTTAACCAAAACAAGTTGGCACGGGCAAACATGGCGGACTCGTCTCTCCCACCAGCTACAACCCCGATTCCAAAAAAGTTGGGACAAAGTACAAATTGTAAATAAAAACAGAATGCAATAATTTACAAATCTCAAAAACTGATATTGTATTCACAATAGAACGTAGACAACATATCAAATGTCGAAAGTGAGACATTTTGAAATTTCATGCCAAATATTGGCTCATTTGAAATTTCATGACAGCAACACATCTCAAAAAAGTTGGGACAGGGGCAATAAGAGGCTGGAAAAGTTAAAGGTACAAAAAAGGAACAGCTGGAGGACCAAATTGCAACTCATTAGGTCAATTGGCAATAGGTCATTAACATGACTGGGTATAAAAAGAGCATCTTGGAGTGGCAGCGGCTCTCAGAAGTAAAGATGGGAAGAGGATCACCAATCCCCCTCATTCTGCGCCGACAAATAGTGGAGCAATATCAGAGAGGAGTTCGACAGTGTAAAATTGCAAAGAGTTTGAACATATCATCATCTACAGTGCATATCATCATCAAAAGATTCAGAGAATCTGGAAGAATCTCTGTGCGTAAGGGTCAAGGCTGGAAAACCATACTGGGTGCCCGTGATCTTCGAGCCCTTAGACGGCACTGCATCACATACAGGCATGCTTCTGTATTGGAAATCACAAAATGGGCTCAGGAATATTTCCAGAGAACATTATCTGTGAACACAATTCATCGTGCCATCCGCCGTTGCCAGCTAAAACTCTATAGTTCAAAGAAGAAGCCGTATCTAAACATGATCCAGAAGTGCAGACGTCTTCTCTGGGCCAAGTCTCATTTAAAATGGACTGTGGCAAAGTGGAAAACTGTTCTGTGGTCAGACGAATCAAAATTTGAAGTTCTTTATGGAAATCAGGGACGCCGTGTCATTCGGACTAAAGAGGAGAAGGACGACCCAAGTTGTTATCAGTGCTCAGTTCAGAAGCCTGCATCTCTGATGGTATGGGGTTGCATTAGTGCGTGTGGCATGGGCAGCTTACATATCTGGAAAGACACCATCAATGCTGAAAGGTATATCCAGGTTCTAGAGCAACATATGCTCCCATCCAGACGACGTCTCTTTCAGGGAAGACCTTGCATTTTCCAACATGACAATGCCAAACCACATACTGCATCAATTACAGCATCATGGCTGCGTAGAAGAAGGGTCCGGGTCCTGAACTGGTCAGCCTGCAGTCCAGATCTTTCACCCATAGAAAACATTTGGCGCATCATAAAACGGAAAATACAACAAAAAAGACCTAAGACAGTTGAGCAACTAGAATCCTACATTAGACAAGAATGGGTTAACATTCCTATCCCTAAACTTGAGCAACTTGTCTCCTCAGTCCCCAGACGTTTACAGACTGTTGTAAAGAGAAAAGGGGATGTCTCACAGTGGGAAACATGGCCTTGTCCCAACTTTTTTGAGATGTATTGATGTCATGAAATTTAAAACCACCTAATTTTTCTCTTTAAATGATACATTTTCTCAGTTTAAACATTTGATATGTCATCTATGTTCTATTCTGAATAAAATATGGAATTTTGAAACTTCCACATCATTGCATTCCGTTTTTATTTACAATTTGTACTTTGTCCCAGCTTTTTTGGAATCGGAGTTGTAAAAGCCAGCGGAAAAGAAAAGGAAAACTTGCCTAGTGAGTACAACTGCAAGATAGAGCGAGGTTAGATGACGTGTCATTTTTTCTGGACAAATAACTAAATCATTCTAGCTAGCGCTTAGCTATCTTAGCTTGAGAATGGATGGGCTCGACTCCACGGTAGCGAGTATGGAATTACACACCTAATGTTTTGATCTGACAGAGAAAGAAACAAGAACACAAAAGCAGTAACAGAGAAAAGATATATTCATCTCTTGTTTCACGGATCTATTTACAAATGTCAACCACAAATTACATACCTGCGACTCAAATATTTTAATATGATGCAGAAGTCTATAAAATATTATGCTATTTCATGTGTACAAAAGCAAATTTCTTAAATGTTGCATTTTGAACTACGCTAATAGCTAATCTCATTAAAAAAAAAAAAACATTGGCACAAATGGGAGCTGTGTGCAGGAGGGATGTTTATTCAACCCACAATGCTGAAATTTAATGGCGCTGGGATATTCATTTAAATCCACTAAAGTAAACAGATTGATAAAGTAATGTGTTGCTCTAGCTAGAGGCATGAAAGCCTGATGAGTTCCCTTTAAAAAGAAACAATAAAGCATTTATGGAAATCAGTGAAATGATAAGTAAGCAAGTGCGCAGTGAACAGGGCTCTAGGATGTGATGTATTCATTACAAGCAGGATAAATACTCCAAAAAGAATAATCAATAACCTTGATGTTTTAAAGTGATATTATCAGATGAAGCTTATTTCCTGATGACAATTTTATTGTCTGCCATCACACACAGAGAGAGAGAGAGAGAGAGAGAGAGAGAGAGAAAATAGAAGTATATGAAAATAGAAATATGCTGACCGAGTCATCAATCAGGCTCAATGTAAGGGAAGTTAGCAAGCAAGCTGTCATATAGTGATGGAGGCACAGCAGAGGGAAGGAGACCAATAAGCGTGTTCAAGCATCATGGGAGAATTCAGTAAAGCATCATTCACCGTGCTTCTCTGAATGCACTGTTATCGTGCTGTCAGCATGGCGCACACACAAACTAATAAACAAAGGGAAGGATGTGAAATTCAGGATGTAACAGATCAAGACAGACACCGATCAGTCATCAGCTGTGATGTGCCTCAGGCATGTGTCGATGTTCCGTTTCCACGTCACAATAATTGCATAATCATTTATAGCAGCTTATAATATTACCACGATATTCACTGGCAAAATGGATGATCACCATAAGACTTATGAGTCTGTCTTCACTGAGAAACATTTGTGTCATACTGCTGCTGAATTCTTAATTCTGATTGATTAAAAGGTGTTGATTAATTTTCTATCTCAGCAGCTCACTCACTCACTCACTATCCGGTTTAACATCACGTAAACACCACCGGTGTGTTGGAGGCTGCATGGCAAGTCCATAATTCCTTCTTCCGGAAGTCCCTGTCTAAAGCATCTTTGGGTGTAAGGCACCACTTCTTGAGGCCCTGGTTGACCAGCTCACACCAGGTCTTGCGGGGGCGGCCCTTTTTCCTTGATCCGTCCACCTGCTGGAGCATGACCCTTCTGATACAATTTACAAGTTTGTTATTGCCGGGGTGGTTGTTGAGGTCTCGCCCTCTCACCCTATAAAATGCCCCAATGGCTCAGCGCAAAATATAGCCTCTGACAACCAAGTCCAGCTCCTGGCCTTCACGTGGCTTGAACCGTTTTATACCAACAGGAGAAGGGACGAAAGGCGGGTTACTGGTGCCTTAAAACCAGTTTGTTGCTGCTGTCTCGTTTTTCAATTCAGGCGTTTTTTTCTTTGTACGACTTGTCCCATCCTATGACCTATGACTTGTGTGTCCTGGCCCCTGGTGGATGGCAAGCTGTAGGACTCAGCTCCCCTAGATGCTGTAAATTTCTAGGTTGGTGATAGGAAGAGTATCCAGCTGTAAAATGTTGCCTCACTTTAAGTCATGGTAGCTCTACGGGTTTATATGAATGCTTCCATTACGTTATGTCACATTATGTTACATTACAGGCATTTAGCAGACGCTCTTATCCAGAACGACATACAACATACCCAGAGCAGCCTGGGGAGCAGTTGGGGGTTAGATACCTTGCTCAAGGGCACTTCAGTCATTCCTGCTGGTTAAGGGAATCAAATTGGCAACCTTTTGGTCCCAAAGCTGCTTCACTAACTATTAGGCCATGGCTTCCCCTTTCGTTCAATCGGTTATCATGTCTCTGATAAGGGACGGCTACATATAATCAAAGTCTAATCATTAACAGATAAAATCTGTGTTGTTATTTAACAAAGAAAAGGTTTGATCTTGATAATTTGATATTGAGAAGTTTTACAGGAAAGTTTTCAGGATGGAAGTTTGTGCTTGCAGTTTATTTGTTCGACTGGTAAGGGAACTGCTATTTGGTATAGCTGCTATAATATAAGGTGGAACTTGTAACTTTCTCATGGATGTTCAACAATATTAAATGTTGCTAAAAATGATCAAAACATATGGAGTAGAAGTCTGTAATTGATAAAAAAAAAAAAGTAAGCATTGGCAAACTGCTGAGGTATAAGAGGAATGAAACACTAGGCTGGTAACGATAACTCTGCTTTACAACCCCAATTCCATAAAGTCGGGACACTGTGTAAAACGTAAATAAAAACAGAATATGATGATTTGCAAATCATGGAAACCCTATATTTCATTGAAAACAGTGCAAAGACAACATATCAAATGATGACACTGAGAATTTTTTTTTTTTTGAAAAATATATGCTCATTTTGAATTTGATATCAGGAACAGGGTGGCACGGTGGTGTAGTGGTTAGCACTGTCGCCTCACAGCAAGAAGGTCCGGGTTCGAGCCCTGTGGCCGGCGAGGGCCTTTCTGTGTGGAGCTTGCATGTTCTCCCCGTGCCCACATGGGTTTCCTCCGGGTGCTCCGGTTTCCCCCACAGTCCAAAGACATGCAGGTTAGGTTAACTGGT
Organism: Neoarius graeffei; assembly: GCF_027579695.1. Lineage (NCBI taxonomy): Eukaryota > Metazoa > Chordata > Actinopteri > Siluriformes > Ariidae > Neoarius > Neoarius graeffei. Next base: position 74,541,224 of record NC_083575.1, on the reverse strand, counting down.
GACTCTAAATTGACCGTAGGTGTGAATGTGAGTGTGAATGGTTGTCTGTGTCCATGTGTCAGCCCTGTGATGACCTGGCGACTTGTCCAGGGTGTACCCCGCCTTTCGCCCGTAGTCAGCTGGGATAGACTCCAGCTTGCCTGCGACCCTGTAGAACAGGATAAAGCGTCTACAGATAATGAGATGAGATATCAGGAACACATTTCAGAAAAGTTAGGACAGGGGCAACAAAAGACCGCAAAAGTTGTGTAATGCTAATAAAAACTAATTTGGTGAATTGGCACCAGGTCAGTAACATGATTGGGGATAAAAAGAGCATCCCAGAGAAGCGGACTCTCTCAGAAGTAAAGATGGAGAGGGGTTCACCGCTCTGTGAAAGACTGTGTGGGCAAACAGTGCAACAATTTAAGAATAATGTTCCTCAATGTAAAACTGCAAAGAATTTGGGGATCACGTCATCTATGCTACATAATATCATTAAAAGGTTCAGAGAATGTGGAGAAATCTCTGTATGCCAGAGACAAGGCTGAAAACTGACACTGGATGCCTGTGATCTTCAGGCCCTCAGGAGACACTGCATTAAAAGCAGACACGTGTCTGAAGTGGAAATCACTGTATGGGCTCAGGAACACTTCAGAAAACCATCGCCTGTGAAAACTGTTCATTACTGCATCCACAAATGCAAGTTAAAACCAGTTATAAACAATATCCAGAAACCCCGCCCCCTTCTCTGGGCGCAAGCTCTTTTATGATGGACTGAGGCGAAGTGGAAAACTGTCCCATGGTCTGACAAATCAAAAGTAGAAATTCTTTTTAAAAATCATGGACACCACGTCCTTCAGGCTAAAGAGGAGAGGGACCATCCGGCTTGTTGTCAGTGCACAGTTCAAAAGCCAGCATCTGTGATGGTATGAGGTGCATTAGTGCACATGGCATGGGTAGCTTGTACATCTGGGAAGGCATCATTAATGCTGAATGATATATACACATTTCAGAGCAATATGCTGCCATCCAGACAAAATCTTTTTTAGAGAAGGCCTTCCTTCTTTCAGCAAGACAATGCCAAACTACTTTCTGCACATATTAAAACTGCATGGCTCTGTAGTAAAAGAGTCCAGGTGCTAAACTGGCCTGCCTGCAGTCCAGACCTGTCTCCCATTTAAAACATTTGGTGGATTATGAAGCGCAAAATATGACAAAGGAGACCCCGAACTGTTGAGCAAATGAAATTGTATATGAGGTAAGAATGGGGCAACATTTCTATTTCAAAACTACAGCAATTGGTCTCCTCAGTTCCCAAACATTTACAGAGTGGTGTTAAAAGTAGAGGTGATGCAATATAGTGGTAAACATGCCCCTGTCCCAACTTTTTGAAACGTGTTGTTATCAAATTCAAGCTGAGCATATATTTTTCAAAAAACAATAAAATTTCTTAGTTTCAACATTTGATATGTTGTTTTTGTACTATATTCAATGAAATATAGGGTTTCTGTGATTTGCAAATCGTCATACTCTGTTTTTTATTTACATTTTACACAGTATCCCAAATTTATGGAACTGGGGTTATAATTCTGGCTGCATCCCGCAAATCAGTCATTAATTATTTTCCTATAACAAACATATATTCCATATATAACGCTATTTCAAAGATAGCTATATCAATATGTGTTCCAAAATAAGGCACTCTACAATACATGGTCAAAAATATGTGGACATCTGCCCATCAGAGCTGTATGTCATTCTCCCAAGTTGGAATCACACAATTACAGTGTACAGAATGCCTTTGTACGTATGCTGTAGCATAAAGATTTCCCTTCACTGGAACCAAGAAGCCCAAATGTGTTCCAGCATGACAGTACCTCTGTACACAAACTAAGCTCCACGAAAACATGGTTTTCCAAGGTTGGAGTGGATGAACTGGAATGATCTGCACAGAGCCCTGATCTCAACCCCACTGAGCACCTTTGGGGTGAATTGGGACTCCAATTTCATGCCAGGCCTCCTCACCTAACATCTTGTCTCTGAAGGATCATAAATCCCCACAGCCATGCTCCAAAATCTAGTGGAAAGCCTTCCCAGAAGAATGGAGGTTATTATAACAATATTAACGCCCATGTTTTTCAATGGCAATACTTCAGTACTCAGTTACCCATATACTTTTGGCCAAACAGTATCTCTCTAAAGGATCTTGAAAGTATCACCCAAATATTATCCTACCTTGCTAACAAATTTATGCAGCCACATACCATATGAAGAACAATATTTTGGACCGTCAGTAATGGCAGCAACAATAATTATGCTTTTTTAAGGATATTACATTTCGATTGCAAATATTAAAAATCGTGTTTGTTGATGACAATCCTGCTGAGCAAAAGCTCAGCATACAGTGTTGAGCCTGTGTCTAAGAACTGGTTGATGAAAGAACCTAAAGAATGTAGAAGAGGAGTTGGTGAAGGAAAGTTCTGGAGAAACTTACAGGATTGCTGGCACCTCAGCAAACCATATTTAAACTTCAAGAGTGCATCCGCGTCATACACAACCTGACTGGCATTCAGGGGGGTGACTTAATATAGACCTCGAAACCACAAATGATGTTTGCTATGTGCTCCATCGTTGTGTGTGTACTTTTGGAAAGGAGTGCACACGAAGGTGCAGGGTCAAAAGCTTGTGTTATGATAGTTATGATAACTTTGGGATCACAAAAAAATTATTAACTGTAATTAACAAAAACTGAAAAAATGTATTCCTTCTTGGCATAGCTCATATAAAGATTCTTAGAAACATTTTGATATATTGTGGTGTATCTGTATAAATAGAGTGATCTTGAATTAATATTTACTATATACATACAGTGCTCAGCATAAATGAGTACACCCTCTTGAAAAGTAACATTTTAAACAATATCTCAATGAACACAAACAATTTCCAAAATGTTGACAAGACAAAGTTTAATATAACATCTGTTTAACTTAGAACCTGAAAGTAAGGTGAATAATATAACGTAGATTACACATTTTTTCAGTTTTACTCAAATTAGGGTGGTGCAAAAATGAGTACACCCCACAACAAAATCTACTACATCTAGTACTTTGTATGGCCTCCATGATTTTTAATGACTGCACCAAGTCTTCTAGGCATGGAATGAACAAGTTGGCGACATTTTGCAACATCAATCTTTTTCCATTCTTCAGCAATGACCTCTTTTAGTGACTGGATGCTGGATGGAGAGTGACGCTCAACTTGTCTCTTCAGAATTCCCCATAGGTGTTCGATTGGGTTCAGATCAGGAGACATACTTGGCCACTGAATCACTTTCACCCTGTTCTTCAGAAATCCAACAGTGGCCTTAGATGTGTGTTTAGGATCATTGTCATGTTGGAAAAGTGCACGACGACCAAGGGCATGGCGTGATGGTAGCATCTTCTCTTTCAGTATAGAGCAATACATCTGTGAATTCATGATGCCATCAATGAAATGCAGCTCCCCGACACCAGCAGCACTCATGCAGCCCCACATAAGGACACTGCCACCACCATGTTTCACTGTAGGCACCAGGCATTTTTCTTTGTATTCCTCACCTTTGTGACGCCATACAGTTTTGAAGCCATCAGTTCCAAAAACATTTATCTTGGTTTCATCACTCCAGAGTATAGAGTCCCAGTAGTCTTCATCTTTGTCAGCATGGGCCCTGGCAAACTCTAGGCGGGCTTTTTTGTGCCTGGGCTTTAGGAGAGGCTTCTTTCATGGACGGCATCATGCATGCCATTCCTCTGCAGTGTACGCCGTATTGTGTCATGGGAAATAGTCGCCCCAGTTTGGCTTTCTACTTCTTTAGATAACTGCAGTGAACTTGCATGCCGATTTTCTTCAACTCTTCTCATCAGAAGACGCTCCTGTCGAGGTGTTAACTTCCGTGGACGACCTGGACGTCTCTGTGAGATGGTTGCAGTTCCATCTTTCTTAAATTTTTGGACCACTTTTGCTACAGTATTCTGACTGATAAGTAAAGCTTTGCTGATCTTCTTGTAGCCTTCACCTTTGTGGTGTAAAGAAATTATTTTCTTTGGGGAATTCTGAAGAGACAAGTTGAGCATCACTCTCCATCCAGCATCCAGTCACTAAAAGAGGTCATTGTTGAAGAATGGAAAAAGATTGATGCTGCAAAATGTTGCCAACTTGTTCATTCCATGCCTAGAAGACTTGGTGCTGTCATTAAAAATCATGGAGGCCATACAAAGTACTAGATGTCGTAGTTTTTGTTGTGGGGTGTACTCATTTTTGCACCACCCTGATTTGAGTAAAACTGAAAAAATGTGTAATCTAAGTTATATTATTAACCTTACTTTCATGTTCTAAGTTAAACAGATGTTATATTAAACTTTGTCTTGTCAACATTTTGGAAATTGTTTGTGTTCATTGAGATATTGTTTAAAATGTTACTTTTCAAAGGGGGTGTACTCATTTATGCTGAGCACTGTATATGAGTGCAGAGGTTTCTCACCGTCTCCGAGGCTGTAGCGTATGCGCGCGTCCCAGGCCAGGAGGTTTTCCCTGCTGTCGAAGCCAAGTGTAAGGGACTGTGTGAGGCAAAGCAGGGTAAGGGCGTAATTCACTCCTTCATAAGCCTGCAGGAGCTCCAGCCCACAGATGTCACCCAGCGTGAGCTGACTCTTCTCCCGCTGCCCTTTATTGCGTTCTTTATAGACCAGCACACACAGGCAGTCTGACACACACACACACACACACACACAAATTAAGCAATAAACTATATTATTAACAGTTATTCCAAGAAATTGAGTCGTACATGAGCTGATAGCTGATGAGGCGCATAGCACCGGGTTGGCTATAAGCCATGTACGACAAGATTGAGTGGAATAACTGTTTAACTCTATCCACATTCACTGGATTTTGAGAAACAGAGTGTTTTTATTTTTTGCAAATTTGATAAATAAAACTTTATATAAAATCCCCGACAAAATCGTTTCCGCTTAGAATCTAAACAAACCGGTGAAATGACAGTCACAATTTGTGAAAAATGCAATAATAATAATTCTTGAAAAATAAAAAAAGATATGTTCTTACCATCAAATAATTTTATTCCATATTTTGTTCCTTTTTTTTTTGTATTTTTGGGGTTTTGTTTTCAAGTGAAGTTTTTATTTCGTCCTTGGTTGCTTCAGCAACACACTGCGCCATTTTGTTTTTCTCTACTTACGGTATATGAGCTGATATCCTAGTAGTAGTGTAGCCAATCAGACCGCACAATTGCTCATATCCAGTGAATATGGATAGAATAATGTAAAATATGCAAATCCTACTTAAATGCTTTACTGCTGTAACAAGTTACTGTTATATAGTGATGTAGTGAAATGCAAACAACATGGAAATACAGACAGACTGTCATTTGAATTTCAATTTAATTTGCACCTTATTTACTTATAAATTGCTTTTAAACAAGTTATCACTATCTCTGTTTAGACTCCTTTTGGTACAGTTTAGTACCTTGTTTTTCTTTTACAGATTTCGAGATTTCTAATGAGCAAACTGAACATGACAGCAGCAAGAAAAACACTTTTTTTCTTGTTACTGTCATCTTTAGCTTGCTCCTGAGATGCAAATTTCTGCAAAAATAGTATGATTAAAGGTTGACTGCCTTTCAGATTTTTCAAGTGTAGGTCATAAAAAGAATTTTCCCGACACCCAGTTATTTCTGTTTAGTGGACTGAAAGCTACTGAATTCGAATCACAGGCTTCCAATTTTATGATTTCATCTCATCTCATTATCTCTAGCTGCTTTATCCTTCTACAGGGTCGCAGGCAAGCTGGAGCCTATCCCAGCTGACTACGGGCGAAAGGCGGGGTACACCCTGGACAAGTCGCCAGGTCATCACAGGGCTGACACATAGACACAGACAACCATTCACACTCACATTCACACCTACGGTCAATTTAGAGTCACCAGTTAACCTAACCTGCATGTCTTTGGACTGTGGGGGAAACCGGAGCACCCGGAGGAAACCCACGCGGATTTTATGATTTTTTTTAAAAAATAGAACAATTAATGAATTTAGAGCCACATGGCCATAAATTCTCTGCTATTTTTTCCTGCTTCACTATGACCCAATTCAAGATACTACGTCATGCATCATGTGTTGGGTTTTCCCCGTTCACACAAGACATTGTGGGATACAAATTTGAAACCGGAGAGAAAAATGGAGGACGTGAGTGTGCGAATGAAACGTGAAAGACCGACTACAGTAACGGAAAGCGAGAAGAAAAGACGAGATGTTATATATGAAGGAAAGGAAATGCAGGACCAATCTAATAAATATCGGTGGTCAGCAAGCACCTCAGTGTGATCAACTGTTTGTTTAGCGACAGAATTATGGAACTGTCAGTGCACGGTCAAAGGTAAACCTGCGCATGCGCATGCACATGGACTTCCTCTGTCTGCTTGACTGCACAAAGCAAGCGATTTCATGCACGTTATTTGCTCGGGAATCGCCTCAAATTAAATAACTTCCGAGCCACAGAATTGCCTGGGTTTTTTTTGTTTGTTTGTTTTTGTTTTTTGAGATATTACAGAAATAAACATACATCACAATGACTAAATTTCAAAGGGAACTAAATGTCACCGGTTTTATGAAATCGAAAGGCCATCTAGGTTTAACGTTATGAAGAAATCTTAAAAGAAAGAAAGAAACCAATCCTCCTTTACTCAAAACCAGTTTGTGAAATTATAAAAAGCAGGATTTAAAAAATGGCAAAAAGAACGTTAAAAATAAGTATATAAATAAATAAATAAATAAATAAATACAAATTTAAAAATCACACGATGCGTTCAGATCACTGTGCCAGCACTCGCTGGTATAGTAATGAGAGCTTGTTAGCACCTGTAGGGTTAGTCTATAATTATCCACTCCTACACAAATGTCTTATGCAGGCCAGCGTGCAATTAAAGTGAAGCCAGTGAGACATCACTGTAATGTTGGGCTGATGGTCTATATTTACTGTATGTGTTTGTAGTTGTAGTTCAGTATGAACAGACCTACAAGCAGCTGCCACATGACGCACTTTAGAGAGAGATTTATTGCAACAGCTGGAGACTGACTGACTCATTACATGTCAGCCTCTGACAAAATCCCAAAACATTTGTAGACTTAGTCTGGTACATTCAGTCACTAAAAATGGCAAAGAACCACCTACTTGTACAGGAAGAGGCCATTTGACCATCACTAGAAAGTAGAACCGCCAAATTTGGGGCCCACGGGCTATATTTGGCCCTTAGTGCCTGACAAGCTCATGCTTTATTCTCCTCTTCTTTTGAAAGTAAAATCCTTAGCATAACATACAAAATGTACGTTTTGTGCAGCTAAAAAGTGCATTTTCTGAGTTTTATGGTAATGTATAGCACAGTGCTGATAAGCTTCCTTATTAATTTGTCTCTGAAAAATGACCGTATTCTCACTCTCTCCTGCTCTGTCCCCTCCGTTTTTCACTTTTAATGATATTTTGTTTCAATATAAATTTTATACAACAACAGAAGAGAGTGATAAGCATAAAATATTGCTCATTTGAAATATAGAGGGTAATTTAATATTGTTGTTTTTAAAGAAATATGCTCACATACTGTGCGTGTGTCTTACATCACTGGTTTTGAGTCAAGATGGAGCGATCAAAACAGTGGCACACTGATCAAAGAATATGTCAAAGAAATGGGCAAGATGACTTTTTTTTTTTACAAAAAATAAATTAGACAGCAGTTCCCTCTTTTTTTTTTCCAAAGTACAGCAGTGAGGACCGAAAAGAAAAGGCAAGTGACCTTAGAATGTTAATTTTCTACCAAATATAATACATTTTATTGCATTGTAATTTCCCAAGGGTGGCACGGTGGTGTAGTGGTTAGCGCTGTCGCCTCACAGCAAGAAGGTCCGGGTTCAAGCCCCGTGGCCGGCGAGGGCCTTTCTGTGCGGAGTTTGCATGTTCTCCACGTGTCCGCGTGGGTTTCCTCCGGGTGCTCCGGTTTCCCCCACAGTCCAAAGACATGCAGGTTAGGTTAACTGGTGACTCTAAATTGACCGTAGGTGTGAATGTGAGTGTGAATGGTTGTGTGTGTCTATGTGTCAGCCCTGTGATGACCTGGCGACTTGTCCAGGGTGTACCCCGCCGTTCGCCCATAGTCAGCTGGGATAGGCTCCAGCTTGCCTGCGACCCTGTAGAACAGGATAAAGCGGCTAGAGATAATGAGATGAGAATTTCCCAAGGGTGGCACAGTGGTGTAGTGGTTAGCACTGTCGCCTCACAGCAAGAAGGTCCGGGTTCGAGCCCCGTGGCCGGCGAGGGCCTTTCTGTGCGGAGTTTGCATGTTCTCCCCGTGTCCGCGTGGGTTTCCTCCGGGTGCTCCAGTTTCCCCCACAGTCCAAAGACATGCAGGTTAGGTTAACTGGTGACTCTAAATTGACCGCAGGTGTGAATGTGAGTGTGAATGGTTGTCTGTGTCTATGTGTCAGCCCTGTGATGACCTGGTGACTTGTCCAGGGTGTACCCCGCCTTTCGCCCGTAATCAGCTGGGATAGGCTCCAGCTTGCCTGCGACCCTGTAGAACAGGATAAAGCGGCTAGAGATAATGAGATGAGATGAGATGTAATTTCCCATTGGCCTCCCCATCCAGATTCATTTTTGTCCCTTTGTAGGAAAGAATTTGGGCACCTCTGCTATAAAGCAACGTCAGACTTCTCCCATGGACCATCAGCAAATACATTTGAACTCCATGACAAAGAACCTTCTACTTACTACTCCATCAACTCCATCCAATGTTTTCGTCAAATAAAAATCTGGAAGTGCTTTTAAATGCATGATATTTGTACCAATCCACTGACTGTTTCTTGCTCTGAAATGCCGTGTTGTCATGGTGTTCAAAAGTTGTTTTCTTGTTGCAAACTGATGTCTCTTTTGGCCATCCATAGACAAGGGAACCGATCAGAGGTGAAGATTTTGAAAACTGTCCCCAGACACTGTACATATCAGACACCTTATGGGCCATTGTGGATAGTGCTAAAGCTGAGCCTAGCACCAACAGGAAGTAACGATTAACAGTTTTCTACAATACCCACAATGCTGTTCGACTACCTGCTGATAGCAGTGGTAAGATTTAGCCCTTACATCATCTCTTCCTAAAGAGAGCGATGCAGCAGCACTTTAGTCTTTTCCTCTGTCCAGCTCTCTCTCTCCTCCTCATCTGTACACAGCTCAAACAGATCAGCTTCCAAAGCTTCAACTTTAATGCTGACACCACCGTCAACTCCAATATGTTCGTCACCTCTTAGATCACTAACAAGCAGAGCCGTGTCTCTGCCAAAACTCAGCTCAACTCTATCGCATAGCTGCATCGCATCCTCGGACTTTAGGCTCAATTCAAGTAGTTGATGTCTCTACTATTTCTATGTTTGATTTCTCTTTAAAATAATATTGAATGCTGCTGGACAAGGATGAGTGAGAAAAGAAGCTCTTGCCTTTTTAAGAGCCAAGAAGCCTTTATTTATCACACATACACTCAAGCACAGATTTAAGCACACAGTGAAATTTAATCTCTGCTTTTAAGCCATCTGAAGCAGTGAACACACACATGCACACACAAGTGAGCAATGAGCACTTACACATACCCAGAGCAGTAGGCAGCTATGCTACAGCACCCAGGGAGCAGTTGTGAGTTAGGTGCCCTTGGTCAAGGGCACTTCAGCCCAACCTCAGGCCATGGCTGCCCCATGTTAACCTAACCTGCATGTCTTTGGAATGTGGGGGAAACCGGAGCACCCAGAAGAAACCCACGCAGACACGGGGAGAACATACAAACACCACACCGAAAGGACCCCGTCAGCCATTGGACTCAAACCCATAACCTTCTTGCTGTGAGGCGACAGTGCTAACCACTGTACCTAAGGAGCTAACAGCAAAACCTGACCTGTCTTGTTTTTGAGATTTTTGAAATTTATCTCCTTTTAAACACAGTTTTAACTCTCCTAGAAATGTCCGTCTGTGGTATCGGTGCACCAAACAACTGCTAACTTCTCACAGGAATAATGAAAATACATATAAGCAGTAAATTAGAACCAGAATTGTTCAAGACATTAAATATATTCATAGTGAAATATTTGTAATGTGTTTCATCATTAGTGTTGCTTTGGACGTATTTTGAGCAAATTGTTTCAGTCGTCACAGCAACTACAAAGCCAATTCAGTAACAAATAGCAAAGGCTTCACATTGGGCCCATGCTAGGGTTTCACGAGCACACTGGATATTCTCCACTATGCTTTTTTACATGGCAATGAAGTAGTGCACTACTGAAAGTGGACAAGGTACAATTTTGAACTTTATGCTTTCGTTAGTGGATTAGATATTACCCCCTGTGCTCCACTTTGCCAGAACTCACACAATAGTGCACTATTAGCTTCAGACAAAGAAAAATGTACTTTTCGGAAGGGTTAAAGGAGAACTGAAGGCAAATTTTTATTATCAAAATTCTACTTCTCATTTTATTAAATATCGGAATGCATTTCTGATCACTATTTTGTCACTGCTATAGCAAGTTATGAGTGTTTGAAATACGCTATGTAATATATCAGTCCATATGTCAAAGCAACGGCCGTAAACGAGATTCGTTGAGACCTGTGCGAGACATCGTAGGATGGAAGTAAAACGTACAGCGGAAATCAAAGTGACCGACATCTGCCAACGTTGTCAAAAGACGCATGCGCCCTCTTTCGAATGCTAATGTAATCAAGCCGGAAGTTTTGTTTGTTTTGATAGCAAATCAGGAAAGTTTGAAAAAAGTAGGCAGGAATCATCATTTAAACTCATTTTTGTGCAATACTTCGTTTGAAAAACAGTTTTCAAAATGGCGGCACTGACACTTGGCTGACACTTGACGTTTCGAAGTCTCGCACAAGTCTCGTGAAGATTGTGTGGATAAGCGACGCCTGCCGTGGACCAAACGAACTAAATTCAACACGGCTAAAAACCGAATAGGCCGATAAGTATAGTATTTAATTGCAGTTAGTTGCCAATATGAGTCACAATATAAGGTTACTAAAACCGAAAACGTAACTGAATAACACGTTAATTAAGAAATAAAGCAAGTTTAAAAATGACTTCAGTTGTCCTTTAAGATTTCCATATATACACTGATCAGCCATAACAGTAAAACCACTGACAGATGAAGTGAATAACATTGATTATTCTATTCACATTCACTGGATATGAGCAACTGTGCACTCTGATTGGCTACTTCGACTACTAGGATATTAGCTCATATACCGTGAGTAGAGAAAAATAAAATGGCGGCGAATGTTGCTGAAGCAACTGAGGATGAAATAAAAACTCTACTCGAAAACAAATCCTCAAAAATACAAAAAAAAGCAACAAAATATGGAATAAAAGTATCTGATGGTGAAAACATATCTTTTTTATTTTTCAAGAATTGTTATGAGAGCATTTTTCACAAATTGCTACTATCATTTCGCTGGTTTGTTTATATTCTAAGCGGGAATTATTTTGTCATATGTTTTGTATAAAGTTTTTATTTATCGAATTTGCAAGAAATAAAAATAAAAATGTTCTCAAAATCCAGTGAATGTGGATCGAATAAAACAGTTATTCCACTCAATCTCATCATACATGGTTTATAGCCAACTCGGTACAACACACCTTGTTGGCTATCAGCTCACGTACAACTTGATTTCGTGGAATAACTGTTAATTATCTTATTATAGTGGCACCTGTCTAGGGGTGAGATATATTAGGCAGCAAGAGAACAGTCAGTTCTTAAAGTTGATGTGTTGGAAACAGGAAAAACGGGCAGGCGTAAGGATCTGAGCGACTCTGACAAGGACCAAATTGTGATGGCGAGATGACTGGAGCTGAGCAACTCCAAAATGGGACATCTTGTGGGGTGTCCCCAATATTCAGTGGTTAGTACCTACCAAAAGTGGTCCAAGGAAGGACAACCGGTGAACCAGCAACATACTCATGGGTGTCAAAGTCTCACTGATTCGCAAGGGGTATGAATGCAAGCCCATATGGTCCAATCCCACAGAAGAGCGACTGTAGCACAAACTGCTGAAAAGGTTAAAGCTGATACCTTTCTGTTTTAGCCAACATTAACTTTTTCAGCAGTTTGCCCATTTTTCCTGCTGCCAACATGTCAACTTCAATAATTGACTGTTCTATTCCTGTCTAATATATCCCACCCCACAGCAGGTGCCATTGTAATGAGATAATTAGTATTATTCACTTCACCTGTCAGTGGCTGATTGGTGTATGTCTGTTAAGTAATGTTGCTAGAGGATGATTATAGTAATTATTATCGAGTTACACTAGATAGACAATCTCTGTATAAATTACAGAGATGGGAATGTCTTCACAATGTACACTAAAAGCTCCATGCACACCACAAACAACACATTTTAATACAAACTGACTGTTTTGACCTTTACTATATACAGTGGTGCTTGAAAGTTTGTGAACCCTTTCGAATTTTCTATATTTCAGCATAAATATGACCTAAAACATCATCAGATTTTCACACAAGTCCTAAAAGTAGATAAAGAGAACCCAGTTAAACAAATGAGACAAAAATATTATACTTGGTCATTTATTTATTGAGGAAAATGATCCAATATTACATATCTGTGAGTGGCAAAAGTATGTGAACCTCTAGGATTAGCAGTTAATTTGAAGGTGAAATTAGAGTCAGGTGTTTTCAATCAATGGGATGACAATCAGGTGTGAGTGGGCACCCTGTTTCATTTAAAGAACAGGGATCTATCAAAGTCTGATCTTCACAACATGTTTGTGGAAGTGTATCATGGCACGAACAAAGGAGATTTCTGAGGACCTCAGAAAAAGCGTTGTTGATGCTCATCAGGCTGGAATAGGTTACAAAACCATCTCTAAAGAGTTTGGACTCCACCAATGCACAGTCAGACAGATTGTGTACAAATGGAGGAAATGCAAGACCACTGTTACTCTCCTCAGGAGTGGTCGACCAACAAAGATCACTCCAAGAACAAGATGTGTAATAGTCAGCAAGGTCAAAAAGGACCCCAGGGTAACTTCTAAGCAACTGAAGGCCTCTCTCACATTGGCTAATGTTAATGTTCATGAGTCCACCATCAGGAGAACACTGAACAACAATGGTGTGCATGGCAGGGTTGCAAGGAGAAAGCCACTGCTCTCCAAAAAGAACATTGCTGCTCGTCTGCAGTTTGCTAAAGATCATGTGGACAAGCCAGAAGGCTATTGGAAAAATGTTTTGTGGATGGATGAGACCAAAATAGAACTTTTTGGTTTAAATGAGAAGCGTTATGTTTAGAGAAAGGAAAACACTGCATTCCAGCATAAGAACCTTATCCCATCTGTGAAACATGGTGGTGGTAGTATCATGGTTTGGGCCTGTTTTGCTGCATCTGGGCCAGGACGGCTTGCCATAATTGATGGAACAATGAATTCTGAATTATACCAGCGAATTCTAAAGTAAAATGTCAGGACATCTGTCCATGAACTGAATCTCAAAAGAAGGTGGGTCATGCAGCAAGACAATGACCCTAAGCACACAAGTCATTCTACCAAAGAATAGTTAAAGAAGAATAAAGTTCATGTTTTGGAATGGCCAAGTCAAAGTCCTGACCTTAATCCAATCGAAATGTTGTGGAAGGACCTGAAGTGAGCAGTTCATGTGAGGAAACCCACCAACATCCCAGAGTTGAAGCTGTTCTGTACGGAGGAATGGGCTAAAATTCCTCCAAGCCGGTGTGCAGGACTGATCAACAGTTACCGGAAATGTTTAGTTGCACTTATTGCTGCACAAGGGGGTCACACCAGATACTGAAAGCAAAGGTTCACATACTTTTGCCACTCACAGATATGTAATATTGGATCATTTTCCTCAATAAATAAATGACCAAGTATAATATTTTTGTCTCATTTGTTTAACTGGGTTCTCTTTATCTACTTTTAGGACTTGTGTGAAAATCTGATGTTGTTTAAGGTCATATTTATGCAGAAATATAGAAAATTCTAAAGGGTTCACAAACTTTCAAGCACCACTGTACATCTGTTCTTCTGCTTTAAATTCAGCCAATACTCAACTTTGTTTGAGTTTTCACAGGAGATGATAGAAAAGACTGTTTACTGGAATGTCACTAATGCACAATATTTTAGAGCGGAATTGAGATGAATCTTTATCAGGATGACAATTTGTACGGGATATGTATCACCTGGGGTAACATCACAGCACTGTTCAATTCTCAAAGTTCAAGGGGTGAAGAAATACTCGATATAACAGCAACTATTACATTAACATGAGGGTTCTATTAATGCACTCTTTCTAATCTGTGAGAGACTTACTGTATATGGCAGAAGCGTCACATATTCTAAAGCTAATAAAAACGGATGAAAATGAAACAAAGAAAAGTGTAGTTTACTATTCGGAGACTTTTATGTAAGATTTATGGAAGGAGTCTCCAGTGTCAGAGCTTTGTAACAGTCACTATGTTCTCCATCATGGGAAAGTCTTCAGGACATAGCACTTTGCACTTTCCAGTTTCTCTGTAACAAGACAACATGTGTTTTTTTTTTTGTGGTCTAATTAACTTCAAGTAAGAGAATAAACAAGATCCTGGAGAGAGGACAACTGTTTATAGCTGGTATAACATTGATTATTCTATTCACGTTCACTGGGTATGAGCAACCGTGCGCTCTGATTGGCTACTTCTACTACTAGGATATCATCTCATATACCATGAGTAGAGAAAAACAAAATGGCGGAGCGTGTTGATGAACCAACTGAGGATGAAATAAAAACTCTACTCGAAAACAAAACGACAAAAAATACAAAAAAAGGAACAAAATATGGAATAAAATTATTTGATGGTAAGAACGTATGTTTTTTTTTATTTTTCAAGAATTATTATGACAGTATTTTTCAGAAATTGCTACTGTCATCTCACCAGTTTGTTTACATTCTAAGCAAAAATGATTTTCTCAGACATTTTGTATAAAGCTTTTATTTATCGAATTTGCAAAAAATGAAAATAAAAATGCTTTGTTTCTCAAAATCCAGTGAATGTGGATAGAATAAAACAGTTATTCCACTCAACCTTGTTGTACATGGCTTATAGCTACATGCCTCGTTAGCTGTCAGGTCATGTACGACTCGATTTCGTGGAATAACTGTTAAATGTGTAATGTTTTGGAATGGCCAAGTCAAAGTCCTGACCTTAATCCAATCAAAATGTTGTGGAAGGACCTGAAGCGAGCAGTTCATGTGAGGAAACCCACCAACATCCCAGAGTTGAAGCTGTTCTGTACGGAGGAATGGGCTAAAATTCCTCCAAGCCGGTGTGCAGGACTGATCAACAGTTACTGGAAACGTTTAGTTGCAGTTATTGCTGCACAAGGGGGTCACACCAGATACTGAAAGCAAAGGTTCACATACTTTTGCCACTCACAGATATGTAATATTGGATCATTTTCCTCGATAAATAAATGAGCAAGTATAGTATTTTTGTCTCGTTTGTTTAACTCTTTATCCCTTAAAGCAGTTGCTACAGCCACCCTTGTATATGTACATACTTTTCACTCTTAGAACATATTTACAGGAAAAAAAAAAGTCTAAAGACAAGGTTTTGACAAGGTGTTAGACAAGGCGTCATATGTCATCATTATGGGATATACACGAGGTCGTCATTAAGGGGTAAAGAGTTAACTGGGTTCTCTTTATCTACTTTTCAGACTTGTGTGAAAATCTGATGATGTTTTAGGTCATATTTATGCAGAAATATACAAAATTCTAAAGGGTTCACAAACTTTCAAGCACCACTGTGACATTAATCCAATCCAAATAGGGTTTAAAGCTACGGTCACACTACAGCTCATGATGCTTTGCGATGAATTATTGATGAAAATGAGGTATTTTGGTTACCATGCATGGCGATACACAGGCGAACTAAAAGTTGTGTTCACATAGCAGGCGAAAATTTGACTGTCATGCCTTTGCGTGCTCGAGCAGCCATGCTCTCTCACTGGACCCAGTCGTTATGGGAACCACCTATTTGCTGATTTGAGCGCAATCAGCATGCGCATATAGATGACTTGCAACCACGTGATCAAAATCGGCCACCAACATGGCCGACAACCGGGTTTCTATTTTGCTTTGACGTCACTTGCAAGTCAAGAATAAGGACACAGAGTCTTTGCGAAGTATTATCATTATCATAGTTACATTTGTTTCTTGCCATATTTTTTGGTTTCGCTTGTGTTTTGTTATTGTAAATAACACGCTTGATTATAAACATTCTTCTTGCACTTAGATCCGCCTACCACCGCATACCTGACAGAATACTTGCAAAGTCTCTGAAAACAACGTTCTTATATGCGCATGCTGATTGTGCTCAAACCAACATCAAGTGTTTCCCATCACAACTGGGTCCCAAGTGTGTGCACAACGCGCTCTGAAGGATCCCCGAATGTAAATGCACTTCTTAAGTCTCGGCGAAGTTTAGGCTATGCCAAGTTGCTGTGTTGATGAGGCTCCCATGAGCATTAGGGACACGGATTCAAGACAAATACATCTCAAGAGGCTCAAAGAAGGTTCCCTGAGCTTCTGTAAATATTCCCAAACCCAGCTGTGAGTATTCGCTGCTTAGTTTGCTGATAAAAACATTGCTACCAAATTTCAGTGCATGCATTGAAATTTTTTGCAACGTGTTTGACTACTAATGAGAGGAGACACAAGAAAAAACAACTCATGAAGCTCGGAGAACAATTGCCATGTATTGCACAATTGGTGGTGGTGCGACCAATTTTTCATCGCCAAGTATTCGCAAACCCATTGCAAGCTGTAGCGTGACCAGGGCCTTACGCCAGTGCTGTGAGGTGACAGTGTTAACCTTTGTACCACAGTGCCTCATGTGACATTAATCCAATCCAAATAGAGCTTAAGAGACAGAAATACTGTGTAGATATAAAAATTGGGGTGGGGGTTCCTGGTCACGTGACACTACACTTCTCACCTTGTTCATAATCTAATACTTATTACAGAACATCCATGTAGTGGCAGTACAAGCCCTACAATAATATTACATCACAGAATATGAGTTCTACCAACTAATTAATATTTTTTAATGAATTTCTCCTTCCTTAGACAGTCATTTTAAAGCTCGGGCCATCACACACGCCTTGATTTGTCACACTGAGTGTTGAGCGTGCTCTCAGTTGCACGAGCTGCCTGCCACAGCTGCGGTCTGACATCACTAGGATTCCAGGTGAAATAGCAGTCAGGAGAAAACAAAGTATAAAAATAATTCAGCACCAAGCAGTTACACAATCTGTCATTTCAAACCTCTTAGGGTTTTATTTCATTTTTAAAGAACCGTGTGTTTATGTTAATGCTACACACACACATACACACACATGCGTGCGCATACACACACACAGAGTTTTATAGCACGTGCCATTAGCCTACCTGCTACCGGAGAGGGCTTTCGCAGGACCACCCATCTGCTCTTCCACTGTAGAGACAGAAAGACAGTAAAACTCTCACCTGGACCAGGGGCACACACTCACTCACGCACACACACGCACAACAAAAAACAGCAACTAATTCCACTCCAGAAAGAGGTGTTCAGTAGTTTAGAGAAACCTTTTTCCCTTCTCGGAGTCTCACTTGTCCCTCGACGACCACTGTATCGGTCATCTTGTGTCATGGTTCCCGACAGCTGTATGTGTGCGCGCGCAAGAGAGAAAGTGTGTGTGTCCAGTTCAAAATAACTTTACTTGCAATGTGCGCATAGTGTACACTGCTCTCCCTCTCCCTTTCCCACCCCGTGGCTTTTAATAAACTTAGTACAGTAGTGTACTCTCTGACAGTGTACTCTCTGACAGGACACTAGTGTACTCTCTGACAGTGTACTCTCTGACAGGACAGTAGTGCACTCTCTGACAGGGCAGTAGTGTACTCTCTGACAGTGTACTCTCTGACAGGACAGTAGTGGACTCTCTGACAGGACAGTAGTGTACTCTCTGACAGGGCAGTAGTGTACTCTCTGACAGTGTACTCTCTGACAGGACAGTAGTGTACTCTCTGACAGGGCAGTAGTGTACTCTCTGACAGGACAGTAGTGTACTCTCTGACAGGGCAGTAGTGTACTCTCTGACAGTGTACTCTCTGACAGGACAGTAGTGTACTCTCTGACAGGGCAGTAGTGTACTCTCTGACAGTGTACTCTCTGACAGGACAGTAGTGTACTCTCTGACAGGGCAGGAGTGTACTCTCTGACAGTGTACTCTCTGACAGGACAGTAGTGTACTCTCTGACAGGACAGTAGTGTACTCTCTGACAGTGTACTCTCTGACAGGGCAGTAGTGTACTCTCTGACAGGGCAGTAGTGCACTCTCTGACAGTGTACTCTCTGACAGGACAGTAGTGTACTCTCTGACAGGGCAGTAGTGTACTCTCTGACAGTGTACTCTCTGACAGGACAGTAGTGTACTCTCTGACAGGACAGTAGTGTACTCTCTGACAGTGTACTCTCTGACAGGGCAATAGTGTACTCTCTGACAGGACAGTAGTGTACTCTCTGACAGGGCAGTAGTGTACTCTCTGACAGGGCAGTAGTGTACTCTCTGACAGTGTACTCTCTGACAGGACAGTAGTGTACTCTCTGACAGGACAGTAGTGTACTCTCTGACAGTGTACTCTCTGACAGGGCAGTAGTGTACTCTCTGACAGGACAGTAGTGTACTCTCTGACAGGACAGTAGTGTACTCTCTGACAGGGCAGTAGTGTACTCTCTGACAGGGCAGTAGTGCACTCTCTGACAGTGTACTCTCTGACAGGACAGTAGTGTACTCTCTGACAGGGCAGTAGTGTACTCTCTGACAGTGTACTCTCTGACAGGGCAGTAGTGTACTCTCTGACAGGGCAGTAGTGTACTCTCTGACAGGGCAGTAGTGTACTCTCTGACAGTAGTGTACTCTCTGACAGTGTACTCTCTGACAGGACAGTAGTGTACTCTCTGACAGGACAGTAGTGTACTCTCTGACAGTGTACTCTCTGACAGGACAGTAGTGTACTCTCTGACAGTGTACTCTCTGACAGGACAGTAGTGTACTCTCTGACAGTGTACTCTCTGACAGGACAGTAGTGTACTCTCTGACAGTGTACTCTCTGACAGGACAGTAGTGTACTCTCTGACAGTGTACTCTCTGACAGGACAGTAGTGTACTCTCTGACAGTAGTGTACTCTCTGACAGGACAGTAGTGTACTCTCTGACAGTAGTGTACTCTCTGACAGGACAGTAGTGTACTCTCTGACAGTAGTGTACTCTCTGACAGGACAGTAGTGTACTCTCTGACAGTAGTGTACTCTCTGACAGGGCAGTCTGACAGAAGTGTACTCTCTGACACGACAGTAGTGTACTCTCTGACAGGACAGTAGTGTACTCTCTGACAGGACAGTAATGTACTCTCTGACGGGACAGTAGTGTACTCTCTGACAGGACAGTAATGTACTCTCTGACGGGACAGTAATGTACTCTCTGACGGGACAGTAGTGTACTCTCTGACAGGACAGTAGTGGACTCTCTGAGAGAACAGTAGTGGACTCTCTGACAGGACAGTAGTGTACTCTCTGACAGTGGTGTGCTCTCTGACAGTGTACTCTCTGACAGGGCAGTAGTGTACTCTCTGACAGGACAGTAGTGTACTCTCTGACAGGGCAGTAGTGTACTCTCTGACAGGGCAGTAGTGCACTCTCTGACAGTGTACTCTCTGACAGGACAGTAGTGTACTCTCTGACAGGGCAGTAGTGTACTCTCTGACAGGGCAGTAGTGCACTCTCTGACAGTGTACTCTCTGACAGGACAGTAGTGTACTCTCTGACAGGACAGTAGTGTACTCTCTGACAGGACAGTAGTGTACTCTCTGACAGGACAGTAATGTACTCTCTGACGGGACAGTAGTGTACTCTCTGACAGGGCAGTAGTGTACTCTCTGACAGGACAGTAGTGTACTCTCTGACAGTGTACTCTCTGACAGTGTACTCTCTGACAGGACAGTAGTGTACTCTCTGACAGGGCAGTAGTGTACTCTCTGACAGGGCAGTAGTGTACTCTCTGACAGTGTACTCTCTGACAGGACAGTAGTGTACTCTCTGACAGGGCAGTAGTGTACTCTCTGACAGGGCAGTAGTGTACTCTCTGACAGTAGTGTACTCTCTGACAGGACAGTAGTGTACTCTCTGACAGTGTACTCTCTGACAGGACAGTAGTGTACTCTCTGACAGGACAGTAGTGTACTCTCTGACAGTGTACTCTCTGACAGGACAGTAGTGTACTCTCTGACAGTGTACTCTCTGACAGGACAGTAGTGTACTCTCTGACAGTAGTGTACTCTCTGACAGGACAGTAGTGTACTCTCTGACAGTAGTGTACTCTCTGACAGGACAGTAGTGTACTCTCTGACAGTAGTGTACTCTCTGACAGGGCAGTCTGACAGAAGTGTACTCTCTGACACGACAGTAGTGTACTCTCTGACAGGACAGTAGTGGACTCTCTGACAGGACAGTAATGTACTCTCTGATGGGACAGTAGTGTACTCTCTGACAGGACAGTAGTGGACTCTCTGAGAGAACAGTAGTGGACTCTCTGACAGGACAGTAGTGTACTCTCTGACAGTGGTGTGCTCTCTGACAGTGTACTCTCTGACAGGACAGTAGTGTACTCTCTGACAGGGCAGTAGTGTACTCTCTGACAGTAGTGTACTCTCTGACTGGACAGTAGTGTACTCTCTAACAGTAGCATACTCTCTGACAAGACAGTAGTGTACTCTCTGACAGGGCAGTAGTGTACTCTCTGACAGGACAGTAGTGTACTCTCTGACAGGACACTAGTGTACTCTCTGACAGGACACTAGTGTACTCTCTGACAGAACACTAGTGTACTCTCTGACAGGACACTAGTGTACTCTCTGACAGGACACTAGTCTACTCTCTGACAGGACACTAGTCTACTCTCTGACAGGACACTAGTGTACTCTCTGACAGGACACTAGTGTACTCTCTGACAGGACACTAGTGTACTCTCTGACAGGACACTAGTCTACTCTCTGACAGGACACTAGTCTACTCTCTGACAGGACACTAGTCTACTCTCTGACAGGACACTAGTCTACTCTCTGACAGGACACTAGTCTACTCTCTGACAGGACACTAGTGTACTCTCTGACAGGACACTAGTGTACTCTCTCACAGGACAGTAGTGTATACTCTCTGACAGGACAGTATTGTACTCTCTGACAGGGCAGTCTGACAGAAGTGTACTCTCTGACAGGGCAGTAGTGTACTCTCTGACAGGACACTAGTGTACTCTCTGACAGGACACTAGTCTACTCTCTGACAGGACACTAGTCTACTCTCTGACAGGACACTAGTCTACTCTCTGACAGGACACTAGTCTACTCTCTGACAGGACACTAGTCTACTCTCTGACAGGACACTAGTGTACTCTCTGACAGGACACTAGTGTACTCTCTCACAGGACAGTAGTGTATACTCTCTGACAGGACAGTATTGTACTCTCTGACAGGGCAGTCTGACAGAAGTGTACTCTCTGACAGGGCAGTAGTGTACTCTCTGACAGGGCAGTAGTGTACTCTCCGACAGGACAGTAGCTTACTCTATGACAGGGCAGTAGTGCACTCTCTGACAGGCCAGTAGTGCACTCTCTGACAGGGCAGTAGTGCACTCTCTGACAGGGCAGTAGTGCACTCTCTGACAGGGCAGTAGTGCACTCTCTGACAGGGCAGTAGTGCACTCTCTGACAGGGCAGTAGTGCACTCTCTGACAGGGCAGTAGTGTACTCTCTGACAGGACAGAAGTGTACTCTCCGACAGGACAGTAGCTTACTCTCTGACAGGGCAGTAGTGCACTCTCCGACAGGGCAGTAGTGCACTCTCTGACAGGGCAGTAGTGCACTCTCCGACAGGGCAGTAGTGCACTCTCTGACAGGGCAGTAGTGCACTCTCCGACAGGACAGAAGTGTATTCTCCGACAGGACAATAGTTTACTCTCTGACAGTTTACTCTCTGACAGGACAATAGTGCACTCTCTGACAGTTTACTCTCTGACAGGGCAGTAGTGCACTCTCTGACAGTAGTGTACTCTCTGACAGGACAGTAGTGTACTCTCTGACAGTTTACTCTCTGACAGTTTACTCTCTGACAGGACAGTAGTGTACTCTCTGACAGTTGTGTACTCTCTGACAGGACAGTAGTGTACTCTCTGACAGTTTACTCTCTGACAGGACAGTCGTGTACTCTCTGACAGGGCAGTAGTGCACTCTCTGACAGTAGTGTACTCTCTGACAGGACAGTAGTGCACTCTCTGACAGGACAGTAGTGCACTCTCTGACAGGACAGTAGTGTACTCTCTGACAAGACAGTAGTGCACTCTCTGACAGGACAGTAGTGCACTCTCTGACAGGACAGTAGTGTACTCTCTGACAGGACAGTAGTGTACTCTCTGACAGTTTACTCTCTGACAGGACAGTAGTGTACTCTCTGACAGGACAGTAGTGTACTCTCTGACAGTTTACTCTCTGACAGGACAGTAGTGCACTCTCTGACAGGACAGTAGTGCACTCTCTGACAGGACAGTAGTGTACTCTCTGACAGGACAGTAGTGTACTCTCTGACAGTTTAGTCTCTGACAGGACAGTAGTGTACTCTCTGACAGGGCAGTAGTGTACTCTCTGACAGTCGTGTACTCTCTGACAGGACAGTAGTGTACTCTCTGACAGTTTGCTCTCTGACAGGACAGTCGTGTACTCTCTGACAGGGCAGTAGTGCACTCTCTGACAGTAGTGTACTCTCTGACAGGACAGTAGTGCGCACTCTGACAGGACAGTAGTGCGCACTCTGACAGGACAGTAGTGCACTCTCTGACAGGACAGTAGTGCACTCTCTGACAGGACAGTAGTGCACTCTCTGACAGGACAGTAGTGTACTCTCTGACAGGACAGTAGTGCACTCTCTGACAGGGCAGTAGTGTACTCTCTGACAGGACAGTAGTGTACTCTCTGACAGGACAGTAGTGTACTCTCTGACAGTGTACTCTCTGACAGGGCAGTAGTGTACTCTCTGACAGTGTACTCTCTGACAGAACAGTAGTGTCTGTGGTCCTGCATTTCTTTGATCTATTTACTGTTGAGTACTAAAGTAGAGAATATGAGTTTCCATGACGACCAACGAACACATGAGCAGTAGGTTAAATTGTGGGTTAGTTCCATTAACTTGTGTATGACCGCAGCTCAATAATGCTGTGGCTATATTTAAACACTATTGTTGTTTTGCTGATTGATTGATTGATTGATTGATTGATTGATTGATTGATTGAAGGGGAAAAAAACAAATGTCTCTGAAAATGGTTCTTATTCTATACTGCAGCATATCTGCCTCACAGAATAATGAATTCATGTATTCCTTTTCACTCACTGACTCACTGATTCCCTGGATACAGGGCCTGAGGCAGTAATATAACCCTGGATAGGATGCTGGTCCATCACAGGGCATCCTGCACACACACTTTCACACAGTTATTCACACCTAGGGGAAATTAGTGTAGTCAGTCCATCAATTAGCATGTCCTTGAGAGGTCAGAGGAAACCGGAGAACCCGGAGGAAACCCACACAGACATGAGTTGAACATGTGAAACTTTACACAAACACTAACCTGAATTCAGGGTAGAACCAGGGACTCTGAGCTATTAGGCAGCAATGCTATTCACTGTGCCACACCGCCGCCCCATTAGGTCAACTGGCTACTGTAAATCGCCCATAGGTGTGAATGTGAGTGTGAATGGCTGTTTGTCTCTCTTTGTTAGCCCTGGGATACACTGGTGAACTGTCCCACAGAGCATTTTTTTAACATAGTTACTGGGAGACCAAATGGTCTCCCAGTGGCCAGATTTGGTCTCCTAGTCAATGCCAAACCAGCTTCACTGGGAGACCAAATTTTAAACCAAGTTATGTCTTATCATTTGGTTCAATCAGTTGCAATTAATTAACCAAGTACCATGTAAGTATACATTTAACAAGGAAAACGAAGATCTATGTTATAAGATATACACAAGATCATGTTGGTTAAGAAAAACAAAATTAAAATTTGGTTAGTGAGGCCAGGTTTACATTAGACCGTATCTGTCTCGTTTTCTTCGCGGATGCACTGTCCATTTACATTAAACCGCCTGGAAACGCCGGGAAACGGGAATCCGCCAGGGTCCACGTATTCAATCCAGATCGTGTCAGCTCCGGTGCTGTGTAAACATTGAGATACGCGGATACGCTGTGCTGAGCTCTAGCTGGCGTCGTCATTGGACAACGTCACTGTGACATCCACCTTCCTGATTCGCTGGCGTTGGTCATGTGACGTGACTGCTGAAAAACAGCGCGGACTTCCGCCTTGTATCACCTTTCATTAAAGAGTATAAAAGTATGAAAATACTGCAAATACTGATGCAAATACTGCCCATTGTGTAGTTATGATTGTCTTTAGGCTTGCCATCCTTCCACTTGCAAGTGGTAAGTGATGTGTGCTGGGATCACACACACAGCGGCTCAGTCCCGAAAACACTGCTAGTGTGCTTCACTCGCGCGCTCTGTGAGCTGCGCAGGGCCAGAGTGCACACCCTCCAGAGGGCACTCGCTGTTCAGGGCGGAGTGATTTGGAGCGCAGGATGCCTGCGGAACCGAGCATATCCGTGTATTGGTGTTGCTGTGTGCACGCAAATCGTGTATTGGTGTTGCTGTGTGCACACTAATCGTTTTAAAAACGTTAATCTGATGATCCGCTGATACGGTCTAATGTAAACATGGGCTGAGATGGCTGATGTCAGAATCCGATGTCATTGCTGTGTAACTTTGAGTGTCTTTGACATAACACTTGTGCTTGGTAATTGCTCTTGATAGCTGTGTAGTCACTGTTGTGGGTGCAATCAGTTAATTATTGAAATTAAGTGATCAATCTCATTAAATCAGTCTCATTAAATTTGAAGGTTAATAATTAAAATGAATCAATCCCATTGAATCGTTTACTTTGACTCATTTGAATTGAATCATACCATAGAATCAGCCTCATTTGAAATGAATCATTCAGTGAATCGTTCAATGAATCATTTAGTGAATCATATAGTGAATTGTTCAATGAATCATTTAGTGAATCGTTCAATGAATCATTTAGTGAATCATTCAGTGAATCATACCATTAATCCTGGATAAATTACCAAACAGCTAGATTATGGTATATTTCCAAATTATTACGATCACTTACCATATTACATAACTCATATGCACCTTTTTGAATTCTTTGAGAAGATTGGGGACTTCAGATATTGTTCACACAAATAAACACAGTTTGTTTAATAAATGAATTTATTATACAAAGATAAAAATAATAAATCAATATATACAAGCAGTGAGGTGAGGTGTGTGTATGGCCTAGCTTGTTGCTAGCTAAAACAAAGGAATGTTATCCAAGTAGAACAAAGGATTAGCTCTGTTGCTTGTGTGTGTGTGTGTGTGTATGTGGGAAGGACTTGACCATGTGTTTAGCCTCGTGTAGCTAACTACACGTGGTGGAGGCCTAGATTAGCCTTGTGTTGCTAGTGTGTTTGTGAAAGGCCCTATGGCCTAGCTAAAGTGTGTTTGTTAGGCCTGGTGAGGCCTACTGAGCACGTGTTGCTAAAGACAAAGGGAAGCTGTCTAAAGTGTATCAGGCCTGGTCAGGCCTGTTGAGCATGTGTTTTCTCAGTAACAAAAAGATTCCACACTCATAACATTACCAAACTCACTGAAACCATGATAAGGTCAAAATGTATGATAAGGAAATGAAGGTGTTAGTAAGCAAAGAAAAGCATGCACAGCCTATTAAAACAATTGAGAGAACATAGAACAGAACAATTCAACACGCTGCGTGTCTAACAGTGTAACAGATAAACCTGGGTTTAAATTCACACTATTTCAATAAAAGCAAATTCCTAAGACTATCTTAATTATGCCCAAATGCCAAAATCTTACTTAATCCTGCCTTTAGCAAGATATGAAGAACTATTCGCCGGTGTAGTTTCGGGCCTCGCCGTGGGAGCACGTGAGCCGCTCGTGATGGAGGCGTAGAAAACTTTCGGGTCCAGCGGAGCACTTGGGTGGTTCCCGTGGAAAGCAGAGGATTCTTGGTCCGAACCTCAGCGTTCGTGAGGAAAAGTCTCTGATCAGAATAAGATGCACAGCGCTTTTGAGTTAAAAAGGATTCAATCGCTTCTTAACTTTTAACTGCCTGGGCTGCAGTCGTGACGTCACTTCTAATACAAGTAAACCGGTTGTAACTCAGGTTGAGTTTAAAGATCACGCTATTCTGGAGTTTACCTTTGCCAAGGGTAAGAAAGAAAATCGCGCTGAGTGATGGCTCTTGCAAGAAAGAAGACGTCTTTCTGGTGGAGAGCATCTCTTTGGTGCGTCTAGCTTCCTTGAAAACCGGACGCGAGAGACAAAAATGGCGGAGCTTCCGCTTGGACTTATGCGCGCATGGCGGACTGACGTAGATGATCCCGCCCACGTGTGACGTAGGTCACACGGAAGTTGCCTGGGAATTGTAGTTCTGACACAAGATGGCGGCATGATACCTACACTGTAGTGTGTTTGTCTGTATGGTGATTGGCGAACCATTTTGCATCACAGAATATCCTGCAGCGGTGCAGCCGCATGGACTCTGGGGCCTGTGATTGTATTGCCCAGACCAGTTGGTCTCCTAGTGGAAAATCCTTAAAAAAATGCTCTGGTCCATGGTGAATCCTGCCTCTCGCCCAATGGATTGGCGACCAGCTGGGTTTGGCTCCAGCTCACCTGCGACCCACAGTGGATAAGCAGAATGGAAAATGAATGAATGAAGTATTGAGAAAAGAATCTAACATTTCTATAATCTAACAAGTCTTTTTATAGACTACATCATGTCATTTTATGGACTAAAAACACACCATGTACTGAGGAACCGATACAGAAAAAAGGTTACAGATTTCCTTTACTTGTTACATACGTCTGCTTCTCAGCTCAAATGTAAAAATAAAAAAATTGAAAATCCAGTGATAATCCAGAACATCATGGCTGATCAATTACGTTTAAGGTTAAAAGGGGGGAGGGGGCATTGTGTAAATTAATTTTCATAATAATGCAATACCTGATCCCAAAGGATAGTTATAGTATGATGGCATACCATAATGTTTACATGATAATTTCAGATTTTCTTATCAGAAAGTACAGTATGCTATTGTATCATAGCTGTCCTTTAAAATCAGAGCAGATATTACGGGAGTAGAACTATTTAAAAAAAAACCTCTTAGTTGGAACCAGTGGAAAATCTCCACATCGTTGTCATGCTTCATATCATTGAGGAAATCTGGGCCCCACAAAAACACACACACACACCACCTCCTACAGCGGGGCCGAAAATGTGTGCACATTAAAACAGACAGCTGGGCGACAGGACAGATGTTTTCACAGTTGTTCGCTTGAGTTAGCATGTCTAGTTTGAGGTTTCAAATTGAATTGAAGTCACTTAACTCCTCAGTCAGCAGCCCATTAGTGTAAACATTCCTCAAAGTCCCAGACAATGGGGTCTGAAATCAGTACAACAGCCCACACACAACTACAATATCATCTGTGAGATCTATCTATATCTGTTTTGCTACAAAATGTAGAAACTAAAATACACAACAGGTGCCAGACTCATATCCTTGGCTTTTAACCTAAGCGCTTGCTGGTATAGTTGAACTGGAAAAGTGACCAGATGTTACATAACTTTCAGCATCAGCATGGCTGAAAGTTCTGAAAATTAGTTTGTTTGTTTTTTATTTTTTCTTGTATTGACTGACTACTCAGCTGTCTCCTTCCTCATTCCAGCTGAGTTGAGATTGTAAGAGGATCAAAACATTTATATTGTGATATGTAAGCGGCTGGCTGGTTTTAATGGAATAATTTTCCCCAGGAGGACTTCTCGTCCACCATGTCGCCTCAGAACCTCTTTATTTCACGGGTTAAAAATCAGGTTTATCCTGATTTTCACTCTTTAGTCCTGCAGGCATCAGTGAGTAACAGGTCACTCAGAATTTCACCCTATTACAAACCTTAAAAAGTACACGTATTTGATGCTTTTGCCCAGAGTAACTTAAAT
Organism: Neoarius graeffei; assembly: GCF_027579695.1. NCBI lineage: Eukaryota > Metazoa > Chordata > Actinopteri > Siluriformes > Ariidae > Neoarius > Neoarius graeffei. The sequence continues at coordinate 74,512,949 of NC_083575.1, read as the reverse complement.
TAACTTGCTGCAGGAAGCATGCCCCTGGAGGAAATTGGGGTTAAGACCTGTATTCAAGGACACAAGTTGGAACAAACACAGTTCAGTGAAACTGATGAAGTTTCAGAGTCTACGTGGATGTGTGTTTATAATTATACAGATTTAGGAATTATATTTAATTGATATAAATACAGAGGGGAACTGTCTAGGCCTTCTAGGCCTTCAGAGAAGGACCAAACATAGCATTTCAAATGTTATATTTAATTTCTTCCATCCATCCATCTGTAGCCGCTTATCCTGTGCAGGGTCGCAGGCAAGCTGGAGCCTATCCCAGCTGACTATGAGCGAGAGGCGGGGTACACCCTGGACAAGTTGCCAGATCATTGCAGGGCTGATACATAGACACAGACAACAATTCACACTCACATTCACACCTACGGTCAATTTAGAGTCACCAGTTAACCTAACCTGCATGTCTTTGGACTGTGGGGGAAACCGGAGCACCCAGAGGAAACCCATGCAGACACGGGAAGAACATGCAAACTCCACACAGAAAGGCCCCCGTCGGCCACTGGGCTCGAACCCAGAACCTTCTTGCTGTGAGGCGACAGCGCTAACCACTACACCACCATGCTGCCCATTTAATTTCTTTCATTCTTTAATTTTTTTCATTCTTTCATAATTTCATTATAATTATTCTCTTCTAATTCTAATTTGGCCTCATTTTCCATCAAGTTTACTTCAGAAATGAAAGGGTTACTGTCCTGAAAACATTAAAAACGAGTTATACAATGAAATTTTTTTTTGTTTGTTGTCTCTAGACAGGGAAGAGTTTAGAGCTGCTCACTCATTGGTTAGGACTTCATTACCGGGACAGAAGGCCATGGCAATGTATGTTTATGTAGGAAGTGACAGATGAATTAACCAATCAGATTGTGAATTATAGTAGGAGGGACCAAAAATGTATTGCCCTCGGCCTTCTCGAAGACCAATGCTAGCTTAACTGCGAGTCGGCACCATCAGCGCAGCAGTGAAGTCACCTTCCAGCCGGTGTAGCGTTCAACAGTAGTGTTACTGAATGCTAATAAAGCGGTCAAGCTATTGACAGCAAGTCGCACAGGCTAACGACTGAGAAACTAAGATTTCTGTCTCCAGACTCTTCTTCCACGCTGCACGCTCGCTACAGTATTTTTCACTCAGACTTAAGTATTCATTTCCCTGTGTAATTTACTTAGTTACTTTTAAAATCAACATCGACACCTACACACAATGGAGCGGCCTGGCAGCCTGCTGCTAATCCCAAGCAAAATCCTTTGCCCTGTTGCTTTTTTGGTGTCTGGCTAAGTTTTGGACGAGTTCAAGTCCCAGGTCTAATAGTAACAGTTCGCCGCTGTATAAATATCACTTGATCTTTTTTCTAATATTCAGTTGCCCGCTTTTGGTGAGCCTATGCCCACTATAGCCTCAGATTCCTCTTCTTGTCTGACAGGAGGGTTGTTGTAGCCCATCAACCTCAAGGTTCAACATGTTGTGCATTCTGAGATGCTTTTCTGCTCACCACGTTTGAACAGAGTTGTTATTCGAGTTACCATAGCGTTCCTCAGCTAGAAACAGTCTGGCCATTCTCCTGACCTCTCTCATAAACAAGATCTTTCTGTCTGCAAAACAGTGACTCACTGGATTTTTTTCTTTTTTTTGCACTATTCTGTGAGAAATTGTTATACTTGAAAATCCCAGAAGATTTTATACACAACCTAGCCCACCTGGAAATAATGTCCATGTCAAAGATCAGTTTTTTCTCCGTTTTGACATTAGCATGAACTGCAGCTCCTGACCTGTCAAATTCAAAGTCCCTCCCATGCCAGGACCTGGTCTTCCCAGGTAGTCTCCCATCCCAGTGAGAACCAGGCCCTTAAGGTGCGTCGGGTGGCGTCGATCTCCTTTTCAGTAGCCCTCAACCTCTTACATAGCTTGGGTTACAGTAGGCGCTGGTCCTCTGGTAACCACAAGAGTTTGACTCCCTACTCACATCTGTATTGTGGTGAGACTCACCAGATGGCAGTAGGTACCATCTTTATGATGGTCTTTGGTACGACCCAGCCACGCTAACCACTAGGCCAGATTGCGGTCTCGTGACCTGTAGCTGCATGATTTTATGCATTGTGCCTCTGCCACGTGATCAACTGATTGGAGAATTGCATTAAAGTGTCTAGTTTTAATCATAACACTGCTAGGCACAACATCATGCTAGTTGTAGTAATGTTGGCTGATCAAGTCAGGAAGCGAGCACCTTAGTCGGATCCAAGTAAACACTTGATGCTATTTAAATTAGCTGTTGTATTGTGTTATGTCACTCATTAATAACGTACTACAAGCATGATAAAGTGTGTTATTAGCTAATGGCATAGCATCATGTAACAGAATTCAGAAATAAACAGGTGACTTAGGCTGTCTCGTAAGCCAAAATATTTAACTCAGCAAAAGTCCTCGGTGCACATTCAGCATTGTGAGATTTTAACTATGACAACAATGTGGCGCTCAGAAAAAAACTTTAATCCTAGTCATGGCACTGCTCACAGCTTCAGGCTCTGTATATTGAGCCTGGGCTCAGGTTACTTATACGACTGTGGAGTTGTATAAATTCTCCCCGTGCCCTGTAGGCTTCCTCCCACCTGTGAAAAAATGACAGTAAGTGGGTTGGCTATTTTAAATAGCCCCTGTAGGTATGATGCCCTGTGATGGACTGATGTCTCATCCAGGGTGTATTCATGTCTTTCTGGGATAGGCTCCAGATCCACAGCACCTCTGCGCAAGATAAAGTGGTTACCGAGGATAAAAGCTTTTGGAGGTCAGAAGACAATATTTCACTGGTCTTTCTGCTCTTGTTTCTAGCAAGTCTGAACATCACGCTAAAGCTCTAACCAGATTAGCAAGTCTGTGTGACACTATTGCATGAGAACTGCATGAGGGTGAGACCAGTTTGGGCTCCACTAGGCTTACAGCTCCAGTGCATAAGTAAAAGAGAAATCAGTCACTAAATATGGTTTACACTTCGGAACAACTACATTTGTGGAAAATTGTGTAAATGGTATTTTTTTGTCAATATTTTTAATTAATAACATTTCATGTCACATTATATTCAGGTTTTCTGTGTTTCATTGGCGAGTGACAGTATATCCATATGTCCTCATATACCGGTACTTCATTTCTCATCTCATTATCTCTAGCCGCTTTATCCTGTTCTACAGGGTCGCAGGCAAGCTGGAGCCTATCCTAGCTCACAGCAAGAAGGTCCAGGTTCGAGCCCCGTGGCCGGCGAGGGCCTTTCTGTGCGGAGTTTGCATGTTCTCCCCATGTCCGCGTGGGTTTCCTCCGGGTGCTCCGGTTTCCCCCACAGTCCAAAGACATGCAGGTTAGGTTAACTGGTGACTCTAAATTGACCGTAGGTGTGAATGTGAGTGTGAATGGTTGTCTGTGTGTCAGCCCTGTGATGACCTGGCGACTTGTCCAGGGTGTACCCTGCCTCATATACTTACTGTTAAAATTACACTTTGGTATAATCATAAAATGGTATAAAATCAAATAATCAAATAAAATTGTATTTCTTCACTATTTTTTTGATAAATTATCAGTGTCTGAGAGCAATATCCTCCAAACATTTTAAAATATTCCAGTAATTTCCCAGACTGAATAATTCAACACTTGCACCACTGCAACAGCTTGAAAATGATGATATATATTTCCTTCTTTTTCAGGTTATTACACTGTGATTTTTTTCCCCCACAGTGCGTATATTGAGGACATTCTGACAAAGGTGTGCAGTCAGCCTTGCTTCTCTGCAGTGAACACAGAACGCATAAGCACGATTATATAACTGATAATGCTGCCAATTATGTTCTTCCCTACATTACTGCGGACTGCTGATCTGTATTTATGATATACTGTAGGTATACCACCGTATTGCAAGTTCAGCAATGTCCCAGATAGCATTCACACAAACACACACACACACACACACACACACACACCGAACAAAAGTCAGTACAATCTGTGCAAATTACATCGCAGCAAATTCACATGCATTTCATCTGTTAATTGGAAAGACGTCTTCTCAATGTCATTTTGGATCACTGTTTATGTATTTTTTTTTAATATCTGCTTTTTCCAACTTTAGATTAGTTGAAATATTTAGTCAGTTGCTGATTGTACACAGTTTTCTGTTTCCAGTTAAATTAACACTCCCCCCCCCCAAAAAAAAAAAAATAAATAAATAAATAAATAAATAAAATTAGGGAATGTTGATTAATAATGAGAGGAAAGCTGTGTGAAAGGGACTTGAGCTGAATTGGATAATTACGTGGCAAAAGTGTGGGGATTAAATAAATCATCACCATATGGGGGTGCGGTCTTAAAACATTGACTGGTTTACTCATCTCATCTCATTATCTCTAGCCGCTTTATGCTGTTCTACAGGGTCGCAGGCAAGCTGGAGCCTATCCCAGCTGACTACGGGCGAAAGGCGGGGTACACCCTGGACAAGTCGCCAGGTCATCACAGGGCTGACACATAGACACAGACAACCATTCACACTCACATTCACACCTACGCTCAATTTAGAGTCACCAGTTAACCTAACCTGCATGTCTTTGGACTGTGGGGGAAACCGGAGCACCCGGAGGAAACCCACGCGGACACGGGGAGAACATGCAAACTCTGCATAGAAAGGCCCTCACCGGCCACAGGGCTTGAACCCGGACCTTCTTGCTGTGAGGCGACAGTGCTAACCACTACACCACCGTGCCGCCTTGACTGGTTTATGTCACATATTATTCTATCCACATTCACTGGATATGAGCAATCACACTCTCTGATTGGCTACTCTGCTACTAGGATATCAGCTTGTATACCGTGAGTACAGAAAAACAAAATGGTGGGGTGCGTTGCTGAACCAACCGAGTATGAAATAAAAACTCGACTCAAAAACAAAACACCAAACATACAAAAAAAGCAAGAAAATATGGAATGGTATTTGATAGTAATAATGCATCTTTTTTTTAAAAGAATTATTACTATAGCATTTTTCACAAACGGCTCCTGTCATTTCACTGGTTTGTTTACATTCTAAAGGCCTCTGCATGCTCTTGCGACAAGGCTTTCGCAGATAGCTTTTCGCAGACAGTTGTAATTTATTGTTGAGCGGGGATAATAGGCGTGCGCGATGTTATTCACCGGCACCACGCAAGGGGGCGCGAAGTCGCTAGGAGTAGTTGGTGGGTGTGGTTAGTGGAGTGTTTATCCTCCGGTTACTTATAATGACTAGAACTTTTTTTTTTTATAATGACTAGAACTGGAGTCGTATAGATGTACGTACTTCCTCACTTCCTCAATCAACCGCTCTTCGTGCTGCTCCATCTTCGCTCGTGTTTTTAAAAATGCCGGTCGTGAAAACAAAAACCGGGAAAGTAGGGAAGCGGAAGTGCGTGTACAACGGGTAGAGTGGACCAATCAGAGCCCTCTTGTCTGCGGCGCTGTCTGCGAGGCTTCTGCGGTGGTCACAATTTTTGGGAGGTGCGCGCAGAGCGTCTGCGAAGGTGGGGGGGCTACGCAGACACTGTCTGCGACACCGTCTGTGAGGACTGGGTTGTCAGCATAAATTGGCCTTAAGTGGAAATTATTTGGTCGGACGTTTTGTATAAAGTTTTTATTTATCGAATTTGCCATCTTATACTACAACGATTTACAAAGGATTACAGTTTATAATGTATTAATGACTGATATCGTACTGTTTTTTAATCAATTTATAGTGAAACAAGACATTATAGCAGCTATTTACAATCAGCCGTTCTTTCACTAGCTTTTTACTTTTATTCATGCTACAAAGTAATACAGAAATGAGATGCAGTACCAGTCAAAAGTTTGGCGATACCTTCTAATTCAGTGTTTTTTCTTTATTTTTATGAATTAAAAGAGGACACTTCATGTCTTAAAGTAACAATGGACTGTCATTTCTCTTCACTTAGTTGAGCAGTTCTTGACATTATGATGTGTGGATTACTACAGTTTTGAAATAGGACTATTTACTGTATTGTTCCATCCATCCATTATCTCTAGCCGCTTATCCTGTTCTACAGGGTCGCAGGCAAGCTGGAGCCTATCCCAGCTGACTACGGGCGAAAGGCGGGGTACACCCTGGACAAGTCGCCAGGTCATCACAGGGCTGACACATAGACACAGACAACCATTCACACTCACATTCACACCTACGGTCAATTTAGAGTCACCAGTTAACCTAACCTGCATGTCTTTGGACTGTGGGAGAAACTCACATGGGAGGAAACCCATGTGGACACGGGGAGAACACGCAAACTCCACACAGAAAGGCCCTCGCCGGCCGCTGGGCTCGAACCCAGGACCTTCTTGCTGTGAGGCAACAGTGCTAACCACTACACCACCGTGCCGCCCTTACTGTATTGTTCTCATCTCATCTCATTATCTCTAGCCGCTTTATCCTTCTACAGGGTCGCAGGCAAGCTGGAGCCTATCCCAGCTGACTACGGGCGAAAGGCGGGGTACACCCTGGACAAATCGCCAGGTCATCACAGGGCTGACACATAGACACAGACAACCATTCACACTCACATTCACACCTACGGTCAATTTAGAGTCACCAGTTAACCTAACCTGCATGTCTTTGGACTGTGGGGGAAACCGGAGCACCCAGAGGAAACCCACGCGGACACGGGGAGAACATGCAAACTCCGCACAGAAAGGCCCTCGCCGGCCACGGGGCTCGAACCCGGACCTTCTTGCTGTGAGGCGACAGCGCTAACCACTACACCACCGTGCCGCCCTACTGTATTGTTATTATTTACTATTTACTGTTTGATCTCAGATGCATTAAGAAGGCAAGAAATTGCACTAATTAGCTTTTGACGAGACACACCTTTAATTGAAAAGCATTCCAGGTGGCTACCTCATGAATGCCAGTAGTGTGCAAAGCATCATCAAGGTAAACAGTGGCTGCTTTGCAGAATCTAAAATATGAAACATTTAGTTTTTTGTTTACCACATAATTCCATATCTGTTCCAGATGTTATTTCACAGTTTTTGATGTCTTAAGTATTGTTCTACATTGTAGAAAAAGAGTCAAAATACGGAAAAATCTACGAATGAGTACAGGTGTTCAAACTTTTGACTGGTACTGTAAATGTTAGAACGACCGTATAACTATAACCTTGTGATTTGAATTATTTTTCAGAGCTGCAGTTATCGAAAATTCATCAACACCTTCTGACCAATCACCACAGTGCTGCAGTATAATGATTATTAACAATCCCCGGCAAACAAAATAGCATTTGTGACAGTTTTAGAAATCTGCCTTCATTCCCTGTGGACTGTTGTTGACTTATCAGATCCTAAAAGTCAGATACACAGACAGACCCCCAGATTCTGCTGTTTTGACAAATTGAAAGTGATAACCCCTTCATGCAGGGAGCACCAAAACCTCCATCAGCATTTTTCTTCATTATCTTATCTCATCTGTACGTATTCTCCCTCCCTACCCAGTACATTTCTTTATCGTTCCCCTCTCTCATATATAAGACTTATTACTGACATTTTTCTCCCTCATATCCTTTTATCCCATTTGTACATGTCAATCTATCTGCATGCCTCCATCATTTTTCACTGTCTCAATATATTTCTCACTCACCATCTCTCTGTTCTCTTACTTACCGCTGTTCTAGTCTTGGCAGGGTGCAGTTCCTTCTCATCTTGTGCCCAATGAGATGTGACTGATGCACTATGGATGAATATCTAGACTGGTCAAAGTGTGAATTGTCACAGCAACAATTTGGCCTCACTCAAGAACCTCCATCCATCCACTCTTTTTCTAAACCACTTATCCATCATGGATTGCAGGGGAGATGAAGCCAATCCCAGCTGACTTTGGATGAGAGGGTACACCTTGAACAAGTTGCCAGTGTATCACAGGGCTAACACAGAGAGATGAACGACCATTCACACTCACATTCATGCCTGAGCAATTTAGAATAGCCACTTTACCTAATCCAAATATCTTTGGACTGGGGGAGGAAACCTACGCAAGCATGGAGAGAACATGTAAACTCCATACAGAAAGGCCCCCGTCAACCAGCAGATTTGAACTTAGAACCTGCTTGCTGTGAGGCAACAGTACTAACCACTACACCACCACCCAAGAACTTGTCATTTTAAAATTGTTAAAACATAATCAGTGCAGATTAAGAAACTGTCTAATATTTTGAATATCCAATTTGCTTAAGAATAGCTCTACCATCGTTAAACGTGCGACTCATGGTGCAGCAGAAAAGGTTCGTGCTATCATCCAGATATCTCAAGTCAGAGGGGAACCGTCAGGGCCTTCTAGGCCTTCAGAGAAGGCCCAAACATCTCATCTCATTATCTCTAGCCGCTTTATCCTTCTACAGGGTCGCAGGCAAGCTGGAGCCTATCCCAGCTGACTACGGGCGAAAGGCGGGGTACACCCTGGACAAGTCGCCAGGTCATCACAGGGCTGACACATAGACACAGACAACCATTCACACTCACACTTACGGTCAATTTAGAGTCACCAGTTAACCTAACCTGCATGTCTTTGGACTGTGGGGGAAACCGGAGCACCCGGAGGAAACCCACGCGGACACGGGGAGAACATGCAAACTCCACACAGAAAGGCCCTCGCCGGCCCCGGGGCTCTAACCCAGGACCTTCTTGCTGTGAGGCGACAGCGCTAACCACTACACCACCGTGCCGCCGGCCCAAACATTTTTTTTCATAATTTCATTATAATTATTCTCTTCTAATTTGGCCTCATTTTCTATCAAGTTTGCTTCAGAAATGAAAGCGTTACTGTCCTGAAAACATTAAAATCGAGTTATCCAATGAGATCTTTTTGTTTGTTGTTTCTAGACAGAGAAGAGTTTAGAGCTGCTCACTCACTGGTTAGGACTTCATTGCCGGGACAGAAGGCCATGGCAGTGTATGTTTATGTAGAAAGTGACAGATGAATTAACCAATCAGATTTTGATTTATAGTGGGAGGGACCACTATATCACCCTCGGCCTTCTCGAAGACCAACGCAAGCTTAACAGCGAGTCGGCGCCGTCAGCGCAGTACTGAAGTCACCTTCCAGCCGGTGTAGCGTTCATCAGTAGTGTTAGCGAATGCTAATAAAGCGGTCAAGCCAGTGCTATCGAGAGCAAGTCGCACAGGCTAACGACCGAGAAACTAAGATTTCTGTCTCCAGACTCTTCTTCCATGCTGCACGCTCGCTACAGTATTTTTCACTCAGACTTAAGTATTCATTTCACTGTGTAATTTACTGAGTTATTTTTAAAGGAGAACTGAAGTCATTTTTAAACTTGCTTTATTTCTTAATTAACGTGTTGTTATTCAATTATGTTTTCGGTTTTAGTAACCTTATATCGTGACTTGTATTGGCAACTAATTGCAATTAAATATTATACTTATCGGCCTATTCGTTTTTTAGCCATGTTGAATTTAGTTCGTTTGGTCCACGGCAGGCGTCGCTTATCCACGCGATCTTCACAAGACTTGTGCGAGACTTCGAAACGTGAAGAAGTGTCAGCCAGGTGTCAGTGCCGCCATTTTGAAAACTGTTTTCCAAACGAAATATTGCACAAAAACGAGTTTAAATGACGATTACTGCCTACTTTTTTCAAACTTTCCTGATTGCTATCAAAACAAACAAAACTTCCGGCTTAATTACGTCAGCATTCGAAAGAGGGCACGCGCGTCTTTTGACAACGTTGGCAGATGTCGGTCACTTTGAGTTCCGCTGTACGTTTTACTTTCATCCTACGATGTCTCGCACAGGTCTCAACGAATCTCGTTTACAGCCATTGCTCTGACATATGGACTGATATATTACAGAGCGTATTTCAAACACTCATAACTTGCTATAGCAGCGACAAAATAGCGATCGGAAATGCATTCCGATATTTAATAAAATGAGATAAATAGAATTTTGATGATAAAACATTTGCCTTCAGTTCTCCTTTAAAATCAATATCAACGACTACACACAACGGAGTGACCTGGCCGCCTGCTGATAATCCCTTACAAAATCCTGTTGCTTTTTTTGGTGTGTCTGGCTAAGTTTTGGCTGAGCTCAAGTCCCAGCTCTAATAGTAACAGTTCGTCACTGTCTCAAGTAGACTCTTGACAATACCACAGCCATGTGTGTCCTCTAGGGGGAGGGATGGCATTTTCTCTTCCTTGTCAGTCACAGTGACAAGAGCCTGTTGTGTGTGCCTTTTAGATCATGTATGTGAAAAAGGGTAGCGCTTTCCTCCCTGTGCTAGAGCATGAGCAGCAGTTCAGAAAGATCCAGTTGGCTGGCTTTACATGTCTTGTAGGAAGCACATGTTGAGTTGCACCTTGTCCAATTGGTAGCTTTTGGCTAGTGGGTGGTAAATGGCCAGGACAAAATCGAAGAGAAAATTAATCTATGAATATGCATGAAATATGGGATTTGAAATGCCCTCTGGTCTGAGTATCATCCCAAATAGCTAGCTGGCTAGTTAAATGGTAATAAACTTTTTTTTTTTTTAGCCAAAAGTATACAGACCCCTGACCATGACACCAATCATCTGTACCCCACCCACCGCAAGGCTCTGTGCAGACAAGTCGGATTCTTCTACTGCAAAAGAACTCAAGTGCCATGCACAGAGCCCTGACCTCAACATCACTTAAAACTTTTGTGATTAATTGGAATGATGGCTCAGTGCCAGGCCTCCACACTCCACATTACTGTCTGACCTCACTAATGCTCTTGTGGCTGAATAAGCACAAATCCCCACAACCTTTCTCCAAAACTGAGTGGAAGGTCTTCCTAAAAAGCAGGGAGGTTATTATAACAGCTGTGGGTGTCGTTACCATGCGTCCACATACTTTTGGCGAGTTTAGATAGGGTGACTCGTGATTTCTGTCGAAAAATTTCCATCTAATAGAGGACATGATAAGTAAAACGCATAGAACCTTTTTTTTGACACGACTGAACTCATTATTAACACTGTGATTCAAGGTTTTGTTTTTTTTTAAGAAGTACCTAGAGCCTGTTTTTGAGTGGGAAAAATATTAGTTCACAATTACATTATAACATTTGGCCCACAGTCAATTCTATATTGGAATGAGTCAGGACTTAATCATATTAAAATCACATTTTGAGTACTTTGGGAAACACGGAGAGCTGAAAATCTCATTCATAAATCATAATCTTTGTATTGAACATGATACAAGAAAGATACGATTATTGCATCTTGCACCACAGCACTGTTGAATTCATGAGTTCTGATTGATCAGAAAGTGTTGATTAATTTTCTTTAACAGCAGCTCTGGCAGTATTTCCAGCTACAAAGCAAATCGCAGGTTTATTAGCTGATCTAACCATAAGGCGGATGAGCTGTTGCCATGGCGTAGCGTCCGTCATCTGTAATTCAGTTAAATCGTATCTCCTCCGTCAGTTCTCCACGGATTTACGTTCCGATTGTTTTGTGTGAAAGAACTCATCACTCCACACAAAACTTGGTTGTTGTTTTGTCAAATATTTTGCTAACAAGTTAGTAATTAGGCCAAATTAATGACTTTTCCAGGCCTTTCACTAGAATTGTATCTCCTCTCTCATTTCTCATCTGATTTCAGTTCTGATTGATGTTGTGGATAGATCTTCCCTCGAGGAACAAAACTTGGTTGGTTGGTTGGTTGGTTGTTGATTTTCCTGTTGTAAACAATTTGAAAATCAGGATTTTCAGTTAAATCGTGTCTCCTCCCTCAGTTCTCAATGGATTTCAGTTCTGATTGTTTTATTTGAAAGAACTCAACCTTCTGCACAACACTTGGTCGCTGTATTGTCGGTCTTTGGCTAACAAATTAGTAATTAGGTCAACTTCACAAATTTTCTTCTGACTAGAATTGTATCTCCTCTCTCATTTATCATGTGAATTCAGTTCTGATCGATGTTTTGGGTCGATCTTCCCTTGGGGAACAAAATTTAGTCCTTTGTTGATTTTCCTGTCGTGAACAGTTTGTCGTGGAGGTTGTTTTTTTTCTCACATCGTCACGTTTCAGTTCCGTTTGATGTTCGGGTCATCAGGGTTGTTTGGATGGCAGGCCAGATGCGCTGCTACGTCCTTGACGTTCTGGTATTCATCCTTATACATTATTGTTTCTGTAGTAACAACTTATACAGGGACATGTACTGTATAGTGGACCTTCCACATAAATGTATTTTTAAAAACGTGTGTAATCGCTGACATGGTTATGTTTTCTGTGACGAGACGTTTATTTGGAGAAGGTTGTCCAGTGTTTCAGGACTATGTAACAGTCCGAGGTAAAGTTTTCCGTTACAGGAGCATTTTCAGGATGGAGGACTTTTTGTTTCTGGCTTTTGTTAACATGTCAAGATTTATCCCTTAACTTAAAAAAAGATAAACCAGCAAATGCAGGTCACACAGAGAAAGGGGGAGGACATGTGTAATGATGAAGACATCTCCAAAAATGCACATATTCATTCAATCTGGATTTATTAATGACAGTGAAATGATCGTCACTGTTCTCTGCCTGTCTGTTGCCTGATGAGGTTTATTTTTGTGGAAAATTAATACAGTATTCAAATATAGTCTTCAAAACAAATGACTGTTTAGAACAACTGAAAAAATAATAAATAGGAATGAACCGTTATCCTTTTTTAAATGCTGTACATAATTTATAGATCATTTGTAAGCAAAATGTTATCTTTTTTATCAGTTTAAAACAGTAAAGTCAAAGTTCCTTTCAATCAGAAAAAAGAAACGATATAACGCATGACTATGGGTCATGTACTAGTTCTCAGTATGTGTGTGAGTGAGAGAGAGAGAGAGATCAGACAAAGGTAGCTTTGTGCTTGCTCTCAGATGAGGGTGGCGCATTGGCCAGTTCAGTAGCTTTAACAGGCAGCGGTTTGTTAGGGAGGTGTCCTGACGTCTGCCGCAATCCTCTTCTGATTCTCACCCTGCGATTCCTCACATCCCCCATTTGCTTCTGTGCACTGGAGTTCATCTCTCCATCCTGAGGCCTGGTGTTCTCTACACACACTCCATCCACATCCAGCACCTGTCGACTGGGGAGAGGAGCGCGCTTAGACCTGATTCTGACTCGTGGAGGTGGTGGAGGAGGAGCAGGTTTAGGAGCAGGGGGAGGAGCAAGGGGAGGAGCAGAGGGCGTTCTTTTGTGGGATGGTTTGGAAACGCTACTTTTGTCCTTCTGCCTTCTTCGTTCTCTTCCTAAAGAAAGCAGTCGTCAGTAGACAGAATATATACAGGTTATTAGTGGAGAGGAAATAGTACACACTCAGAAAAAAGGTACTAAACCAAACCTTTCCTTGTCACTGGGGTGGGGAAATAAGTTTACTCTGTGTAACTTAAATCAATTTTAAGGGTATACTTAAGTTATTCCACAAAATCGAGTCGTACATGAGCTGATAGCCGATGAGGTGCATAGCGCCAAGTTGGTTATAAGCCATGTACGACGAGATTGAGTGGAATAACTGTTTTATTCTATCCACATTCACTGGATTTTGAGAAACTGAACATTTTTATTTTTTGCAAATTCAATAAATAAAAACTTTATACAAAACATCTGACAAAATAATTTCTGCTTAGAATGTAAACAAACCAGCAAAATGACAGGAGAAATTTGTGAAAAATGCGCCAATAATAATTCTTGAAGAATAACAAAGATACGTTCATACCATCAAATACTTTCATTCCATATTTTCTTGCTTTTTTTTGTATTTTTTGTGGTTTTGTTTTCGAGTAGAGTTTTTATTTCATCCTCGGTTGGCTCAGCAACACGCTCCACCATTTTGTATTTCTCTACTCACAGTATATGAGCTGATATCCTAGTAGCAGAGTAGCCAATCAGAGCACACGATTGCTCATATCCAGTGAATGTGGATAGAATAATACTGTATATACACATCTCCAGATGAAAGATACAAAATGTGTACCCTTAATCATACAAGGAACGTTATATAGCATAAACAGAAGAGCACTATAACACAGTCTAGCAGCACATCTTTAGGTCTTAATGATCTAATGTTTGATAGCAAAGCAAGCTAGATCTTTCTGATTGAAAGATCAGGGTCACACAAAAGGGCAAACCTTTGGAATCGATATGAAATTTGTATGAAAATGATATTTTTTTTAGGAGCTGAACAGTAATATGCTCATTAACACAGAGCAAAGAGTTTAAATAAGACCATGACTAGGCTAGAGTACGTGTTATACAAATGATAATACATTTCACTTTTCAGACCTTAAAATATTAAATACAGACTATCCCTGACATTTAACTAAATAGTTTACTGATAATGATTAAAGTCATTTTAAGCAAAGAAATTATGGAAAAGGTTGTGGATATTACCATCCTTTACTTTGTAAGCCATCTTAGTCTCATACTGTAACTTCAGAAAAAAAAACGGAAGCAAACATCACACACCAATGTCTTGGCTGATGGTCTTTGTGGATATTTGTGTAAATCTAATTATAGCTGAAATCACTACTTTGAGGGTGGCACGGTGGTGTAGCGGTTAGCACTGTCGCCTCACAGCAAGAAGGTCCGGGTTCGAGCCCCGTGGCCGGCGAGGGCCTTTCTGTGCGGAGTTTGCATGTTCTCCCCGTGTCCGCGTGGGTTTCCTCCGGGTGCTCCGGTTTCCCCCACAGTCCAAAGACATGCAGGTTAGGTTAACTGGTGACTCTAAATTGACTGTAGGTGTGAATGTGAGTGTGAATGGTTGTCTGTGTCTATGTGTCAGCCCTGTGATGACCTGGCGACTTGTCCAGGGTGTACCCCGCCTTTCGCCCGTAGCCAGCTGGGATAGGCTCCAGCTTGCCTGCGACCCTGTAGAACAGGATAAAGTGGATAGAGATAATGGATGGATGGCTGGATCACTACTTTGAAACTTGTCCATCTAATAGACGTATATTTATACGATTTTTTTGTTGTTGTTGCCAATTAAATTACAATATTTCTGAAATATTAAAAGTCACTACATACAGTTTCCAAAGGTTTGGCCCACAGTGTGGCCAAGTCTCAGTGACTAAAACACACTCACCTCACACTGAAAAGCAGCCATGCAGGGATGAACGTGTTCACTCAGACAGGAACATCAACACACCCCTAAATATTATGCACCATAAAGGCTGAATAAAAATTTGAAGGAAACTGGGGAAAGGACAGAGACAACAGGAAGACCTCTGATGCACTAATCCATTTCAGTGAAGACGGACATTTCGTTTAAGTTTATGGCAGCGTGTCACTTCATGGATTCAGGCATTGATTGATGACTGTGCTGGTTAAAGTACGGCGCCATCACTCTCCCAGTCATGGGACGAGTCCTTTTACATCACAGACGGTGCCAACTTCTATTTCAGGGCATCTGATCCATATCAGGTGTTTAATGTGTACGTATGAAGGAAAGGCTGCGTTCAATCAGGAGAGCTTATGGATAACAATAAATAAATAAGAGCGTGCATACATATTCATTTCAAGTGAAATGTAACATGACTTAGATTTAGTCACACTGCCCCCTTGTGGCGTGTATCTTTTATACGAGCTACATGACAATTGAGCATCAGCATGAACTTTGAAAAATCACAAGAAGAAATTTCACTCTTAGTCCTCGGAAAGTAAGAGTTAGTCCTGAGTAAACGTAAAGAAAGGGGAAAATATTCAGAACAGAAAAACAAACAGAAGTCCACATGCACAATGCAGCTGTACTAAAGAATGTAACATGGCACAGAGCTTTTAATACAGAAACATTTTACTGACAGGCAGCTGATGTGAAGCTGTTAATCAGTCCACACTTCCTGCCATGTCCATTAGGTGGAGCCATGTCTCTGCTCAGTGCCTACCTCTCACCTCAGGATGCTATGAAACGCCTTTCTGGACTGTAGTATATGTTTGTTGACGTCAGATTAGCCTCTATTTATATGAAAACTGTCGAGTACAATCACAGCACTGGGTTGAGTTCAGCTAAATGGTGATGTGGTCTGCTGTGATGCTAAGACTCAGGATTCAGACTCTGTACATGCCAAGTATTATTGTGATGTACGGTACACTACCGTTCAAAAGTTTGGGGTCACTTTGAAATGTCCTTATTTTTGAAAGAAAAGCACTGTTCTTTTCAATGAAGATCACTTTAAACTAATCAGAAATCCACTCTATACATTGCTAATGTGGTCAATGACTATTCTAGCTGCAAATGTGTGGTTTTTGGTGCAATATCTCCATAGGTGTATAGAGGCCCATTTCCAGCAACTCTCACTGCAGTGTTCTAATGGTACAATGTGTTTGCTCATTGCCTCAGAAGGCTAATGGATGATTAGAAAACCCTTGTACAATCATGTTAGCACAGCTGAAAACAGTTGAGCTCTTTAGAGAAGCTATAAAACTGACCTTCCTTTGAGCAGATTGAGTTTCTGGAGCATCACATTTGTGGGGTCGATTAAATGCTCAAAATGGCCAGAAAAATGTCTCGACTATATTTTCTATTCATTTTACAACTTATGGTGGTAAATAAAAGTGTGACTTTTCATGGAAAACACAAAATTGTCTGGGTGACCCCAAGCTTTTGAACGGTAGTGTATGTGGTGGTTTTAAAGCGAGACGACCTTTCGATTTCATAAAATCGGTGAAATTTAGTTCCCTTTGAAATTTGGTCATTGTGATATATGTTTATTTCTGTAATATCTCACAAAATATCAGGCCATTCTGTGGCTGAGAAGTTATTTAATTTGAGCGGATTCCCGAACAAATAACATGCACGAAATCGCTCGCTTCGTGCAGTCAAGCAGACAGAGGAAGTCCGTGTGCGTGTGCGCAGGTTTACCTTTGACCGTGCACTGACAGTCCCATCATTCTGTCGCTAAACAAACAGATGATCACACCGAGGTGCTCACTGACCACTGATATTTATTAGTTTGGTCCTGCGTTTCCTTTCCTTCACATATAACATAACGTCTTTTGTTCTCACTTTCCGTTACTGTAGTCAGTCTTTCACGTTTCATTCGCGTCCTCCATTTTACTCTCGAGTTTCAAATTTGTATCCCACAATGCCTTGTGTGAACAGGGAAAGCCCACTACGTGATGCATGACGTAGTATCTTGTATTGCGTCATGGTGAAGCAGGAAAAAAATAGCGGAGAATTTAGGGCCACGTGGCACTAAATTCATTGTTTTATTTTTAAAAAACTAATAAAATTGGACATCTGTGACTCAAATTCAGTAGCTTTCAGTCCACTAAACAAAAATAATTGGGTGTCGGGAAAATTATTTTTATGACCTACACTTGAAAAATCTGAAAGGTAGTCTAGCTTTAAGGATTTGTTTTTTTTTTCTTTATAATAAATTCATCAGATGACGTTAGCTGAAAGAGGCATAGAAGTGTCTATATTTTTACTATCATCAAGAAATTGACATTCTTATCTTCAGTAAGTGCTTTATCCTGGTGAGGGTTGTGGTGGATCTGGAGCTTATACAGTGAACTCAGAGTGAGGTGAGGATGATGCACCCTCAGTGAACACTATGAACAAAGACGCATTCACACCAAGGGTCAATTTAGACTCGCCAAGCCTCCTGGCATGTTTTAGGGCCATATGAGATAACCGGAGGAAACTCGTACACAAGGGCACAGATGGTACTGGGGACGGGGGGGGACATGTCCCCCCCCCAGATTTATAGTGACCCCTATCTGCCCCCCCCCCCCCCCCCCCCCCCCCCACTGTCCCTATGTAAGGCGCCAAACATAGGTAGAAAAAGTGAGGATTAATGTTCCGTTAGTTAGACTAACTTACATTGCAGCACAAAGTTGAAATGGCAGCAGCAGTAGTCTTGTCAGTGATCAATCCACATTACACCGATTCAAGAAGGGGAAAGGCTGGAGCAGATCCTTGCAGAGTTGGGAAAGCAAGGTGTTCAATTTTCCACATAATTCTCGGTTAATAACACTGCACAGCTCATCCATTTGGTGTTTCTGCTACGACTAATGGTGCGTTCAGTTGTACTCGTAAGTTTGAAGTTTGAAGTCGGAAAAGCATTGAAATCCAGCATCTACCAGCATAAACGTTGGGGATTTCATTTCATTAACTGTCCATTTTTTTCAAATTCCATGTTCCATGATGTCCCAGTTTTTAAACTGGGAAGCGGCGGAGAGATGTTTTTGGGACCTATTGAGTCTGCTTCTAGATGGTAAATTTGTTTGGCTGCAGAGGGAATTTTTTCTATCAATTTTGTTTATTGGAAAAAATACTTTTTATTTTTATTTGTGTGAATCTGTTGTTCAAGTGTTTATACTTCTGTTTTCATACACATTTTATGTTTCTAATCATTTACATGAAGGCACGAGTGTGAATCATTTCAATTTTATTTTGTTATTAATTTTTGGACATTCCCTTTTTGTTAGAAGTTACAGTTAAAGTTTCTGTGATGAGATTCTTCATCCTGCTGAGATCAGCAAATGTTTAAATAAAACATGCAGAAGACATGAAGTTTTGGAGCGTGATTAACATACCAGACAAATAATAATTTGATCATGTATGGCTAGGTGTTGACCAGGTAGGCCTTTGTCTACCATTGTTCATTCAGTTAGAAAACTCACAATTCTAATTGAATTGAAGCTTCAGTACATATATGCATTTACACAAAATGGAATCATTTGCTGACAGCTCAGTCCCCCCCCAGTTCAAAAATCCTATCTGCGCCCCTGCTCATTCAGACGGGGAAAATAGGTGAAACTCCTGAGTTAGAGCTGTGATGCACCAACACTATTCACTGCACCACCAAAATATAAAATACTGCCTCAATAAAATATAAAAATGCAAACTGAAACACCTTCAGTCCTACATACCCATCACGCTTCCCCTGATGATCACTGTAACATGCGATTTGCCTGCATTTGCATACTGGAAACCTGATCAGCTCTTTTATTTTATAACTTAATAACACATTCCCATTACGTGTTTAATCCTAAACTCAGGTTTACAATTTGTATTTCAGCTCCTTTCTGTTTCTCAAATGAGCAGTTTGTTATTTTAGAGCCTGTGAGGTGAATTGCGATGAAAATGAAACTACTGTAAATAACCCCAGTGACTGAAACTGATGAGGAAGGAAAGAGAATAAGGAGCAGGGCGGAGCTCGTTTCTGGTCCAGAAAAAGGTCAATGTCATTCACAAAACATCATGAATTAAAACGTTCAAAAGGTTGAAATTTTTCAAAGCGTTGGATATAAACACGTTGAAACATGTTTCAAAATTACAAACAGCGCCTGGGAGACATAATTACATACCTTACATGTAATTACATAATATAGATGTTTACTTTGTGATAGTTTCCATATTTTAGTACACCATTTACATAGTTATCTTTGTAGTTGATTCAAACATCTGTGATGTTTCTGGCCTACAAATCAGCCAGCTCTAGTATCTAAAATGTCATAAAGGAGCATCTTAATGAGACTTGGTAAGCCAAAAGAAGCCTTGTGACAGCTCTGGACTGAAAATACACATCGTACGAACAAGAACAAACATTCAAGATCTTTTCCTGGTCTCTAACAAGATGTGGCATTAGGGCTCGGTTCAGCTGATAATGCCAATATGTATTGAGAGTGTTATACACTAACAAGAGCTCACCTGACAATAAATCGTTTCCTGGGGGAAAAAAAAAAAGACCGGTAACAGTATATACAGAGAAGCTCGTAAAGAGAATAGCCATTTGACAGTGTAGTTAAGCCAAGTTAAGGCTTAAATCTGTCTGAATGGCATTTAATAATTGAACAGGAAAGAATTAAGCTTTAATGTTAGTAGCTTCATCAGTGTCTGGTTATTATTTCATTCACTTTAGATTTGTGTTGTTAGCCCTGACGATGGATCTATGGATCGAAAATGAAATATCAACTAGTTGAAAAAAGGCGACATGTGAAAGCAGCTGAAATAGGCAAGGTCATCGAGATAAGCTCAAATTCCTCCCTGAATCGTATCCGTACTCACACTAGAAGCACTTCATTCAAAATTCAGGCTCAGAGTTTGCCGAGCATTACTCTCCCTCTTCCATTCAGCACAACGGCTCAGAACAAACAGGCCTTGTTGAGAGTAATGTGAGAGAGAGAGAGAGAGAGCACTGGACGACAAATGAAGAGAGTGAGAGCAGGAGAAGGATTCAGCAGACATGTCATCATCTGATGTATTACAACTGAGCCCAGAGATTGCTGCCTTTAGAGGACTTCCTTTACATTTGTACCATGAGCAGAGAAAGAGGGAGATACAGTGTGAAGGATGAGAGCGGCAGTGAGAAAGGAAACAGACTGGGTTTGTTTTAGCCCAGTTCCAGCATCCTAATGAAACAAAGCCTGTCTAAGCAGCTATTCGCTTCCACTGGGCCTCCATGCATAGCTAATGGAGAAAGAGAGAGAGAGAGAGAGAGAGAGAGAGAGAGCAAAAGGACTGATGGGTATAGAGCACACCAGCATATGTTTTTATATAGTTTAACTATGAATATAATACACCAGTACATGGGTTATTAGAAGAGATTTAATTAAAAATCTTTCAGTTGGATAGTTGATGAACCAACAGTGTTCACTGTTCTACAGGTATACGGTATATATTTTCCATTTTAATGTCATTTTCGGGTGGCACGGTGGTGTAGTGGTTAGCACTGCCGCCTCACAGCAAGAAGGTCCGGGTTCGAGCCCCGTGGCCGGCGAGGGCCTTTCTGTGCGGAGTTTGCATGTTCTCTCCGTGTCCGCGTGGGTTTCCTCCGGGTGCTCCGGTTTCCCCCACAGTCCAAAGACATGCAGGTTAGGTTAACTGGTGACTCTAAATTGACCGTAGGTGTGAATGTGAGTGTGAATGGTTGTCTGTGTCTATGTGTCAGCCCTGTGATGACCTGGCGACTTGTCCAGGGTGTACCCCGCCTTTCGCCCGTAGTCAGCTGGGATAGGCTCCAGCTTGCCTGCGACCCTGTAGAACAGGATAAAGCGGCTACAGATAATGAGATGAGAGATGTCATTTTCTACAAGTCTCTGCAAAAGGTTTCTATCATTCCATACTTTAGTAGGTCAACAAATATGCTCAGCCCGGATTTTACTAAATTTGTTTGCATTTCTCAGTGTGAACACAATATATAGTTATATTTACTTTAAAAAGATAATTTCAGTAGGCTACATCTGTTTTTGTGGCTACTGCCTCATATAGAGGCGGGGCCACTTTGTCATGTTGTAAGAATGAGTGTAACAGTCGTGCAATACGCATACAGGCGTTCCTATTAAAATGGCCGGTGAGTGTATACAATTCGGTTCACCATTCGAAATAAATGGAGTAGACTAAAGAAATCGCTTTCAGACATGTTTATGCTTATTACTGAGGGAAAGTGCGTTCCTATTTTAAAATCTGCTCCAGTTCGTCCCCCTTTTCTTTGCCTTCTTCCTGGCCAGTGGTCCCATGTGTGATGGAGATGTGACGCACTTCCAAGTCGTTACAGGAAGTTGTTGAAAAGAGTATTGAGACCGCTGAGCTCTAGCACCGGGCCTTTTCCGGGAAATAAGAGTTTGGGTCATGGTGACAGCATGTGTATGTCAGCCTCAGTTCAGAGGTTTCGAAAACTGTAAGAGTAGAATAATATAAAGTACAGACACTTGGTATATTTTACTTCTGTGACTTTTAAATTGTTCATTTTTGGATTACGCGTCATTTTTGTGGCTACTGCCTCATAGAGTAAATATATACGCTGCATTTACTGTATGGACATGGGATCAGAAAGCTATTTTATCAAAGGGTACCTATTTTTATATTTGAAACTTGAATGTAATGGGAATTATAAGTGGCTATTCTATAGTAGTCAAAATGAACTAAAAACATTATAGTCATTTATAATAATAATAATAATAATAATAATTCATCCATTATCTATACTGCTTATCCATCAGGGTCACGGGGAAGCTGGAGCCAATCCTAGCTGACTTCAGTTGAAAGGTGGGGTACACCGTGGGCAGGTTGCCAGTCTATCACTGAGCTAATACAGAGATGAACAACCATTCACACACACATTCACACCTATGGGCACTTTAGAGCAGCCAGTTGCCCTAATCTGCACGTGTTTGGACTGGGGGAGGAAACTGGATCTCCAGCTAACGATCACTTTACCGATTCCCTTCATCAGATGCGTTTGTAGTTTGTCAGGAATCCTGCTGTTAATTTTAGTTACTAATGTAATGCAACCTAACAGGCGTAATTCATCCTGATATTAAGCACGTGTGAGCTAGCTAGCTTTGTTAGTCAGTTCCCCCTTCACAGTAAGAGATGTATATTTTTTTCTAGACTGAGAAATTAGTTAATGATGAGTCAAACCAACTATCACATTCATGGCAAGCTAGAAGTTGTGGTGTGTATGACAACACAGAAGGTTCCTATTCACATAGTGTGATATTCAAGAGTTATTCCATGAAATCAGGTCGTACATGAGCTGATAGCCAATGAGACGCGTAGCACCAAGTCTCCAAGTTATTCCAAGATCGAGTGGAATAACTCTTTTATTCTATCCACATTCACTGGATTTTGAGAAACAGAGCATTTTTATTTTTAGCAAATTCGATAAATAATTTTTTTTTAACAAAATGTCTGACCTAAATCATTTCCACTTAGCTGAGCTTCTTAAAAACCTCTCAATGGCTGTACGAATTTACTTGAGTGTTTTTTTTTTTGGGGGGGAGAAAGTGCCGTCTTGCCGAGGTATAGAATAGCTTGACATTTATTTAATTCTTCCTTGGAAATTTCAGTTATAGTGGTATGCAAAAGTTTAGGCACCCCTGGTCAAAATTGCTGTTACTGTGAACAGTTAAGCAAGTTGAAGATGAAATGATCTCCAAAAGGCATAAAGTTAAAAATGACTCATTCCCTTTATATTTTAAGCAAAAAACAATTTTTTTATTTTCATCTTTTACATTTTCAAAATGACAAAAAAGGAAAAGGGCCCGAAGCAAAAGTTTGGGCACCCTGCATGGTTAGTACCTAGTAACACCCCCTTTGGCAAAAATCACAGCTTGTAAACACTTTTTGTAGCCAGCTAATAATCTTTCAGTTCTTACCTGGGGGATTTTCACACATTTGTCTTTGCGAAAGGCTTCCAGTTCTACAAGTTTCTTGGGCTTTCCTGCATGCACTGCTCTTTTGAGATCTATCCACAGATTTTCAATGATGTTTAGGTCAGGGGACTGTGAGGGCCAGGGCAAAACCTTCAGCTTGTGCCTCTTGAGGTATTCCATTGTAGATTTTAAGGTGTGTTTTGGATCATCGTCTTATTGTAGGACCCATCCTCTTTTTAACTTCAACTTTTTGACAGATGGTGTGATGTTTGCTTCCAGAATTTGCTGGTATTTATTCGAATCCATGCTTCCCTCGACCAATGAAATGTGCCCTGTGCCACTGGCTGCAACACAACCCCAAAGCATGATCGATCCACACCCATGCTTCAGAGTTGGAGAGGTGTTCTTTTCCTGGAATTTGGCCCCCTTTTTTCTCCAAACATACCTTTGCACATTGTGGCCAAAAAGTTCTATTTTGATTTCATCAGTCCACAGGACTTGTTTCCAAAATGCATCAGGCTTATTTAGATGTTCATTTGCAAACTTCAGATGCTGAATTTTGTGGCTAGGATGCAGGAAAGGTTTTCTTCTGATGACTCTCTCATGATGGTCATATTTGTTCAGGCGTCGCTGCATAGTAGAACAGTGCACCACCACTCCAGGGTCTGCTAAATCTTTCTGAAGGTCTTTTGCAGTCAAACAGGGGTTTTTATTTGCCTTTCTAACAATCCAATGAGCAGTTCTTTCAGAAAGTTTTCTTCATCTTCCAGACCTCACCTTGATCTCCACTGTTTCTGTTAACTGCCATTTCTTAATAACATTACAATCTGAGGAAACAGCTACCTGAAAACACTTTGCTACGTTCTTGTAGCCTTCTCCTGCTTTGAGAGCATCAATTATTTTATTATTCAGAATGCGAGGGAGTTGCTTAGAGGAGCCCACGACTGTTGATTTTAGGGACAAGTCTGAGGAGTCAGATAATTTATACAGCTTTGAAATCTGCATCATCTGACCTTTCCTAATGAAGAATTTGAACAAGTCACAGCTCAATAAGCTAATTAAGGTCTGGAACCTTGGTAAAAGTTACCTGAGAACTCAAATGTATTGGGGTGCCCAAACTTTCGCATGGTGTTCCTTTTCTTTTTTCACTCTCCAATTGTACAAAACAAAAATAATACACAAATCTTGCAGAAAACGCTGAAAAGAAATGTGTCGTCTTTACCTTTATGCCTTTTGGTGATCAGTTCATCTTCTGCTCACTTAACTATTCACAGTAACAGACATTTTCAGTAAGGGTGCCCAAACTTTTGCATGCCACTGTATGTAATTTTCAAACTTCTTTGAGCTTTTGAACCAGTCTAAAAAAAAAATAAATGAAAAAATAAAAATAAAATCAATAAATTGTAATGCTTAATGATGAAGAATGTAAACAAACTGGCGGAAATGACAGGAGCAATTTGTGAAAATGCGATAATTTTTGAAAAAAAAGATACGTTCTTACCATTAAATACCACCATATTTTGTTGCTTTTTTGTATTTTTTGGGGTTTTGTTTTCAAGTAGTTTTTATTTCGTCCTTGGTTGGTTCAGCAATACGCTTCACCATTTTGTTTTTCTCTATATGGTATATGAGCTGATATCCTAGTATTAGAGTAGCCAATCAGAGCGCACGATTGCTCATATCCAGTGAATGCGGATAGAATAAAAACATTTATTCCAGAGCGCTGTTGATTTCTTGGTTCTGACTGGTCATAAAGCGCTGATTAATATTCTATACCAGCAGCTCCTACAGTATTTCTGGCTACAAGACAAATCACAGGTTTATATTAAATGGTCTGTCTAATAAGCTATTTTTATTCGTAACAGCTGATTTACAGGGAAATGTTTGGTGGGCATTTATTATGCAACATTTATGGACAGAGTCTCCAGTGTCAGGCTTTGTAACAGAGTTATTTCTTTATAACATGGGCCTTCAGGACAAAGGGCTTTGTTGTGTCTTGGTAACACGACAAGCAGCTTTTTTGTTTTATTAACTTCATGAAAAACTTTGTGACACGCTGTCATTGGAAAATCAACCTATGGGCGATAACAGTAACTCCACTATGTGTCGAGCCATATCGCACCACCTCGTCATTTATTACTTTAACAGTGCTGTGTTTTATTCCTTTCTTAATATTATCATTGAACAATGCATCTATAAGAAAGAAACTGTAAAAGGAAAGAACATACACAGAAAGAAGACACAGGCCAGGAAAAAAGACACACAGTAAATTAGAGCAAAAGATGTCCGCTTTAACGTTTATTTAACTGTATATACAGAAATGCAGAGATATGGCACAGACCGGAGTGGATCGTCATCTGAACAAAACTGCTACAGGAAATGTGATTGGATCTCAGCGTCTACAGCAAAATAGCAGGCAATTCAACAACGCTGGTATCTCGGATACAAGCAAAAACCTGTACACAATATTTCTTTGTCATTTAGTAAAACATACTTTGCACACAAATTAGATAAATTAAGGTTGTCGGGATATATTATATTACATAATACCATATGCAAGATGAGAGCGTGGACGTTAACTGTGTAAACATTGTTGAATTGCTTGTTGAACGAAACAGAGTTCTAGATGAGTGTCAAGAACAGCACACTGTGGGAATCGGAGATCCTGTAAGCATTCAGAACTCAGGGAACTGCTCACCACAGACAGGTACGATCTGGCCATCTCACACTGCATTGACAAACATGATTTTTTATTTATTCACTTTTCACATGAAATGAATGGTTCCTAATGATGGAAGATAATGGGAATGCTTTACAGTGAACTGAAGCCTCCTGG
Source organism: Neoarius graeffei (assembly GCF_027579695.1). Taxonomy (NCBI): domain Eukaryota; kingdom Metazoa; phylum Chordata; class Actinopteri; order Siluriformes; family Ariidae; genus Neoarius; species Neoarius graeffei. Next base: position 74,486,962 of record NC_083575.1, on the reverse strand, counting down.
TAGTCTGCAGGTTGAGTAACGGCAGTGACGGTAACAAGTTTCTTCTTGTTCTGACATTGCGGTCAACCACGTGATCATTAATGAGACAAAGTGAAGAAAAAAAAAACTACTCAATTGTACTTTGATGCTCATATTTAATGTTTAGGCAACGGTACTGTGATGCTCGTTCAACCATTCAATGATTTGAGGCTGCAGTGCTTTGGGAACCTCAGTCCTGATCTATTTTGGTATCGTTCTAAACTTTTCCCCTTACGCATTGTAACACCGTTTAGAAAAGTAAAGAACTACCAAGCATTAACCGCTAGAACAATCCTTGTTTCTGAGGATCCCGCTTGTTATTATAACTCTAAAGCACACTTTAAGGAAAGAATTTACAGTTACAATATAATAAACCATGAAGACAGCCGTTGTCACTGGTCGAGTTCTGCACCTGTTGAAGCCTGTCATGACATTAGGCAAGAAGCCGGAAAGGTAGCATGGGTGTCGTGTCAATTCGGATTAATTTTCCAATCCAGCTTTATATATAAAGTTCCCAATGGTTAACCCTTTACACTCCCAAGACTCATTATTGGGTCCAGTCTTACATTCCTTAATCTCATAACTACATACATATCCGATTAGTTTCACTGAAGAATATGTTTTAAGATATTAAGAACTAAATAATAAGCTAAGATTTTGACGGGTTAATGTTAGGGTGAAAGCCAGGGCTTGCGTCGAACTTCATTCATGTGAAATCACTCTTGTTGTTGTTGTTGTATGAATTTTGTGTAAGATATCAGAGAGCCAATATGATCTTCTGTTTCATGACTGTAAACTCAAAATGGTTAAATTCAGGAGGTGATGCAATGGTCGTTGCTTTTCTCATTGATGAATTTATGCTCGTTATAATTCCTATGGTTTTGCGAGGGCACATGTTCTCCCGGAGAGAGCATGACGGTTGTCATTAACCACTCAGTGACAATCACACTGTCTACAATCATCTCTACTGAGCTTCCTATAATAGTGAAGCTTAATGTCAACCAACTGTTGTGTTCGTGAGTCATGAAATGTGACTGGACATACAAAACCTTTCTAACGAAGGCAATAAAAGCTTGTTAGTTTTAGCGTTTGTATATATCTCTATGTCTCTTTTCCAATAGTTCAGTAAAGTGCTCGTAGAGGGTAACGTATGTACAAGGGAAAATCGCAGCTTTGACAAGGTTTGGCAAAGAGAACAACAACAGCAAATCCACAGCACTCGATAAAACACACACACGCAGATCTTCAGGAAGAACGTGAGAGGAGTGCGCGAGAGGGAAAGCACAGGTCACACAGGAGAGGTACCTGGCTGGGCACAGCTGTCCTGGCAAGCGTCCTCTCTGACAAGGTGGGGCCGATCTGGGGAGCGAGGGAGGGGCAAAGGGGATGGAGGAAGAAGCAGGCTGTTAGGGATGGCGATATCACCTTCACCCACCAGCGTCAGGTCCGTACCATGCTCCTCCTCCTCCAGTGCCTGGGCCCTGCTCTCTCGCTTCCATTCACCATGACTGTGTGAGATGGGTGAGAGGGTGGGGTCAAACGTCGCCTGCTTACAGGGAGCGGGGTTCCTATGGAGTGGCATGAAAGCTCTCAGGCCACCTGGCCCTTCCACGCCCGAATCCAAGCTCTGTGTATGGTGGCTGGCACTGAGGGCAGAGCCATTCTCTTTAGAGCGTGGACGGGGCTTGCGGGGATCAGGGGTGGAGCTGATGGGGACGTCTTCGGGATTCGTGTCAGGGTCAAGGCGCAGGAAGTCAGGCAAGACGAGGTCAGACTTGTTCAGCAGACCCCGCTGGTCGTCAGCTCGGTTGCTCTGTGCTTTGGATATGAGCTCGAAGAATTCTGGTTAGAAAACACACAATTTAAACCACCATCCAGGAAAAAAATGACCTCAGTAGGTATTTGAGGAAAGCAGTGCTCGAGAGAGAGAGAGAGAGAGAGAGAGAGAGAGAGAGAGAGAGAGAGCATTCTTCTGTCAAAGATCAGGTTTGTATTAGTATCAAATTTGGTGTTGTGTGCTAGCATTAGCTGTCAGCCAACTCAGACTGGTTAAGCAAGAGATGTAGCCAAGCAACTTAAAGTTAATTTAAAATGACAATTTGGTATAAAGAAAAGGAAAGAAGGTTAGACAGAGGGCAAGATTCGTTACCTTCAACTTCATCTATATTAAGCTTTTTCTGTTTTCGCTTTTCCACCTGGGCCCTGGTTTTGACAGTCGTAGCCTTCCCTGATGATCTGTCCTCCGCCTGGGTGGTCACAACGAGAACGGGGCACGTTAGGGATGGTGCATGAGGGCTGAAGTTGCTTAGGGTCTTTTTCCACTGCACAAAGTACTGGAATTTTTGTGCCATTTTCTTTGTTCATTCATCACTGATTTAGTGTCCAAGTTGCATGGTTTTAGGCACCTGGTCAAATAGGTACCAACAGGATCTAATAAATTTGTCACCTGCCCCAGCTTTTATTCCCCCCCCAAAAAAAAAATGCCTAAAGTGAAACATTCATGACACAAAGGCATCCTGAGCAACTGGTAATACTTTGCCAGTGAGACTTTATTAATAATTTTGTTGCAGCTGATGTAAGCTGGTGGACCAAAGAAAGGTTAATCGAGAACTTCTCCCATGTTGAACTTATCAATGGCATAAATCACACGCTGTAATGATGAAGCAACCCCTTTCAGTGTTATCACTGGGATCATTCAGTCATCTCTCTAGTGGGTGGAAAATGAACTAACCGCAAGTCCCAGTGGATTTTGTTTGGGACAGTTCTTGTTTTTGAGCGAGCAGTGGAAAAATGCCCTGTGGGGATTCTTCTTTGAGAATGGGGGATGTCCAATTCATAAGGGGGAAATGGATTATTTCCTGAGCTTGCATCCACATACACACACAAACACTACTACCGCTACAGTCACTACATATATTCAGCTCCAATCCACCAAAGCACAGCACAACAGCCGACACCACCACCACCAGCGTAACACACCCCCAAATCCAGAGACAGCCGCTCTTCCCTCTGTTCCCGTCACATCACATTACCCCACTAGATCCTGGAGATTAGCCTTAAATTAGCCTTGAATGAACTGTAAGACTGCTGGAGGGAGGGAGAGAGTGTGGTTAGATCATCCACAGATCCAGGAGGGCCTTGAGATGCACACAGCCTCAGGAAGACAGAGAAGAGGTGGAGGGGCTGGCCATGCACAGATTCCTCCACCACACAGGCCAAAGAGACAGAGGAGACAGCGCGACAGAAAAGTGTGGGCTTTTTTTTTTTAACACAGTGAATTTAGACAGGTATAACATGTGCTTACTGTAGCAGACTGGCTTCGGGTGGACAGTGGCGGGCCGTGGCTTTTTGACAAGGTCAGTTTCTGTTTGTCTGTAGGAGAGAAGCAGAACAAGGAAGAACGAGATCAGATACTGTGCTCAGTGTTTACACAGCTGAAACAGATAAGCTAACGAATTTAGAAAGGAATCAAACACGATAAGCTGTCTAAATTTTTAGTCCTTCCTTACCAAACAAATGATTTACGAAGAATCCTGTAACCAGGCTTAGACATTATAAAAGAAGTCCGTGGAGGAAAAAAAAAAAAAAAGTAATTTCCTGTTCACTAATTAGCAATGACGTCTCATAATAACGTCTCATAATTTTATAAGAAAACAAATGTAAACGATATTTTAAAACACTCCAGTATATTAATTTATTATCCTGAAGGAAGGTGGGGTATAAATAAGAGATGGAGACAATGATAAAAGGAATCAATTATCATCAATCAATCAATCAATCAATCAATCAATCAATCAATCAATCAATCAATCAATCAATCAATCAATCAATTAATCTAACAAACACCAGTGATTTCATTGCTACGCCTATTTATACAGTGTCTTGCAAAAGTATTCATCCCCCTTTGTGCTTGTCCTGTTTTGTTGCATTACAAGATGGATTTAAAATGGATTTTGGAGGGTTAGCACCATTTGATTTACACAACATGCCTACCACTTTAAAGGTGCACATTGTTGTTTTATTTTCACACAAACAATAATTAAGATGAAAAAAAAACCCCAGAAATTTAGTGTGTGCATAGGTATCCACCCCCTTTCGTATGAAACCCCTAAATAAGAGCTGGTCCAACCAATTCACTTCATGCAGTGGTGCTTGAAAGTTTGTGAATCCTTTAGAATTTTCTATATTTCTGCATAAATATGACCTAAAACATCATCAGATTTTCACACAAGTCCTCAAAGTAGATAAAGAGATCCCAGTTAAACAAATGAGACAAAAATATTAAACTTGGTCATTTATTTATTGAGGAAAACGATCCAATATTACATATCTGTGAGTGGCAAAAGTATGTGAACCTTTGCTTCAGTATCTGGTGTGACCCCCTTGTGCAGCAATAACTGCAACTAAACATTTCCAGTAACTGTTGATCAGTCCTGCACACCGGCTTGGAGGAATTTTAGCCCGTTCCTCCGTACAGAACAGCTTCAACTCTGGGATGTTGGTGGGTTTCCTCACATGAACTGCTCGCTTCAGGTCCTTCCACACCATTTCGATTGGATTAAGGTCAGGACTTTGACTTGGCCATTCCAAAACATGAACTTTATTCTTCTTTAACTATTCTTTGGTAGAATGACTCGTGTGCTTAGGGTCGTTGTCTTGCTGTATGACCCACCTTCTCTTGAGATTCAGTTCATGGACAGATGTCCTGACATTTTCCTTTAGAATTTGCTGGTAGAATTCAGAATTCTTTGTTCCATCAATGATGGCAAGCCGTCCTGGCCCAGATGCAACAAAACAGGCCCAAACCATGATACTACCACCACCATGTTTCACAGATGGGATACGGTTCTTATGCTGGAATGCAGTGTTTTCCTTTCTCCAAACAAAATGCTTCTCATTTAAACCAAAAAGTTCTATTTTGGTCTCATCAGTCCACAAAACATTTTTCCAATAGCCTTCTGGCTTGTCCACATGATCTTTAGCAAACTGCAGATGAGCAACAATGTTCTTTTTGGACAGCAGTGGCTTTCGCCTTGCAACCCTGCCATGCACACCATTGTTGTTCAGTGTTCTCCTGATAGTGGTCTCATGAACATTGACATTAGCCAATGTGAGAGAGGCCTTCAGTTGCTTAGAAGTTACCCTGGGGTCCTTTGCGACCTCACTGACTATTCCACGCCTTGCTCTTGGAGTGATCTTTGTTGGTCGACCACTCCTGGGGAGGGTAACAATGGTCTTGAATTTCCTCCATTTGTACACAATCTGTCTGACTGTGGATTGGTGGAGTCCAAACTCTTTAGATATGGTTTTGTAACCTTTTCCAGCCTGATGAGCATCAACAACGCTTTTTCTGAGGTCCTCAGGAATCTCTTTTTTCGTATCATGATACACTTCCACAAACATGTTGTGAAGATCAGACTTTGATAGATCCCTGTTCTTTAAATAAAACAGGGTGCCCACTCACACCTGATTGTCATCCCATTGACTGAAACTACCTGACTCTAATTTCACCTTCAAATTAACTGCTAATCCTAGAGGTTCACATACTTTTGCCACTCACAGATATGTAATATTGGATCATTTTCCTCAATAAATAAATGACCAACTATAATATTTTTGTCTCATTTGTTTAACTGGGTTCTCTTTATCTACTTTTAGGACTTGTATGAAAATCTGATGATGTTTTAGGTCATATTTATGCAGAAATATAGAAAATTCTAAAGGGTTCACAAACTTTCAAGCATCACTGTAAGTTACATAATTAGTTTATTAAGAGCCACCTGTGTGCAATCAAAGTGTCACATGATGTCTGTATAAATCAACCTGTTCAGGAAGCATCCTGACTCTACAACACTACGAAGCAAGCAACATGAAAACCAAGGAGCCTCCAAACAGGTCAGAGACAAAGTTGTGGAGAAGTATAGATCAGGGTTGGGTTATAAAAAATATCCCAAACTTTGAATATCCCACAGAGCACCATTAAGTCCATTATAGCAAAATGGAAAGAATATGGCACCACTACAAACCTGACAAGAGAAGGCCACCCACCAAAACTCACAGACCAGGCAAGGAGGGCATTAATCAGAGATGCAACAAAGACACCAAAGATAACACTGAAGGAGCTGCAAAGATCCACAGTGGAGATGAGAGGATCTGTCCATAGGACCACTTTAAGCCGTACACGCCACAGAGTGGGGCTTTATGGAAGAGTGGGCAGAAAAAAAGGCATTGCTGAAGAAAACCCGTTTGGAGTTTGCCCAACAGCATGTGGCAGACTCCCCAAACACATGGAAGAAGATTCTCTGGTCAAATGAGACTAAAATTGATCTTTTTGGCCATCATGAGAAATGCCATGTGTGGCACAAACCCATCACCCTGAGAACACCATTCCTACAGTGAAGCATGGTGCTGGCAGGATCATGCTGTGGGGACATTTTTTTATCTGCAGGGACAGGAAAGCTGGTCAGGACTGAAGGAAAGATAGATGGCACTAAATACAGGGCAATTCTGGAGGAAAACCTGTTTGAGTCAGCCAGAGGTTTGAGACTGGGATGAAGGTTCACGGTCCAGCAGGACAATGACCCTAAACATACAGCTAAAGCTACACTGGAGTGGTTCAAAGGGAAACATTTAAATGTCTTGGAATGGCCTACTCAAAGCCCAGACCTCAATCCAATTGAGAATCTGTGGCATAACTTGAAGATTGCTGTACACCAACACAACCCATCTAACTTGAAGGAGTTGGAGCAGTTTTGCCTTGAGGAATGGGCAAAAATCCCAGTGGCTAGATGTGCTAAGCTAATAGAGACATACCCCAAGAGACTTGCAGCTGTAATTGTAGGAAAAGGTGGCTTTACAAAAGTATTGATTTTGGTGGGTGAATACCTATGATATACCTATGAATACCTCCAGATTTCTGTTTTTTCATCTTGATTATTGTTTGCATCACAATAAAACAACAATTTGCACCTTTAAAGTGGTCGGCATGTTGTGTAAATCAAATGGTCCTAACCCTCCAAAAATCCATTTTAATTCCAGCTTGTAATGCGATAAAACAGGACAAACACCAAGGGGGATGAATACTTTTGCAAGACACTGTATATATACTGATACCCGAGAATTGCTGATGGTGGGCAGAGTGTGTGTGGATTAATTTTCTATACCCACTGCTGTGACAATGGTTCAAATGAAAGGTTGATATTAATGTGCTTGTTCGAATACATTATTGTTTCTATAGTAACAGCTCATTCACAGGGACTTGTTTGATAAGCATCTTCAGGGTGGTAATAAAGTCTTCTGGTCAGGCCACATCACACCACCATGCTGCTGAATATTTGACATATCGATGATATTCATACTGCATTTTTCATATTGAAAATGATCATTATTAGTCATATTTCATGTGCTGTGAAATTTTGAATGAGTCACAGAAGTGCTAAAGTTTCCTCAGCTGATGTGTCTTGCCTTTTGCAGCTCCGCTATGTTCAGCCGCCTCCAGCACCACTCTGAGTCCATCCAGGTTGGAAATGGGCAAGCCCAAATCCAGTGGCTCCTTCTCCCCACTCTGTATACGCACACACACACACACACACACACACACGCTTACTAACCAGCATCACACTCACTCCACACAAAAATACCAGGACATTGTGTTTTCACCAAACAATGTCATTCAAACTTTGAAATGTTCCCCGGCAGAATGTTCTCCAGCTATCTGGATTAATCACCACGTGGAACTGTTCAACAACACCTCTGAGAAAAGTGATGACGTTGGAAACAGGTACAATCAGTGTGTATTATGTCAAGGGACAAAGTGACACTTCTGAACAGAAGCCTGACTCACCACAGTGTTAACAGGATAGACTAAAATAAGCTTCACATATTAATACACCATAAAAAATTATTTGTTGTTTTAACTTAAAGCATATACGCAGTAGCCTGGGCCCGCCCATCCTAAGCGTGACGCAACACGAGGGCCTGTTGCGAGCTTAGTCTGGCCAGGCAAGCTATCTACAGCTCTTCCAAGCTCCCGAAAAATCGGGAACCAATCAACTTTGAGCATCTCCAACGGCCCTGGGTAGAGGCGTGTTCAAGGCACTGACGTAGTAGAACTGCGACCGGAAGCCATAGATTGTTTACAGAATCTATGCCGGAAGCGCTTCATTCACGAATGCTGTATTGAAAGCATTCAACGGGAAGTTCTCATTGAAAATGGAGCAAAGAGCAGCCCTGGAGGTATTTATTGAAAGGAAGGACGTTTTCGCCTTGCTTCCAACCGGCTTCGGTAAGAGTTTAATAATAGGATGTCTATGGTTTAATCTACCAGTTAGCCCTGTCGCGTCACATACGTCAGAGGAAAGAGTGATGTGATTGGTTTAAGCTTCGTCACAGCCTTTTCTGGCTTCGACCAGTAGCAAACTGAGGCATTTCAGGGAGGCAGGTCAACCACGGGCTCTGGGAAACGGTTGGGCTTAATATCTTGGCCAGACCAATAGCTCGTAGAGCTTTGACGTCGCGTTAGCCAGACTATATACGCAGCGCCATGGCCTCACTTTTGTTTATAAATGCTTTGAGACCTCATGAATGGCACAGGAATAGTTTTAAGCGTTAACAATAAATCTAATATAGTAATTTTTACAATCAAAGTGATTTATATAGGTAGCGGTCTGAGTGAATGACCTTGACGTCCGTAACGTCACAGCAGGAAGTCTATCGGTCTCATCGCCATTTCCGCAATACTAAAACACAGAGCTGACTGCAGCTCCGATCCTCCATTTTGAGCTAATTTATCACCATGCCATGTAGATGTGTTGTTGCACCCGCCAGCAACATGACAGAAGGTGGATTTACGTTGCATTCATGGCCCAAGAATGTTCAAACTGCAAAGATTTGGACGTGTTTTGCGAGAAGTTCACGGACACATTGGGCGCCTATGAAGTGGTCTCTCATCTGCTCTGCACATTTTACTGAAGACTCGTACGAAGCGTCTGATCTGTTGAGGAGCGTTGGCTATAAGCCCGTATTGGAAGAGGGTGCAGTATCAACAATTAAAGAAAACTACAAGAAAAGGAAAGCATTTATTTAATTTATTTTTTAAAAGGAAAGTAAGTTCAGTTGCACCAGTTCTCTCGGAGCATGAGCTGAGGGTTGTTGGTAAAACCCGGAATGGGACAGGACATATTATCGCTCGGGCAGTGACCTCCCCCGCAGTTGTTGCTAAAACTGGTGACGTCCCGTTCCGTCCCGGGTTTTAGTAATTGCCTGAGCCGAGCAGTAACGGCGGAGTACACAGTATGGAGAAAATGGAGAATGAGTGGAGCAGCTGTCTGATTTCTAAACTGGATATTGCTGCCATCTCGCCCTTATGTGGAAGAAGCGAATGAACGGAGAACTGAATGAACAACTGAAATTCAGATTGTTTCCAAAACAATCGGCCACAAGCTCGGCCTTCAAGAAGCGAGAACGCAGATGGGTAAGCTCCGACTCTCATTTGGATAAAAAAACAACATGTTGTTTACCTGCATTTAGATTAATACATGTAACTTGTATTGTGTGTTTAAGTTAGCGGTATAAGATTATTTAATTTGCTTCAGAATGTGATTGTCTCAGTTCATCTGATTATTTAAATTAGCCTTTTCCAGTTTAATCAGTGAAAATGCATGCATGTACATGTATGTTGCATAAGTTATAACACCCATCCTGTTTTAATGAGAGTCAACTCACAATTAATGAAATCAAATCAGTCTTAGTTGAGCAAGTCGGTAACAGTATTTCTTACTTTCACCATAAATTTTTATTTATACAGTATGACTTTGGTCTATAGCTGTCAAAGGCCTCGGCCTTAAAACCGGTTACCGCCGTGACGTCACGCACTCAGGGCTGGCTGGCTCAGCGGGGCAGCTCGAATGCCAACTTTGTGGTCGATTTTAACTCTCAAAAATATTTTTTTTAAATTCCCATTTATGCAGCATACAAGAGTCAAGGATGGAGATACTACCCACTCAGAAATGTATTTAAAAATAAAGGTTCTTCATATCTCCTTTAAAGTTAGTGCCTGGGCTGCCTTAAAATTTTGAGTACATTGAAATTCATATAGTAAGTTAAATTGTTCGCCTCACTGTGTTAACTTACTATATTAATTTCAGTGAACTCAAAATTTTAAGGCAGCCTAGGTACTAACTTTTATAAAACTGCCCAATGTAACATGGAACATTGTGTTTCACATCTTAACTTGTAGGTCAGCATCCAAACATAAACTTCTAAGGTCCTGTAAACACTAAGTGAATATTCTGGAAGGCCCCAGCAATCAGCAACACACTCACTCTACATCATCATTTATTGATTTAATCTGTTTTTCTTATACTTCATCACATCTCGGTATCAGTGTGGGATCTCTGCCATCTCAGTGGAGTGCGGAGAGAAAAAAACAAAAAAACAAAACTTGTGATATTTAGTCATTTTTTCCAAACCTTTCTATTCATAAAACTAATATTAAAGAAGTGCATGCAAAACCCAGTAAAGATATCGGAGTGGCCGAGAACTGACATTTTGTTCTTAAATGTCCAATTGGAGGAGGAGGCGTGTGGTCTGACTAAACTAGACTTTGATATACAAACGCTGCCATACAGACTAAAGAAAATTGCCAGCCATGGAAATGACCTGAAGTTATTCATGCGTCATAATTAGATTAAACAAATAAGAATAAACAAACACGCCGAATAACCCAAGAGGAAATGTTCAGCTGTGCTCAGAGCACATCAGTGAATGTGATACTCACAATCCTGGCTACCAGGTCTCCTAAGTGCAGGCCATATTTAGCCACGACTGGCCTCAGCACCTCAGTCACAGGCTTGGTGGGTTTAGCTTTCAGCCCTACAGAGCGGTTTATGGGCACCAGATCCAGCCTGAGAGAGCAGGGCAATAACTGGATTATTTACTACGCATCATTAACCAGACACCAGACTTCACAACGTTAAACCTTGCATTCTTACATTGCAAAACTAATAAATGGACGAATAATTACAACCCCGATTCCAAAAAAGTTGGGACAAAGTACAAATTGTAAATAAAAACGGAATGCAATGATGTGGAAGTTTCAAAATTCCATATTTTATTCAGAACAGAACATAGATGACATATCAAATGTTTAAACTGAGAAAATGTATCATTTAAAGAGAAAAATTAGGTGATTTTAAATTTCATGACAACAACACATCTCAAAAAAGTTGGGACAAGGCCATGTTTACCACTGTGAGACATCCCCTTTTCTCTTTACAACAGACTGTAAACGTCTGGGGACTGAGGAGACAAGTTGCTCAAGTTTAGGGATAGGAATGTTAACCCATTCTTGTCTAATGTAGGATTTTAGTTGCTCAACTGTCTTGGGTCTTTTTTGTCGTATCTTCTGTTTTATGATGCGCCAAATGTTTTCTATGGGTGAAAGATCTGGACTGCAGGCTGGCCAGTTCAGTACCCGGACCCTTCTTCTACGCAGCCATGATGCTGTAATTGATGCAGTATGTGGTTTGGCATTGTCATGTTGGAAAATGCAAGGTCTTCCCTGAAAGAGACGTCATCTGGATGGGAGCATATGTTGCTCTAGAACCTGGATATACCTTTCAGCATTGATGGTGTCTTTCCAGATGTGTAAGCTGCCCATGCCACACGCACTAATGCAACCCCATACCATCAGAGATGCAGGCTTCTGAACTGAGCGCTGATAACAACTTGGGTCGTCCTTCTCCTCTTTAGTCCGAATGACACGGCGTCCCTGATTTCCATAAAGAACTTCACATTTTGATTCGCCTGACCACAGAACAGTTTTCCACTTTGCCACAGTCCATTTTAAATGAGCCTTGGCCCAGAGAAGACGTCTGCGCTTCTGGATCATGTTTAGATGCGCCTTCTTCTTTGAACTATAGAGTTTTAGCTGGCAACGGTGGATGGCACGGTGAATTGTGTTCACAGATAATGTTCTCTGGAAATATTCCTGAGCCCATTTTGTGATTTCCAATACAGAAGCATGCCTGTATGTGATGCAGTGCCGTCTAAGGGCCCGAAGATCAAGGGCACCCAGTATGGTTTTCCGGCCTTGACCCTTACGCACAGAGATTCTTCCAGATTCTCTGAATCTTTTGATGATATTATGCACTGTAGATGATGATGATATGTTCAAACTCTTTGCAGTTTTACACTGTCGAACTCCTTTCTGATATTGCTCCACTATTTGTCAGTGCAGAATTAGGGGGATTGGTGATCCTCTTCCCATCTTTACTTCTGAGAGCCGCTGCCACTCCAAGATGCTCTTTTTATACCCAGTCATGTTAATGACCTATTGCCAATTGACCTAATGAGTTGCAATTTGGTCCTCCAGCTGTTCCTTTTTTGTACCTTTAACTTTTCCAGCCTCTTATTGCCCCGTCCCAACTTTTTTGAGATGTGTTGCTGTCATGAAATTTCAAACGAGCCAATATTTGGCATGAAATTTCAAAATGTCTCACTTTCAACATTTGATATGTTGTCTATGTTCTATTGTGAATACAATATCAGTTTTTGAGATTTGTAAATTATTGCATTCCGTTTTTATTTACAATTTCTACTTTGTCCCAGCTTTTTTGGAATCGGGGTTGTATTTCCGGAAGCTGAATATCTGAATGCACGGCTAAATGGTTGAGTGGATTGAAGCAGGTGTGCTGTTTGTACCTGAACAATGTACGTTTTTCTAGTCGCAGGTCTCGTGAACACAGCGTCATGCAGTCCTGGTCTAATACTAAAGGCTTTACACACAGACAATACACACTATTATTATACAACACAACAGCAGAGGATTAGATATCAGTCAGAATCACGCCAACACACTCAAAGCGCACACTCAAAGTCCACACATACAGTACATGAGAGCTGAACCACTACAGTTTGGTACAAAATAAATAAATAAGAATTTGTAGAAGTGGTGAATCTGTTCATCTGGGTAACTTTGTTTAAGAGCTGACAATGTTACTCTGTGTTAATTAGACAAACCTTTAGCTGTCTGTCTACCAGCAGTGCAGTAAAAGCACTGAACATTTACGTGCCTTAATTTAATTTGCATTACTATCTATGCAGCATACAAAAGCAACAATGAATTGAAAAGCCTTTATTCAGGTGCTACCTTCTCTCCTCCCACCAGGAAAAGGTCTACAGCTGCCAGGTTGATGCAGAGTTTCTCACACAGGCCCAGTAGAACCTCACGGATGGACACGCCGGGCCTTATGGGTACTGAGCAACACGACCCATCCGGCAGGTTAATGTTACAGTAACGCACAGCACGCTCCGATAACGACACAGAGTTACGTGACACCTCTCCCTACGAGACAGAGACAAACAGGAAGGAAGGAGAGAAAGAGAAAATGTAGTTAGAGGATGTAATACAAGCGTTTAAAAATGTTAGAAAAAATCTTTAAGCGTACAGTGGATTTATAAAAAAAAAAAAAAACACAATAGTGGCCTGGTTCGAAGCTGGAACTGAAAGGACATACAGATAAGTGACAAATCAAAGGAAAAATGATAGCTCTGTTATGCAGTGGGGGAATTTGTTTATTTTGCTTGCATAGTTTGAGTCCCCTTTGAGAGACGAATCACTGAAAATCAATTCAAACTTCTTCTGAGGGATCGTTTACATTCCACGATGGAACATTTCTATCCTGAAGGGTGTGGTCTCTTCCAGGATGACTCCGCCCCCATCCACAGGGCAAGAGCTTTCACTGAATGTTTTGATGAGGATGAATTCTATGATGACCTTTACATTTAACAGTTATTCCACGAAATCGAGTCGTATATGAGCTGATAGCCGATGAGGCGCGTAGCACCGAGTCGGCTATAATCCATATACGACGAGATTGAGTGGAATAACTGTTTTATTCTATCCATCTCATCTCATCTCATCTCATTATCTCTAGCCACTTTATCCTGTTCTACAGGGTCGCAGGCAAGCTGGAGCCTATCCCAGCTGACTACGGGCGAAAGGCGGGGTACACCCTGGACAAGTCGCCAGGTCATCACAGGGCTGACACATAGACACAGACAACCATTCACACTCACATTCACACCTACGGTCAATTTAGAGTCACCAGTTAACCTAACCTGCATGTCTTTGGACTGTGGGGGAAGCCGGAGCACCCGGAGGAAACCCACGCGGACACGGGGAGAACATGCAAACTCCACACAGAAAGGCCCTCGCCGGCCATGGGGCTCGAACCCAGACCTTCTTGCTGTGAGGCGACAGCACTAACCACTACACCACCGTGCTGCCCGCCATAATAATAATTCTTGTAAAACGATACGTTCTTACTATCAAACACTTTCCATATTTTGTTGCTTTTTTTCCATGGTTTTGTTTTCGAGTAGTTTTTATTTTGTCCTCGGTTGGTTCAGCAGCACACTCCGCTATTTTGTTTTTCTCTAATCACGGTGTATGAGCTGATATCCTAGTAGAAGCCAATCAGAGCGTGTGATTGCTCATATCCAGTGAATGTAAATAGAATAAAATACATCAAAACACCAACTGAGGAACTATCATTTGGGATAATAGTGATCATCCCTCTAAGTACACTTCCAGAGCGTTGTAGAATCGATGCCAAGATGCACTGAAGCTTTTACTAAAACAATGAATTTTGATTTTTCCTTTAATTTGTCATCCATCTGTATTCGAGCATATCTACATGCAAGTATCAGAGATAATCATATTAGCTTCAGTTAAAAAAAAACCCAAAAAAACCTGGGTGATCTTTAGAATTGCTGACAGATGATTTCATTACATGTGTATGTCTCGTATGTGCAAGTACAACTTCTGACTATTTCCTCTTCTGGCTACGTGCAGCCAATCAGAGCAAAGCTGGAGGTAGAAATAACTACGTGGCAACAATTTAACCTAAAACAGAGTTCAGAAATAAATATCCAACAAGAGTGCTCGGAGAGCACAATACCCCCTGCTGGCAACTGTGCCATAATGCTGGTAAAATGCGACTGAATTGGACAAAATTGCAATATGTGTATTACCAACATATAACAAAGAATCCTGTCAAGTTTCATGAAATTCCTCCAAAAATTGTGAGAGGAGTTGATTTCAGAAAGTGAGTACCCTTCCTGGGATGGATGGACGGACATCGCAACGACATAATCCCCCTTCGGGCCTTTCGGCCAGCGGGGGATAAAAATTGTGAGGGAAGTTGAGTTCAGAAAGCAAGCACACCTTGATGAAATTGCCAAAGTACAAGTTTGTTAATAATCAGCGGCATAACTCTGGTAAAATTTGCCCAAATTAAACGAAATTTCGATATGCGTATAACTGTCATATAACAAAGCCTTTTGCCAAGTTTGGTGAAATTCCTCCACAAACTGTGCGAGGAGTTGATTTCAGAAGAACGTACACCCTCATGAAATTGCCAAAGTACAAGTTATTTAATCAAGGGTCAAAACTCTGGTCAAATTTTCACAATCAAAATTAAATCGCAATCTGCGTATTAGCGTCATATAACAAGGCCTTTTGCCAAGCTTCGAGAAATTCATCCAAAAATTGTGAGAGGAGTTGATGTCAGAAGGCAAGCACGCCTTCATGAAATTGTCAAAGTACAAGGTTGTAAATCAACGGCCACAACTCTGGTAAAATGCGACTCAATTGAACAAAATAACAATATGTGTACTACCGACATATCACAACGCCTTTTACCAAGTTTCATGAAATTCCTCCACAAATTGTGAGAGGAGTTGATTTCAGAAGGAAAACACACTCATGAAATTGTCAAAGTATAATTTTGTTAATCAAGAGCTGTAACTCTGGTAAAATGTGACCGGATTCAACAAAATTGCAAGCTGCGTTTTACCGACATATAACAAAGAACCCTGCCAAGTTCTGTGAAATTCCAACAAAAATTGTGAGAGGAGTTGATTTCAGAAGGTGAGCACCCTTCCCAGGATGGACAGGCGGAAATCGCCACGACATAATCCCCCTTCAGGCCTTTCGGCCAGCGGGGGATAATAAAACTAGCCAAAATATTTTTGTACACATTTAAATAATGTGCTAAAATTTTAATACATTATAACCAAATCTGCACTGAGCGGGTCAGTGAAGTTCATTTACAGTTAAAGGAGACTGTAACTGTAAAAGCAGACAGTACACAAGGGTAATGTGGTTTATTTGCCACAAGATAGCTGGTGCGTGTGGTCAGAATTTCAGCTCAAGGTTCCTCACCTCGTTCTTGCCTGAAGCCGAATTGCCGAGCTCCAGACTCGCACCAGAAGATAAAGAACCCTGTGACTCTCTGCGCCCGTCATTGCCTGAAAAGCCTAAAGCAACAGCAAACACACACATACTCATTCATATCCACTTCGAGTAACTCTTATAGAGTCTGTTATAAAAAAAAAAATCACGCTATTAGCCATAATATGAACAATCAAGTTTGGACGATGTAAATATAAATTCCGTCAGTTCAAACTCACTGTACTCTCCGAGGTCTTTCTTTTTGTTTCCTTTCCCAAAGCTTCGGTTCCTGGGCCAGGGAAATAAACTTCCTTTCTTTTTATCACCGTGTTCATCTTTACACTCCTCGTTGAGCACTTTCACCAATTTGCTCTTCTTCTCTTCCTGCAAACACCGTTCATCATTTCTTTCTTTTTTTTAATCACATTCACAAAACAGAGCATGTGATAGCTGGGTGAGATTCACTTCCCAGACCCTGAGAAGCTTTGCTATAAACATGCTGTCAGCTCTGAAATGATGAGATGTAAGGCAGAGTTGGAGAAAGTCTTCCCAGGCCAACACTCTACACCGGTTCCTGATTTGATCAAACTGATAACAGTGGCTCTCAATCCCATGAACTTGTTTATGTTCTCAACACACCTGATTCAACTCATCAGGTCATTTCCAACATCCTCATCTTAGTGTCGGGAGAAAACGTTTGGAGTGCATGAGATATGGCATTGGAAATGAAGACCTCTGCATTAAACTGAGCTTTTTCTATGGAAGGGTTTTGCATGTTGCATTCTGTGGTTCGTTGGTATCGCGTTTCTGGTTTTATTGTTGTGATTTGCAAACGAGCTTCTACTGAAACTCCGGTTTTGACTTTGAATACGCAACACCATTCGGCTATACTCCCCTTTCATCAGTAATAATAACATCAGCACACTATGACAGGGATGTTGGGGTTCAGAGTTCAAAGACTGTTCTTTTGGACTAACCATGTCCTCCTGAGCATCATCTAATCTCTCTAATTCATTTGCGCTAGCAGTGGTAGCACAAATTGTTACTCTCAGTCAGGAGCTTTCTACTTTATTATTACTCTTATTATTATTATCCTAACATTTTTAGGACACTATTTCTCCCTCAGTTTTCAACCAATCATCACCAAATTTCCCATGAAGAATAACTCTGGGCTGAATTACATTGCTCTGGCTTTTGGTGCTGATCTGGATCACCGAACTGGAATGATCCATGACAGGCTTTTGTTCAATCACTTTTGCCAATTTTCATTATTTACAGTTAGGTCCATAAATATTTGGACAGAGACAACATTTTTCTAGTTTTGGTTCTGTACATTACCACAATGAATTTTGAACAAAACAATTCAGATGCAGCTGAAGTTCAGACTTTCAGCTTTAATTCAGTGGGTTGAACAAAATGATTGCATAAAAATGTGAGGAACTAAAGCATTTTTTTAAACACAATCCCTTCATTTCAGGGGCTTAAATGTAATTGGACAAATGAAATAATTGTAAATAAAATGTTCATTTCTAATACTTGGTTGAAAACCCTTTGTTGGCAATGACTGCCTGAAGTCTTGAACTCATGGACATCACCAGACGCTGTGTTTCCTCCTTTTTAATGCTCTGCCAGGCCTTCACTGCAGCGGTTTTCAGTTGCTGTTTGTTTGTGGGCCTTTCTGTCTGAAGTTTAGTCTTTAACAAGTGAAATGCATGCTCAATTGGGTTGAGATCAGGTGACTGACTTGGCCATTCAAGAATATTCCACTTCTTTGCTTTAATAAACTCCTGGGCTGCTTTGGCTTTATGTTCTGGGTCATTGTCCATCTGTATTATGAAACGCCGACCAATCAGTTTGGCTGCGTTTGGCTGGATTTGAGCACACAGTATGCCTCTGAATACCTCAGAATTCATCCGGCTGCTTCTGTCCTGTGTCACATCATCAATAAACACTAGTGACCCAGTGCCACTGGCAGCCATGCATGCCCAAGCCATCACACTGCCTCCGCCGTGTTTTACAGATGATGTGGTATGCTTTGGATCATGAGCTGTACCACGCCTTCGCCATACTTTTTTCTTTCCATCATTCTGGTAGAGGTTGATCTTGGTTTCATCTGTCCAAAGAATGTTCTTCCAGAACTGTGCTGGCTTGTTTAGATGTTGTTTAGCAAAGTCCAATCTAGCCTTTTTATTCTTGAGGCTTATGAGTGGCTTGCACCGTGCAGTGAACCCTCTGTATTTACTTTCATGCAGTCTTCTCTTTATGGTAGATTTGGATATTGATACGCCTACCTCGTGGAGAGTGTTGTTCACTTGGTTGGCTGTTGTGAAGGGGTTTCTCTTCACCATGGAAATTATTCTGCGATCATCTACCACTGTTGACTTCTGTGGGCGTCCAGGTCTTTTTGCATCGATGAGTTTACCAGTGCTTTCTTTCTTTCTCAGGATGTACCAAACTGTAGATTTTGCCACTCTTAATATTGTAGCAATTTCTCGGATGGGTTTTTTCTGTTTTCGCAGCTTAAGGATGGCTTGTTTCACCTGCATAGAGAGCTCCTTTGACCGCATGTTTTCTTCACAGCAAAATCTTCCAAATGCAAGCACCACACCTCAAATCAACTCCAGGCCTTTTATCTGCTTAATTGAGAATGACATAACGAAGGAATTGCCCACACCTGCCCATGAAATAGCCTTTGAGTCAACTGTCCAATTACTTTTGGTCCCTTTAAAAACAGGGTGGCACATGTTAAGGAGCTGAAACTCCTAAACCCTTCATCCAATTTTAATGGGGATACCCTCAAATGAAAGCTGAAAGTCTGGACTTTATGTCCATGTCCATTATATAACTATATCTTGAATATGTTTCAGTAAACAGGTAAAAAAAAAAAAAAATTTGTGTCAGTGTCCAAATATATATGGACCTAACTGTATTTCAATCAGTTTTTTTTTATTTTGTTTTTGTTCAGGGCTGCAGAGCGCAACTTTTTCTTGACCTTCAATTGACAAAGGTCAGCTAGCGCAAATGACTGTGACTTTAGTCACAGCCTCTATCTAGTTTCATATCTAGCAGCTTTCATGACAGTTAATCAAAGAATATGTAAGGAATAAAACACAGAAGGTGCTGTTAAAGGAAAATGATCAACTGCAGAAGGTGGTGTGTTACTGGTACCAGTGATTAAAGGAGAACTGAAGGCAAATTTTTTTTATCATCAAAATTCTATTTATCTCATTTTATTAAATATCGGAATGCATTTCTGATCGCTATTTTGTCACTGCTATAGCAAGTTATGAGTGTTTGAAATATGCTCTGTAATATATCAGTCAATATGTCAAAGCAACGGCCGTAAACGAGATTCGTTGAGACCTGTGCGAGACATCGTAGGACGGAAGTAAAATGTACAGCGGAAATCAAAGTGACCAACATCTACCAACGTTCCCCGTGTCCGAAATCGCTCACTCATTCACTGCTCCCGACTCCCTATATAGGGAGTTACTATATAGAGGACTATATAGTGAGCTCATTGGTAAAATGAATAAAAGCTTTCGGACACTAGTCTGTCGCGCTGGTATTTACGTCATTACTGTCGCACAATTAAAATGTGCCAGATCAGTCGGCTGGTGGGTTTTCAAAATAATAAATACATGCATGTATTTTTGTAATAAACCCACATTATACTGAGTGTATTTCCCACATTAATAAATACAAAGTACCTGCATCTTTCAGTTTTTTTTAATCAAGGCTGAATACTTTCTTCTTTGCCGCTGCCTTTTTTTAAATCAAATTTGAGACTTTTAATTTGATTTCTTTCAGCGCGACCACAATGCATGATGGGATATATTGCTTTGGTTAGTGACCATCATTGTACACTACTTTTCGTGATGCATTGTGGGATACCTTGAGTGCACTATATAGGGTGTAAATAATCCTCACTAAGGTTTCAGGCAGCACTGCAAAGTGGCATCCTCACTATATGGTGCCCTGTATAGTGAGTACGGATCGATTTCGGACACAGGGGTTGTTAAAAAACGCGCGCGCCCTCTTTCGAATGCTGATGTAATCAAGCCGGAAGTTTTGTTTGTTTTGATCGCAATTAGGAAAGCTTGAAAAAAGTAGGCAGTAATCGTCATTTAAACTTGTTTTTGTGCAATATTTCGTTTGGAAAACAGTTTTCAAAATGGCGGCACTGACACCTGGCTGACGCTTCTTCACGTTTCGAAGTCTCGCACAAGTCTCGTGAAGATCGCGCGGATAAGCGACGCCTGCCGTGGACCAAACGAACTAAATTCAACACGGCTAAAAACCGAATAGGCCGATAAGTCTAATATTTAATTGCAGTTACTTGCCAATACGAGTCATGATATAAGGTTACTAAAACTGAAAACATAATTGAATAACACGTTAATTAAGAAATAAAGCAAGTTTAAAAATGACTTCAGTTCTCCTTTAATTTCAAAGAACAGCACATGCCAAAGTGTTTTATTCCCCTTATACCACAGCCAACCATTATAATTTTTATTTGTTAAACATCACATCCTTTGTCGTTAATTCTTTTATAGTTACATTTAATGTAATTGTGGAAGATCTGTAATGCAGGGTATCATTAATGTTATAACAGCTATAAACTTTCATTCTCTCACTTTCTCATGGAGTTGATCTCATCTCTCATTATCTGTAGCCGCTTTATCCTGTTCTACAGGGTCGCAGGCAAGCTGGAGCCTATCCCAGCTGACTACGGGTGAGAAGCGGGGTACACCCTGGACAAGTCACCAGGTCATCACAGGACTGACACATAGACACAGACAACCATTCACACTCACATTCACACCTACGCTCAATTTAGAGTCACCAGTTAACCTAACCTGCATGTCTTTGGACTGTGGGGGAAACCGGAGTACCCGGAGGAAACCCACGCGGACACGGGGAGAACATGCAAACTCCGCACAGAAAGGCCCTCACCGGCCACAGGGCTCGAACCCAGGACCTTCTTGCTGTGAGGCAACAGCGCTAACCACTACACCACCGTGCCGCCCCATGGAGTTGATAAGACAAAAAAAAAAATGCAACCTGTTACTGAGACACTGTTTCAGGGTTGAAACCTGAGACTCATTTTATAAATGTTAAATAAACATCTCTTTAAAAAAAAAAAGCTTCAGCAACACTTTGAATCAACACTTTGCCTGTTGCCTGTCTTCTGTGCGCCGAGTGGCGCATAAGGCCTCAATCAGCACTTTCTGACCGGTCAAATATGAGAATATGAGAGACTAGTCGGATTCATCATTATGTTAAGATAACGTCATCATGTCTGTTGTACCATTTTTGAAAAATTTACCATAGCGTAACTGAGACATGTGTATATTAAGACTCCATTAAAAGACACCAAGTGTTTCCTCCCTGTGGCGTGGCTCATTTGGGCAGCTGTGAACACACTGGACCTGAGAGAGATGGTCTAGTTGTGTTAAATGAACTCTAGTGTTGTTTGATGGCCTTGAAAATGCAAATAAGTAATATACAGGATATGGATTAGACCCAGCTGCAGAAAATGACCAGCATGTAAAAACAAACAAAAGTTTAAACAAAAGTTGTGCAGTATGAAAGCGAAATGGACACACCCACAAAAAAAACCCAAAAGTGACTCTTTCAGTTTGCTTCAAATCAAGCTGACTTGAAATGATAAAGTGTCTTAGATGTGGATCCTGATTAAAATACTGTAGTTCTACAGTAAATCATTCATGATCTAAACACAACACTGTGTGCATGGGGTGTCCATCCATCCATCCATCCATCCATCCATCCATCCATCCATCCATCCATTATCTGTAGCCACTTATCCTGTGCGGGTCGCGGGCAAGCTGGAGCCTATCCCAGCTGTCTATGGGCGAGAGGCGGGGTACACCCTGGACAAGTCACCAGGCTATTGCACGGCTGACACACAGAGACAAACAACCATTCACACTCACACCTACGGTCAATTTAGAGCCACCAGTTCACCTAACCTGCATGTCTTTGGACTGTCGGGGAAACCGGAACACCCGGAGGAAACCCACGCAGAGAACATGCAAACTCCACACAGAAAGGCTCCCATTGGCCACTGGGCTTGAACCCAGAACCTTCTTGCTGTGAAGCGACAGCGCTAACCACTACACCACCGTGCTGCCCTGTGTAGGGTGTCATGTTTTTTTTTTTAATATCTTGGCAGATTCTCCACAAAGGTAGGAAAATCTGACACTTTCAATCTTCTAAGGACATTTGGCTGGTCCTCATAAGGAAAATCATGTTCCAAAATGCAAAATACAAGCTTTTATTTAAAATCAACAGCCAAAAAAGCCTAACTGGTGTTTTTCTTTCTTTCTTTCTTTTTTTTTATACTAAGGTTAAAGTTAGGGTGAGGTGTAACACAGTATTAATTAGCTGCATTAAATGGACTGGCTCAGTCTTTCCAGAATCCAGTTTATTGTTTTTGTTTACATGTGGGCCACTGGGTTTTGAAAGCATGTGACCACTTCTCTATTAGCTCTTTGTGCAGCAAAACCTCTGCCAAATTCACTGTTCGTGATCCGTTTGAAGCCCTCTCAAACTTTTTCTTCATCTATGTGTCATACTTGGAAGCTTTGAATTAAATACGCCTTATCTTTTCTTTCCTTCGTGGCTGCTCTCAAGATCGCCAAGACCGGTTCGGATCCATTACCACGGAATAAACAAATGAAAACACGATGGATCGGTCAAAAGAATTTAAAATATAGGTACTTTGACAAAATATCTTCAATTTCACGTTAAAATTTAAAATCGATGGCCGACCGCATTGTTGTGGATTGTTTTTGGAAGAAAGAAAGAAAGAAAGAAAGAAAGAAAGAAAGAAAGAAAGAAAGAAAGAAAGCACAACTTTATTCATCACACACTTGTGAAATTTCCTCTCTGCATTTAACCCATCTGAAGCAGTGAGCACACACATGCACAATGAGCACACACACACACCCAGAGCAGTGGGCAGCCATGCTACAGTGCCCGGGGAGCAGTTGGGAGTTCGGTGCCTCACTCAAGGGCACCTCAGCCCAAGGCCGCCCCATATTAACCTGACGGCATGTCTTTGGACTGTGGGGGAAACCGGAGGACCCGGAGGAAACCCACGCAGACACGGGGAGAGCATGCAAACTCCACACAGAAAGGCCCTCACCGGCCACTGGGTTCAAACCCAGAACCTTCTTGCTGTGAGGCGACAGTGCTAACCACTACACCATCGTGCCGCCCATATTGCTAGCACTGAAAATGGGGACGTGCTACTTAGTGCAGAGGATTCTGGGACGGGTGAGCCAGCCCCTTTAATATAGTCCTCACAGGGATGGTAAGAAAGAGAGAGCAAATGTGTGTGTGCACGCATGTGTGTTTTTATACATTACTGAGGACCAAATGTCCCCATAAGGATCGTAAAATTTGACAATTTTGACCCTGTGGGGACATTTGGACAGTCCCCAGAAGGAAAATGTTGTTTAAAAAAAAATAAAGAGCCAAAATGTTTCCTTTTTATTAGTGAGGTTAAGGTTAGGGTGAGGTTGACGTACAGGCATTGCATTAATTAACTGCATTAATGATTATGTCAGTGGAAGGTCCTCAGAAGGGCAGTAAGACAGACGTGTACGTACCTTCTTGGGCGTGGAGAGGTTGGAGCGTTCTGAGCTGGTGCTATGTTTGGATGTGGGACTGCTGGGGATGTGGTGTGGGTCTGGTAGAGGACGGCCCTCCACCTCAGCCAGCATACACTCCTGATACAGGAAGGACTTCAGGAAGCGTGTGTAACTGTCAAACTTCATCAGGTTAAAGATCTGCAGATGAGAAAATAGAGAGATTGAAAGAGTCAGAACAGGAAAATAAAACGTATTCAAGACAATGAAACTATAACAGCTGGAGGCTTTTATCTTGATGTTTTATTGAACTAATTTAGTCTTTTCCTAATCACTAAAATCTTCTTCTGATCTGTACATAAGCCTTCAGCACAGAGATAGTGATGGCCAACACCCCGTCTCTGAATGCACTCATTCTGCATGGTGATAAGAGGCTCCTTTTCGGACAGAACAGATCTCACATTCAGAGGAAAAGCTCAGTGAGGCGATGACAGCAGTGAATCCTGGTTAAGTTTGCAGTGCTGCATGCCAGGGTCTCGCCTCCGGGCTTCCAGAAACCTCTCTCTTTTTCATCATGTGCTCAGTGTGTGTAGGCTACAGGGTTGGGGACATGAGAGGCTATTTATACAACCTCGTGACAGCAGGGTCAGACGCAACGGCTTCCTCTAACCGCAAGAAGAAAAACAGCAGACTGTATGTGGCTAACACGCTTATCTTACACAAGTGCACTGTCAACACCGCCACTGCTCCCTTTCATCTCTTACACAGTATGTCCAACTTATTATTCCCTTATTTATTATTCAGCAAGTACAACAAGAGTGCTCTGAGAGCACAATATCCCCCACTGGCAACTAGGCCATAACTCTCTGGTAAAACACGACTGAATTGAACGAAATTGCAACATGTGTATTACTGACGTATAACAAAGAATCCTGTCAAGTTTCATGAAATTCCTCCAAAAATTGTGAGAGGGGTTGATTTCAGAAGGTGAGCGCCCTTCCCAGGACGGAGGGACGGACGGACAGATGGACATCGCGACGACATAATCCCCCTTCAGGCCTTTCGGCCAGCAGGAGATAAAAATTGTGAGGGAAGTTGAGTTCAGAAAGCAAGCACACCTTGATGAAATTGCCAAAGTACAAGTATGTTAATAATCAGCGGCATAACTCTGGTAAAATTTGCCCAAATTAAACGAATTTTCGATATGCGTATAACTGTCATATAACAAAGCCTTTTGCCAAGATTGGTGAAATTCCTCCACAAATTGTGCGAGGAGTTGATTTCAGAAGAACGTACACCCTCATGAAATTGCCAAAGTACAAGTTATTTAATCAAGGGTCAAAACTCTGGTCAAATTTTCACAAACGAAATTAAATCGCAATCTGCATATTAGCGTCATATAACAAGGCCTTTTGCCAAGCTTTGAGAAATTCATCCAAAAATTGTGAGAGGAGTTGATGTCAGAAGGCAAGCATGCCTTCATGAACTTGTCAAAGTACAAGGTTGTAAATCAACGGCCACAACTCTGGTAAAATGCGACTCAATTGAACAAAATAACAATATGTGTACTACCGACATATAACAATGCCTTTTACCAAGTTTCGTGAAATTCCTCCACAAATTGTGAGAGGAGTTGATTTCAGAAGGAAAACACACTCATGAAATTGTCAAAGTATAATTTTGTTAATCAAGAGCTGTAACTTTGGTAAAATGTGACCCATTTTAACGAAATTGCAAGCTGCGTGTTCCCAACCTGTAACAAAGAATCCTGCCAAGTTTTGTGAAATTCCTCCAAAAATTGTGAGAGGAGTTGATGTCAGAAGGCGAGCACGCCTTCATGAAATTGTGAAAGTACAAGGTTGTAAATCAACGGCCATAACTCTGGTAAAATGCGACCGAATTGAACAAAATAACAATATGTGTACTATCGACGTATAACAATGCCTTTTACCACGTTTCGTGAAATTCCTCCAAAAATTGTGAGAGGAGTTAATTTCAGAAGGTGAGCGCCCTTCCCGGGACTTACAGACGGACGGACGGACATCGCCACGACATAATCCCCCTTCGGGCCTTTTGGCCAGCGGAGGATAATAAAACTAATAGTTCTGGAGTTATAAGTGGATTGTCTGGACCTGCTACCCCACTAAGAGGTTAGCAGTTGTCTCATCTCATCTCATTATCTCTAGCCGCTTTATCCTTCTACAGGGTCGCAGGCAAGCTGGAGCCTATCCCAGCTGACTACGGGCGAAAGGCGGGGTACACCCTGGACAAGTCGCCAGGTCATCACAGGGCTGACACATAGACACAGACAACCATTCACATTCACACCTACGGTCAATTTAGAGTCACCAGTTAACCTAACCTGCATGTCTTTGGACTGTGGGGGAAACCGGAGCACCCGGAGGAAACCCACGCGGACACGGGGAGAACATGCAAACTCCACACAGAAAGGCCCTCGCCGGCCCCGGGGCTCGAACCCAGGACCTTCTTGCTGTGAGGCGACAGCGCTAACCACTACACCACCATGCCGCCGGTTAGCAGTTGTGATGAAACCAAAATCTGGGATTTCACACAAACACATGGACAACCCCAGATAAAACTCTACACAACTGCTGAGACACTAAAAATAAGGATGTGTGCATTTTATTCACACTTATATGAATTTCTATAGTAACCTCTTACACAGGGGGTTGTCTGGCAGACACGCTACATAAAAATCTAAAATAAGAAGAAGAAGAAAAAGAAGAAGAATAGTTGATATGGTGGCGTTTTCTGTAAGAGGCAAGTTATTAACTATTTTTGAAAGAGTTAAGAGTTTAAACTGTAACTTTACCTTTACCACCACGTGACAGAGAGCTTTGCAGTTTCTCAGTAACACGAAAAGCTGCATTTTTTGTGCGTGATGAATTTCAAAATAACTTACAAAACAGAGGCGAATGAGGGAATAACACGCCACAATTTACAGCTGCTATAATGTTAACGATAACAGGAACTTATCTGTTTTGCCAATATCTTAGAATGATGTCATTTCTTTAAAATAAATTGCAAATTTGCTGGAGTGTAAGAGGAATAAAACACTTAGAAATGCACTGTTATTTAACAATAATTCACTGAAGGCGAGGTGAAGATCAGTGAATAATTACCGAGACGAAGTCGAAGTCATGATTCATCGATATTCACTGAGCCTGAGGCGGAAAACTGTTTTAGTATAAATACACAGGTGATGAATAAATTTTTTTTTCATTATATTTTAAAAAATACTTGATTCAGTCTTCAAAAGTATGAGATGCAAAGCATGCAAATGTAATACACGCGTAGCCTGGCTAACGCGACTTCAAAGCTCTCCGAGCTATTGGTCTGGCCAAGATATTAAGCCCAACTGTTTCCCAGAGCCCGTGGTTGACCCGCCTCCCTGAAATGCCTCAGTCTGCTACTGGTCGAAGCCAGAAAAGGCTGTGACGAAGCTTAAACCAATCACATCACTCTTTCCTCTGACATATGCGACGCGACGGGGCTAACTGGTAGATTAAACTCTTACCGAAGCCGGTCGGGAGCAAGGCGAAAACGTCCTTCCTTTCAATAAATACCTCCAGGGCTGCTCTTTGCTCTGTTTTCAATGAGAACTTCCCGTTGAATGCTTTCAATACAGCATCTATGCGTAATAGATGCGGAAGCGTGAATGAAGCGCTTCCGGCATAGATTCTGTAAACAATCTATGGCTTCCGGTCGCAGTTCTACTATGTCAGTGCCTTGAACACGCCTCTACCCAGGGCCGTTGGAGATGCTCAAAGTTGATTGGTTCCCGATTTTTCGGGAGCTTGGAAGAGCTGTAGATAGCTTGCCTGGCCAGACTAAGCTCGCAACAGGCCCTCGTGTTGCTTCATGCTTAGGATGGGCGGGCCCAGGCTAATACATGCGGACCTGTGTCACTTATCTATGCCGAGTCACATAAAATACTTTGTTCTGAAATATCCTGCATATTGTCCGTATATACTGCACTGTTGATAGCATAACTGTATATTATAGATATTGTATATTACTGATATTATAGAAGGGCGGCACGGTGGTGTAGTGGTTAGCACTGTCGCCTCACAGCAAGAAGGTTCTGGGTTCGAGCCCAGCGGCCGGCGAGGGTCTTTCTGTGCGGAGTTTGCATGTTCTCCCCGTGTCTGCGTGGGTTTCCTCCGGGTGCTCCGGTTTCCCCCACAGTCCAAAGACATGCAGGTTAGGTTAATATGGGACGGCCTTGGGCTGAGGTGGCCTTGAGCGAGACACCTAACTCCCAACTGCTCCCTGGGCGCTGTAGCATCGCTGCCCACTGCTCTGGGCATGTGTGTGTGCTCATTGCTCACATGTGTGTGTTCACCGCTTCAGATGGGTTAAATGTAGAGAGGAATTTCACAAGCGTGTGTTGAATAAAGTTGCTCTTCTTCTATAATTTATAATAGTTACACTAGTTATTGTAGATTCATATTGTGTAATGTCTATATCGTCAAGTACATATACTTATATACATTTTTCTTAGATTACATATACATACATTTACACTTTTTTTCGCTAGAGAGACATCAACTGCCGAAACCAAATTCCTTGCGTGTCAACATACTTGACCAATAAACATGATTCTGATTCTCTAAATCACAGCTCCGCCTTACCTTTGAATAGTTTTAGACCAAACTTCGTAGCATCTTAGTGCTTTTAGGAACAGCATTTTCTTTCATCATTTGCAATTTTTCCTCATTTACGGTGACAAATGCCGCTTTTCCACTACAAACGCGGCTGAGCCGTGCCATGCTGAGTTGGGCTGAGTCGAGCTGAGTGGGGCTGTTGGAGTTGCATTTCGACTACAACCGCGCTGAACCGTGCTGGCTGGAAGTGGGTGGACACATTGGGTGGAGTTAGCGAAAGTGGGTGGACGTCAGGTGATGTCATTAAGCAGCGCAAACAGTGACATCAGTGAGCTTTTAAGCGGTAGTCTCACGACCTGAATAGTAAACAATAAACATGAGGACATGGAGTCGTTAGTGTTGCTGGTCTTGGTTCTGTGGCTTGTTGTCACCGACAACGCGAACAGATACTGGCAAGAGCGTATAGATGAGGCGAGGCGCATAAGGCTTCAGAAATTCTCGTAATTCGTAATTCTTCTACTTCCGGGTTTGCGGTGTTTACAGATCCCAGCGCGCTCGCGGGGCGTGTGTGGGCATGTGAGGACACTCCTCCTCACCAATCAGTGCACAGGGGAGTGTCTGCTCACGCCCCCAGCCTCACTCAGCTCGGTTTGGCTCGCTTCAGCCCCACTCCAAAACGGTGCGAGTTTTAGGGGCTAAGCAGGGCTGAAGCGAGCTGAGTCGTGCTCTTTTTTTGGTAGTCGAAACGCGAGCCGTGTCGGGCTGAAGTGAGCTGAAGCGAGCTGAAGTGAGCTGAAAAAGGGTAGTGGAAAAGGGCCAAAAGTGATCGGCCGCCATTTTGCCGAGTCACTCGAGGTGATTATCGAGAAATGGTCTGAATTTCTCGACCAAACAGTGCATGCCATTTCCTATAATCACCTGCGTATTTATACTAAAGGAAATTATAACCGACTTCCAGGCTGTAAGAGCTCCACTTTGCACCATGCTGCACTGATTGTTTTCCTTTAAAGAGCATACCATAGTCATGTTTTATTCCTCACCGAATCCTTGCATTATAATGAACACTGTATAAATGAGCATTTATAACAGCTTCATGAGAACATTAACACGAGATGTATATGTATTAGAACAAGCACATGAATATAAACCTTTGATCTGAATTACGGAC
This sequence comes from Neoarius graeffei, assembly GCF_027579695.1. Classification (NCBI taxonomy): domain Eukaryota; kingdom Metazoa; phylum Chordata; class Actinopteri; order Siluriformes; family Ariidae; genus Neoarius; species Neoarius graeffei. Next base: position 74,457,295 of record NC_083575.1, on the reverse strand, counting down.
TGACCTGACAAGAAAGCCCTTCTGACCAATCGGGTTAGAGATTTACAAAAGCTTGTCGTGGAAATTTTTTAACTAAACCTGACACAATTGCAGTCTAAATCAAGATTTAACGAGCTCTCATTGCGTCTGATTTATACTGAGAGCTCTCTGTTCTGCTCTTCTCTCTGCTCCAGGTATTTATTCAGTTTAAGTAGTGCGGACTCCGTGTGGACTCTTACGTACTTGTAGCTGCTGCTCCTTGAACATGTCGGGCCGCGGAGCGTTGAGGATGTCGTCGGCCAGCTGCGCCTGACTGTCGATATTGACTGGCGTTGTGGCTTTGCTGGACAGGAAGTTGTTGTAGATCTCTCTTGCCTTCTGGGATAGCTAAAGTTGAAAGGTCATGATGTGGTCAGAAGCTGATTATCATTTGCAAGGAGGATTTATTGAGCTTTAATAACACATTACTTGCGTGCTAAAGAGAAAAAACAACATTACAGTACAAGATTGAAACAGCAATAACGGCTCAGCAGGGTGCTGCGTGTAGGAGCATTAACTTCGGTGTTTAGCTTTGCTTCAGATGCAGGGAAACTGGAACGCCGCGTACCTGCTTCTTGTCCGTTTCTGGAACATGGCTGAAAAATTCACATGCTTGCCAAAACAGGATATTCTCCTCACTGAACTCCTTCTTCAGAAACTCCTGCGGAGTCAGAAAAACAACACTCCCTTTAATCATGCAACCAGCAGAGAGACACAAGGCCAGCTGCGTTCTTCTTTCGGCAAGCACTAATGGCATGTTTAGAGCTGGGGAAGTTATATTTAAACAAAAATTCCCTAATTATCTCCCATGACTTTTGGCTCAGAGCTGCATTCTCAATACCACTTTATTACTTGAATCTCTTTTTCAAGTGTCTTGAATTGCATTTTTTTTTTTTTTGTTATTTTACTCCCTAGAAATAGAACATGATCGCATTTTAAATTAGAAATCTGGCATCCGATCACTGATGTTGAAGAATCTTCAAGACTGTAATTTCAGATTGAGGGGTTTTGGAGGATAAAAGATGTGTTTAAACTGTGACATACAGAGAAGTAACGGATGCCGACGGGGTCCTGCAGCAGACGCTCGAAGCAGACGGCCCATGCTGCGACGCGACGCTCCGGGTGCCGTCTGTGGCACTGCACGCTGGGGAGACTAGCATTGCTGTTCAGGCTGTTGTCACTGCCGCAGCCCTTCAGATCTGCACTGTTCAGCTCTGCGCACACACACACATACAAACACACACTTACTATCACTGCTGCATATCAACAACGATTACAACAGCTGAACCTTAAGCATTCACTTCTAAACAACGTTTATGTTTCGTAGTTCTCAGAAAACTATGAATAGAAACCTATTACAGATGCTTCCAAGAATCAGTGAATCAAAGTAGCAATGAACTTTAGAAATGTTTTTATGATCTTTGTTTGTTACTTTGCGTGAACTGAGAGCAAGTTCAAAGATCAGCACCGTGCAGCCAAACATTGTCATTATAAAAATAAGAGCCAGTCATGTCCCAGTATGCAAATTGCAGGAGGATATAAGCAGCTTGTTTGGACATCAGTTTACCAGATGCAGGTAGAAGGTAATCTGTACATACTGTACAGTACATAAAACATGGATTTCAGGGTGAGGATTGCCTCTTGCCATTAATCTAAGGACATTTTTACCATCCTAACACAGCCAAACCTGCATCAGCCTCACATCAAAAACACTGAACACCATCCATCCATACATCCAGCCATTATCTGTAGCTGCTTATCCTGTGCAGGGTCACGGGCAAGCCGAAGCCTATCCCAGCTGACTATGGGCGAGAGGCGGGGTACACCCTGGACAAGTCACCAGATCATCTCAGAGCTGACACACAGGGACAAACAACCATTCACACTCACATTCACACCTACGGTCAATTTAGGCCAAGTTTACATTAGACCGTATCTGTCTCGTTTTCTTCGCGGATGCACTGTCCGTTTACATTAAAACGCCTGGAAACGCCGGGAAACGGGAATCCGCCAGGGTCCACGTATTCAATCCAGATCGTGTCTGGTCCGGTGCTGTGTAAACATTGAGAATACGCGGATACGCTGTGCTGAGCTCTAGCTGGTGTCGTCATTGGACGTCACTGTGACATCCACCTTCCTGATTCGCTAGCGTTGGTCATGTGACGCGACTGCTGAAAAACGGCGCGGACTTCCACCTTGTATCACCTTTCATTAAAGAGTATAAAAGTATGAAAATACTGCAAATACTGATGCAAATACTGCCCATTGTGTAGTTATGATTGTCTTTAGGCTTGCCATCCTTCCACTTGCAAGTGGTAAGTGACGCGCATGCCCGATATGCACTGGGATCACACACACAGCGGCTCAGTCCCGAATCACTGCTCGTGCGCTTCACTCGCGCGCTCTGTGAGCTGCGCAGGGCCGGAGTGCGCACCCTCCAGAGGGCACTCGCTGTTCAGGGCGGAGTGATTTGGAGCGCAGGATGCCTGCGGAGCCGAGCGTATCTGTGTATTGGCGTTGCTGTGTGCACGCGAATCGTGTATTGGTGTTGCTGTGTGCACGCTAATCGTTTTAAAAGCGTTAATCTGATGATCCGCTGATACGGTCTAATGTAAACCCCACCTTAGAGTCACCGATTAACCTAACCTGCATGTCTTTGGACTGTGGGGGAAACCGGAGCACCCGGAGGAAACCCACGCGGACACGGGAAGAACATGCAGACTCCATACAGAAAGGCCCCCATTAGTCACTAAGCTTGAACCCAGAACCTTCTTGCTGTGAGGCGACGGTGCTAACCACTACACCACCGTGCCGCCCCACTGAACACCAACTCAACAAATTATAATTCACTGCTGTAATAATCCAAACGAGATCATCAATGATGGCGTAGCTCACTCCGGCCCCGTCTAGCCGAGAAGGAATGATCTAAAGTGGGCCAGCTTGCGCAATAAGTGTTGCAAGCTATATACACTATATACAGAAGCGATAAACACCCTAGGAATACCGACCTACACTACCGTTCAAAAGTTTGGGGTCACTTTGAAATGTCCTTATTTTTGAAAGAAAAGCACTGTTCTTTTCAATGAAGATCACTTTAAACTAATCAGAAATCCACTCTATACATTGCTAATGTGGTAAATGACTATTCTAGCTGCAAATGTCTGGTTTTTGGTGCAATATCTACATAGGTGTATAGAGGCCCATTTCCAGCAACTCTCACTCCAGTGTTCTAATGGTACAATGTGTTTGCTCATTGCCTCAGAAGGCTAATGGATGATTAGAAAACCCTTGTACAATCATGTTAGCACAGCTGAAAACAGTTGAGCTCTTTAGAGAAGCTATAAAACTGACCTTCCTTTGAGCAGATTGAGTTTCTGGAGCATCACATTTGTGGGGTCGATTAAATGCTCAAAATGGCCAGAAAAATTACTATATTTTCTATTCATTTTACAACTTATGGTGGTAAATAAAAGTCTGACTTTTCATGGAAAACACAAAATTGTCTGGGTGACCCCAAACTTTTGAACGGTAGTGTATTTGCCAGAAAGAATCCAAAACGGTGATGAATTGACCGAGAATAAGCGATTTTTGTTGAACTGCTCATTAAGGCCATAACTTCATTAATAATTGTAATGAAGCAAATCTGGGTAGAAGTTCTATACGCCCTAGGTACCCCTACCTTCATGCCAGAAAGAATCAAATTTGGTGAAAAATTGAGGGAGAAGAAGCGATTTGTGTGGAAACTGCTCGTTAGGGATTAATTACTCCATATCTTCATTATTAATTGCAATTATGCAAATTTGGGTAGAAGCCACATGCACCCCAGGCAGACCTACCTTCCTGCCAAAAAGAATAAAAATCAATGAAGAATTAACAGAGAAGAAGCGATTTTCGTGAAATGTGGACGACGCTGGACAACACACGATGGTATAAACTCATCACCTGTCGGCCGGATGAGCTAATAATGTACATTTTTAATCATGTTATGTACATCATCGGGGCGGCACGGTGGTGTAGTGGTTAGCGCTGTCACCTCACAGCAAGAAGGTCCTGGGTTTGAGCCCCGGGGCCGGCGAGGGCCTTTCTGTGTGGAGTTTGCATGTTCTCCCCGTGTCCGCGTGGGTTTCCTCCGGGTGCTCCGGTTTCCCCCACAGTCCAAAGACATGCAGGTTAGGTTAACTGGTGACTCTAAATTGACCGTAGGTGTGAATGTGAGTGTGAATGGTTGTCTGTGTCTATGTGTCAGCCCTGTGATGACCTGGCGACTTGTCCAGGGTGTACCCCGCCTTTCACCCGTAGTCAGCTGGGATAGGCTCCAGCTTGCCTGCGACCCTGTAGAAGGATAAAGCGGCTCGAGATAATGAGATGAGATGTACATCATCAGGTACAGACAGCCTCAAAATCAGTAATATTCAATCCAATATCATTATTGTTATTTGTAGTAAACACAGTAATACTCGTCTAGATTGATTCCTGTCCAATTGAGCTTTATGAATAGAGAGTCCAGGCTGAGCTGTTGATCTGTCAATATTATTCTGTCAGTATTTGCCAGTCCTCCTCCTGCAGTCCCTCTCAACAGTATAATACAGTGTTTCTCTGCTCTGTCACGCTTAACACGTTTATTTAACAGCACATCAGCATTTTGGTTCACTGGATGTTAACAGCAGGTGTTTAACCAGTGACAGCTGACCAAATGCTAAAATCGATCAAAAACTCAACTCGGATTGGATTAGGCTATCATGGGAATGTCTGGAATAATAAAATGACCACAGGAGGAGTGAGCGTCTAGTGGGTTCAGGCTTGTACTACTCAAGTCTGACTCGTGCCCTAATTTTAAGGACTCGTGACTCGACTCGGACTTGAGCACTGATGACTCGGACTCGTGCATTAACTGCATTCGGACTCGGAAAATGGAGACGAGGACTCAGATTTTTTGTAACATGCCATAATAATTTGGCATAAGATATATACAGTGCCTTGAAAAAGTATTCATACCCCTTGAACTTTTTCACATTTTTCCACCTTACAACCACGAACTTAAAAGTTTTTTATTGAGATTTTATGTGATAGACCAACACAGAGTAGCACATAATTGTGAAGTGAAATGAAAATGATAAATGGTCTTCAAAATTTTAAACAAATAAAAATCTGAAAAATGTGTTGTGCATTAGTATTCAGCCCCCCTGTGTCAATACTTTGTAGAGCCACCTTTTGCTGCAATTACAGCTGCAAGTCTTTTGTGGTATGTCTCTACCAGCTTTGCACATCTAGACACTGAAATTTTTGCCCATTCTTCTTTGCAAAATAGCTCAAGCTCAGCCAGATTGGATGGAGAGTGTCTGTGAACAGCAATTTTCAAGTCTTGCCACAGATGCTCAATGGGATTTAGGTCTGGACTTTGACTGGGCCATTCTAACACATGAATATTCTTTGATCTAAACCATTCCATTGTAGCTCTGGCTGTATGTTTAGGGTCATTGTCTTGCTGGAAGGTGAATCTCCTTCCCAGTCTTAAGCCTTTTGCAGCCTCCAACAGGTTTTCTCCCAAGGTTGCCCTGCATTTAGCTCCATCCATCTTCCCATCAACTCTGACCAGCTTCCCTGTCCCTGCTGAAGAAAAGCATCCCCATAGCATGATGCTGCCACCACCATGTTTCACAGCGGGGATGGTGTGTGCAGGATGATGAGCAGTGTTAGTTTTCCGCCACACATAGCGCTTTGCATTTAGGCCAAAAAGTTCAACTTTGGTCTCATCTGACTAAAGCACCTTCTTCCACATGTTTGCTGTGTCCCCTACATGACTTCTTATGCCTGTCTTTCAACAATGGCTTTCTTCTTGCCACTCTTCCAAAAAGGCCAGATTTGTGGAGTGTACGACTTATAGTTGTCCTGTGCACAGATTCTCCCACCTGAGCTGTGGATTTCTGCAGCTCCTCCAGAGTGATCATGGGCCTCTTGGCTGCTTCTCTGACCAGTGCTCTCCTTGCTCGCTCTGTCAGTTTAGGTGGACGGCCATGTCTTGGTAGGTTTGCAGTTGTGCCATACTTTTTCCATTTTTGAATGATGGATTGAACAGTGCTTCTTGAGATGTTCAGAGCTTGGGATATTTTTTTATAACCTAACCCTGCTTTAAACTTCTCCAGAACTTTATCCCTGACCTGTCTGGTGAGTTCTTTGGTCTTCATGATGCTGTTTGTTCTTCAGTGTTCTCTAACAAACCACTGAGGCCTTCACAGAACAAGTGTATTTATGCTGAGAGTAAATTACACACAGTAGGACTCTATTAACTAATTAGATGATTTCTGAAGGCAATTGATTGCACTGGATTGTATTTAGAGGTATCAGAGTACAGGGGGCTGAATACTAATCCACACCACATTTTTCAGATTTTTATTTGTTTAAAATTTTGAAGACCATTTATCATTTTCATTTCACTTCACAATTATGTGCTACTCTGTGTTGTTCTATCACATAAAATCTCAATAAAAAACTTAAGTTCGTGGTTGTAAGGACATCCTTAAAAAAAAAAATCCGTTTCCTGTCCACCAGGTGAGCAAAAAAATTTTCAGTCGGGAGGGAGGGATTTTTTTTTTTTATATGGATAGATAAGAAATCGCAATGCTGTGTTTGCTTTTTCTTTCAGTACTTTTTTATCACAAAAGCAGACACATTTAATAAAATGACAGTTTAATCAACTGAAACTTGTACAAAAACTTTAAGTTAGCATTTTAAATGCTGACTGCAACATTTGCAAAACTTTTACAAAGGTACTTAAAATGTCCGACACACGGACTTTTTGTAGTTCTAAATCGACCGTTAGGCCTAGTTCGGATAAAATTACACTATTAAAATGATCACTGAATGATTTGTTTTTCTGAATCTTTACTATTTTGTTCGCTAGAATACCAATCTGCGATTTCACACTTAAGCAAATGATGAAAACTCTGGATCTCCTTCCTTCATGGTGGCTGCCATTTTTTTGTGCTGCACGGCGCATGCGCAGAGCTGATTCAGTTCAGAGTGCGTGCGCACTCGGCGGAGGCAGTAGTGTGTCGGAGGGGACAGAAGCAGAGATAAGGCTTATTTTGTCTCCGGTAAACCAGTCCTCTCTCGTTCAATTATGTGCTGGCATCAAAAGACACCGCTGGTTGTAAATGAAACCAAACTGAGTCATTGGAGTATATTTTCATACGCAAATGGAGAAATGTTCGCTGAGTGTTTAATTGTGTAGCCCCACTGCAGACTGTTGTCGCTGTTAATTCATAGCATGCTCAGTTGCGTGAATGTGTCATGCACCGAAAATAAGAGTGTGGCAGCGGGGGCGTGGTCAAGCGCCGGTCTGTGACAGGAGGGTGGAGCCAGGGAAGGTGAGTGGCAGAATCGCTACACCTGACGGTAATTAACCTGTGTTTTGTGTGTGTTTTCCCAGTAAACCGCTCCCTATTTAAGGAGGCTGAGAGAGAGCAGAAGGAGCGCGACCCGGGATTGGAGGCAGAGTGTGTGTGTATGGGTGTGCGTGTGCTTACGCTGCTTCGACTGAAAAGTTGGAAAAATAAATAAGCCTTCTCTACCTCCAAACGTTGTCCTGCCGTCCTCTGTGCTCCACCCACACATTATCCGCGCTACAGTGGTGCCGAAACCCAGGAAGGTGGAGCACCAGTCCTGCAGCCCCATGGAATCCTCCCCGTTCGCGGACTTGGTCCACGCCCTTGCCATGGCTCAGCAGAGCCAGCACCAGGCACTCCAGATGCTCCGAAAGGAGCAGGAGCGCCGCTTCAAAGCCCTGGTGCTGGCCCAGCAGGAAGATCGAGAGGCGTTCCGGCGTCTCCTCGCGTCGGCGCGGTCCACCAGCGCCCCGGCCGCAGGCCTGTCTCCCCTCACCTTGACCAAGATGGGCCCGCAGGACGACCCCGAGACTTTCATCACCTTGTTCGAGCAGGTCGCCGAAGCCTCGGGGTGGCCGATGGAGCAGCGCGCAGCGCGCCTCCTCCCCCTCCTGACGGGAGAGGCACAGCTGGCCGCACTACAGCTCCCCGCCGACCGCCGGCTGGCCTACACCGACCTTCGCCGGGCCGTCCTGCAGCGCGTGGGGTGCACGCCGGAGCAGCAGCGCCAGCGCTTCCGCGCGCTGCGGATGGAGGAAGTTGGCAGCCCGTTCGCGTTCGGCCAGCAGCTCCGGGACGCCTGCTGGCGGTGGCTGAGGGCCGAAGATCGCGACGCTGAGGGAATCATCGACCAGGTGGCGCTGGAACAGTTCATCGCCCGCTTACCAGCCGGAACCGCGGAGTGGGTCCAGTGCCACTGCCCAGCGTCGCTGGATCAGGCCGTAGGACTGGCGGAGGATCATCTGGCGGCTGTTCCAGCGGCAGGACAACTGACGACATCGTCTTCTCTCTCCTCTTCTCTCTCTCTTTCTCCCCCCCCTCCTCCCGTGTCCCATCCTCGCCCCATTCCCCCACCACGGAGGCGGGGGCCGGCTCCACCCCAGCCGGCCTGCCGCACCCGTGGTGCCCTCCCGTTTCTCCCTTCTGTGTCTGTCTCTCCCCCCCCTCAGGTGAGTGAGCCCCAGAACACAGCTGCAGAGGGAAGGCCCGGGCCGGTTTGTTGGCGCTGCGGGGAACCGGGCCACCTGCAGGAACAGTGTGCAGCGATGGAGGTGGGGGCGGTGGTGCGGATCCCCGATGCGCCAGAAGCTACCCTCGATCGGGCCGGAGCGTATCGCATACCGGTAAGTGTACAAGGGGCTACATATCAGGCGTTGGTGGATTCAGGTTGTAATCAGACCTCAATTCGCCAAAGCCTGGTTCAAGACGAGGCATTGGGGGGAGCACAAGGGGTGCAGGTGTTGTGTGTGCACGGGGATATTCACAGCTACCCGTTGGTGTCGGTCCACATACATTTCAGAGGGGAAAAATCGATAGTGAAGGCGGCGGTTAATCCTCGCCTTACCCACTCTTTGATCTTGGGGACTGATTGGCCGGGATTTCGGGGTTTAATGGCACGCCTAGTAAAGAGTGGGTCCTGCCGGTTGACAGGGGAAGGTCCCAGTGTCGCTTTGGCTGGAGCTGCGGTCGCAGAGCCGTCTACGTCAGCGGCCCCCAACCCCCGGGCCGCGGACCGGTACCGGTCCGTGGGTCATTTGGTACCGGGCCACACAGAAAGGATAAATAACCTGCACTATTTCCGTTTCATTCATTATCTGAGTCTGAACGATGTTTGATTTTGAAAAATGACCGGATTCTCTCCGTTACATCCGTCTATAACTCACGCTTGACCAGAGCATGTGAGCGGAGTGGAGCGGTGAGAATTTCGGTCCTCACTCACGGAGGTGGTCGCTCCGCTCGCTCCCCGCTCAATGTCGCACCATGCCGCTTCGCCCGTTACCGCTCAGCGCTCCACCAAGATTGCATCCCGCTCCACTCCACGCTCACTCAAAAAATATGTGCACGCATGTGCGTAGCGGACGCGGAGCACTTCCCGTATCTCTCCCCTCTGTCCCCCGCACTTTTTATAGCCATTACAACCACTTAATTAATTTTTAACACGTGGAAACGCGTTTTTCCAAGCCGCCTCTAAACGCATCATGAGCAGGCGGAGCGCAGGTGACAAACAAACACCACTGTCGTTCATTCTGAGCCACGTTGGGCATGCTTCAGACTCGTGATGTGAGCGGTAATGGGGCGAAACTGGAGCGGGCCATTGCCTCGCTCCATCCTTCCCATCCTTGAAAAAAAAAAATCCCGCTCCGCGCTCTTTTCAAAATTCGTCCGCTCCGCTCACATGCTCTGCTCTTGACGCATGTCAAGACGCTTATCTCAGCGACCAAGAATGTTGGAGAGAGGACATTACTCATGTTATGTTGCTGACGCGATGTTAAGAGGATGCTGCTAATAAAGTTGCATACGAGTACACAGTGGATTCATGTTTATTACTTTATTTAGAAAATACCACAGTTTATCCACCACACCTTAAAGGCTGGTCCGTGAAAATATTGTCTGACATCAAACCAGTCCGTGCCGCAAAAAAGGTTGGGGACCGCTGGTCTACGTCATCTCCGCGACAGAGTGAGGAGCCGCCGGCCCCTCTTCTTGCTATTGGGGAATCCCTCGCGGATTTCCCACTGGAACAATCGCGAGACGAGACTCTGCGACACGCGTTTGACCAAGTGAGAGTAATCGATGGTCAAACGCTCCAGCCGAACGCCACCCCGTCCTTCCCCTATTTTGCCATTTTGAAGGATAGGTTATACCGAGTGACGCAGGACACTCAAACGAAAGAGCGAGTCACCCAGTTGTTAATTCCAAAGAGCTGCCGGGAATTGGTATTCCAGGCGGCTCACTTTAATCCCATGGCTGGACACCTCGGGCAGGATAAGACACTCGCCCGGATAATGGCCCGATTCTATTGGCCGGGGATTCGCGACGACGTCCGTAAGTGGTGTACGGCGTGCCGTGAATGCCAGTTAGTAAATCCAGCGGCCATTCCAAAAGCGCCCTTGCGCCCCCTACCACTAATCGAGACCCCGTTCGAAAGAATTGGGATGGATCTCGTCGGGCCATTAGATCGGTCAACACGAGGGTACCGCTTTATATTGGTTCTGGTAGACTATGCAACGCGATACCCGGAAGCGGTGCCTCTTCGCAATATCTCAGCACGCAGTATTGCAGAGGCCCTCTTCCACGTCATCTCCCGGGTTGGGATCCCGAAAGAGATTCTGACTGACCAAGGCACCTCGTTTATGTCACGAACACTGAGCAAACTGTATGGGCTACTGGGTATTAAGCCGATCCGCACCAGCGTTTATCACCCACAGACAGACGGTTTAGTTGAACGGTTCAATCGCACCCTCAAGAATATTATCAAAAAATTCGTAAGTGAGGACGCACGTAACTGGGATAAATGGCTCGAACCCTTGTTGTTTGCAGTGCGAGAGGTCCCCCAAGCCTCCACGGGGTTCTCCCCATTTGAATTATTATATGGGCGTAAGCCGCACGGCATCTTAGATGTACTGCGCGAAAATTGGGAGGAGGGACCTTCACAGAGCAAAAACGAAATTCAGTACGTTATGGATCTGCACGCAAAACTCCACACGCTCACCCACCTAACTCAGGAGAATTTGCGGCAGGCCCAGGAACGGCAAGCCCGCCTGTACAACAAGGGCACGTGCCTTAGAGAGTTCACTCTGGGAGATAAGGTACTCGTCCTGTTGCCCACGTCGAGCTCCAAATTAATCGCCAAGTGGCAAGGACCCTTTGAGGTCACATAGCGAGTCGGGGACGTCGACTATGAGGTTAGGCGAACGGACAGGGAGGGGGCACTACAGATCTACCACCTCAATCTGCTGAAACTCTGGAACGAGGAGGTCCCCGTGGCGTTGGTGTCGGTAGTTCCAGAGAAGGCGGAGCTGGGGCCGGAGGTCCAAAAAGGGACATTGGCATCACGTACCTCTCCGGTCCCCTGTGGAGACCACCTCTCCCCGACCCAACTCACGGAGGTCGCCCAGTTGCAGGCCGAGTTTTCGGATGTGTTCTCGCCCCTGCCCGGTCACACTAACCTCATAGAACACCACATAGAGATGCCCCCGGGGGTGGTAGTGCGTAGCCGTCCTTATAGATTACCCGAACACAAAAAAAAGGTGGTTCGGGAAGAACTTCAGGCCATGCTCGAAATGGGCATCGTCAAGGAGTCCCACAGTGACTGGAGCAGCCCGGTGGTCTTGGTTCCCAAGGCCGACGGGTCGGTCCGGTTCTGTGTGGACTATAGAAAAGTCAACGCGGTGTCTAAATTCGACGCGTACCCAATGCCTCGTATTGATGAGCTGCTCGATCGACTAGGCACGGCTCGCTTTTACTCGACACTGGATTTGACGAAGGGATATTGGCAGATCCCCTTGACTCCATTATCCCGGGAGAAAACGGCCTTTTCCACACCGTTCGGCTTACACCAGTTCGTCACACTTCCGTTTGGGCTGTTTGGGGCGCCCACTACATTTCAGCGGCTGATGGACAGGGTCCTCCGGCCCCATGCCACCTATGCGGCCGCTTACCTAGACGACATCATCATTTATAGTAATGACTGGCAGCGGCACCTGCAACACCTGAGAGCCGTCCTTAGGTCGCTGAGGCGGGCGGGACTCACTGCCAACCCGAAGAAGTGTGCGATTGGGCGGGTGGAAGTATGGTATCTGGGCTTCCACTTGGGCAACGGGCAGGTGCGTCCCCAAATTAATAAGACAGCAGCGATTGCGGCCTGCCCGAGGCCCAAGACCAAAAAGGGGGTGAGACAGTTCCTGGGGCTGGCTGGCTACTATCGTAGGTTTATACCTAATTATTCGGACGTCACCAGCCCACTGACTGACCTCACTAAAAAGGGGGCGCCAGATCCGGTCCAGTGGCAGCAGTGCCAGCGGGCTTTCTCTGAGGTAAAGGCTGCACTGTGTGGGGGGGCCACTTTTACACTCCCCTGACTTCTCTCTCCCTTTTTTGTTACAGACGGATGCATCGGACAGAGGGCTGGGGGCCGTTTTGTCCCAGCGGGTGGAGGGGGAGGACCGCCCGGTCCTATACATCAGCCGGAAGCTGTCAGTGCGTGAGGGGCACTACAGCACAATTGAGAAAGAGTGCCTGGCGATCAAGTGGGCGGTCCTTGCCCTCCGTTACTACCTGCTGGGGTGCTCTTTCACCCTCTGTTCGGACCACGCGCCCCTCCAGTGGCTCCACCACATGAAGGATGCCAACGCGCGGATCACCCGTTGGTATCTGGCATTCCAACCCTTCAACTTCAAGGTGGTCCACAGGCCGGGGGTGCAGATGGTCGTGGCGGACTTCTTCTCCCGTCAAGGGGGGAGGGGGGAGTCGGCTGCGGGCCGGACGGGCGCCCGGCCTGAGTCGGGCGGTGGGGGTATGTGGCAGCGGGGGCGTGGTCAAGCGCCGGTCTGTGACAGGAGGGTGAAGCCAGGGAGGGTGAGTGGCAGAATCGCTACACCTGACGGTAATTAACCTGTGTTTTGTGTGTGTTTTCCCAGTAAACCGCTCCCTATTTAAGGAGGCTGAGAGAGAGCAGAAGGAGCGCGACCCGGGATTGGAGGCAGAGTGTGTGTGTATGGGTGTGCGTGTGCTTACGCTGCTTCGACTGAAAAGTTGGAAAAATAAATAAGCCTTCTCTACCTCCAAACGTTGTCCTGCCGTCCTCTGTGCTCCACCCACACATTATCCGCGCTACAAAGAGATTTACAAGCCAGGAACGCCTCATGATGCAATACGCAAGAAAAGAAAGAAGATTTACTGCCATTTTACTTTGTATTTGAGTAAAGTGAATAAATAAATGGTCTGTGGAAAATACATTTAATCCTGGGACCTGCATGCACAGGAGTTTATTTTGTGTTTACTCCCCCCGGCTGGCTACTTATTTGTCATGGCTGGGTAGTATGAGCCTTAGTGGAAAGCCCTGGGAATGCGTAAATGTCAAGTTCGATTTTAGATTTACGAACCCGAAAAAAATGTCGAAAAACCGGCGTTAAAAAAAAAATTTCAACCGCACAAACGGCACTCACCCGGCTGGTGGACCGGAAACAGAACATTTTTTAATAATGGCCTAAGGTGGAAAAATGTGAAAAAGTTCAAGGGGTATGAATACTTTTGCAAAGCACTGTATATCTACATTAATTTTGTACTAATTTTGTGCAAGAGTGTCACACCTGCACGCCTTGGCGAGTGCATTAGATAGGCTCTCGGGTGCTCTGGACAGCGCATTCGCCAAGCGGACTCTTGTGCGCACGCCGTAAACGACTCGCACCTGCACAGGATTAAGGCACAATCAGCATGCTGATATAAAAACTGTGAAAACGCACTTACTTTGCGAAGTATTGAGTTGTGTTGCTGACACGTTACCAAGCCTTATTTCCTTGTTTGGTTTCCTGATCCCTGATTTCCCGTTTCTCATCTTTGATTCTGCCGAGTCTACGATAGCGTGTTTGTGCCTCGCTCGACCTACTGCCTGTTTCACTGTTTTACGATTTTGTCTGCCGTTCTGGATTGTTTACACTGCAAAAAATTGAAAACTGAATTTGAGGAGAAAATTACTTAATACTAGTGAAATTATCTTGCTGCATGGACAGATATTTTTACTTGGTAAGACATTTTGGAATAAGTTGGTTGCAATCTAGAACCAAGTTTAATAATCTCAGAACTGGTGTCTTATATTCTTCTAATCAGAAATGTTAGATTGTTTCAACTGTTTTCAAGATATTTTCACTTGCTAAGATAGAATTTTTTGCAGTGTACCTTCTTCACTTGTATTAATAAACACACCTTCTGCACTTACCAGTCTCCCAACCATCTCTGACAGAATACTTCGCACTCCCTGACAAAGAGAAGCACATTCACCTGTTCATACGCCATGTTCAGGAACAAACTAATGTTAATGGCGCTAAAACAGCCGCCGTCAAATGGTGCGGTTGGAGTCTTGGACTCGACTCAAATTTTTTTTTTTAATGACTTGGACTTGAACACTGGGGACTCGAGACTAGACTCGGACTCGAGGTTTCGTGACTCGACTACAACATTGTGCTAGTTTTTCCAGTGTGAACCATGACGACATCAGTGGGCGTGTCATTAGTTTGTAGAGGAAGCAGAGCACAGCAATGGAGAACGCAATGGAAAAGGATACATCTTCAGAAAAAAAATGGACCCGAAAACAAATATTTACAATAACAGAACAAAAGCTCACAGGTAATCAATGTGCACCGCCATCTTGCTACTATTATTTACTCCCATTGTGTTATAACACACTCCGTTCATGACACATCCTTGATTACGATGGTTACGCTCAAAACTGGTGAAAACATGAGCCGGTCCGCTACCTGGCAGTAAGATTCAAAGAATCCTGAACAGAACCAATTCAAGAACCCATTCCATATTGGTCGAAAAGTTGTATCCGAGGAAAACAATGACATGGCCGATCCGGAGTGAAATAAAATCACACAGCAGCACCTGTAAAATAGGGAATCACCCAAAGTAAACTTAATCCCATCTGAATAGGGCTAACGACGCTATTCGGATTGAACATCTCACATAACTTACATTTCTGTCTGTCCTTTTGTATAATTTGTACTTTGATTGGACAATGTGTGCTTACTCTATCTACTTTAAGTTTCTGCTGTAAAGGAAATGGGGGGGGTTGTTTAATAAAATAAATAATCCACCTTGTGCATGTTACAGGTCAAACTAGATAGAACTCGAGGCCAACGGCGTCGATGGGGATGCCTCCGCCCGGTAGAATACACGCCTTATTAAGTTGTGATTTGGGGATGGACATTTGACCTCACAGTAATCTTGACCTGGTGAAATAACTTGTATCAGCCTTGGAGACATTGTGTTCACAAGGTTTTCAGACAGACATTTGACCTCACAGTGACCTTGACCTGAGAGCTTATGATCGCAAAATCTAATCAGTTCATTTTTGTCCCCAAATGCACAAATGGTGAAAGTTTGGTGAAATTACTTGCATTTGCCTTGGAGATAGTGTGTTCACAAGGTTCTTGGACAGACATTTGACCTCACAGTGACCTTGACCTTAGACCTTTTGATCTCAAAATCTAATCAGTTCATGTTTGTCCCAAAGCGCACAAATGGTGAAAGTTTGGTGAAATTCCTTTCATTAGCCTTTGAGATTCCACGCTCACAAGGTTTCGGGACGGACGGACGGACGCACGCATGGACAACCCGAAAACATAATGCCTCCTGCACCTTACGGTGGTGGAGGCATAAAAATTTCAACCTAGGTGATTTTTTTTTTTTTGGCCTGGGTTAAAATTTTTAACCTAGTTCATAATTTGCAAATGGCGGTAGTGGTTAGCGCTGTCGCCTCACAGCAAGAAGGTCTGGGTTTGAGCCCCGTGGCCGGCGAGGGCCTTTCTGTGCGGAGTTTGCATGTTCTCCCTGTGGGTTTCCTCCGGGTGCTCCGGTTTCCCCCACAGTCCAAAAACATGCAGGTTAGGTTAACTGGTAACTCTAAATTGACCGTAGGTGAGAATGTGAGTGTGAATGGTTGTCTGTGTCTATGTGTCAGCCCTGTGATGACCTGGCGACTTGTCCAGGGTGTACCCCGCCTCTCGCCCGTAGTCAGCTGGGATAGGCTCCAGCTTGCCCACGATAAGTGGCTACAGCGAATGGATGGATTGTAGCTAGCTAATTCCTAACCTCCATCAACTCCAAAAACTAATCTATCCACAAGTCATCAAAGCCTGAGCATGTTTCCCAACGCACACAGGGTGTGTGTATTATTTTGTATAACAGCATGACTCGGACAGTAATTCTGGCTGTAACATGATTGATGGGTCCATATTAATGTAATGGATGGATATTTTCCAACCTTGGTAAAATTTTGTATTATCTAAGTTTCTTAAAAGGGATTTTCCATCACTTCTTTTGTCTCTCTTTCTTCCGTCCACACCTACTTAGTATTTCCCCGTCTGCTTATTCCTAATTAGCATTTTTCATACTTAACCAGGATTTGAACTGAGAACCTTCTGCTTCTTAACCCAACACCTTAACCACTTGACCAGCAACAGAAGGTGTGATATATATATTTTGAATTTATTAACGAGTCCAGTCTTATTACTCATCAAGTAGTTTAAAATACAAAGTCTTCCCAAATCCTAACCCTAACCCTAGATATACTAAGTCTCCCTAATACAACCCCAATTCCAAAAAAGTTGGGACAAAGTACAAATTGTAAATAAAAATGGAATGCAATAATTTACAAATCTCAAAAACTGATATTGTATTCACAATAGAACATAGACAACATATCAAATGTCGAAAGTGAGACATTTTGAAATTTCATGCCAAATATTGGCTCATTTGAAATTTCATGACAGCAACACATCTCAAAAAAGTTGGGACAGGGGCAATAAGAGGCTGGAAAAGTTAAAGGTACAAAAAAGGAACAGCTGGAGGACCAAATTGCAACTCATTAGGTCAATTGGCAATAGGTCATTAACATGACTGGGTATAAAAAGAGCATCTTGGAGTGGCAGCAGCTCTCAGAAGTAAAGATGGGAAGAGGATCACCAATCCCCCCTAATTCTGCACCGACAAACAGTGGAGCAATATCAGAAAGGAGTTCGACAGTGTGAAATTGCAAAGAGTTTGAACATATCATCATCTACAGTGCATAATATCATCAAAAGATTCAGAGAATCTGGAAGAATCTCTGTGCGTAAGGGTCAAGGCCGGAAAACCATACTGGGTGCCCGTGATCTTCGGGCCCTTAGACGGCACTGCATCACATACAGGCATGCTTCTGTATTGGAAATCACAAAATGGGCTCAGGAATATTTCCAGAGAACATTATCTGTGAACACAATTCACCGTGCCATCCGCCGTTGCCAGCTAAAACTCTATAGTTCAAAGAAGAAGCCGTATCTAAACATGATCCAGAAGCGCAGACGTCTTCTCTGGGCCAAGGCTCATTTAAAATGGACTGTGGCAAAGTGGAAAACTGTTCTGTGGTCAGACGAATCAAAATTTGAAGTTCTTTATGGAAATCAGGGACGCCGTGTCATTCAGACTAAAGAGGAGAAGGACGACCTGAGTTGTTATCAGTGCTCAGTTCAGAAGCCTGCATCTCTGATGGTATGGGGTTGCATTAGTGCGTGTGGCATGGACAGCTTACACATCTAGAAAGACACCATCAATGCTGAAAGGTATATCCAGGTTCTAGAGCAACATATGCTCCCATCCAGACAATGTCTCTTTCAGGGAAGACCTTGCATTTTCCAACATGACAATGCCAAACCACATACTGCATCAATTACAGCATCATGGCTGCGTAGAAGAAGGGTCCGGGTACTGAACTGGCCAGCCTGCAGTCCAGATCTTTCACCCATAGAAAACATTTGGCGCATCATAAAACGGAAGATACGACAAAAAAAGACCTAAGACAGTTGAGCAACTAGAATCCTACATTAGACAAGAATGGGTTAACATTCCTATCCCTAAACTTGAGCAACTTGTCTCCTCAGTCCCCAGACGTTTACAGACTGTTGTAAAGAGAAAAGGGGATGTCTCACAGTGGTAAACATGGCCTTGTCCCAACTTTTTTGAGATGTGTTGTTGTCATGAAATTTAAAATCACCTAATTTTTCTCTTTAAATGATACATTTTCTCAGTTTAAACATTTGATATGTCATCTATGTTCTATTCTGAATAAAATATGGAATTTTGAAACTTCCACATCATTGCATTCCGTTTTTATTTACAATTTGTACTTTGTCCCAACTTTTTTGGAATCGGGGTTGTACAACTAGCAAATTATGAACCGGGTTAAAAATTCCACCTACAATTCTGACCTGTAACATACAGTACATGTTCATTACACTGGCGTACGGATCTCCCATGTACCTTCTCAATCACTACTGGTGACGCGTTCCGGATGTGTCTGTGAAGCAGCCTGAGGAATATCAGCCCAAATGGAGATCAGATCTGTTTCACTCTGTTCGAGTGTCACTAACAGACTGTGTGAATCTGTGTGTAACTGTTGATGCAGCGTTAATCCGAAACCACGATCAGGATCCTGACAAACCTCGATAAAGCCCTGCATTAAAAAGTCACTCAATAACTCCGCAGAATCAAAGCTCATGTAAAAGCTTGGTAACAGAACGTTCCTAACAGGTGGTGTGTGCTGAACATTCATATGGAGAGAATTTCACAAGCCAGTCATTAGTGCTCTGTTTCTCATTAACTGCATAGCAGGTCTTCATCGTCCTGTTCGAAACCCTGGCACTGCAGAGTGATTGGAGGAAACAAGCAGTGTGGATAGCGGCGTCTTCTCAGCGTCTGCTCCTTTTGCATCCGTGCCAACAAACCTCGACAAATCTCAACTCTAACCCATGAGCATCACGTATCTTTTAGTGTCATAGGCTTTTAAAATAAACAAGGAAACAGCAGAGATTTTTTTTTTTTTTTGTGAGGGAAGTTAATCCATTTCGACCCCAGATCATACCACATTTTATACAGTTTGTTCAAGATCATTCCAGAGATGTTATTGAGTTTTACAAGGCCAAGAATAATAAAAAGAACACACACACACACACACACACACACACACACACACACACACACACACACACATCTATGCAACTAGCAATTTTATACTATTGGTTTGATTGAGTTGGAATCCTCCTGGTAATGATTTGAAGTGATTATTTTCCATTTTATGCTAAGTAGTAAAATCAAAAGTATTTTTTAGAGCCAGATGGGACTGATTCTTTTACTGGGCGAACTGAAGCGTCTTCAAGTTGTAATTTTTTAAAAGCCTCTGGCTCCATTATATGCTACTTATAAAATTGTGCTCTTTTGAACTCTTACTTCAGTTACAAGTTGATCCTATATTAAAGTGAGCTGGCCTTTCGATTTCAGAAAATCGGTGAAATTTAGTTCCCTTTGAAATTTGGTCATTGTGATATATGTTTATTTCTGTAATATCTCACAAAATAGCAGGCCATTCTGTGGCTGGGAAGTTATTTAATTTGAGAGGATTCCCGAGCAAATAACGTGCATGAAATCGCTCGCTTCGCGCAGTCAAGCAGACAGAGGAAGTCTATGTGCGCATGTGTCCTGCGTTTCCTTTCCTTCGCAACATAACGTCTTTTCTTCTCGCTTTCCGTTACTGTAGTTGGTCTTTCACGTTTCATTCGCACACTCGCGTCCTGCATTTTTCTCTCCGGTTTCAAATTTATATCCCACAATGCCTTGCATGAACAGGGAAAGCCCACCATGTGATGCATGATGTAATATATTGTATTGCGTCACAGTGAAGCAGGAAAAAATAGCGGAAAATTTAGGGCCAGTGGCTGACGAGGGCCTTTCTGTGCGGAGTTTGCATGTTCTCCCCGTGTCTGCGTGGGTTTCCTCCGGGTGCTCCGGTTTCCCCCACAGTCCAAAGACATGCAGGTTAGGCTAACTGGTGACTCTAAATTGACCGTAGGTGTGAATGTGAGTGTGAATGGTTGTCTGTGTCTATGTGTCAGCCCTGTGATGACCTGGCGACTTGTCCAGGGTGTACCCCGCCTTTCGTCCGTAGTCAGCTGGGATAGGCTCCAGCTTGCCTGCGACCCTGTAGAACAGGATAAAGCGGCTAGAGATAATCTAGTCAGCGTAGTCAGCTGGGATAGGCTCCAGCTTGCCTACGACCCTACACAGGATAAGTGGTTATGGATAATGGATGGATGGGCATAAAACAACTGTGCTAGCGAGTGACCGTGACAATTTGTAAACAAACATGGCCACCAGGTTTGTTCCATCGAATATGTATGTATAATAATATTGACTGGCTTTTTTTCGTGATATATACAGTATATACAGGGTTAGACAAACTTATGTTAACACTTAAATGGTAGAAACCATTTATTCACAAAACATACATCATATGTGCAAGATGATTTACAGGATGGTCTCAACCTCTTCGCCATCGTGCTCAACACACAAAAACCAGCGAGCAACAGTACCATTTAAACCCCGGACACACATTTCGCAGGGAATAGATGATACCATAGTCCTTATTCTATCCTTGAGGTCACTGATATCACAAACTTTCTTGCTATACACGCACTCCTTCACCATACCCCAGAACCAGAAATCACAGGGCGTCAACTCAGGGGAGCATGGAGGCCACGGCAATGGTCTACCGCGACCTATCCATCGACCTGGAAATGTGTGGTCGAGGTAAGCACGAGCAGTACGGCCAAAATGCAGCGGTGCACCATCCTGTTGGAAATACCTCACCAATTGGATCTGTAGTGGAAGTTCATCAATGGTGTACTGCTGCACCATCTGTAAGTAGACGTCTGACGTCACCGTTGGGGTGTCAAAAAGTAGGGCCCAATTACGCCAGCAGCGGTCACGGCATACCACACATTCAGGAGAAAAATAATTCATTAGGGTTAACATAATTTTGACTAACCCTGTGTGTATATATGTGGCTGGACAGCAAGCTGGACTGGACTTGCAACACCAGCCACTTGTACAGGAAGGGACAGAACAGGCTATACTTCCTGAGGAGGCTGCGGTCCTTTAACATCTGCAGGAAACTCCTGTGGATGTTCTATCAGTCTGTGATCGCCAGTGTCCTGTTTTACACTGTGGTGTGCTGGGGGGGGCAGCACATCCAAGGAGGACACATCCAGGCTGGACAAACTGATCAGGCGGGCCGGCTCTGTGGTCGGAATGAAGCTGGACTCTCTGGTGACGGTGGCAGAGAAGAGGTCTATGGTCAAACTATTGAACATCATGGACGATGCCAGTCACCCTCTGCACACAATCATCAGCAACCAGAGGAGCCTGTTCAGTGACAGAATGCTCCTTCCCAAGTGCAGGGCGAACAGACTCAAAAACTCCTTTGTCCCTCACACCATCAGACTGTACAACTCCTCTCTGGGGGGGGGGGGACAGGAGAACAGAGGATGGGAAGGAGCAGTAGTCTAGCCTGACAAAAAGCAATACCGGACAATGTGCAATATAAATGTGCAATATAATGTGCAATACCTCACCTGCTGGACTTTTTTCTCTCCCCATATCTTATTCTTTTTTTATATTTGTATACGAGTGATTCCACGCTTATGGGTACTGAAATGGGGACATGAACTTATTCACCTAAAACCATTTCTTTTTTTACCATCAGGTCACAAAACATGTAATCTTTAATGAATGATATGTTAAAAGATAACTTTATTTTTCTGAGATGTAATAAAAACATATTTATATGCCAAAGTCAAGCCTATGAGTTCCAAAATGATGTCTGTTACATTACTTCTGTTACGATTGTCCATCTCGCGTCTGTTACAAATTAATTACAATCTAGCTATATACCATGTTAATCTTATTGAAAGAATGTGTATGTTTATTCTACTACACATGTTTATTAATTATATTTGCTAAAACATCACCTTCCTATGTTTCAAAAAGTAATTCTACATTGTTAAAATTGAGAATCTATACGTCCACAACACTTCTGTTACGTTCTGACTTTGGCATATAAATATGTTTTTATTACATCTCAGAAAATTAAAGTTATCTTTTAACATATAATTCATTAAAGATTACATGTTTTGTGACCTGATGGTAAAAAAAGAAATGGTTTTAGGTGAATTTTTAAAAATAAGTTCATGTCCCCATTTCAGTACCCATAAGCGTGGAATCACTCATATGTAAATACTTAATTGAATTTAATTTATCTAGAAGTTTTTCTCTATTTTCTATTCTCTGTTTATCTGTAATGATGCTGCTGGAATTTTAATTTCCCTGAGGGAACCCCCCCAAAGGGATCAATAAAGTTCTAATCTAATCTAATCTAATCTAATCTAATCTAATCTAATCTAATCTAATCTAATCTAATCTAAGAACTCATCTTCAACTTGTTCAAGATCATGCTAGCTGAATGGAATATATCTGATATGCCATGAAAAACAGCCAGCCAAAATGATTTAAATATTATTTTCCCCACCTACATCACTATATTACTGTGGGATCAAATATGTGAAGAACAAGAAATTTGCATTTTGAGTAGATGTTGCATATGAATCATGCACGAAAAACTGCTCACAAGATAAAGTGAATGTTTTTCCCCAGTACGTTTCCATTATGCATGACGTGTGTCATGATGTTTATCACAGTGCAGAGGTTTGCTAACGCACCGAATCCGCAAAACAGTAGCGACAACATGACAAACAATATTACAAACGATATCCATTTCAACATCCAATTAGCTACTTGTTCCTATAAGCAACACCTATGACACCTGGGGAGTGTGATAGGAGCACTGCTGAATACGTTTTACACCACGTGTCCATTGACATTTTCTCCATTCTCTAAAATTCCATAAATGTTGTTCGAACTCTGTCCCTTACCTGGGTAGAGCTGGTACGAGCCTGTATGGTGCCACTTAACCAGGTACTTCATCCCAGCAGGACGCCAGGCCTTTACATCCATGCCTCCCTACCATCACACACACGTTTCCATGGAGCTCAGGACTATTGGCCATCAAATCCCCGTTAACCATTCACACATCTAACTATTCCACATTACACAACGTAAACCTGAATGTGCAGCCACAGCCAAGCTACACACACACACACACACACACACCCCTGCAAGAAATACAGTAAGTCCAGCACAAAGCCCTGTCGAGTCGCGGGATGAATAATTGAACGCAGCTAGAAGGGGGAAACATTGATGACGGAGGCAACATGAGCCTGCAATGTTAATGAGGAGGCTAATTTCGCGGTCTAACTGCATCCTAACCACACACTCACAAAACACCACAAGGTGATTATACATACATATTTAGAAGGAGTTATAAGCAGTTAAAATGTGATTAGGTTTGGACCACAATCGTACACTGACCTCTCCAGGGTTACATTATCGTTAGCCAGGAAGTAATATCAAGGAATGATGCTAAATATAATCCCTGGGTGGTCTGTACACGTAGAATGAACACTGCAAACACGTCTGTGTATTTTGGTCGAAGTGGTGCTGATATTAACAATTTGTCATTTAGTTATTTGCGATATTACGTCAACGTTGCCATATTAATAATATCCAGTTCCACTGAAAATGATTACAGTAACATGCTAGAAATCAGAGGAAATTATCATCTTATCTTAAAAAAATGAGAAAAATGCAAGATTTTTATTAGTTAACGTGGTTTCTCAAAGTAGACAATAAAATTGAATAAACAAACTAAGGGGCGTTTTTGTTTGATATTTGGCCTGGTTAAATATGGGTGATGATGGCCTTTTATGAACTCTATGTGTGTTGTATAAACCACCCATGAAAAAGCATTTGGAACTTTAAAGCGAGACGGCCTTTCAATTTCATAAACTCAGTGAAATTTAGTTCCCTCTGAAATTTGGTCATTGTGATACATGTTTATTCCTGTAATATCTCAGAAAATATCAGGCCATTCTGTGGCTGGGAAGTTATTTAATTTGAGGGGATTCCCGAGCAAATAATATGCATGAAATCGCTCGCTTTGCGCAGTCAAGCAGACAGAGGAAGTCCGTGTGCGCATGCGCAGGTTTACCTTTGACCATCATTCGGTCACTAAATGAACAGCTGATCACACCGAGGTGCTCGCTGACCGCCGATATTTATTAGTTTGGTCCTGCGTTTCCTTTCCTTTGTATAGAACATAATGTCTTTTCTTCTCGCTTTCTGTTACTGAAGTCGGTCTTTCACATTTCATTCGCGTCCTCCATTTTTCTCTCCTGTTTCAAATTTGTATCCCACAATGCCTTGCGTGAACGGGGAAAGCCCACCACGTGATGCATGACGTAGTATCTTGTATTGCGTCATGGTGAAGCAGGAAAAAACAGCAGAGAATTTAGGGCCACGTGGCGCTAAATTCATTAATTGTTCTATTAAAAAAAAAACGAATAAAATTAGAAGTCTGTGATTCGAATTCAGTAGCTTTCGGTCCACTAAACAAAAACAATTGGGTGTCGGGGAAAATTCTTTATATGACCTACATCTGAAAGGCAGTCTACCTTTAATAACATATTGCATGAAATGTTTTTCATGATTCTTTTTAACTAATAGGACAGAATCAGAAACATGAACTATGCCTTTAAAATAATAATAATAATAATTATTATTATTATTATTAAAAAAATGCTTTTTGATGTTCATTTGATAAAATGAAAATGGAAAAGCTTCAATCTGACACTTTTATTCTTTCTTTTCAGCTAACTCTTCCCGTCCTTTAGCTCTGACTCCAAAACTAACGTCAATCATCAAAGCCTGAGGATCTGTTTACGCTTTATCAGCAGATGTTTATTTAACATGTGGAGAAGGAGTCTCCAGTGTGAGCACTTTGTAACAGCCTGAGGTAAATCTGCTGCTTCCGGCAGGGGAAAGTCTTCAGGAAAGAGGAGGTTGTGTTTTGTGGTTTCTCAGCAACAAGTCACATTGTTGTCTTGTTCATTTAAGAAGAGAAAGTGAGAACGACTGTTAGCTGCTCTATGGCTACATCCACAAGACAACGGCAACAAGATTTTTTTTTTAATATCGCGTCCATATGGGCAACGGATCAGTAAAATATCAGGTTCATATGGCAATGCAACACTTGCTGAAAACGATGCAATACACATGCCACACCTCTACGTGCGCTGTAAGACGGTCCCATCGGAGACACCAGAACAATAGAAGAAGTAGACGCATGCGCATAAACCCCTTCTTCTGTAGCATCAGCCACAAAGTTTTGATTATTAATCAGTAGCGTAAAACGAAAGACACGGAGAGAGGAATGAATGGGGGTAGATGGAAGCCGGTACGCCAACATTCTGATATCCTCCAGAATTCTTTAATGGTCCGGAATAAATTGAATGCTACACGTTGATGGATTACTTTGTTCTTCTACACCCTTTTTGAGGAATGTATTGTCGGACTTAAACCAACATCTGAAGAGGTGAGATCGCTCCTTTTTTTTTTTTCCTATTTTTGCTGGTGGGATTGTTTTTGTTTTAGGAAAGCGCACGGGCGGTGCGCGGTTTGGTTATACTCAGTACTTCCGCAGTATTTGGACTAAAGACTCTGCCCTAAGGGCTATTCTCTCACTCTGTCTCTCTCTCTCTCTCACTTTGCACCATTACACAATAAATATTCACAGTGAAAATATTTTGTAAGCGCGTTTCATGAACCAAGTTATAGGATTTGTTGACAACTCGCATCGAGTTCGTTACACTTCTACCCGGCGTGAAGCACTGACAGTCATGTGGTTGTGACGTCATCGTAAACAAATCCGTTCTACTCATCCAGACAACTTCGCAACGGGGCCGTTGCCAGATTTTTCCACTCTGGAACCCGTTCTCAAAAGATTTCGTTTTGGGGCACCCAAAACGCCGGTGCCGTGTGGACGCCAGGCCGAAATGATAAACAATTTTATCAGATTCACCTGAATCCGTTGCCGTGTGGACAGGGCCTGAGTTATAACAGAAACTTGCAGGGGCCCTCCTGTTGGACAACTGTGGTGCAATGTTGCATCTAAGTTATCTGATTTGATACAAGAAACGGTACCTGTTAATGTGTGTGTTGCTTTTGAATGACCTGTCTACTCTTAATGTTTCCAAACTCAAGAAGCGTATAATTTTTGCCGGACTGACAGCGGCAGAGAGAATGGTTGCCACTCGCTGGAAGCCACCTCATTCTCTCACTATCAAGTCTTGGACTCTATCTTTTCTGCATGTCGTATATTTGGAACTTTCAACAGCCCGAATTAATGGTGCTAATGAGAGCACACTAAATGCCGGGTGTAGTACTGCTGACTCTGAAAGATATGCTGTGACCTTGTTTTTTGTTTTTCACCACTGACTCTCATTCATTCCTGTGTCCCTGCATGTCAAGTTCCTCTCTGTTTTGTTTGTCTTTGTGTGTATCCTGTGTCTGTATATGTGCGTGTGTGTGTGTATTTTTATATTTTTATTTTATTTTTTGCTCGTGATTAATAATGTTACTTCTTCTGTGGGGCGGCACGGTAGTGTAGTGGTTAGCGCTGTCGCTTCACAGCAAGAAGGTCTGGGTTCGAGCCCCGGGGCCGGCGAGGGCCTTTCTGTGTGGAGTTTGCGTGTTCTCCCCGTGTCCGCATGGGTTTCCTCCAGGTGCTCCGGTTTCCCCCACAGTCCAAAGACATGCAGGTTAGGTTAACTGGTGACTCTAAATTGACCGTAGGTGTGAATGTGAGTGTGAATGGTTGTCTGTGTCTATGTGTCAGCCCTGTGATGACCTGGCGACTTGTCCAGGGTGTACCCCGCCTTTCGCCCGTAGTCAGCTGGGATAGGCTCCAGCTTGCCTGCGACCCTAGGATAAAGCGGCTAGAGATGATGAGATGAGATGATATATATATATATATATATATATATATATATTTTGTGGCGTATGTGGGTATACATCATTTGTGAACATCCGGGTCAGAGGACAGGTAAAATGACGGCAGAGTGCGTCTGAATTGTGTCCTTTCTCCTCACTCGGATACTCATAGAACGTACTACATTTATGGTCAGTTAGTAGGTATTTAACCATCGGGGGGGGTCAAGGCCTTTTTATTGTCATTTCAACCATATACAGTTGGTACAGTACACAGTTCAAACGAAATAACGTTTTTCCAGGACCATGGTACTACATTAAACATCACAGGACTACATATCTACAAACAAATGTTGCCAGGCAAAACAAACCTCGCCAGGTAGCACTTACGATGAATATGAAGGAAGATATCACGAAAAAAATAGGTACCCTATGAGTACATGTGACTACTGCTTATTAATAAAATAGCTTTCTGATCCCATGTCCATACAGTAAATGCAGCGTATATATTTACTCTATGAGGCAGTAGCCACAAAAATGACGCGTAACCCAAAAATGAACAATTTAAAAATCACAGAAGTAAAATATACAAAGTGTCTGTACTTTATATTATTCTACTCTTACCTCTTAAGCCAGTATCTCACTGGGCTGCGACAGCCTGCGACTAGTTGGAGACACAACAATTGCGATAAAATATGCGAATTAGCGACAAATTTCACTTGGAATCACACTGAAATGATATTCGCATATTTTACCGCAATTGTTGTGTCTCCAACTAGTAGCAGGCTGTCGCAGCCTAGTGAGATACTGGCTCGCACTTCCTGTCTCAACTCGCACTTCCTGTCTCACGGAAACTGACTTGAGAAGGGTTTGCAACACCAGTGATGCATTTGCAGCTATTTTGAGAGAAATTTTGTCGCACGAATTTTTTGACATGTTCAAAATTTCAGCGATGAAGGAGCGACGCTTTGTGACTCATGTGAGGAAATTGAGAAGCCCCGCGAATGTTTCAAGACACTTTCGAAACTCTCTCGCGAATGACGTTTGCAATTTGTCGCAAGCTGTTGCAGCCCAGTGAGATACTACCCTTACAGTTTTCGAAACTGAAACCTCCGAACCAAGGCTGACATACACACGCTGTCGCCGTGACCCAAACTCTTATTTCCCGGAAATGGCCCGGCGCTAGAGCTCAGTGGAACGCACTTTCCCTCTGTAATAAGCATAAACATGTCTGAAAGCGATTTCTTTAGTCCAGTCCATTTCTTTCGAATGGTGAACCGAATTGTATACATTCATCGGCCATTTTAATCAGAACACGTGTATGCGCAGTGCGCGACTGCTACACTATTACATTCTTACAGCATGATGACGTAGTGGCTAGCGCCTCTATACGAGGCAGGAGTCACAACAAAAACTGATTTTGACCTTTTTGGTGACCTTGACCAGATGACCCTCAAAATGTTGGCAGTTCTATTTCAGACCAATACCTATCTATCTTGAAAGTTTCACGAAGCTTGGTCCAGCTGTTTTCCTGTCATATCGTTAACAAAAAAAACCAAAGAAACCTAACCACTACACCACCGTGCTGCCTATATATATATATATATATATATATATATATATATATATATATTAGTGCTGTCAAGCAATTAAAATATTTAATCGTGATTAATGTCGCGACTGTCATAGTTAACTCGCGATTAATCGCAATTTAATCGCACATTTTTGTCACATGAAAAACCATTGTAATTCTCTTATCAGCATAAAAAAGTGAATGGGCTTGCTCACCGTTCGAACTACGGGGGTACTCGGGGGATCCGAGATCCCCTGAAACAGACATGAGATCCCTTGAAAACATGATTTGGGAAATGTTGGGGGGTCTCTAAAATATTGGCAAAATGATGTTTATTGACATAGCAATCGTGTGTAACGGGAAGCATTTGCATATCCGAAGTGAGCGTGCGATGGAGATCCGCGCTCTGAGACAAGCGCAAGCACACACCCCCCCCCCAAGGGAAAAAAAAGGGACCCCCCGAAAATATCGGCATAGTTCGAACACTGGTTGTACCAATGTTTTTTTTTTTTTATTATTGCAGATCATAACACGTCTTGTCACAGCCACTGCAAAGTGGGGCTGGAGCCGCCAATGGGAAAACGAAACCTAAGCCGAGCACCGTGGCTCTTCGGGGGAGGGCAGAGGACTCTGGCTGTGCGGGGCGTGGCATCATGTCACAGAGCGTTAATCTCGTGATAAAAAAATTATCGCTGTTACAATTGAGTCAAGTTAACGCATTAATAACGCGACATTTTTGACAGCACTAATATATATATATATATATATATATATATATATATATATATATATATCTGCAATGACAAATGTTGAAACAATTCGTGATCCATTTGTACACTGCTGAAACAATTGGCTTTGCTTCAGACAGCCATTTTCTTTCTATTTCTCCCAGGAGAATTCTTATTCTTTGGCTATTCAGAGGTTCCATCTGAATTATGAGATATCACAGTGTGGTACTCTTTCATACTATGGCTGTAGTAGATCATCTGGGTACCGTTCGACTATGATAAATGCCTACTGAGTATCTGGACACCCGACACACTGCTTTTTGTGTACTAATAGTATGGAAGTATGTGCATTCAAAGACAGCCAGGGACTTATTCTTTGTTTGCACGTGACATCATAGCTAATTATGCATGAGACTTTGAACCGGAAATGGCCCATGTTGGAGGATATACACAAATTCATGCGGCGCACATTTACTATAGAAGATATGCTCGAGAGGTTGTTACGCTGAAGAATTCCTTTTGTTTCTTCGCTATGCCGACTCTTTGTGCTGGAATTGGATGCGGGCACAACTCTATTCGAGACAATGGGACTTATAAGTTCTTTAGAATTCTAGCAATTATAAATAATCAAGAAGAAAAAAAAAACAAGAGAGTTGTCGACGGAGCGTAGACGTCAATGGCTATCCAACATAAACCGGAATGATCTAAGCGACGAGAAAGCAAAAACCACACGAGTCTGCAGTGAACATTTTATCAATGCTGAGTGGTACAAACCAGTTATTAATGAAAGATCGCAATATATAAGAAATATTGGATCGTTTAATAGGCTGGTCGCGCAGAAACTCGCCGCTGTCAAACGCGACAAAGCCGTGATCCTCGAGTGTGTGATCCGACAATCAAAGGCTTCTACGATTATTTCATTTGAAAAAGAGTTGTATATATTTTGATGACGCTGCTTTTATTTTGCTTTTTCTTTCCATGAGAGAAACCAGCTGATCTCTACAATTTTACAGATCCAGACTGGGATCCAACAAATTACTGGCCACAACAAAATCAAAGATGTTACTAAAATGGTAGCTCGAAATGCTAGGCTTAAAGAGCGCAGAAAGAAATGCAAAATTATTGAAGAATCTTCCACAGAGTCAATCGAACAAGAGTGATGTCAATCCACTGCAGCCTTGTCGCCCGGTGAGTGCTCTTTTATAACTAAATATTCTATATAGCAGTGTGTTAGATACCTATCTTTTGAAGCAGTCAAAATAATTTTTTTAAATAGATTTGAGAAATTACTACAAGCTTCTAAATGTAACTCTCCTGGAAGGGCCATCCAGTGTATTAAAATAAATTGAATAAGTTATGTTATCGCTTGGAACGCTGTTTACGGCACGATGGTGTAAGTGGTTAGCACTGTCGCCTCACAGCAAGAAGGTCCGGGTTCGAGCCCCGTGGCCGGCGAGGGCCTTTCTGTGTGGAGTTTGCATGCTCTCCCCGTGTCTGCGTGGGTTTCCTCCGGGTGCTCCGGTTTCCCCCACAGTCCAAAGACATGCGGTTAGGTTAATATGGGACGGCCTTGGGCTGAGGTGGCCTTGAGCGAGGCGCCGAACTCCCAACTGCTCGCCGGGCGCTGTTAGCATGGCTGCCCACTGCTCTGGGTATGTGTGTGTGTGTGTGCTCATTGCTCACGTGTGTGTGTTCACTGCTTCAGATGGGTTCAATGCAGAGAGGAAATTTCACAAGTGTGTGATGAATAAAGTTGTGCTTTCTTTTCTTTCTTTCTTGTTGGATTGTATATCCTCCAACATCGCGGCGGTCAACGATGCAAGCAGTTTTGGTCACGTGGTTGCAAACGAAGAATACAGCGGCTGCACCACATAATCCAACAATAAACAAATAAAAGTGTGCTGTTTAACAAAGAAAAACACATCATCTTTTTTGTTAGGAGACATTTATCTTGGATTTACAGACGGAGTCAAGAATGTCAGCATTTTGTAAGAGTCAAGATGCTTTGCAGACTTTCCCAGCACGAGAAAGTGTTCAGGACGGAGGAGTTTATGCTTCTTGGTTTCTTGGAAAAATTACAGGCTGTGTTTTTTGAGAGCAAGTGAAAGAGAGAGACGGGTGTGTGTGTGTGGGAGGGAGGGCTGGTGAGGTAATCACTGTTTAGTAAGAACAGGATCTAACTTGTCTCTCGGACCTTCCACAGCATTTAATCTAACTTTAAACTGTACAATGTGCCATTCATTAGCAAATTAAGCACTGTAGTCGTTGGCAAACACTGTGGTATAAGCAGAATAACGCGCTCCAGTTAGGGTAGTTATATGAAAATCACACACTTTGACAGACTGATAGCACTTTTTTTTTTTTAATTTTAATCATGTTACTGTTTTATTTTTTAAAACGCAGCACTACGGTTATGCTGGCTGTTTGTTAGCAAAACTACACATCAAACTGATGCATATCTTGTGTCATAGTAACGCCTTCGGATATTGTGATATGATATTTTAGTCATATCACCCAGTCTCAAGTCTACTACAGTTTAAAGGTCACGCCACGACCCGTACGCTACTTCAGTACACCTACTGATCTGAACACAGACACAAACACAACCACAGCTCGGCTTTTGATGAGGAATGTGGTAAGACATCACCTTTCTTAAACCCGATATGTCTGCCACTGCAGTAAAAATCCCTTTGATATGCATAAATAAAAACCGGTCTGTAATGACACACACGCGCACACACACACACAGCTGCATATAAAGTAAGAAATATAACACCTGTGGGTGTGCTATTATAGGAAAGTAATCAGTGTAGTAGTGATGTGATGCCTCAATCATTTTCCTCTAGCAGCATGCAATCAAGTCTTTTATTCCTCTTCCATCACAGCAATTTGACAATTATCAGGCTAGAAATTTTAATTGAATGTCAAAACAAAAAAAAAACACTTTTAACTCATTCCTGTTCTCACTTGCGTTTCAGCAACTATGCCTGCCCCCTATTTCTCAGCATGTGACACGGCACAGAAACTGAGAGCCCTGAAGGCTCTCCCGTGGTGGAAAACCCACTGACTGTTATAAAGTGCTGAGACTGGAGACTCCTTCCATAAATGTTTTATAGAATTAGTGTAAATACAGAGATAATTATATAAAATTGCGCGCGGATTGGTCGAGAAATTCAGACCATTTCTCGATAATCACCTCGAGGGACTCGGCAAAATTTCGGCCAGTCGCTTTGTCACTGTAATTGAGGAAGAATTACAAATTATGAAAGAAAACGCTGTTCCTAAAAGCACTAAAGATGCTACGAAGTTTGGTCTAAAACTATTCAAAGGCAAGGCGGAATTGTGATTTATTTTATCGATTTCAAAACAAAGTATTTTATGTGACTCGGCGTAAATAAGTGACACAACCCTGATTTTCTTTTTAATACTTTTTTTTTTAAATAGTTTTTTAATAATCATGTGTATTTATACTAAAACAATTATGCACCTCAGGCTCAGTGAATAATAACCGAGACTTCACCTTTGGCAAATAATTGTTAATTATTCTATCCACGGGGCAGCACGGTGGTGTAGTGGTTAGCGCTGTCGCCTCACAGCAAGAAGGTCTGGGTTTGAGCCCCGTGGCTGGTGAGGGCCTTTCTGTGCGGAGTTTGCACGTTCTGCTCCGGTTTCCCCCACAGTCCAAAGACATGCAGGTTAGGTTAACTGGTGACTCTAAATTGACCGTAGGTGTGAATGTGAGTGTGAATGGTTGTCTGTGTCTATGTGTCAGCCCTGTGATGACCTGGCGACTTGTCCAGGGTGTACCCCGCCTTTCGCCCGTAGTCAGCTGGGATAGGCTCCAGCTTGCCTGCGACCCTGTAGAACAGGATAAAGCGGCTAGAGATAATGAGATGAGATTCTATCCACATTCACTGGATATGAGCAATCACGCACTCTGATTGGCTACTCTACTACTAGGCTATCAGCTTATATATCGTGAGTAGAGAAAAACAAAATGGCAGAGCGTGTTGCCAAACTACTCGAAAATAAAACCCCAAAAATTATCAAGTATTTAAACGAAACAGAAACAGCTAATATATATATCTCCTGTTCCACACTCCAGCCCAATCAGTGGTGGTAATGCACCTTTAAGTTGGTTTGCCAGCCACCAAAAAACCCTAAAGAAGAATTAGAAAACCCAAAAACTGGGGGGGGAAAAAAAACTGCAAAATATGGATTTAAAGTATTTGATGGTAAAAACGTATCTTTTTTTATTTTTCAAGAATTATTATTATCGCATTTTTCACAAATTGCTCCTGTCATTTCGTCGGTTTGTTTACATTCTAAGCGGAAATTATTTTGTCAGACGTTTTGTATAAAGTTTTTATTTATCGAGTTTGCAAAAAATAAAAACAAATATGCTCTGTTTCTCAAAATCCAGTGAACGTAGATGGAATAAGAGAGTTATTCCACTCAATCTTGTTGTACATAGTTTATAGCCAACTCGGTTTATAGACGTGCCTCGTCAGCTATCAGCTCATGTACGACTCGATTTCATGGAATAACTTAAATATCTGTATAAACATCTCCACTTCACCATATTAACAATTATACATATGTTTTTCTTTGTTAAATAACAACAATCTGTTGTGTGATCTGAATTACAGTTCGAGCTGCAGCGATAGTAGAAAGTGATGTGAGAATTAAAGCAGAATTGAAGTGATTTTTAAACTTCCTTTATTTCTTAATTAACGTGTTATTCAATTACGTTTTCGGTTTTAGTAACCTTATATCGTGACTCGTATTGGCAACCAACTGCAATTAAATATTATACTTATCGGCCTATTCGGTTTTTAGCCATGTTGAATTTAGTTCTTTTGGTCCACGGCAGGCGTCGCTTATCCGCGCGATCTTCACGAGACTTGTGCGAGACTTCGAAACGTCAAGTGTCAGCACCGCCATTTTGAAAACTGTTTTACAAACGAAATATTGCACAAAAACGAGTTTAAATCTCATAGGCAATGGTTTTAATTTTATGCACATTTGAAACTTTATATGTTAAAAAACCCTCTGTAATTTTCTTCTGGTCCCAAGAAGTATTGTTAATAAGTAATAATTAAAATAAGTTAGTGCGGATCGTGGCGAATTTCTGCTCGGCGATTTTCATGACCACTCGGCGCGTGACGTCATTTAAGACAAACAAACCGCTTGAGTTGAGTCCACTTCCGTTTACTTACATTGCCGTTCGGCTTGACTGCAGACATGCGTTCGGGAATTTCCAAAGAAAAACCATGCCTTATTGTTGTGCAGTGAACTGTAACAACGGGACCGGTTCAGGAAGAAGTTTTTACCTTTTTCCGGAAGAGGAGAAGAGGCAAAGAGAGGGTTGGCTTTTTCCGGAAGAGGAGACGAGGCGGAGAGAGTGGATTGTGCACGTGAAACAAAATCAAGCAGTCAAAGAAGAAACGGAGCAGCAACGCTCAAGCAAAAAGGAGAAGATTGGAGGTAAACATTTTTACTTTTGCTTGCAATTGACAAATCAAGAATCATGAGGGATCCTGTACAATCATTGTGGAAATGAGACAAAGGGATATTTCCTCGCTTAGAGTCGGCTATAAATAGTATAATGCCGCGGATGGCAGGCTAATGTGGCCTACCGGCGCACTGTCAAGTAATCGTTACCTATATCCACTAGGGAGGACGGTTTAATTATTCTTCAAAAGGGCTCTTATTTAGTATTACGACAAAAGTAAGAATTTATCATAACTACCAGGATAAATCGTTTGGGCGCGAGTCTTGTTGAGGTCCGGCATAACTGTGATCAGAGTCGGCCGAGTCGCTGTCCGATTCCGAGTCCGCACGGTCAAACCAGTGAGCCACATTCACTGATTGCTTCGCAACGGCCATAGATTCATACATATATGGTTTCACCTCTTGATATTCAATTTGGAGAGTTCCTACTTCAAAATCACTATCGCTTTCAGACATTTTACACAACCTCTCACGACCAAAGTCCGTACACGTGTGCTCGGTTCGCAAGTAAACACAGAACTGCTCCCGGTCTGTTTGGCTTAAATGACGTCACGACGACGGTCCCCTGGCGGCGAAAGTGCGCATAAGTGAGATGTAAACAAACCTTCGGAAATTGGGCAAAACAGTATATTTTAACCGTTGATTCAATTTTTGGGTGCAAATTAGACACTAGGAAGACTGAATTCGCTTTTTGGGTCGTTCTTCTAGACAATAAAGTTGATGTTCTACGTTTCACCTCCGACCATTGCCTATGACCTTTAAATGACGATTACCGCCTACTTTTTTCAAACGTTCCTGATTGCTATCAAAACAAACAAAACTTCCGGCTTGATTACGTCAGCATTCGAAAGAGGGCACATGCGTCTTTTGACAACGTTGGCAGATGTCGGTCACTTTGATTTCCGCTGTACGTTTTACTTCCGTCCTACGATGTCTCGCACAGGTCTCGACGAATCTCGTTTAAGGCTGTTGCTCTGACATATGGACTGATATATTACAGAGCATATTTCAAACACTCATAACTTGCTATAGCAGCGACAAAATAGCGATCAGAAATGCATTCCGATATTTAATAAAATGAGAGAAATAGAATTTTGATAAGAAAAAATCTGCCTTCAGTTCTCCTTTAAATGCTCTGGCACTGTATAAGGTTCTGAGCTTCACCATTTGCCTACATGCCGTTGTGTCTGGGGATCATGGCAGATCCCGTCCCACTCCCCCGATGCCTTTGTTATGCGCAGGCTGGGGCTCTAACGCCCGGTAACGATGATCACACTGATGTTGGCACAGCGTTCACACATGCTAATTGGGTGGTGGGAGAGCAGAGGAGAGACAGACAGGAGCCGCCAGTAACTCAACTTAATCAGTCTCCGGAGGAACTCGGGTACAATGTGTTTTCATGTGTTACATCACTCAGCACTCACCTAATACTCGAGCTCTCGAACCAACGTTAGTTCTATAAGACGACAGCGGACCGGCCGACCCAGCCTGAAGATGACTCGAGCGAGCAAGTTTGACATGCGACACGTGATAAAGCAAAGCAAACAGAATCTAATAAAGAGTTATCGACCATTTAAATACAGCCAGTGATGAGATGCCTTTGAACCAGGCAGGGATCTCACTATCTGCTTATCAGCTCATCTCTAGCCCACTCTCTTAGCACCGGCCAAACAGAGACTGAGAACAGGAGCGAGACGAGAGCAGACAGAAATCAGTGAATGTCCGAAATAGATCAGAAAAGAGAAATGAGGAAAGTTTTCTCATTTTGATTCCAAGGGCATGAGTCAGTAGATGAAAAATTATTTTTTAAAGTGCTTAATTAAAGCAATAAGACACTCGAGGGTGTGTGCTACAAGTGTGTTATGATTCATATCGAGGTTTCAGGTACAACACACCTTCTAGAAGATGGTTAAAAAAAATTTAACACAGAATTCAATTCCTGTCAATCAGTATCGCAGGAATTGATCACATTATTTTATGACGGATTTTAAAGCTGAAATGTTGAATAAGTTGTGATTTTTATGAAGCAGTAGCCACTATGTCATCGTGTTGTAAGAATGAGTGTAACAGTCGTGCAATACGCATACAGGCGTTCCTATTAAAATGGCCGGTGAGTGTATACAATTCGGTTCACCATTCGAAATAAATGGAGTAGACTAAAGAAATCGCTTTCAGACATGTTTATGCTTATTACCGAGGGAAAGTGCGTTCCTATTTTAAAATCTGCTCCAGGTCTAAGATTATTGGACTTCCTGCTCGCCACCTGAATACTGTGTACGAGCAGCAGGCTAGCGGCCTGGCTCGTCGAATTCTTAAGGACTCAACTCATGCTTTGTTCCCGGCGTTTGAGCAGCTGCCATCTGGTCGCAGGTTCCGCTGTCCGGCCTGTAAGACCCAGAGGAGGAGAGCAACCTTTGTTCCAAGTGTTATTCTCCTCCTGAACTCTAAGAAATCTAAGGCCCTGTCCACACGGCAACGGATTCAGGTGACTCCGATACAATTGCTTATCGTTTAGGCCTGGCGTCCACACGGCACCGGCGTTTTGGGTGCCCAAAACGCAATCTTTTTGAGAACGGGTTCCAGAGTGGAAAGATCTGGCAACGTTGCCGTTGTGAAGTCGTCTGGATGAGTAAAACGGATTTGTTTACGATGACGTCACAACCACATGACTGTGAGTGCTTCACGCCGGGTAGAAGTGTAACGAATATCACCAGGAAAAAGCCTTACAGAGCACTAGTGAGAGTGAAACACGAGCTTGGATATTATTATTATTATTATTATGTTCAGTGTTAGTTCACAGTAGTAATGCAAGAAGCAGAATAGTGACAGTAATAGTGAAGCAAAAACATGCAATTGTACAAACACTGCAGCTCTACAGCAAAATATTCATTTATGAAATGGTCTGATTCTTAACACCAGTAGTGCCAATGATCTTCTCATTGCGATGCGAGTTGTCAACAAATCCTATAACTTGGTTCATGAAACGCGCTTACAAAATATTTTCACTGTGAATATTTATTGTGTAATGGTGCAAAGTGAGAGAGAGAGAGAGTCAATCCCGCCAGCAAAAATAGAGAAAAAAAGAGCGATCTCACCTCTTCAGATGTGGGTTTAAGTCCTACAATACATTCCTCAAAAAGGGCGTAGAGGAGCAAATTAATCATTATTTAATTAGCATTCAATTTATTCCGGACCATTAAAGATGCCGCCTTCCGCGTAGAATCATAGGTCATCCTCGCCGCCATTTTGGAGAGGTCAAAGCGGAGAATAAAGATTAGCTGCGTTTAACTGTACCAACAGGTTTGCCATCCAAACGAGATCACATGGGATTACCTTTCACAGGTGAGACTGGAAAAATACTTTTCATTGTATTTGGTCATTATAATGTAATTTTACAAACAGATTTTCCTGACTTTGTGGCTAATATGCATCCTTACTTCTTCTATTGTTCTGGTGTCTCCGAAGGGACCGTCTTACAGCGCCCCTAGAGGTGTGGCATGTGTATTGCATCGTTTTCAGCAAGCGTTGCGTTGCCATATGGACCTGATATTTTACTGATTGTTGCCCATTTGGACGCGATATATTTTTAAATAACATCTCGTTGCCGTTGTCGTGTGGATGTAGCGTAAGACAGTTACAATAACTTAAGTCTTCTGTACAATACTCTAGTGCAATATCACATGTCCTGATGTGCAATATTACAATATCACCTTGTCACTTTAACTACAATGCCACTCTAATCATATTGTCATTTTAATTTTATCCACGCGTCATTTTATTTATTTGTCATATTTTATCTGCTGCCCTTTTTTTTAAATTTATTTTATTTTATTTTTTTTACTTTGTTACTGGCAACAGGCCTGCCACTGTATATTGTACATAATACACTTTTTTTTTCTTTCCCATCCATTTTTGCGATTTTATTCTTTTTGTGATTTTATTTTCTTGCTCTTTTAATGTACCGCTCTTCGCCCTTCTAATTGCCCTTCGGGGATAAATAAAGTTTTGTCTAAGTCTAAGTCTAAGGTCGTCCCCCTTTTCCTCGCCTTCTTCCTGGCCAGTGGTCCCATGTGTGATGTCGATGTGACGCACTTCCGAGTCGTTACAGGAAGTTGTCGAAAAGAGTATTGAGACCACTGAGCTCTAGCGCCGGGCCTTTTCCGGGAAATAAGAGTTTGGGTCATGGTGACAGCGTGTGTATGTCAGCCTCGGTTCGGAGGTTTCAGTTTCGAAAACTCTAAGAGGTAAGCGTAGAATAGTATAAAGTACAGACACTTGGTATATTTTACTTCTGTGATTTTTAAATTACGCGTCATTTTTGCGGCTACTGCCTCATAGAGTAAATATATATGCTGTATTTACCGTATGGACATGGGATCAGAAAACTATTTTATATATAAGCAGGAGCCATACGGACCCAAAGGGTACCTATTTTTTAAAACAAATATTTGATAGAATTGTAATAGCAGTGCTTAATAGTAATTTATACAATAATATGCTTTTTTTCATCATTATTACATCGAATGTATATGAATATAAATCAAATTCTGTAAAATGAACAGCAAAAAAAAAAAAAACCATGAGCAGAATATCAGCTTAGAAATCAGGATATTCTTTAAACAGAAAGAATGAAAAAGTATGAGGAAAAATGAACAATAAAAAAACATGGATAAATCAGGCTGCAGAGAGAGAGAGAGAGAGAAGGACAAACTATTGACATGAGGAGATGTGAGAATAATAAACTGATGGTTACTCACCGCCATCAGAGACAGCTGCCGACTGTAAGAGAACACAGAGAGACATGTGTGAGTGACTGTCCTCACCAACACACACACTCACACTCACAGCACACACTCTGGAACTGAGCAGGGTGTACTGATGGCACCCATGCATCCCATCTCAGACACACACCCCCGACACACACACTCAGTCACACTCTTCCTGTTCTACTGGTAAAGCCTTCCCACCTGTGAACACACTCGATGCAAATAGACTGACGTCTGATTTCAGTGTTCCAGCCCCACCCACAGATCAACAGAAGCCCTGCCCACATTTGCCCGGACATGTCTGTTGATCAAGCGAGGACAAGATGGCAAAACAAATTCCCACGCTGGAAGAGTGCATCAGAAAGTTTACAGAGCACAAACAATACAATACCACGGTTTTCTGTATGCTACTGTATGGAAGTGTGTGTGTGTGTGTGTGTTAGGTTTTCTCTGGTATTTCCCCAGTTCTAAAAACGTTACAAATCTTGCACCACAGAGATTCTTCATATACAGAATGCCACCATGACTGACACACCAACACTACCGATTTGTGCGGTAAACTACCGGTTTTTAACTTCTGTCAACGCCTACCGCTTTTGTACATAATGTCAACGTTTTTTAGATTTCTCAGAAAAAAAATCCCACACTAATGGCCCTTTTCCACTACCCTTTTTCAGCTCACTTCAGCCCGACACGGCTCGCGTTTCGACTACCAAAAAACAGCACGACTCGGCTCGCTTCAGCCCTGCTTAGCCCCTAAAACTCGCACCGTTTTGGAGTGGGGCTGAAGCGAGCCAAAGCGAGCCGAGTGAGGCTGGGGGCGTGAGCAGACACTCCCCTGTGCATTGATTGGTGAGGAGGAGTGTCCTCACATGCCCACACATGCCCCGCGAGCGCGCTGGGATCTGTAAATACCGTAAACCCGGAAGAAGAAGAATTACGAATTACGAGAATTTCTGAAGCCTTATGCGCCTCGCCTCATCTATACGCTCTTGCCAGTATCTGTTCGCGTTGTCGGTGACAACAAGCCACAGCACCAAGACCAGCAACACTAACGACTCCATGTCCTCCATGTTTATTGTTTACTATTCGGGTCGTGAGACTACCGCTTAAAAGATCACTGATGTCACTGTTTGCGCCGCTTAACGACATCACGTGACATCCACCCACTTTCGTTAACTCCACCCAATGTGTCCACCCACTTCCAGCCAGCACGGTTCAGCGCGGTTGTAGTCGAAATGCAACTCCAACAGCCCCACTCAGCACGGCACGGCTCAGCCGCGTTTGTAGTGGAAAAGCGGCATATGTTCTGAACATGCTTTGCCGGTGGTTCATGCGTTATTTTGGCATCACGAATACCAGAAATGCACAAGACCAACCAAGTATTCGTTTGGTGCCGTTTGCTCACTTCTCTATTTCCGGTTTCGTTGGCAGTGTGCATGTGCTGTGTTTGTGATAAAATTGCTTATGCCGCTTTTCCACTACAAACGCGGCTGAGTCGGGCTGAGCCGTGCCGTGCTGAGTCGGGCTGAGCGGGGCTGTTGGAGTTGCATTTCGACTACAACCGCGCTGAACCGTGCTGGCTGGAAGTGGGTGGACACATTGGGTGGAGTTAGCGAAAGTGGGTGGACGTCACGTGATGTCGTTAAGCAGCGCAAACAGTGACATCAGTGAGCTTTTAAGCGGTAGTCTCACGACCCGAATAGTAAACAATAAACATGGAGGACATGGAGTCGTTAGTGTTGCTGGTCTTGGTTCTGTGGCTTGTTGTCACCGACAACGCCAACAGATACTGGCAAGAGCGTATAGATGAGGCGAGGCACATAAGGCTTCATAATTCTCGTAATTCGTAATTATTCTTCTTCCGGGTTTGCGGTGTTTACAGATCCCAGCGTGCTCGCGGGGCATGTGTGGGCATGTGAGGACACT
This sequence comes from Neoarius graeffei, assembly GCF_027579695.1. NCBI lineage: Eukaryota > Metazoa > Chordata > Actinopteri > Siluriformes > Ariidae > Neoarius > Neoarius graeffei. The sequence goes on along the minus strand of NC_083575.1, from coordinate 74,415,909 downwards.
CCTCCTCACCAATCAATGCACAGGGGAGTGTCTGCTCACGCCCCCAGCCTCACTCGGCTCGCTTTGGCTCGCTTCAGCCCCACTCCAAAACGGTGCGAGTTTTAGGGGCTAAGCAGGGCTGAAGCGAGCCGAGTCGTGCTGTTTTTTGGTAGTCGAAACGCGAGCCGTGTCGGGCTGAAGTGAGCTGAAGCGAGCTGAAGTGAGTTGAAAAAGGGTAGTGGAAAAGGGCCATTAGATTCTTGTTAGGATAAAAGGCTCTGAACGGGTTTGACGCAGAAGATTTCCTCATGGATCTCTACTATCATTTCCAGAAAAGGTGAGCATTACTGCAATTCAAACATTTATTAAAGTTTCCTTTGACATTTTTTTTTTGCTAGTATTATTATTTAATATTTATTGCTATTTTGAACTGACATGTTCCTTGATAAAATATGTTGTTTTCACTTTACTATTTTTTATTTAATATTTATTGCTATTTTGAACTCTGATATGATTTATAAAATAAACACCTGAGGGAATGCAACAGTGTACAATTATTTCCTTTTATATTTTCAGCGCAAAACGGAAGGACCAACTTAAAGAAATAACTTAAAGAAATTTAAGTTGGAAATTTCCAACTTAAAGAAGTCAGCTGGGGAAAGATGGACATGCAAAAGCCAGTGTATATGAAGACACCCATGGGATTAGGAATACATTGTGTGGTATTCTGGCGTCCAAAATTAACATTTTCAAAGACACCACTTGTTTCAGCTGGAGTCCAGATGAAAAACTTGTGACAAATGCTAAATCTGCAACATATAAAGCATTACATTAGATCAGATGATCAAATCTGTGTAATAAAATGTACGTATTTGATTCCTATTTATGTTTAGCTGTGTTTTATGCTTTGTTTAAAGTGAATTAGTAGCAACATCTTTAAAAACAATTGTCCGCCAAAATTTGAAATTGCCAATTTGTGCAACGGTACCGTGCGCGAGTAAAATCTACCTCTTTTTCTTGTGAAAAGGTTGGCATGTACGCTATGACCGTGATGAATTCTCGACTGTAATTGATTCATTTCCTGTAAGAGCAGCTCTAACACAGGTTTATATTCATGCGCTCGTTCTAACACGTTATCATTTCTATAGTAACAACTATTTTGTGGAGACTTGTTTGGGGAAGCCTTCACATAATCTAACTAAGAATAAACTAGAGACCTGTGCGGGTCTGAGCTCGGCCTTTGTCTGATTGGGAGATACAAGCTGGTACATAAACAGAAAAAATAGCCTGCTCGGAGATACGGCGACGCCAGGCTTCGAACCGATGTTGCAAAATCTGTTCCTTTCCTGGACAGCACTGTAGAACGCTCAGCCACGGAGGATTACGGTGCAAACTGAGGTTATGTAATATGGCGCTTATATAGTCAGTACGCGGGCGGCACGGTGGTGTAGTGGTTAGCGCTGTCGCCTCACAGCAAGAAGGTCCTGGGTTCGAGCCCCGGGGCCGGCGAGGGCCTTTCTGTGTGGAGTTTGCATGTTCTCCCCGTGTCCGCGTGGGTTTCCTCCGGGTGCTCCGGTTTCCCCCACAGTCCAAAGACATGCAGGTTAGGTTAACTGGTGACTCTAAATTGACCGTAGGTGTGAATGTGAGTGTGAATGGTTGTCTGTGTCTATGTGTCAGCCCTGTGATGACCTGGCGACTTGTCCAGGGTGTACCCCGCCTTTCGCCCGTAGTCAGCTGGGATAGGCTCCAGCTTGCCTGCGACCCTGTAGAAGGATAAAGCGGCTAGAGATAATGAGATGAGATAGTCAGTACGCAGTGGCACTACACAGCGACTGCGTGAAGCTGGCACGCCAATTACATTCTTAAACATGTTTGAACTCGGTTAAACATACACATACAGACCAGTGCCTCTATAGGCTTCAGCTAAAGGCTGAGTCAAAAAAGGGATTAAAAATGTGCTGCTATTTAAAATCTACAGCAACGCAAAGCAGCAAAGCTTTCTGGAAGATTCATTCATTTAACATTTTTGCATTTTTGGAAGGAGTCTCCAGCGTCGGCTTTGTGTAACAGTCCAAGGTAAAGCTGCTCCTGTACGTTTTTCACCGTAGGAAAGTATTTAGGGAGGAGGACACTGCGTTTTGCAGTTTCTCTATAGCTAGCTACATTTTGTTGTTGTTTTATTTGTTTCAAGTGAAACTGAAAGTGAATTTAATAGCAGTTTATAGCTACTATAGAAAGAACTAACTTGATATAATATCAAACCGCTTCATAAGAAGAAAGTGAAATATCAGTCCAATACAAAGTCAAAGAAAGTTTAATGGGTAAGATTTGTGTGTGTGTGTGTGTGTGTGTGTGTGTGTGTGTAGGCCTGAAACCCAGTGAGTCACTTCCTTTATATGTAGGCACTGAAGTCAGACAGTGACTACAGAGAAGTGTGTAGGGTGGAGATAAAGCACTCGATAACACATGACCTTGACACAAATAGTAACCAGCCATCATTAAAACAGTTATGCATTTGCACTCGAGACAATTCTGAATCAGAAGGATCATCATCATCATCATCATCATCACGGTCATGCTTAAAACTGCATCTCTGCTCAGACCTGTAGTGTGAATTTCCAGCAGGCGAACAAGACATCCGCCCACAGCGGCTACGCAGCCCTCCAACCCCAAACACAAAGAAGTGATTAGGTCATAAAAAGAAAAAGTAGAGGAAAAAAAGCGCTCGTGTCTGACCACAAAGTGCCGGTGGGCAGACAGATGGTCTGAAGGAACAGAGTGAGTGAGATGGAGGAGATAGAGGGTGATAAGTAGACAGATATGCTGCATATTAGAGCCCTTTCAGATTCTTCAGTGAGTCAGAAACTTTTCATCTCTTTCCAGAGTCAACGAGCGTGACAAAAAATTTGCCTGGAAATGCACATTCCTATGAAAATTCCCATAATCCAGATTTAAAAAAAAACATCCAGCCACTTATATTAAAAAACCTAAATGTTTAGACTGCTTGTATTATTAATCGTTTAAAGAAGCAGTGAGGAGGCCGTGTTACTGAGCGTGTACGTGTAGAACCTTTTCCTATCGCACATGTGAGTCTTCCACTACATCAGATCCTGGTGAACATCAACACAATGGCTGGTCAAAACTCATGAGCCAGCAGAACCTGAGGTTATATTTGGAGTTAATTATTCCTACCACATTGAAAGACAACAGCAATTAAAAGAAAACAAAAAGACAATCATCATGATGGCGTATGGTGACATCATTATTACATTCAAGGGTCTTGGATTGAAGACCTCCATATATCTGATGGGTCTTTTGATTTTAAAATAATAATAATTTTTAAAAAAAAGCTCATATTGATCGTGTACGCACAATAAAAAAATAAATCTGGAATTTATTTAAATCTTCAATTCGCTCCTCTGGGAGAGCCCCTAAAGAGGAACTCGATTAAATTTTATGACAATTACAGCGTTCCGCCTGGGTTCTGAAAAATATTCTCCACTTTTTTCCTTGAAAAGTCAAGTCAAAGAAGTATTCTTCACTTTTTCTTATTTTTTCTTCGCTTAGTCTGTACTTTTTCTTAGTTACTGACTTATCAAAGTGCCTTAATACAGGTTTATACCAACCAAACCGGTACAATTCAAATATTTGTACAGATACAGCTGGGTCTCTCCATTACATATAAAATTTGGGCTCCACTCCAGCCTCGAATAAGAGAGACTTGATTTTGGGCTCCCTGTGCACCATCAAACTCCAATAAACCTCTAGTTTGAGCTTATTTCAGGTTATTTTAGCATGAAATTATTCAAAAGCGGTATTAGGACTCCCTTTAGCCTTTACTTCAACACAAAACTTGATTTACAATTGAACAGAGTTGAGAAGGATCTTAGAACAACCAACAGTGAAGGAATTCGATTTTCCGGTTGATTTATGAACCGAACACAAAATGACACTGTTTTTCAAGATTCAAGATTTTTATTTGTCATATACACAGTAACAGACACAGCGGTTTATTATTGGGTAATGAAATTCTTATTTTGCAACTGCCCGACCAAACTACACTTACCAATATAAAAAGAAATATATATATAAAATATGAAATATAAAGTGCATATGGGGGCGGCACGGTGGTGTAGTGGTTAGCGCTGTCGCCTCACAGCAAGAAGATCCGGGTTCGAGCCCCGTGGCCGGCGAGGGCCTTTCTGTGCAGAGTTTGCATGTTCTCCCCGTGTCCGCGTGGGTTTCCTCCGGGTGCTCCGGTTTCCCCCACAGTCCAAAGACATGCAGGTTAGGTTAACTGGTGACTCTAAATTGACCGTAGGTGTGAATGTGAGTGTGAATGGTTGTCTGTGTCTATGTGTCAGCCCTGTGATGACCTGGCGACTTGTCCAGGGTGTACCCCGCCTTTCGCCCGTAGTCAGCTGGGATAGGCTCCAGCTTGCCTGCGACCCTGTAGAAGGATAAAGCGGCTAGAGATAATGAGATGAGATAAGAAGTGCATATGGAATGCAAAATATAAAGGCAGAGTGAAAAATGAAGATCTCATCTCATCTCATTATCTCTAGCCGCTTTATCCTTCTACAGGGTCGCAGGCAAGCTGGAGCCTATCCCAGCTGACTACGGGTGAAAGGCGGGGTACACCCTGGACAAGTCGCCAGGTCATCACAGGGCTGACACATAGACACAGACAACCATTCACACTCACATTCACACCTACGGTCAATTTAGAGTCACCAGTTAACCTAACCTGCATGTCTTTGGACTGTGGGGGAAACCGGAGCACCCGGAGGAAACCCACGCGGACACGGGGAGAACATGCAAACTCCACACAGAAAGGCCCTCGCCGGCCCCGGGGCTCGAACCCAGGACCTTCTTGCTGTGAGGCGACAGCGCTAACCACTACACCACCGTGCCGCCAAAAATGAAGATAACATTTAAAAAAAAAAAAATTGTATGTTCACCACGGGAACTCAACATGCCATGCCCCTGAAACATAGCTCCCTTCAGTCACTTGCCGGCTGATGGCACTTTCACTTTGGTATTTTTTTTTTACCGACCCCTGTATTACTGATACTGTCTGATGTGCTGGGGGACAGTCGGGGCTCTGTGTGTGCCTCCCCCATGGCTGTTTCAGCCCTGAAATCATCTTCAGTGCTTGAAAAAGCCCACCCAAAAAACTTCGCCAGCTTAGACTGCGCCATTGTTTGGTTCACGCAGAGACAATCACACCACCGCACCAGGCTGATTAAAGACGCACTGCGATTGATCAAAAGCTTGGTGCTCATGTGGTCATTATGTGTAGTTGATTTTTATTGATCACAAGCACGTGCTTACTGTTTACACTCCGGCTTCCTGTTGTGTCTTCACTGGGGTTGGATTTCGGCAAACGAGGGATTCATGGAAGGATTTCTAGAAAAGATAACTGATGATAATGATAAAGATGACAAATACATTCGTCACTGTAACAACTGCTAGTAATTTTCTCTTCATCACTGATGGATTATGTTCATCAATGACGGGTGTGACAAGCACCAGCAGGAACCCTGCAGTTATAACGACTTTAAGCTGTATTATCACGTATCTTAAATATTTCTGTCCTTAAATAATAGAAATATTCTATTTCTAGTAGATTAGATTAGATAGAACTTTATTGATCCCTTTGGGAGGGTTCCCTCAGGGAAATTAAAATTCCAGCAGCATCATTACAGGATAAACAGAGAATAAAAAATAGAGAAAACTTTTAGATAAATTAAATTAAATTAAGTATTTACAACCCCGATTCCAAAAAAGTTGGGACAAAGTACAAATTGTAAATAAAAACGGAATGCAATAATTTACAAATCTCAAAAACTGATATTGTATTCACAATAGAACATAGACAACATATCAAATGTTGAAAGTGAGACATTTTGAAATTTCATGCCAAATATTGGCTCGTTTGAAATTTCATGACAGCAACACATCTCAAAAAAGTTGGGACAGGGGCAATAAGAGGCTGGAAAAGTTAAAGGTACAAAAAAGGAACAGCTGGAGGACCAAATTGCAACTCATTAGGTCAATTGGCAATAGGTCATTAACATGACTGGGTATAAAAAGAGCACCTTGGAGTGGCAGCGGCTCTCAGAAGTAAAGATGGGAAGAGGATCACCAATCCCCCTAATTCTGCACCGACAAATAGTGGAGCAATATCAGAAAGGAGTTCGACAGTGTAAAATTGCAAAGAGTTTGAACATATCATCATCTACAGTGCATAACATCATCAAAAGATTCAGAGAATCTGGAAGAATCTCTGTGCGTAAGGGTCAAGGCCGGAAAACCATACTGGGTGCCCGTGATCTTCGGGCCCTTAGACGGCACTGCATCACATACAGGCATGCTTCTGTATTGGAAATCACAAAATGGGCTCAGGAATATTTCCAGAGAACATTATCTGTGAACACAATTCACCGTGCCATCCGCCGTTGCCAGCTAAAACTCTATAGTTCAAAGAAGAAGCCGTATCTAAACATGATCCAGAAGTGCAGACATCTTCTCTGGGCCAAGGCTCATTTAAAATGGACTGTGGCAAAGTGGAAAACTGTTCTGTGGTCAGACGAATCAAAATTTGAAGTTCTTTATGGAAATCAGGGACGCCGTGTCATTCGGACTAAAGAGGAGAAGAACGATCCAAGTTGTTATCAGCGCTCAGTTCAGAAGCCTGCATCTCTGATGGTATGGGGTTGCATTAGTGCGTCTGGCATGGGCAGCTTACACATCTGGAAAGACACCATCAATGCTGAAAGGTATATCCAGGTTCTAGAGCAACATATGCTCCCATCCAGACGACGTCTCTTTCAGGGAAGACCTTGCATTTTCCAACATGACAATGCCAAACCACATACTACATCAATTACAGCATCATGGCTGCGTAGAAGAAGGGTCCGGGTACTGAACTGGCCAGCCTGCAGTCCAGATCTTTCACCCATAGAAAACATTTGGCGCATCATAAAACGGAAGATACGACAAAAAAGACCTAAGACAGTTGAGCAACTAGAATCCTACATTAGACAAGAATGGGTTAACATTCCTATCCCTAAACTTGAGCAACTTGTCTCCTCAGTCCCCAGACGTTTACAGACTGTTGTAAAGAGAAAAGGGGATGTCTCACAGTGGTAAACATGGCCTTGTCCCAACTTTTTTGAGATGTGTTGTTGTCATGAAATTTACAATCGCCTAATTTTTCTCTTTAAATGATACATTTTCTCAGTTTAAACATTTGATATGTCATCTATGTTCTATTCTGAATAAAATACGGAATTTTGAAACTTCCACATCATCGCATTCCGTTTTTATTTACAATTTGTATTTTGTCCCAACTTTTTTGGAATCGGGGTTGTACATATATAAGTATAAAAAAGAATAAGATATGGGGAGAGAAAAAAAAAGTCCAGCAGGAGAGGTATTGCGCATTATATTGCACATTGTCCAGTATTGCTTTTTGTCAGGCTAGGCTACTGCTCCTTCCCGTCCTCTGTCCTCCTGTTACCCCTCCTCCCCCCCAGAGAGGAGTTGTACAGTCTGATGGCGTGAGGGACAAAGGAGTTTTTGAGTCTGTTCGTCCTGCACTTGGGAAGGAGCATTCTGTCACTGAACAGGCTCCTCTGGTTGCTGATGACGGTGTGCAGAGGGTGACTGGCATCGTCCATGATGTTCAATAGTTTGTCCATAGACCTCTTCTCTGCCACCGTCACCAGAGTCTCCAGCTTCATGCCGACCACAGAGCCGGCCCGCCTGATCAGTTTGTCCACCGAGGTGGCACCGAGACATTACACAGTATCAGTACTGATCTGATACCAACAAAAATCAGATAAAACTTATAGAATATCGGATCCTGTAACAAATGGCAAAGATTGGAATTCCTTTTGGAAAAGAAATGTCTTTCAGGAACCGGAAATGTTTATATATAAAGAGACTTGATCAGAGTAACATGGTGGTGCAGTGGTTATCACTGTCGCCTCACAGCAAGAAGGGTCTGGGTTCAAAGCTCCCAGCCGACTCTGTCCTTTCTTTGTGGAACTTGCATGTTCTCCCCGTTCCTATGTGTGGGTTTTTTTCTCCCACAGTCCAAAGATATGCAGATTAGGTCAAGTGGCTACTCTAAATTGCCCATAGATGTGAATGTGAGAGTGAATGGTTGTTCATCTTTGTGTAAGCCCTGTGATTGATTGACGACTTGCCCAGGGTGTACCCCAACTCTCACCCGAAGTCAGCTGGGATTGGCTTCAGCTCCCCCATGACCCCGATGGATGAACAGATGGATAAGTGGAGGCTTGATTGTTTTTTTCTTTTGTTAGAAATGATTTTATTATGTTTACACTGTTTGTACATGATACTTTATCATATTTATATTTCCAATGTAAGCAAGTTCTGTATGAAAAGGCTTAACTAAAGTGCTTCAATTGACATTTTAACATTTTAAAGTTTAGAAGTATTTAAAGAAAATGATATCAGAAGGGTTTCAGCTGATACTCAAAAGTTTTGGTATCATGAAAAGTGCCATCATGCCATCTCTAATTGCTAACATATTTTAAAATAAGGTTAGGGGTTGGCTTTATACACTTGTGTTCAAAATAATAGCAGTCCAACACGACTAACCAGATCAATCAGTGTTTTTGGTGGAAATTATATTACTACATGGCAAATAATTTACCAGTAGGTGTAATAGAGTCATAGAAAACCAACAGACCCAACATTCATGATATGCATGCTCCTGAGTCTGTGTAATCGAATAATTAAGTGAAAGGGACGTGTTCAAAATAATAGCAGTGTGGAGTTTAATTAGTGAGATCATTCATTCTGTGAAAAAACAGATGTCAGTCAGGTGGCCCTAATTTAAGGATGAAGCCAGCACATGTTGTAAATCCATTTCTCTCCGAAAACCTGAGAAACATGGGTCGTTCCAGACATTGTTCAGAAGAACAGCGTGCTTTGATTAAAACGTTGATTGGAGAGGTAAAACGTATACTGTAAAGAAGTGCAGAAAATGATGGGCTGCTCAGCTAAAATGATCTCCAGTGCTTTAAAATGGACAGCAAAGCCAGAGAGACGTGGAAGAAAACAGAAGACTACCATTCGAATGGATCGAAGAATAGCCAGAATGGCAAAGACTCAGCCAATGATCAGCTCCAGGGTGATCAAAGACGGTCTGAAGTTACCTGTGAGTACTGTGACAATTAGAAGATGCCTGTGTGAAGCTAATCTATCAGCAAGGAGCTCCCGTGAAGTTCCACTGTTAAAAAAAAGATGTGCTGAAGAGGATACAATTTGCCAAAGAACACATCGACTGGCCTAAAGAGAAATGGAAAAACATTTTGTGGACTGATGAAAGTAAAATTGTTCTTTTTGGGTCCAAGAGCCGCAGACAGTTTTTCAGACGACCCCCAAACACTGAATTCAAGCCACAGTACACTCTGAAGACAGTGAAGCATGGTGGTGCAAGCATCATGATATGGGAATGTTACTCTTACTATGGTGTTGGGCCCATTTATCGTATACCAGGGATCATGGATCAGTTTGCATATATCAAAATACTTGAAGAGGTCATGTTGCCTTATGCTGAAGAGGAAATGCCCTTGAAATGGGTGTTTCAACAAGACAACGACCCCAAACACACCAGTAAGCGAGCAGCATCAGGGTTCAAGACCAACAAAATGAAAGTTATGGAGTGGCCAGCCCAATCCCCGGACCTTAATCCGATAGAAAACTTGTGGGGTGACATCAAAAATGCTGTTTCTGAGGCAAAACCAAGAAATGCAGAGGAATTGTGGAATGTTGTCAAATCATCCTGGGCTGGAATACCTGTTCACAGGTGCCAGAAGTTCTCAGAAACCGTGGTTATACAACTAAATATTAGTTTAGTGATTCACAGGAATACTAAATCCTTAAGATTTTTTCAGTTTATACAGTCAATATTTGGAGTTTGTAATGAAAAATGCAGACACTGCTATTTTTTTGAACAGCCCAATGTTCATTTTTCTTCATTTTCTGTAAAGTAATTAAAATATTGATACATTTTTCTTCATGTTTTGATGTAGAATATAATGTGCATTGTTCCCAATGCATGGAAATAAAAACTATTATAAGGATTTTGAGCTTTACTCACGTTTTTAAACACACTGCTATTATTTTGAACACAACTGTACATGTGTGACACATACCAATAAACCATATGTTCCACCAATGTGACTCAGTGCTAGTTCTGGGCTGGTTCAACTTACAAACTTTCTAAGAACTGGTTTGCTTTTCTACAGGCTTGAGAGTCATGCCATTCCATCGCTGTCTACGTCTCCACTTTCCCAACTGCTAGCGCAGCTAGTCTGCTCTGCTCGCACTGCTAGCCCACCCAAGCACAGCAGCAATGGAGGACTGCATTGTCTCTTTCTCTTGTTGTTCTTTGGATTAGTCAGACTAGATGCTATACTCGCTCTGGGTTTGTTTGTTTGTTTTAACGGTGGTCACAAAGTTTTGCCTCATCATGATAATCCTACCCTTAGCCCCTGACACAAGTGTTTCTTGGTTCTAGACCAGCAAAGAGTTGGTGCTGCTCTGGAACCAGTTTTCCAGGCAGAAAGTCAATTCTTTGGCTGTCAAAACACGAAGAACTGGTTTGAGATTAGGCAGCGGCTCCGAACCGACCCTGAAACTGCCTTGGTGGAAAAGGGTGAAAAGAAACGCTGGTGGAAAAGAAACACTGATATCACCTGGTTGAGGGTGTGGCTTATTTCATCCCCATGCTATCAAAACACATATTCATGCTGGTCTATCTGACACAAACACTCATCTACCAGACACTAAGTCAGAGATCAGTGAAACTCGGCCGTGACAAATGGGATTTAGAGCGCAGGTAGTGGTGAGACGTTTACTGGGAAAATTAAATCAAACAGTGTAAAGTGAAACCCTAGAAAGGTCATGGATTTATTTGTCTTAATACATAAATATCATGAAAAGCTGCTGCACATGTGACTGTGGATTCCAAACTCCAAACACAACAGGATTTATAAAGCTGACATTATACCCTGAGAAATAAAGGACATTTTGCCTGTTGATTATTTGAGATGTGAAAATGACCAAAATACACACCTTTATATCCAGTAGCTTCGATTGGAAAATAAATCAAACATGGAGCTTTTTGGGGTCACCCCTCGTCTTTAAAACGTCCATATGGCGCTTTTTAACAGAAGGTTTCACTTTCATACAATCTCATCTCATCTAATCATCTCTAGCCGCTTTATCCTTCTACAGGGTCGCAGGCAAGCTGGAGCCTATCCCAGCTGACTACGGGCGAAAGGCGGGGTACACCCTGGACAAGTCGCCAGGTCATCACAGGGCTGACACATAGACACAGACAACCATTCACACTCACATTCACACCTACGGTCAATTTAGAGTCACCAGTTAACCTAACCTGCATGTCTTTGGACTGTGGGGGAAACCGGAGCACCCAGAGGAAACCCACGCGGACACGGGGAGAACATGCAAACTCCGCACAGAAAGGCCCTCGCCGGCCCCGGGGCTCGAACCCAGGACCTTCTTGCTGTGAGGCGACAGCGCTAACCACTACACCACCGTGCCGCCCTTCAATACAATACAAAACTAAACCCCAAACCCCTCAAAGAACCCTTTTACAAATAATAAGTGTACAGTATGTTGTATGTAAGACCAATCTGCTAGTCCCTCCTCAAAGTGCTATTAGGTGTTAACCTTGAATAGGTACTTGGTTACTGGTAGCCAATGGAGAAGCCGTTTTTTTTTGGTGCTAAAACTGGTAGCCAATGAAGAAGCCGGGTTTTTTGGTGCTAAAGTTTCTGGTACTTCGAGCAGTAGTAAAGTGCCAGATATCTGCAGCAACCACTTCAAATATTCCATAATTAGAGAAGAAATGGAACATATATATTATATACACACACACACACACACACACACACACAAAGCCCATTCACTTCTCTTTGCTTGCTGTGGTTTGACTCATGTTAATCATGTACCGCCTACTCCCTATGATCCCACATGCATGACATCACAGCTGTGTTGGCTGAACAGCACAGGTTATCCGTCATTCATTAGCCTTGGAGCATGGGAACAGGTAAATACAAGGTCATTTCCAATGCAAAAGCAAGCCGGCTATACACAACGGTGCCTGTGTATAACAAACGCTACTTGAACATGCAACCTTCGAAGATAGTTAATCAACAGTCAGGGACAGTGAGCTTAGGATTCCTTCCTGAAATGTATAGACCTACAGGCTACACAAATAATGTTAGATAACAGAACGCTGGTTCTCTCAATAACACAGGCCCTAAACTGTCTCCTGTATTAAACCACATGTGCAATTTAAGTGGATTTATAACATGAGATCCTTGTCATACTATATAAGATGATGGCAATAAAATAAAACAGTGAATTCTATTATGTGCAATAACATGTTCTCTGGATCAGGTTATATGACGAAGGTCTTCAAATGACAGACTTGTGATCAAATAAAATTACTATGTCCTTACATCTTCAATCAGAGCAATCTGGGCTCGTTCACAAAATGGGGTCGTGTAAACAGAAATTGAACTGAATTGTCTTTACTGTCATTGTAAATATATACAGTGAAATAAAAATTGCCACTAAAAAAAAAAGAAATAAAATGAGAATTGCGATACTAGAAATTAAATGAGACCGTCAGTGACGGCGTAGCTCACTCCGGCTCCGTGAGAAATCAAATCTGGGTAGAAGTTCTATGCACCCTAGGTACCCCTACCTTCATGCCAGAAAGAATCAAAATCAGTGAAGAACTGAGGGAGAAGAAGAGATGTGTGTGGAAACTGCTCTTTAGGGCTTAATTACGCTATATCTTCATTATTAATTGCAATTACGCAAATTTGGGTAGAAGCTATATGCACCCTAGGCAGACCTACCTCATCTCATCATCTGTAGCCGCTTTATCCTGTTCTACAGGGTCGCAGGCAAGCTGGAGCCTATCCCAGCTGACTACGGGCGAAAGGCGGGGTACACCCTGGACAAGTCGCCAGGTCATCACAGGGCTGACACATAGACACAGACAACCATTCACACTCACATTCACACCTACGGTCAATTTAGGCTACGTTTACACTAGACCGTATCTGTCTCGTTTTCTTCACGGATGCACTGTCCGTTTACATTAAACCGCCTGGAAACGCCTGGAAACGGGAATCCGCCAGCGTCCACGTATTCAATCCAGATCGTGTCAGCTCCGGTGCTGTGTAAACATTCAAAATACGCGGATACGCTGTGCTGAGCTCTAGCTGGCGTCTCATTGGACAACGTCACTGTGACATCCACCTTCCTGATTTGCTGGCGTTGGTCATGTGACGCGACTGCTGAAAAACGGCGCGGACTTCCACCTTGTATCACCTTTCATTAAAGAGTATAAAAGTATGAAAATACTGCAAATACTGATGCAAATACTGCCCATTGTGTAGTTATGATTGTCTTTAGGCTTGCCATCCTTCCACTTGCAAGTGGTAAGTGATATGCGCTGGGATCACACACACAGCGGCTCAGTCCCGAATCACAGCTTGTGCACTTCACTCGCGCGCTCTGTGAGCTGCGCAGGGCCGGAGTGCGCACCCTCCAGAGGGCACTCGCTGTTCAGGGCGGAGTGATTTGGAGCGCAGGATGCCTGCGGAGCCGAGCGTATCCGCGTATTGGCGTTGCTGTGTGCACGGCTAACGGTTTTAGTGTAAACGCGAATCGTTTTAAGAACGTTAATCTGATGATCCGCTGATTTGACGTAATGTAAACGTAGCTTTAGAGTCACCAGTTAACCTAACCTGCATGTCTTTGGACTGTGGGGGAAACCAGAGCACCCGGAGGAAACCCATGTGGACACGGGGAGAACATGCAAACTCCACACAGAAAGGCCCTCGCCGGCCATGGGGCTCGAACCTGGACCTTCTTGCTGTGAGGCGACAGCACTAACCACTACACCACCGTGCCGCCGCAGACCTACCTTACTACCAAAAAGAAGAAAAATCGGTGAAGAATTGAGAGAGAAAAAGCAATTTTTGTGAAATGTGGATGACGCCGGACGGACGACAGACAACACATGATGGCATAAACTCAATGCCTGTCGGCCAGATGAGCTAATAATCTGTATAAAGTGCAGGTCCATAGCAGCATGAATGAATGATATTCTTATTTGTGTTTATTATTTAAAGGTCTGATGACACGTTTTTGACATCTTTGGCGATGTTTTATAACATAAAAAGTAATTCCCGATGATCCATATATTAATTCACGAAGGCACCTATTTTACAAGTTATGATAAAAAACGCGGCTATTTGGGCAAATTTGACGGGGCTGCAGCACCCAGGAGACGGAGGAGGAGGAGCTATATGACGTCAGCGAAAGAATCTTCCTCCTCACTTACCAGTTTGTTGTTGATGCGACAGGTGTTCAGTTTGTCATTATTAGTATTATTATTATACATTATTATATATTATTTTATTTATATATATATATATATATATATATATATATATATATATATATATATATATATACACACACACACACACAGTGGTGCTTGAAAGTTTGTGAACCCTTTAGAATTTTCTATATTTCTGCATAAATATGACCTAAAACATCATCAGATTTTCACACAAGTCCTAAAAGTAGATAAACAGAACCCAGTTAAACAAATGAGACAAAAATATTATACTTGGTCATTTATTTATTGAGGAAAATGATCCGATATTACATATCTGCTAGTGGCAAAAGTATGTGAACCTTTGCTTTCAGTATCTGGTGTGACCCCCTTGTGCAGCAATAACTGCAACTAAACGTTTGCGGTAACTGTTGATCAGTCCTGCACACCGGCTTGGAGGAATTTTAGCCCATTCCTCCGTACAGAACAGCTTCAACTCTGGGATGTTGGTGGGTTTCCTCATATGAACTGATCGCTTCAGGTCCTTCCACAACATTTCCATTGGATTAAGGTCAGGACTTTGACTTGGCCATTCCAAAACATTAACTTTATTCTTCTTTAACCATTCTTTGGTAGAACGACTTGTGTGCTTAGGGTTGTTGTCTTGCTGCATGACCCACCTTCTCTTGAGATTCACTTCATGGACAGATGTCCTGACATTTTCCTTTAGAATTCGCTGGTATAATTCAGAATTCATTGTTCCATCAATGATGGCAAGCCGTCCTGGCCCAGATGCAGCAAAACAGGCCCAAACCATGATATTACCACCACCATGTTTCACAGATGGGATAAGGTTCTTATGCTGGAATGCAGTGTTTTCCTTTCTCCAAACATAACGCTTCTCATTTAAACCAAAAGTTCTATTTTGGTCTCCTCCGTCCACAAAACATTTTTCCAATAGCCTTCTGGCTTGTCCACGTGCTCTTTAGCAAACTGCAGATGAGCAGCAATGTTCTTTTTGGAGAGCAGTGGCTTTCTCCTTGCAACTCTGTCATGCACACCACTGTTGTTCAGTGTTCTCCTGGTGGTGGATTCATGAACATGAACATTAGTCAATGTGAGAGAGGCCTTCAGTTGCTTAGAAGTTACCCTGGGGTCCTTTGTGACCTCGCCGACTATTACACGCCTTACTCTTGGAGTGATCTTTGTTGGTCGACCACTCCTGGGGAGGGTAACAATGGACTTGAATTTCCTCCATTTGTACACAATCTGTCTGACTGTGGATTGGTGGAGTCCAAACTCTTTAGAGATGGTTTTGTAACCTTTTCCAGCCTGATGAGCATCAACAATGCTTTTTCTGAGGTTCTTAGAAATCTCCTTTGTCCGTGCCATGATACACTTCCACAAACATGTGTTGTGAAGATCAGACTTTGATAGATCCCTGTTCTTTAAATAAAACAGGGTGCCCACTCACACCTGATTGTCATCCCATTGATTGAAAACACCTGACTCTAATTTCACCTTCAAATTAACTGCTAATCCTAGAGGTTCACATACTTTTGCCACTCACAGATATGTAATATCGGATCATTTTCCTCAATAAATAAAGGACCAAGTATAATATTTTTGTCTCATTTGTTTAACTGGGTTCTCTTTATCTACTTTTAGGACTTGTGTGAAAATCTGATGATGTTTTAGGTCATATTTATGCAGAAATATAGAAAATTCTAAAGGGTTCACAAACTTTCAAGCACCACTGTATATTAGTTATTATGCCTTCGCGTTGTGTTGCCAGCTTTTGCTCCAAAACCCACAAGGATGGGGTAAGTTTATTCAAGTTTCCCAGAGATCCCGAGCTGCATGCGAAGTGGGTGAAGCAAGTCAGGCGCACTCGTGACAAGTGGGAGCCCTCACCAACATCCGTCCTGTGCTCTGAACACTTCGATTTGGATTGTTTTGACACCCTTCCCAGCTTAAAAGAATCTCTTGGGTGTGCAGTTCAGCACAAACGTGTGTTGCTACCATCAGCAGTGCCTACAGTATTCCGGAGGGGGTCTACTAGTAGCTATGCCGGATCCAGCAGTCGCCTGGGACAAGGCGACTCCTCCAAAGACAGTCCTCCTGTCAGAACATGTGATGAGAAACGACATAAGATAAAGGTACGTAGAGCTATAAAGTGCTCCGACATGATGCTAAAAATAGTAACACTGCGGTCTGCGCGGCCATCTTGGAAGTGACTCGCTCCAGAGCGCTCATAGAGTACACATCATAGAGTACACATTCATGATAATCATAAATGTAATCATAAAGTCGGCGTGATATCAGTCATGTATTTGCTTGTGAAAGCTTGCGGCTTTCATGTAACTGCCGCCTAGCAACGAGAGGCAAAGGGTAAAGAGGGTAGGCTATCATAGATTCTACTCGGAAGAGATCAACACATGATTGCTTAAAAATTAGGTATTTTAACAATTTGCATCTGTTTTGTGATTATCGTGACACTTGTGTGTTCTATAGAACTGTATGTCTTATCAGCACATCGAGGATCTTTCACCGGAGGCTTTAGCAAGTACTCGTAGCAACACTACACTTTACCCTTTGCCATGCATTGTTAGGGAACGGTAGCAAGTACCCCGATGACCAACCTCAAGAATATGTAGAAAAAATTTAGAAATTATACTTTCCAAAAGTCATTTGAGCTTAGTGTATTGCATTTCCATTTATATTGTAGGTTCTTGCTGATGTTTTTGCGGAGTATGACGCAGCTGCTGAATCAGAAGCTGCAGAGTTTGTATGTACTAGTTGTGAACATTCACATTATTATCAATCTCATTTATTTAAAATCAGATAAAATCATGCCATCATGATCACTGCTTAAAGTACCAGTATTTGGTTGTTCTTTTGTTCAGAGGAAGAGCTATCACTAGAGAGTTCACCGGCGTTTTCATGCGCCATTTCCATTGAGTAGAACAGCCAGTGAACCGCAGCGTGTTCTTCCGCTGACATCACAGCATGGCCGTGAGCCACGGACCCAGTTTTCTTGCGCTGTGCAATTAAAAGTTGGATATTTGCGTAACAACAGCTTCTTTTCACGTAATTATAACAGAAATCTAACGTTTGCCATGTTGTATAGTTTATTTAAGAAATTGCATAGAGTCATGTTCGTGTCATCAGACCTTTAAGGCGCAAATTGCTTTTGGAAAAAAAAAAAAAAACTGTCTCTGAATCTGGAGGTGCGTGCTTTGACTGACCTGTAACGCCTGCCAGAAGGTAACAGTTGAAAGAGGTGGTGGCTGGGGTGCGTAAAGTCCGTGATGTTGGTAGCTCTGCTGAGGTAGCATAAGGTGGCAATGTCCTCCAGAGAGGAGAGTGAGCAGCCTGTTATTTTCTCTGCTGACTTCACCACACTCTGGATTGCTTTCTTATCTGCAGCAGAGCAGCCTGCATACCACACTGTTATGCGGCAGGTTAGTAGGCTCTCTATGATTGTCCAGTAAAAGGCCACCAGCAGCTTCCTTTCAGTGTTGTGCCTCCTAAGCACTCTGAGGAAGTGCAGTCTTTGCTGTGGCATTGGCCATCCAGGAGAGGTCCTCTGATATGAGGACTCCCAGGAACTTGAAGGTTTGCACCCTTTCCACACTTGCCCCATTGATGCAGAGGGGGCCAGCTCTGAGTCTTGTTTAACAAGCTCTTGGTATAATTTCTGTAAGAAAAAGCCCTCTTTAAAAGAAGGATCAAAGATGTTTGGAGTTATTTATGGCTGATATGCAAAGTATGAGGTGCCCTCAATGCCCTAAACAAAGTCTGGGTCGCACCTTTGATCAAGGAAACTAAGATCAGGGATTTTAAAGCGTCAGTCAAGTCCTTACTGTTAGATGGCACAGAATCTTGGTACCTTGATGAAAACTCAGGAAAAGTCCCTGGATGGTACCTTGACTCGTATGCTGTGAAGAGTCTTAAACATATCCTGGTGTGATCGCTGGTCTAATGATCAGCTCTATGGTAACTTACCCAGCCTCTCCTGTATTATCAGGAAACGACGCTTTGCATTACTTTACATTATAGGCATTTAGCAGACGCTCTTATCTAGAGCGATGTACAGCATACCCAGAGCAGCCTGGGGAGCAGTTGGGGGTTAGGTGCCTTGCTCAAGGGCACTTCAGCCATTCCTGCTGGTCCAGGGAATTGAACTGGTGACCTTTTTGGTCCCAAAGCTCCTTCTCTAACTATCAGGCCATAATTTCCCAAAAATTTGGCTGAAAATAATTTGTGGTCATGCTGCACGACCAACCTGAGACGCAAGTATTGCTCTGAGAGCCTGATACAAAGTGCAAGCCTGGCCAGCCGGGTACCACTCTGAAGATGGTACTTGAAAGAGACACATGCCAACCTTAAGGCAGCTATCGCCGACAGGCAAGTCGGGGCAAAGGTATCTCTGCAAGTCACTGGCCTGCCGGATGTCAGATGATGATGATGATAAGAACACCAGTCCCTCTGAATGTGCTTTATAATACGTACATAAGAAGTTGTAATTTATGCACTGTTTATTTCCGGGCGACATCCCTTTTTGCTGTCTTGACAGAGCTGTGATGAGATACAGTTAGGTCCATATATATTTGGACACTGACACAAATTTTGTTTTTTTTACCTGTTTACTGAAACATATTCAAGTTATAGTTATATAATGGACATGGACATAAAGTCCAGACTTTCAGCTTTCATTTGAGGGTATCCACATTAAAATTGGATGAAGGGTTTAGGAGTTTCAGCTCCTTAACATGTGCCACCCTGTTTTTAAAGGGACCAAAAGTAATTGGACAATTGACTCAAAGGCTATTTCATGGGCAGGTGTGGGCAATTCCTTCGTTATGTCATTCTCAATTAAGCAGATAAAAGGCCTGGAGTTGATTTGAGGTGTGGTGCTTGCATTTGGAAGATTTTGCTGTGAAGAAAACATGCGGTCAAAGGAGCTCTCCATGCAGGTGAAACAAGCCATCCTTAAGCTGCGAAAACAGAAAAAACCCATCCGAGAAATTGCTACAATATTAGGAGTGGCAAAATCTACAGTTTGGTACATCCTGAGAAAGAAAGAAAGCACTGGTAAACTCATCAATGCAAAAAGACCTGGACACCCACAGAAGACAACAGTGGTGGATGATCGCAGAATAATTTCCATGGTGAAGAGAAACCCCTTCACAACAGCCAACCAAGTGAACAACACTCTCCACGAGGTAGGCGTATCAATATTCAAATCTACCAAAAAGAGAAGACTGCATGAAAGTAAATACAGAGGGTTCACTGCATGGTGCAAGCCACTCATAAGCCTCAAGAATAAAAAAGGCTAGATTGGACTTTGCTAAAAAACATCTAAAAAAGCCAGCACAGTTCTGGAAGAACATTCTTTGGACAGATGAAACCAAGATCAACCTCTACCAGAATGATGGAAAGAAAAAAGTATGGCGAAGGCGTGGTACAGCTCATGATCCAAAGCATACCACATCATCTGTAAAACACGGCGGAGGCAGTGTGATGGCTTGGGCATGCATGGTTGCCAGTGGCACTGGGTCAACTAGTGTTTATTGATGATGTGACACAGGACAGAAGCAGCCGGATGAATTCTGAGGTATTCAGAGACATACTGTGTGCTCAAATCCAGCCAAACTGATTGGTCGGTGTTTCATAATACAGATGGACAATGACCCAAAACATAAAGCCAAAGCAGCCCAGGAGTTTATTAAAGCAAAGAAGTGGAATATTCTTGAATGGCCAAGTCAGTCACCTGATCTCAACCCAATTGAGCATGCATTTCACTTGTTAAAGACTAAACTTCAGACAGAAAGGCCCACAAACAGACAGCAACTGAAAACCGCTGCAGTAAAGGCCTGGCAGAGCATTAAAAAGGAGGAAC
Source organism: Neoarius graeffei (assembly GCF_027579695.1). Lineage (NCBI taxonomy): Eukaryota > Metazoa > Chordata > Actinopteri > Siluriformes > Ariidae > Neoarius > Neoarius graeffei. The sequence goes on along the minus strand of NC_083575.1, from coordinate 74,395,591 downwards.
CACAGCGTCTGGTGATGTCCATGAGTTCAAGACTTCAGGCAGTCATTGCCAACAAAGGGTTTTCAACCAAGTATTAGAAATGAACATTTTATTTACAATTCTTTAATTTGTCCAATTACTTTTGAGCCCCTGAAATGAAGGGATTGTGTTTAAAAAATGCTTTAGTTCCTCACATTTTTATGCAATCATTTTGTTCAACCCACTGAATTAAAGCTGAAAGTCTGAACTTCAACTGCATGTGAATTGTTTTGTTCAAAATTCATTGTGGTAATGTACAGAACCAAAATTAGAAAAATGTTGTCTCTGTCCAAATATTTATGGACCTAACTGTATTCAAAGAGACGTTTTTCTCTCTGCTGCCATAATTCAACGATCCCTTCTTCTAATAAGCACGTTTTGTTTGTTTTGTAGTGCGAGTGTGGCTTTTAGACCGATGAGTGCCATAGTAGTCCTCGCACTCAGATTTTATTAAAACATTTCTGACACTGCCAGAACTTTGTCATCAACTGTCTTTGTTCGCAAAGACACTTTTTATGCAATATAAGACCACTGAGCTTAACTGATGCCCAAACAACTCTTTTATGATGAGTAATTTTGTCTGTAGCAGCGAAATCTGGCTGAAACTCAGACAGTTTGTGATGGAAAAGCTGGCTTTCCTCCATAATCATAGGACAAAGGAGTCATGCTCCATACCGACTCCCTCAGCCTCAGAGTCCTGCCGTTTCCATTTCCATGTCACCTGTTCTCATAGTTCATTAGCTCAAGCTGCTTTAATAACTACTGACGGGTGATTCATGCTTCATAAAAAAAAGTTTTTGGAACCACACCAAACAAGTTTCAGAAAGTGCTGAAGATTCATGTTGTTTTCAGAACAACAGAACAATGGGGCTCTTAGTCATCTCCAGGCTTTCCAAAAAAGTAATGAACAGGAAGCGGTAACAGCTGAAATCATGTGTTTTGCTGTCTGTTTAAACAAAATCCAAATATGGTTCAGTGGAGGTGAATCCCATGGTTTCCCTCAGACTTTCGTCCCAGAATTGCATTCTTTACAAGTAATGTTTCTTCAGACAGCCAGGTCATTCCTCCACATTTCCACCATCCTTCATGCATCACTACTGGCCAATCTGTACAGATTTCTGCTTTGTTGGGGTATTTTTCTGATCTGCCAAACTGGAAAGGTACAACATTTAAAGGAACAGTCCACCGTACTTCCATAATGAAATATGCTCTTATCTGAATTGAGACGAGCTGCTCCGTACCTCTCCGAGCTTTGCGCGACCTCCCAGGCAGTCAGACGCGCTGTCACTCCTGTTAGCAATGTAGCTAGGCTCAGTATGGCCAATGGTATTTTTTGGGGCTGTAGTTAGATGCGACCAAACTCTTCCACGTTTTTCCTGTTTACATAGGTTTATATGACCAGTGATATGAAACAAGTTCAGTTACACAAATTGAAACGTAGCGATTTTCTATGCTATGGAAAGTCCGCACTATAATGACAGGCGTACTAACACCTTCTGCGCGCTTCGGCAGCGCATTTATACGGAGCTCAGATATCAATGTGCTGCCGAAGCGCGCAGAAGGTGTTAGTACGCCTGTCATTATAGTGCGGACTTTCCATAGCATAGAAAATCGCTACGTTTCAATTTGTGTAACTGAACTTGTTTCATATCACTGGTCATATAAACCTATGTAAACAGGAAAAACGCGGAAGAGTTTGGTCGCATCTAACTACAGCCCCAAAAAATACCATTGGCCATGCTGAGCCTAGCTACATTGCTAACAGGAGTGACAGCGCGTCTGACTGCGTCTGACTGACTGGGAGGTCGCGCAAAGCTCAGAGAGGTACGGAGCAGCTCGTCTCAATTCAGATAAGAGCATATTTCATTATGGAAGTACGGTGGACTGTTCCTTTAAAGAGAAGCAGCAAATTAGCACAAAAACTGACCACGTCGAGAGGAAACAACTCCAGCTGCACTCTACTTGGAGACAAACTCAAGTGTTTTTCTACCAAAATTCCCTCATAGTACATCGAACCCCTGTGCTGGTCACGTGACAGAAGTGATGTGCACTACATGACGCAAAGTCAACAACAGAAGTGTGTTTACAATCAGTACTGGCCGCTGGAGTGTTCTGATGGTCCTTGCTTTTCTCCATTATAAACTCTCAAATTAATGTGTACGAATCCATTTCTTAGTGCTTGGAAAATACACGCAAAATAATCCCACAGCGCAATATAGCGCTTCTAATGTTTGTTTTCCACAGGACATAGAGACGCTGTGTCAACTAAAACATCTGGAAAAAAAAATAAAGTTTTCAGGTTTCTGATAATTCTGTTTCGAGTTTTGTGTAGAATAAAGACATGCATGTATACTGCATGAAGAATAATAATCAATCATTTTATACCACAGCAGCAGATTTTATGAATCAAACAATCAACTTTGCCGTGGTAACTGTAACATGACATTACATTAGACATGACATTCGAGGCATTTAACAGACGCTCTTATCCAGAGCAACATACAACATACCCAGAGCAGCCTGGGGAGCAGTTGGGGGTTTGGTGCATTGCTCAAGGGCACTTTAGCCATTCCTGCTGGTCCAGGGAATCAAACCAGCAACCTTTTAGTCCCAAAGCTGCTTCTTTAACCATTAGGCCATGGCTTTGCCCTCATCTGGTTGCATCACACCACCCCGTCATTGCTGAGTTTTATAACAGCATGCCTCCAGGGCTATGTTCAGAGTGTCAGTTAAAATCCAATTTATGTGCATATCCGACTGAAATCTGATCATGTGCAGCAAATCTAACCAACCAAAAAAAAAAAAAAATCACACGGGATCAGATTTTTACAAATCTGTTTCAAACCACATTCTTATCCGGTTTGAAATACAATTCAAATCGCATTTTTGCAAATCTGTTTGGGTCTGATTGCTCTGATCGGATTTCAGGTGTTTGTTTTTTTTTGTCTGTTCAGCAATGAACAGATTATAACTTCAACAAAACAGACTTCATGTTAAAACTATAATGATTTTCCTGGTTACACAGTTATACTTTGACTATATAGGACCCTATTATAGAAACAAATTATTTATAATCATGCTATTTGTGATCACCCAGATGAGGATGATCACCCGTTTGAGTCTGGTTCCTCTCGAGGTTTCTTCCTCATGCCAGCTGAGGGAGGTTTCCCTTGCCACCATCGCTTGCTCATCAGGGATAAATCAGATCATGTTGACACAGTCTTTAATTTTCTGTAAAGCTGCTTTGCAGCAATGTCTGTTGTTAAAAGCGCTATGCAAATAAACTTGACGTGTCTGTGACTTTTGACACCATGTAAGGTTCACGGTTACGCCACACTTTTAAACAAAGCAGAGCAGCAAACTTCCTCTCTGACTCTGATTCAGTCTCATTATTTTTATAAAACCTGCATTGTCACGTGATAAATAAGCAAGCCCATTTCATTACCCTCCATTTTGGCTTGTCTGTGTAAACAACGACTTCTACTTTCTGCTGAAATGTCATTACTACTTCCAGGGGAAACTGCATTACCATAGCAACCAATGTGAATAAGACTGAAAAAATGAGGATTGCCACACAGGCACGGCTCGTATCTGATCACTTGTGATGTGGACAGTCCAACAGGAAGATCAGATTCATGTCGGATATGGGGGAAAAAAAAAAACCCACAATTTGGACTGACAGTCTGAACGTAGCATTGTGTTTTAATTCCTTACTTTTAACCAATGCTCAAATTCGTACTCTCATTAAAGAGGGTAAAGCAGGATGAAAAAAGAGGGGGGGGGGGAAATAAAAGCAGAAGTGCTGAAGACATTTTCATTCTGATCAGCAGAAATACCAGCAAGTAAATAAAACAGATGCAGAGCAGCAGATGAAAAGGCATGCGCACGCTGCTAGTGACAAATTATTCAAATTCAGTTGAAAAGACGGAGAAAAAGAGGGGAAAGTATGACACGACTGCACTGTTTGCTCCTTTAGAGGAAGCGAGTTATGGGAATTTCTTTGTCAGCATTTTTTCGGCTTCTGTGCGTTTCTGAGCATCTTTGGGCCTCTTTATTTGGGCTGTGGCTCTTCTCCGTTCCCCTTCCCCCTTCTTCATTCCAGTGGCTTGCCTCCGTTCGTCTGGCAGCATAAGCACATGTGGCCACGTACTGAAATATTAGTGGGATTTTCCATCCTTCTCGTCTCTGAAGCTGCTTGTCCCTATAGACCTGTCGCTTGCTCTTTGTGTGTCCTCGCTCACACTTTCTCCTCCTCACCCTCACGTACAGGGTTACAGACCTGACCAACGAGCCTGGCGCTCCTAGTCAGTGTTCTATGAAACGCAATTAATACAGGACAAGACCGTGTAGATGATCCTAAAATACTAAAGAGTATATTGCTGGGTTTCAGTCATGTGACTTTTCTTAGCGGTTTTACCGGAAGTGAAATAGCTGGTGGTCTAAACGGCTGCCGTAGTGCAAACAACTAGTGATAACTTATCAGAGTATGCTCGTAATCTAGAAGCCACTGCTGGCTTTAGATATATTCAAAAGATTGTTATGTGCAATGGAATCAAACTCTACAGTCTGGGAAAGAAGGATTTGTCATACGATCTCGAAAACTACCCTTCAGTCGAGTTCCCCGACATCTCGGACTATCTGGTGTTGCAGACGTCCTTCTACACCGCAAAACAGATGAAAGCCTGGAAGAGTATGGAGGCTTATGACTTTGTTGTATGTGGCTGGGTAAAGGACCTCGCTATCAAGTCGCTGCTGAATGAATGCTGTCTTGTTTTTGCCCGTGTAAGTAGGTGTTTTTAAGCTTTTCATTCACGTCTTTACAATGAAGCGCTGCAAGTTGAAGTGTAAACAAACAACAGTTGGCTTGAGTCTCACTTGTGTTGGCTCTTATCTCTCAGGTAAATCATTCACAAAGATCATCAGAAACCCCTTTAAAGACCTGGATCTTAGTTAAACAAGACGGAGAAGTGATCACGGCGCATTGTAACTGTACGGCTGGGGAAGAATTTTGTCGCGACCTTCATGCATATGGACTTTGTGAGGAGTAAACAAAGAAACAGCTGGGGACTTTAGCACTTCGGGACTAAAAAAAGTACCGTAAAATAACGACACATAGCAAGAAAAGTACTTGGAAAACACTAAGGACATCGCTGAGAGGGAGATACAAACCTTTCACCGAGTGATCATTGCAAACTCGAGCATGCTTCAACTCGGCTCCCTTCGATTTCAGTGAGAGGTTCAAAAGCCACCTTTCTTGACGCCTTTTTGCGAAATCCTGTGTTCGTTCACCCTTTTTTATTAGTTCACGGGGAACCCTGAAGAAACTTTTATCAGTTTCACGGTTTGATCGATTCGAACAACCTAAAACAACGCAAGCGTGAGGCATTTTTCATGCGAGCAATGCACCTTCTCCGTACAAACGCTTTATCAACTGAGCTTTGGTAGACCACCAGCTAAAGTTTTGAATAACTAATGAGGCGGATGTGGTGTCATGTGAAACCCAGCAATATTCAGTCTCAGCTCAAAGCCAGATGTATGATCTGACACACACACAGGTCTGTGTCCTTGTTGTCACAGTCCGGTCCAGTCCATCCATGCCTGAGTTTTTGGGAATTCCATGCCGGCTCCAGGACAGAAAATCAGTCCTGCCTTGCTGAAGGCCATTTCCTGAAGCGGCACTCCCACACCTGCTACCACTCCTCTCCCATCAGCCAGGGCTTTTTAAGGACTGTTTGGAGCTCCTCCATTTGCCAGACTGTCTCTTGTAGACTTTCCTTGCCTTGCTACAGCTCATAGGTATTGTGTCTTCTTGATTCCCCCTGCCTGAATTTCTCCTTGTTTTTTGTCAAGTTTTTCCGTCCAGATTTTTGTCCCCGTTTTCGCCTGCCTGTTCTTTTGAATTGTGTCCTTTGCTACCTCTGCCTGGATTTCCCTTGTCCCTGTGTTCATCAGTTTTTGTGAAGATTTTTCTGTCCTGTTTTTTGTCCCTGATCGTGTCTACCTGCTCCTGTGTTTTTGGCCTCCTGGCCTGTTTTTTGACTACTGATTTTTGCCTGAGCCCTACTATACCTTTGCTTTTCTGCCATCTACTTCATTAAAGAAGTTTTCTCTTTACACTGCCTGTTTTCTGAGTCTGCTCTTGGGTCCTCACTTCACCCCAGCTCGCCATTCCTGACACTTGTGAGCCATTGACATATTGCAGCTAATTAGGTGGGTGGCACGGTGGTGCAGTGGTTAGCATGGTCTCCTCACAGCAAGAAGGTTCTGGGTTCGAGCCCAGCGGCCGGTGGGGGCCTTTCTGCGTGGAGTTTACATGTTCTCCCCGTGTCTGCGTGGGTTTCCTCTGGGTGCTCCGGTTTCCCCCACAGTCCAAAGACATGTGGTTAGGTTAATATGGGACAGCCTTGGGCTGAGGTGCCCTTGAGCGAGGTGCCTAACTACCGGGCACTGTTAGCATGGCTGCCCACTGCTCTGGGTATGTGTGGGCGCTCATTGCTCGTGTGTGTGCATGTGTGGGACATTTGTTTTAAAGACATTAGAATGAATTACACTTTAAGTACTTTCAGATTTTGATAACATTTACACATTCAAAAGGAAACGGCAGTCATTTGAAAGTTTAATATCCTACGGCACTTTTAGGCGCCTAATGAAAGTCTACTGGCAAGTTTTCTAAATCTTTTGGCTAAATAAATCTTGCCACTTGATGTAGGAAAAGGAAAGAATGCTGATCATTTACAGTATACTATTATAACGTATTTTAAAAAGTCCATCAAAACAACTTTTTAAAAACAACAGAAAAGGAACGTGACCACAAACTAATGCTGCATAGAAATCGTTAATTTCCAAAAGGTCTGTGTATAGTAACTATGACTTAGTCTCATGGTATCGAGGTGGGTTTAAAGGTCATAGGCAAGGGTCAGAGGTGAAATGTAGAATATCAACTTTATTGTCTAGAAGAACGACCCAAAAAGCAAATTCAATCTTCCTAGTGTCTAATTTGCACCCTAAAATTGAATAAAACAGTTAAAATGTACTGTTTTGCCCAATTTCCAAAGGTTTGTTTACATCTCACTTATGCGCACTTTCACCGCCAGGGGACCGTCGTCGTGATGCCATTTAAGCCAAACAGACCGGGAGCAGTTCTGTGTTTACTTGCGAACCAAGCACACGTGTACGGACTTTGGTCGTGAGAGGTTGTGTAAAATGTCTGAAAGCGATAGCGATTTTGAAGTAGGAACTCTCCAAATTGAATATCAAGAGGTGAAACCATATATGTATGAACCTATGGCCGTTACGAAGCAATCGGTGAATGTGGCTCACTGGTTTGACCGTGCGGACTCGGAATCGGACAGCGACTCGGCCGACTCTGATCGCGGTGACCCCGGACCTCAACAAGACTCGCGCCCAAATGATTTATCCTGGTAGTTATGATAAATTCCCAATTTCGTCGTAATACTAAATAAGAGCCCTTTTGAAGAATAATTAAACCGCCCTCCCTAGTGGATATAGGGAACGATTACTTGACAGCCCGCCGGTAGGCCACATTAGCCTGCCATCCGCGGCATTATACTATTTATAGCCGACTCTATAAGCGAGGAAATATCCCTTTGTCTCATTTCCACAATGATTGTACAGGATCCCTCAGGATTCTTGACTTGTCAATTGCAAGCAAAAGTAAAAATGTTTACTTCCAATCTTCTCCTTTTTGCTTGAGTGTTGCTGTTCCGTTTCTTTTTTGACTGCCTGATTTTGTTTCACGCGCACAATCCACTCTCTCCGCCTCGTCTCCTCTTCCGGAAAAAGGTAAAAACTTCTTCCTGAACAGGTCCCGTTGTTACAGTTCACTGCACAACAATAAGGTATGTTTTTTTTTTTTTAAATTCCCGAATGCACGTCTGCGCTCAAGCCGAACGGCAATGAAAATACACGGAAGTGGACTCAACTCAAGCAGTTTGTTTGTCTTAAATGTCACGCGCCGAGTGGTCACGAAAATCGCCGAACAGAAATTCGCCACGATCCGCACTAACTTATTTTAATTATTACTTATTAACAATACTTCTTGGGACCAGAAGAAAATTACAGAGGGTTTTTTAACATATAAAGTTTCAAATGAGCATAAAATTAAAACCGTTGCCTATGAGATTTAATCCCTAGAAATCAGTTATTGCCAGTGATAAGACACACACACACACACACACACACACACTCTGTCTCTCTCTCCTGTCAATCACAGTGACACTAACCAATCACAGGTGCCTGTGAGCTCATGTATGCAGAAGACGGTGGATAGCGCCCCCTCCCCGTACAGCGACCCTGCACAGGATAAGCGGATAATGGATGGATGGAATAATCATAATAATAATAATAATTATTATTATTATTATTTACCAATATTCACTGAGCCTGAGGTGAATAATTGTTTTAGTATCAATACACAGCTGATTATTTAAAAACAAAAAATTGTATTAAAAAAATAATTCACTTCAAACTTCAAAAGTGGTATCCAAATGTAATCACGGCACGGCGCAGGGTTGTGTCATTTACCTACACCCAGTCACATAAAATCCTTTGTTTTGTAATGGATAAAATAAATCACAATTCCGCCTTACCTTTGAATAGTTTTAGACCAAACTTCGTAGCATCTTTAGTGCTTTTAGGAACAGCATTTTCTTTCATAACTTCTAATTCTTCCTCACGGTGACAAAGCGATTGGCCGCCATTTTGCCGAGTCGCTTGAGGTGATTATCAAGAAACGGTCTGAATTTCTCGACCAATCAACATACGCGATTTTCTACAATCACCTCCATATTCATACTAAAAAGATACGAGTGATTCCACGCTTATGGGTACTGAAATGGGGACATGAACTTATTCACCTAAAACCATTTCTTTTTTTACCATCAGGTCACAAAACATGTAATCTTTAATGAATGATATGTTAAAAGATAACTTTAATTTTCTGAGATGTAATAAAAACATATTTATATGCCAAAGTCAAGCCTATGAGTTCCAAAATGATGTCTGTTACATTACTTCTGTTACGATTGTCCATCTCGCGTCTGTTACAAATTAATTACAATCTAGCTATATACCATGTTAATCTTCTTGAAAGAATGTGTATGTTTATTCTACTACACATGTTTATTAATTATATTTGCTAAAACATCACCTTCCTATGTTTCAAAAAGTAATTCTACATTGTTAAAATTGAGAATATACATGTCCACAGCACTTCTGTTACGTTCTGACTTTGGCATATAAATATGTTTTTATTACATCTCAGAAAATTAAAGTTATCTTTTAACATATCATTCATTAAAGATTACATGTTTTGTGACCTGATGGTAAAAAAAAGAAATGGTTTTAGGTGAATTTTTAAAAATAAGTTCATGTCCCCATTTCAGTACCCATAAGCGTGGAATCACTCATATATAAAAATATTACAAAAAGAGATCACAGTATTATAACAGTTTGACAGTATCATTATTATATCATTTATCATGCAACCCCAGATGTCACGTTCTTAAACAGTCATGTATTGGAATTTAAGATCTAAATCTACAATTAGAATTTTTAAGTTGTCTGACGGCTGTGTAAAGCTGTGTAGTGTGTTTATACGCGCACACGCACAGTTCTAAGTTTGAAGGATGCCTCTGCATGGAGGAGTCATGAGCAGGTGCTTGCATTTGTTTCTGCTGTCATGGTGATGAAAGGCTTCCCGAGTTGCACTCGCGCCAGCACCACACACAAAACATGCCCCGTTATATTCTCCCACATAAGCTACACCCACATAAACCCACGCTGATCATGGTGGATTAAACACATCGTGCGGGCATTTAATCAGATCTGAGCTGTGTAATGAAAACTCAGCCACTCAGCTCCATCGCTACCATTTAAGGAGCAGAGATTCATTCTCTCTCTCTCTCTCTCTCTCTCTCTCTCTCACACACACACACCCTGAGCACACCATGCTGGCACAATCTCACAAGAGCATACTTCCAAACGCATTGTTATCCTACTTCAAATTTACGACTCTTTGAAAAATACGGACACGTACAGGTCCAAAAATGGCATCGCTCCGTAAAAACCTTCTGAAAATGTCAGCCAATTGTGTGTGTGTGTCCTGAGAACTCCGAGCGGGATGTGAATGAGTGAGTGACGGACTCTGCCGAGTCACACAAAGCTAAGCTTTTTTACACACTAACACACGCTACCATAAAGGTGCTCTTGTTCAGAGCGAGAGCGAGCGAACATTCAGGGTGAGAACTGCTCGACTCTAATCCTCTCCTCCACTCACACCGACACAATGAGAGGGGGCGAGAGGGAGGAAACGGGCAATGAAGAGTGTCCTGGGATACAGCAAGGAAGAGAAGAGAACTGAAGGAGTAAGAGAGGGAGAAATGGGGAGAGAGAGAGAGAGGGGAGTGGGTGAAAGAGAAGAAAGAGAGAGGAAAATGGAAAAGAAAACAGGGATGTGAACAAGAAGTGGAAGCAACAGGAAAACGAAAAGGGAAGGAAAACGAAGGAGTGGACAAAAAGACCGAAGATTAAAGATATAGGAAAGGGAAACTGGTTTCGTGGAAAAAGGAAGTGAAGAAAGAGATGTCTAGGGGACTGAAAAAATGAACAGAAAGCAAATGAGCGAGAGAAAGAGTGACAGAGTGGGAGATCGAAAAGAGGAGGGAAAATAAGTGGAGATAAAGGGGGAAAGGATGAGAGAAGGAAAAGAGGATTAAAAAGAGGAGTGAGTGACAGAAAGAAAGGAAAGACATGGAAAAAAGAAGAAAGACGCTGAAAAGGGAGGAGAAGAGGAAACTGAGCAAGCACAGAGATACCCCCTTTTCAACCAACAGGGAACGGGTTCTTGAACCGATCCTGTTCAGGATTCTTTGAACCTTGGTGCCAGTTCATGAACTGGCCCACATTTTCACCAGTTTTGAGCGGAACTGTTGCAATCAGGGGTGCGTCATGAACAGAGGGTGTTATAGCGCAGTGCACAACAGGCGTAAACAGGAGTCACAAGATGGCAGTGCACACTGATTACCTGTGC